>NC_000075.6:39425135-40146385 GCF_000001635.26 Mus musculus
TAAATTAAATTTTTTATTGTTTTCTGTAGCTTTCTGCTAAAATTTTTTATTTGTCAGGAATCAGTCCTTGGGTGTTGTGAAGTAAATATCTACTTCTTTAAGTAATACAAGAGCTTAATTAGCAAAGGATATCAAAATGAGGCATTAGTTAGAGGTCTCTTTTTCTGACCCTTCTCCTTCAAAATTGATTTTTACTTTCAGAGTAGTACTTATCACTAGTCTGAAAAAAATTTATAACTTTATATCTTTTTCCCATATGAATAAGTGATACAAATAAAAGTTACAGTGTAAGAATGAACTTGTGAGTCTGAAACTCATAAAAGTAGGCAAGAAAAGTAGTGTAACTCTACATGAGGAAGAAATATGAATGTGAGTATGAGTCAAACAGCAGTGATAAGAATGTTGAACAGATAACCATCATAGTGCAAAGTACATCCATTCCTCTCTATCATTGCTGTTGTATTTTAAGTTAGTGTAATCACCTTGTGTGTAGGCCTGCAACAGAATCTGTCCTTTGCTTCAATTGACACTGTTTATAATTAAGATTACTCTTATAAAAATCAGAATTGTGTATTGTTTATTTCAATTGTTTAACATACACATAAAGAAAAAATATTTTAACTAATTTGCAAATTAATGGAAAAAAAACCATCTACAATCATTGAGACAACCAAGGGCTAGAGAAGAAATTTTATTCCAAACTTAATATTGTGAAGTTTGCATAATAGAGCAGTATTCATATAAGTATAACCAACCAGACAAAAGAATTTTAAGCATCTTCAGGGTGGGATATAGTTGACTATCTGTGAATGAACTCAGCTTTTACCAGAGAATAATAATTCTCCATGGATATGCGTCTGAGAGTCCTCTTATATTTTGTTTATTTTTTTCCAAATAAAAACATACAATGAATAATCTTATATTTAGTGTTATTAAATGCTTGTTATAGACTATATCCCCCTGTACATTGAAGTAATTGCCAAGAAAATCTATTCCTTGTTTTGAGGAAACATCTTCTGTAGTAACATTTTTAGGGCAACTTTGACATCTTTATTTCTCAGGCTGTAGATCATGAGATTCAACACAGGCACAACAATGGTATAAAACACAGATGACACTTTCCATTGGTCCATGGAGCTGACTGAAGATGGTTGTAGATACATGAATGTTGTAGAACCAAAGAAAATAGCAACAGCCAAGATATGGGAGCTGTAGGTGCTAAAGGCCTTGACTCTGCCCCCAGAGGATTTAATGTGCAAAATGCTGATAATGATGAAGATGTAAGAGCCAATGATGGTCATGGCTGGTACAATAATATTAAATGCACTGAAGGACAGTGCTAATATTTCATTGATAAAAGTACTAGAGCAAGACAGCTCAAGTAATGGGAAAAGATCACAAAAGTAGTGGTTTATTTTATCAGCCTTACAGAAAAACAATCTTAGCAGGAAGACTGTGTGAGCTGTGGCACTGATTAAGCCAATACCATATACCACAGCTACCATCAACAAACAGACTTGATAGGACATGGTTACTTTGTAAAGCAAAGGGTTAGATATAGCCACATAGCGGTCATATGCCATTGCAGCCAACATGTGACATTTTGCAACAACAAAAGTACAGAAGAAATAGAACTGAGCTATGCATTCTGGGTACAGGATGACATTCTTCTCTGTCACAAAGTTCAACAGCATTTTAGGAACAATGACAGTAGACTGACAGCAGTCAATAAAGGACAGACTGCTGAGTAAATAATACATAGGTGTATGTAGCTGAGAACTAATCAGAATCAAGACAATCATTCCTAAGTTTCCAACAACTGTAAACAAATAGACAGATAGGAAGATAAGGAATAGAGGCAATTGGAGTTCTGGATTCTCTGTTAAACCAGCAAGAATGAACTCTGCCACTGGGGTATGATTTAATTCTTCCATGGTCTTCTGGAAAGTATATGTTAAAAAAAAAAGTTATATAGAAGAATTTTGAGTATACCTTCCCCTATCACTCAATGAATTTTGAAACATAATTCAAATACTTTCAGATATCTGCAACCATTGGCCATCCTCTCTTTGATTTGAGCAGAGATTTTGCAGTCCTGGAGAAAGAAGATATGCAAATATAGTCATACATGTTACATACTTGTGACCTTAATGTAAGAATTGTTTTCATTGGTACCTATTTTCTACCTTGTTTCAGTTCATTTCAAACCATTGTGACACCTTTAATTGAGTGGGTCAAAAATTTCTCATGACTTATTTATAACATGTCTCTTTGGTATAAATTGTTTTGCATGTAATAATGTAAAAACATCCACAAGTGATTTATAGCCATAATTACCATTGATAGTGAAGAACTGAACATTTTATACTAAAATAATAAACAGGAGAATTGCTACCTTTTCCCTTTAATTGTAGATATTGTTTTTGGAAATTAGACACACACACACAAATGAACAAAAAAAAACCCAGTAGGTTAAAAATCAAGAAATTAAAACATCTACTTGTACATATATATAATTGATCATATAGAAAATCAAAAATTGGTTTAAAAGAACTATTAAATAAAATTAGCAGCATATCTATGTAATGTTAGAACACAGAAATCACAGCATAGATGTCAAAGATGTTGAATATGTTGAAGATTATGAAATCATCATTAAACCTAAGAAATACTGTGTAGTTTTCTTTTTACCCTTGTTTTAATTTGATTCAGCAATTGTGGTTGCCTGTCCCCCACAAAGCATAGCTCTACCCATTCTGCACCAATTATTCTAAACCATAAGGAAAAGCTTCATAATGACTATGGGTGGATACTGTTAACTCATGTTCATATAGAGCAGTTGCTTATATGATAATACCAGACTTCTTGCTTTCCTAGTTAGATTTATTTAAGATCTCATTTCTATTTTAGTACTTCTCTTAAATACATCTCTACTATAAAAGCTGAGAGCCACATATTGTGATAGAATGTGTTTTTCAAAATGGAGGTTTGGAAACTTAGCACCAAATACAACATATTGAAGGAGCTGAACCATGCTTTAGGGGAGCTTAGGTTATATGGCAGCTTCATTAATGCTGCTATGAGAATGATTTAGTTACCACAGATTCAGGATCCTAACTATGGGCTTACTTTAGTGCTTTCTTTATAGCTTTCTTTTGAACTCCTTTTGTTCTTCATCCTTCTGTCATATCAGCAGAAAATTATGACAAGATAAATATAGTTCTGATCACTATATATTAACTCCCTGTGCTATTATGTCACACCAAAAAGATTAGACCAAGATACATCCTTCAATATCTCTGAGTCTGCTTATTAGCTGTTTTCACTATGTTTCTTATCCTTCACAAAGCTGACCCTATAAATGTTAGTCTCCATCATAGAAGCTATATTATCTGTTTCTCAATTATGGTCTATCAATGCTTGTGGGTTTTGACCAACTTCATGTCATTAACTTTCTCTGCATCCCAGTTCTAGCACTCTTAATTTTGTTCAGCTCTGCTTATGTCGCCTGAATGCTTGCATGCCTTGGTTCTTGGTGGAGCATTTCTCAAAACTCACTTTGCATTATTTCTCTTAGGGTCCCTTTGTCAGTCACCTCTTAAAAAGTAATGAATGCTGAGCCAAGGGTGGCCTTGGTAGGGTCAGAATGACATGGTTCCTGCCCCTGGGACAAGGACAAGAAGGCATAGACCTCCTTGAATGTCAGTGGTTGCTGTGGGAATTGTACTTGTTTGTATAATAATGTACATAGTTTCTTTTGTTGTTGGTTTTTGGTTTTGAATTTGTTTTTGTTTTTTGGTGTTTTTGTGTTTTGGTTTTGGTTTTTTTGGTTTGTTTGTTTGTTTGTTTGTTTTGGGGTTTTTGAGACAGGGTTTCTCTGTGTTTCCCTGGCTGTCCTGGAACTCGCTCTGTAGACCAGGTTGGCGCCAAACTTAGAAATTCGCCTGCCTCTACTCCCAAGTGCTGGGATGAAAGGCGTGTGTCACCACCCCCAGCTCATGTACATAGTTGCATGTTCCTCCTTAAAGGAATGTCATTCCCATTAATGTTATTGGTTAGAAACAGCAGAAGTCTGAGAACTGAAGGTGTGGTGAATGTCTTAGCAGGGTGGTAAATGCTGGGACCTTCAAAACAATACTTAAAGATGTGTAAAACAACTCTAAAAACCTGAACTCAAAAACATATAATCTCTCAAATCTATGTAAAATATAAGAACGCAGTATAAATTATATGAAAGTCTGCAGGAATCTAAAAGAACAAAAACAGCTGCACTGTGATCCAACTTGTCAGAAAGATACTAAGGAAAGAGATTTAGGAACTGGTGATCACAGGAGATCCCACCCAGCTAAGATTTTGTTTATGCTTACAAAGGCAGACAGATCTGTGAATTCTTTTGCAATTAAAAAAAAATGCATGTGCTTGCTGTGTCCATAGAATCAAGAGGTTGGGGTAATGGAATGTTAATTTATGGGAAGATCCAAAGAGAACCTGAAGTAAGTGAGTAGATAGATATGTAAATAAAAAACTGGGCTTTTGGTTTACAAGGGATGAGCTATCCAGAAAGGTTTCTTAAAATAGCAAAAGAGAATTGCTTTGAGATCAGAGAGAGGGAGGGGGAGGAGGAGGGGGAGGGGGGAGGGGGGAGGGGGAGGGAGAGAGGGAGAGGGAACTGTCTGGAGAGCACCAGAACAAAACAGAACAGAGAGAAGGCAATCTGGAAAACTGTCTCAAGCAGAACATAGGTCATCATCTTGTACCCACTGTTTAGCTTTGTGTCATTTGTTTCCTGCTCCCACACACCCCTTCCTCAGAACCCTTCTCCAAGTTGAGTCTAGTCCTTAGCAAATGAATCATAAGCAAAATAACAAAAATTTTTAATGACAAACTAAATAGCATATGATACAAGTATTGTGAATGTATATTAGGTTGTTCTGAATCTTCACTGACCTTTTTCTTTTCTTAACAAATTCAGATTCAAAAATCCACATATATTTAACATATATGATTTCATTTGTTTAGACTTTGAAAATGTTCCTCTTATCAACAGTATTGCAATATAATCAAAAAACATATTACCTCCCAAAGTTTGTAGGAATTTGTGTCTCTTGCTTGTCTGATTTTTTTTGAACAAATATTTTATATAAAATTTACCACCAAATATTTTGAGTTACATAATCCCATATTTTAAATTTTTAGCATGATAATACATGAAATATATTCATGAAGATATGAAGTTGAAGATCTGATTCACTGGAGAGTATGAAATCTTTGAACATCTATATTTTTGTATCTTCTTCAGATGCCTCCTAACCATTATTGTATTCTCTAGCTCATTGAGTTCTTACTTCTACAAATAATTCATATAAATGGATCTGTGCAGTTTTTTTTCCTTTCATGTCTGGCTTATTTATCACAGTAAAGTGTCTGTCAGGTTAGTCAAGATTTTTTTAAGCAATGTAGTTTCCCTTATAGGGAAAAAGTCAGTGAATATTCAGAACAACCTAATATACATTCACAATTTTCGTATCATATGCTATTTACTATTAACTAATAGATAATATGAATGAGATAGCTAAAGTCACTAGTTTTTAATAGATAATTTGTTACACGATAATGTTACAAATTATAGGTGAAAATAGAGAGAAGCATACCATAGTTATATGAATTCAATATCTAATTTTCATATGTAAGTTATTAATGTGTTATTTTTAGTTCTGTATGTAAAATTTTGTCTTCAGAATAGCATTATAGCAATAATTTGAATAACACCAAATAAGAAATTGTTATGACATCTATTACAAATAGTGTTTTCATGTTTGGATTAAGATTCATAAAGATATTGTTAGGCTGTTAAGATGGACCAATATTAAAATGAATTTAAAGTGTTAAGCATATTGGACAGAAAAATAAGGAATATATATAATCTGCTTTTCAGAATTCTGCTGTCTAGGAGGGCATAGGTAGGGAAACAAGTTTAGTATTTATAATGTCTTGAAGACCACAGCCTATATGATGCTCTTCCTGTCTGAGGGGATGGTATCAAAAGTATTTTAAAGGACACAAGAAATAAAACTTCCTTTCTTTTTGGACCAAGTATCACATGACATGAGTGCTCCAGGAAAGTACATTAAGTATGTCATAGTAATAAGTTGCAATTTTCTTTAAGTTTTACTCTTATCTCTTTCACTTATTAAACATAAATTTTTTTGTTGTTCTTAAAAGTAAGGTTTGTGTTTTATTCAATAATCTTTAAAATAAATTATAACTTTTACAAAATCTAAAAGGCAATACAATAAAACAATATTAGTCTTGCAAGTAAGTACCATTTAAAAACTCAAGCAAAAATTAAAATATTTTTATTACTTAAAATGATTTTTAAATTTAAAAATATTTGAGTATATTCCTCTCCTCCCACAAATCTTTTGAGATCCTCCTCCTCTCCTTACCCACCCAACGTAAGTTTTTTCAGAATAAACCAAAAAAAAAAAAAAGAACCAAAAGTCGCCCAAAACCAAGGTAAGAAGAAAAGAAAGGTTTTATTGGATATACCCCAATAAAACCACCAAACTGTAAAAAAAAAAAAAAAAAAAAAATGCGAAGTTCATATATGTTGGTCAATAACTCCTGATCATGGGGCCTGTCCTGGAGTAGTTTACATACCCAGTATCACTCTATTGGAGAAAACCGGTTTTCCCTTTCAAAGCACAAAGTAAGTGACATTTCAGTTAAACTGACTGGGGTTCATTCATTCATTTTTGAAATATAGCAAAGTAAAACAGAGAGGGTAAAACAAAAAAACTACAACATTGATGTTGGGCCAGACAAAACAATAGAGAAAAAAAGGTATAAGAGAAGAAACAAGAATAAGTACCACACTCAGGAATCCTATAAAAATGCTAAACTGAAAATCATAGCATATACACAGAGGAGCTGTTATATTTTATGTTCATTTTATGCTTCTATTTATTATTTGATCTACATTTGTAGTATTTAACACCATGCCTTACATATATGAACTATAATTTATTTAACAACCTAAGTTAACAAACAAAATGACTGTAAAACCTTCATACTGAGTGGAAATCAAGTAGTCTAGTTCTTATCTGGATTCAGTGACATGACAACAAAGTAATGGGGGAAATGGCAAGACTACCTACACCCATAGAAGAAGAGCTATAGGCAATTTTCTCATATATTGCTATGAAAGAAACATCATGGCCAAGCCACGTTACAGAAGCATTTAGTTGGGGACTTGAGTAGAGTTACAGAGGATTAGGCCATGCTCATTATGATGAAGAATGTGGCAGCAGGCAGGCAGACAGGAAACCAGGCTCTTCTCTCATTGATGCAGTTAGCTGAGACCTACAAACTGCTCTGTAACAGGATAAAAAGTAGTGAGACTATGGCTGGCATGTGCTTTGGAAGCCTCATCCTCATTGACATGACTCCACCAACAAGGGGCCATTCCAACAAAGGTCAGAACTTCTAATCCTTAATAGTCTGCCAACTGGTACCCAAATATTCTAATATATGAGTCTACAGGAGTCATTCTCATTCAAATAATGACAGCTACCTAATCCAAACTGGTTAGTCCTAAACAAATACACATATGAGCAGCAGAGATTGGACACATGATATTATGAGTGTACATACATACATGCATACACATACATATATGTGCGTGTTATATATTATACATATGTATGTAACAATAATTAAAGAAGTTAATATTTGGAGAGAAGTTGGGAGAGAGATTTAGAGAAGTTGAAGAGAAGAGAGAGAGAGATGGAATGTTTGAAACAGTGTAAATACAGAGTATCCATGTATGAAATCCCCCAAAACAATTTTAAGTAGAAACAAATATTAACTGTACTAAAAATCTTATTGTAAATAAGGACATGAAGATGGTGGAATGAAAATGGGTTTTGAGAGAATGCAAAAAGTCACACATGTCTTTTACAAGGGGATGTAGAAAGGAGTAGGAGAGACTAAGACGTTATGAGGTAAGGCCTCATATCTGAACATTCCTCTTCTTCACAGACAGCCCAATGCTGGTTGCCTATCTTCTTCTTTACCTAGAAGAGAAAATGACCTTGAACATGTGAAGGGCAGATTACCCTGAATTATCTGTTGAGCCACTGTTCCTTAAAGTTGGTTCTCAAAATCATTTGTTTTTCTATGGAGCTGGTTAATATAAACATTGTATATGCCACAGAAACAAGAGATTGATTATAAAAAGAATAGTGGGAGTTATTTCCCTATAGAATTTTGTCCCTCAAGAGTTCATCTCCGTAGAAATCAACGATAAGAATTAATTTATGTTACCCAGTGGTTCTCAAGTGTATAAGGTAACCTAGTCATAAGATTCCTAGTTCTTTTTAAATGATGGATGTCATAAATGTTTGTTAGAAGCACTACAATACTCCTGAAACCTAAAAGATATACTCTAAAGGGATTTTCTAAAAATATTTTCTTCAAAAAAAATTAAAAATTAGTGTAAACACCTAAAAGATTTGAACTTTGTAACTCTCATTGGCATGTGCCAAATGTGCTTAGATTGTGTGAGGGTGTGCAAAATCATTTTCCTAAGTACATTTATTCAAGAATTCAATTAAAGCAGCTTTCTTTCTTCTGAAGTTATAATATCTCAGATATTTTAAACAATGCAGAAAAGTGGCAACTTAGACTAAGAAGAAAAACTAGGAGAAAAGGTAGAAAAATGGGATGCCAGTTAAGGCAGACACCATTGAGAGCTACTGAGTCTTACTAAAGAAACTGACTCTATCCCAAGGGGAGTAAGATGTGTTCACTCCTTCCTGCTTTCAAGAACAGCAAGAAGTTACCTGGGAAAGGAGAGTAAAAGACATTCAGTGTGCTCTCTGTTTTATAACAAGGCTGTAGACTTATCAGGAAATAAAGAGGATCAAAAGAGGAAAACAGGGGAACAAAAGAATTATATATATATATATATATATATATATATATATATATATATATATATATATATATATATATATATATATAAAACAAAAGAATATATATGGGAACATATCCTCCTTCAAGTCTTCTTATCTTTTGGTGGGTAGGAAGAATATTACACTCATCCTCTTCTTCTATATTATCTATTTACTTCTCCATTCTTTGGAAAAACAGAATTTGAGTTTGTATGTTCCAAATGCTTTGTATAGTTAATTCAGACTAATACTTTGAGATTTGTTTGTTAATACAAAAGAAAGCCAGGTACATAAAATATTGAGACAATTAAATCAAATATATATTGATTTGATGAATAACAGCTTGATCAGTAAGTCTAAAGCCCAAATAATTATATAAGGATCCTGAGTTTGTATCTTTTCAGGAGCTATCTGTAATCCTTTTTCAGCTAAAGCTTTTTGTAAATCTCGATAACACAAAAGCAAATCCTGGGGGTCTTTTCCTGCCATCACAACATTATATGTGAAATGAAGGATGTAAATCACAGGCCATTGTTTTCTCACAGGATGAATGGCCTGTTCCACAAACCTTTGGCATATGGTAGGACTATTAGCCATGCCCTGTGGGAGGACTGTCCATTGATATCTCTTCATAGGTTCCTTAAAATTTATAGAAGGAACACTAAAAGCAAATCTTTCACAATCCTTTGGATGCAAAGGAATAGTAAAGAAACAATCTTTCAGATCTATCACAATTTTATAATATCCTTTAGGAATGGCTACTGGGGAGGGAAGTCCAGGATGTAAAGGTCCCATATGTACCTTAGTCTCATTAACTTTTCTTAAATCTTGTAAGAGTCTCCATTTACCAGATTTTTTTCTTGATAATGAAAATTGGTGCATTCCAAGGAGACTGAGATTCTACTAAATGTCCTGCTTCTAGATGCTCCTGCACTAGCTAAGAAGCGGCTTCTATTTTTTCTTTAGGTAAAGACCACTGATCCACCCACACTGGAATATCAATAAGCCATTGGATTTTATTGGAGTGGGATGCAGGCAAGATAGTGGCAACTACTGAAAATACTCTAAATCTCTTGTGTTAGAGTGAGGCTTAGGATCCTCAAGAGTCTTAATTCCTTGTCCCTTCCTTTTTTGGTCCATGACCAGGCAAAAGTCCCTGCCTGATCGTCTGCTTAGTCACCATCTCATTAGGACTGTACATTATAACGCCCATATGTGACAGGAGATCTCTTCCCCATAGAGTTACAGGCAAATTTGACATAAAATATGGCTGATTTTTCCCTGATTTTCCTTCCCCATCGCTCTAGGTCAGCAATTTGGAGCTTTTTGTTTTTACTGATAAACATGTAGGATGACATTCTAGCTGGTGGTCATTATAATATTTTTTCTAATCCGACTCATTATTTCTGCATAGTATATATAAGTCACATCAATCAACATGGAGAGAGCACTAAGTGGCTTTGGATACCAGCTTTATAGCAATAAAGCTTAGTGACTTAAAAGCTAATTTCTGGTTATCTCTCCTCACACTCTCCAAGCCAATTCTTTTTTAAACCAGATGTAAGAGAGGGAAAGAGAAATACTCCACCCTGAAAAAGAGGGTTATATTTGAATAGAAGTTCTTATGTCTTTCAATATAAGACTCCTCTGCTCTGTTTTATATCCAATTTCAACACACATATGTGCTTAATTATTTACCTAGACCAACTTTCATTTTAGGATCTATATGCATGTATGTCCACAGCTGCCCCTTGCATTATGCTCTTTACCTAAGTAGAATATTTATTTATTCTACTTCTGTGTTTATTTTATGTTAAGCCATGATTATTTACAGTCATTTTGAAGCTGTTGACATACAAGTTGGATATTTTTAATTCACTTGTGCAATGCATTATGCAATTCTTATATATGAAATTTAGTGAAAAATTATTCCATTACTTATAATATTAATTATATAGGCAATATATAATTAAAAGTACACTTATCCTTATCTATTACCTTACCCTCACCCTTAACTCGACCCCTAATAGTATACCTATGCCTACTCCTAAACCAATCCCACACCCAAATCCTATCCCTACTCTAACAACAACCACTATCCTTACATACATCAAACCTAATACTACCCCTAAACCTAATTCTATCTCTAAACTTAATTCTAACCCTAGTTCATATTCTTGCCCTTACTGTAACCCTAACCTAATCCTAATCTTTGCCTTTACACTCTCTTCAAGCTTAACACTAAATCTAACCCTAACACTAAACTTAACCCTTAACATAACCCTCACTCCAAACCTTAAACTGCATCTAATTCTTCCCCTAACCCTTACCTTTACCGTAACCCTATACCTAACCATAACCCTTATACTTACCCTTACCATAACCCTAACACTAACACTAAACAGAGTCATTAAAAAACAAGAGGAGATCAAAGGTATACAAATTGGAAAGGAAGAAGTCAAATTATCACTATTTACAGATGACATGATAGTATATGCAAGTGACCCAAAAAAATTCACCAGAGAACTCCTAAGCCTGATAAACAACTTCAGCAAAATAGCTGAATATAAAACCAACACAAACAAATCAGTGGCCTTCCTCTACACAAAGGATAAACAGGATAAGAAAGAAATTAGGGAAGCAATACCCTTCATAGTTGTCACAAATAATATAAAATACCTTCATGTGACTCTAAGAAAGTAAAAGATCTGTGTAAGAACTTCAAGTCTCTGAAGAAAGAAATTGAAGATCTCAGAAGATGGAAATATCTTCCATGCTCATGGATTGGCAGGACTAATATAATAAAAATGGCCATCTTGCCAAAAGCAATCTATAGATTCAATGCAATTCCCATCAAAATACCAACTCAATTCTTCACAGAGCTAGAAAGAGTAATTTTCAAATTGATCTGGAATAATAAAAAACCTAGGATAGTGAAAACTATTCTCAGCTATAAAAGAACTGTGAGAACTAGAAGGGATTAGGGGAAAGGGGGCAGGAGAGGGAGAATAGCCCATGTCCAGCCAGATCCTCTGGGCAGGCAGACACGGGAGGGATGCCAGACGCTTTCTACTCGGCCCCAGGTGGGCATCTAAGCCACTGACCAAAACCAGGGGACACCATGGAGACAACCTGTAGCCCTAGGGTTATGGGAGAGAGGGCTGAGGGAGAGAGGTTCCCAAACAGGCAAGAGTATACACAGATGAACAAAGACAGTCTATGGTTTTAGAGCTTTATTATAGAAAGGCAGGGAGAAAGGAGAGAAGGTGGAAAGAGAGAGAGAGAGAGAGAGAGCAGTCATGGCCAAGAGGAGAGAAGGCGAGAAAGGAGAGACAGAGAAGAAAGGCTAGAGAGTGTGGGGAATTGCAGGCTGATCTCCAGTCGAGCTGAGGTCTAAACCCTGATGGTCATAATTCACCTACATGACATGGTAGGCATTCCCTCATGCTCCTGGAACTCTGGCCCCTGCCTAAGTTACCACCCTCCACAGCCCCCATAAGAGAAGCATGGTCAGTAGTCACATAAGCAATGGCCCAAGCTTCTGACCTTCAGGCTAAACTCCTCCCCAGTTACCTAGCAACAGTGAAGACCATAAAAGTGGCTGTCAGCAAATTATATCTTATAACTTGGGTATCTTAAGTTTCTGGGCTAATATCAACTTATCAGTGAGTACATATTGTGTGAGTTCCTTTGTGATTGTGTTACCTCACTCAGGATGATGCCCTCCAGGTACATCCATTTGCATAGGAATTTCATAAATTCTTTCTTTTTAATAGCTGAGTAGTACTCTGTTGTGTAAATGTACATTTTCTGTATCCATTCCTCTGCTGAGGGGCATCTGGGTTCTTTCCAGCTTCTGGCTATTATAAATAAGAACGCTATGAACATAGTGGAGCATGTGTCCTTCTTACCAGTTGGGGCATCTTCTGGATATATGCCCAGGAGAGGTATTGCAGGATCCTCCGGTAGTACTATGTCCAATTTTCTGAGGAACCGCCAGACTGATTTCCAGAGTGGTTGTACAAGCTTGCAATCCTAGCAACAATGGAGGAGTGTTCCTCTTTCTCCACATCCTCTCCAGCATCTGCTGTCACCTGAATTTTTGATCTTAGCCATTCTGACTGGTGTGAGCATGAAACTCAAGAAGAATGAAGACCAAAGTGTGGACACTTTGCCCCTTCTTAGAATTGGGAACAAAACACCCATGGAAGGAGTTACAGAGACAAAGTTTTGAGCTGTGATGAAAGGATGGACCATCTAGAGACTGCCATATCTGGGGATCCATCCCATAATCAGCTTCCAAACGCTGACACCACTGCATACACTAGCAAGATTTTGCTGAAAGGACCCAGATAGAGCTGTCTCTTGTGAGACTATGCCAGGGCCTAGCAAACACAGAAGTGGATGCTCACAGTCAGCTATTGGATGGACCACAGGGCACCCAATGGAGGAGCTAGAGAAAGTACCCAAGGAGCTAAAGGGATTCTGTAATTCTATAGGTGGAACAATAATATGAACTATCCAGTACCCCCCTGGAGCTCGTGTCTCTAGCTGCATATGAATCAGAAAATGGCCTAGTCGGCCATCAGTGGAAAGAGAGGCCCATTAGTTGTGCAAACTTTATATGCCTCAGTACAGGGAAACGCCAGGGCCAAGAAGTGGGAGTGGGTGGGTGGGGGAGTGGGTGGGGGAGCGTTTGGGGGACTTCTGGGATAGCATTGGAAATGTAAATGAAATAAATACCCAATTAAAAAAATAAGTGACTGTCAGGCCCCACCTCACTCTCTTACTCATTTGTCCTCTTACCTCTCACATCTCTCACTTCTCTCTCCTCTTTCTTTTCTCTTTGTCTTCTCCTCTCCTCTCTCCTTTCTCTTTCTCTATAACCTTCTCTCTCTCTCTCTCTCTCTCTCTCCCTCTCTCTCTCTCTCTCTCTCCCTCCCTCCCTCTCTTTCTACCTTCTCTTTTCCCTGTATTTCTTTAATAAAGCTCTTAAACCATAAACAGTCTCTGCTCCTTTAAGTTCCACTGCGCACTCTGGTCAGTGTTGGGAACCTCTTCCCCTAATCCCTCTCTCCTGAAACCCTGGGGAGTTAGCAAGATGCTCAGGTGGGGGGGGGTCAGAGGCTTCCCCTTTTCCACCCCTGTCACTTGGGTCAGGCATGCTCACCTGGGGCCCTGTGGAAAAGCATCCAGGAGCTTTGCCTATGTCTGCCTGCCCAGAGTGCAGGAAATCTGGCCAGGCTTTAGACACCTTTTCCTCTCCTACTTTTCTCCAGGGCCCCCAGGCCCCCAATTAATTTTGTTCTCAAAAGAGAATAAGAAGGAGAGAGAGGGAGAGAGAGGAGAGAGGAGAGGAGAAGACAAAGAGAGAGGAGAGTAAGGAGAATAAGAACAAGAGAGCAAGGGGAGTGAGAGAGTGAGGAGGGACCAAACAACCCCTCTTATAGTGGGCTTCTTTATCTTACTGTTGCTAGGTAACTGGCAAGGAGTTTAGCCTGAAGGTCAGAAGCTTGGGACATTGCCTACAGGACTACTAACCATGCTTCTCCTGTGAGGGCTATGGAGGATGGTAACTTCGGCAGGAGCTAGGGTCCAGGAGACATGAGAGAACTCCTTTCATTCCATGTAGGTAAATTATCACCACCAGGTCCCAAGATTCAGACCTCAGCTCAACTGGAAACCAGACTGTCTGTGTATAGCCCAATGCCCCACAAAGAACTTCTGGTAGAATAACCATCCCTGACCTCAAGATGTACTACAGAGCAATTATGATAAAAACTGCATGGTATTGGTTCAATGACAGGAAGGTACATCAATGGAATAGAATTGAAGACCCAGAAAGGAACCCACACACCTATGGTCATTTGATCTTTGACAAAAGAGCTAAAAACATCCAGTGGAATAAAAGACAGCATTTTCAACAAATGATGCTGGTTCAACTGGCTGTTAGCATGTAGAAGAATCCAAATCAATGCATTCTTAACTCTCTGTACAGAGCTCAAGTCCAAGTCAATCACGGACCTACATACAAAACCAGATACATTGAAACTAATAGAAAAGAAAGTGGGGAAGAGCCTTGAGCACATGGGTTCAGGGGGAAATTTCCTGAAGCGAACACCAATAGCTTATGCTCTATGATCAAGAATTGATAAATGAGACCTCATAAAATTGTAAAGCTTCTGTAAGGCAAAGAACACTGTCAATAGGACAAAACAGCAATGAACAGATTGGGAAAACACCTTTACCAATCCTACATCTGATAGAGAACTAATACTCAGTATATACAAAGAACTCAGAAAGTTAGACTCCAGAGAACCAAATAACCCTATTAAAAAATGGGTTACAGAGCTAAACAAAGGATTCTCAACTGAAGAATACTGAATGGCTGAGAAGCACCTAAAGAAATGTTCAACATCCTTATTCACCAGAGAAATGCACATTAAAATGACCCTGAGAATCTACCTCACACCAATCAGAATGGGTAAGGTCAAAAACTCAGGTGACAGTAGATGCTGGCGAGGTTGCAGAGAAAGAGGGAAATTCCTCCACTGCTGGTGGGATTGCATGCTGGTACAACCACTCTGGAAATCAGTTTGGTGGTTCCTCAAAAAAATTGGACATAGTACTACCTGAGGATGCAGCAATACCACTCCTGGACATAAACCCAGAAGATGCTCCAACATGTAATAAGGACACATACTCTACTATGTTTGTAGCAACGTTATTTATAATAGCCAGGAGCTGGAAAGAACTTAGATGTCACACAACAGAGGAATGGATACAGAAAATGTGGTACATTTACACAGTGGAGTACTATTCAGCTATTAAAAACAATGAATTTATGAAATTCTTCAGAAAATGGATGGATCTAGAGGATATCATCCTGATCTACGTAACTCAATAACAAAAGAACACATGATATGCACTCACTGATAAGTGGATATTAGCCCAGAAGCTCAGAATACCCAAGGTACAATTCACAAACCACATGGAACTCAAGAAGGAAGACCAAAGTGTGGACACTTTGATTCTTTTTAGAAGGGGAAACAAAGTACCCATAGAAAACCCTGATATAGCTGTCTCTTGTGAGGCTATGCCAGGGCCTGGCAAACACAGAAGTGGATGCTCACAGTCAGCTATTGGATGGAACAGAGGGCCCCCAATGGAGGAGCTAGAGAAAGTACCCAAGGAGATAAAGGGGTCTGCAACCCTATAGGTGGAACAACAATATAAACTAACCAATACCCCCGGAGCTCATGTCTCTAGCTGCATAGGTATCAGAAGATGGCCTAGTCGGCCATCACTGGAAAGAGAGGCCCCTTGGTCTTGCAAACTTTATATGCCTCAGTACGGGGGAACGCCAGGGCCAAGAAGTGGGAGTGGGTGGGTAGGGGAGTGGGGGAGGAGGGTCTGGGGGGACTTTTGGGATAGCATTTGAAATGTAAATGAAGAAAATACCTAATTAAAAAATAAATTAAAAAGAATACCGATGGAAGGAATTACAGAGACAAAATGTGGAGCAGAAACTGAAGGAATGACCATCAAGAGACTGCCCCACTTGGGGATCCATCCCATATACAATCACCAAACCCAGACACTATTGTGGATGCCAACAAGTGTTTGTTGATAGGAGCCTGATATAGCTGTAGCCTGAGAGGCTTTGCCAGTGCCTGACAAATACAGAAGTGAATGCTCACAACCATTCATTTGACTGAACACAGGGTATCCAATGAAGGAGCTAGAGAAAGCATCCAAGGAGATGAAGGGGTTTACAGCTCCATGGGAAGAAAACAACATGAACTAACCAGTACCCCCAGAGCTCCCTGGGACTGAACTACCAACAAAATAGTACACATGATTGGACTCATGGCTCCAGCTGCATATGGAGCAGAGGATGTCCTAGTTGGTCATCAATGGAAAGACAGGCCCTTGGTTCTGTGAAGGCTCTATGCCATAGTGTAAGGGAATGCCAGGGCTAGGAAGCAGGAGTTGGTGGATTGGTGAGCAGGGGTAGGGAGAATTGATAGGGGGTTTTCAGAGGAGAAACTTGAAAAGGGGATAAAATTTGAAATGTAAATATAGAAAATATCTGATAACAAAAAGAGAGAAGGAACATATAGTGCCTTCATGAAAACACAATGCAAAAGTGCAGGAAAATAGCAGCAAAAACAACAACAAAAACCCCAAATTGTCCTATTAGTAAAACAGTGCCACATCAACAATAGAGGTTATTAAACGTGGCTTGAATATATAAACTACAGAGCTTTTAGGGGGATAGATCTTGAGTTTCCTCTCAAGAACACACATGAGCAAGCAAAGATAGTGGGGGGAAAAACACTTCATAAACTTTACAACCACATCACATTCACAGGAGGGATATAGAACAAACATTTCACATGTGAAATAATGCACTACTTTTAGGAGATAAAACACTTTTAGTGCCCCACCTGATCCATATACAACTATTCATGGCTCAGAGAACCTTGAAGAGGATGGGGGAAAGAAAAATAAGTTGTACCAGCAAGGAGACCAGGAAGTTGGCTGTAAAACAGAAATCTCTTTTATACTTGACAGGGAAGCTACAAGTATGAACTCGCAGCGGTACATGTCCTAAACAAGAGTAGCTTAATGACAACAGCGGCTATCACACTAACATGGATGAGAGACAGTTCACAGGTCTCAATACCTAGAAAAAAGCTACAGGTAATTAATGACTAATTGACTTCTGAGACTTAGAGGATCAGACTCCTCCAGGGATTAGCCACCTGCTAATTTATTCATGGAAAGAAAGCAGTTTGGTTAAAATACAGATATAGGAGACCTAATTGGCCCAACATATAACACACACACACACACACAAATATATATTTGAAATGTGTACACACACACACATATATATACAGGTGTTTGTGTGTGTGTGTGTGTGTGTGTGTATATATATATATATATATATATATATATATATATATATATCCATACATGATTACATGATGTGTGTCCCCAATTATTTTTAAAAGAGTATACATTATAGAAGAATTATTGGGGGAATGTAGTTCTGGTGTGGAGAGAGAAGGATGGAAATAAGAAGAGTACTATGAAATTTTCAAAAACTGTTATAAAATAAAACATATAAAAATGTTTAGGGGAACTTAGGAAATTAGTCTGAACAGGTGAGAGGGTGCGCCAGAGAACCTGACAGCTTCTGGAACAGGCGGAAGCACAGAGGCGCTGAGGCAGCACCCTTTGTGGGCCGGGGACAGCCGGCCACCATCCGGACCGGAGGACAGGTGCCCGCCCGGCTGGGGAGGCGGCCTAAGCCACAGCAGCAGCGGTCGCCATCTTGGTCCGGGACCCGCCGAACTTAGGAAATTAGTCTGAACAGGTGAGAGGGTGCGCCAGAGAACCTGACAGCCTCTGGAACAGGCAGAAGCACAGAGGCGCTGAGGCAGCACCCTGTGTGGGCCGGGGACAGCCAGCCACCTTCCGGACCGGAGGACAGGTGCCCGCCCGGCTGGGGAGGCGACCTAAGCCACAGCAGCAGCGGTCGCCATCTTGGTCCCGGGACTCCAAGGAACTTAGGAATTTAGTCTGCTTAGGTGAGAGTCTGTACCACCTGGGAACTGCCAAAGCAACACAGTGTCTGAGAAAGGTCCTGTTTTGGGCCTTCTTCTTCGGCCAGGAGGAGGTCCAAATACAAGATATCTGCGCACCTTCCCTGTAAGAGAGCTTGCCAGCAGAGAGTGCTCTGAGCACTGAAACTCAGAGGAGAGAATCTGTCTCCCAGGTCTGCTGATAGACGGTAACAGAATCACCAGAAGAACAATCTCTAAACAGAGTCAACTATAACTACTAACTCCAGAGATTACCAGATGGCGAAAGGTAAACGGAGGAATCTTACTAACAGGAACCAAGACCACTCACCATCACCAGAACCCAGCACACCCACTTCGCCCAGTCCAGGGAACCCCAACACACCTGAGTACCTAGACCTAGATTTAAAAGCATATCTCATGATGATGGTAGAGGACATCAAGAAGGACTTTAATAAATCACTTAAAGAAATACAGGAGAACACTGCTAAAGAGTTACAAGTCCTTAAAGAAAAACAGGAAAACACAATCAAACAGGTAGAAGTCCTTACAGAAAAAGAGGAAAAAACATACAAACAGGTGATGGAAATGAACAAAACCATACTAGACCTAAAAAGGGAAGTAGACACAATAAAGAAAACTCAAAGCGAGGCAACACTAGAGATAGAAACCCTAGGAAAGAAATCTGGAACCATAGATTTGAGCATCAGCAACAGAATACAAGAGATGGAAGAGAGAATCTCAGGTGCAGAAGATTCCATAGAGAACATTGGCACAACAATCAAAGAAAATGGAAAATGCAAAAAGATCCTAACTCAAAATATCCAGGAAATCCAGGACACAATAAGAAGACCAAACGTACGGATAATAGGAGTGGATGAGAATGAAGATTTTCAACTCAAAGGTCCAGCAAACATCTTCAACAAAATTATTGAAGAAAACTTCCCAAATCTAAAGAATGAGATGCATATGAACATACAAGAAGCCTACAGAACTCCAAATAGACTGGACCAGAAAAGAAATTCCTCCCGACACATAATAATCAGAACATCAAATGCACTAAATAAAGATAGAATACTAAAAGCAGTAAGGGAAAAAGGTCAAGTAACATATAAAGGCAAGCCTATCAGAATTACACCAGATTTTTCACCAGAGACTATGAAAGCCAGAAGAGCCTGGACAGATGTTATACAGACACTAAGAGAACACAAACTGCAGCCCAGGCTACTATACCCAGCCAAACTCTCAATTATCATAGAGGGAGAAACCAAAGTATTCCACGACAAAACCAAATTCACGCATTATCTCTCCACGAATCCAGCCCTTCAAAGGATAATAACAGAAAAAAACCAATACAAGAACGGGAACAACGCCCTAGAAAAAACAAGAAGGTAATCCCTCAACAAACCTAAAAGAAGACAGCCACAAGAACAGAATGCCACCTTTAACAACTAAAATAACAGGAAGCAACAATTACTTTTCCTTAATATCTCTTAACATCAATGGTCTCAACTCGCCAATAAAAAGACATAGACTAACAAACTGGCTACACAAACAAGACCCAACATTTTGCTGCTTACAGGAAACTCATCTCAGAGAAAAAGATAGACACTACCTCAGAATGAAAGGCTGGAAAACAATTTTCCAAGCAAATGGTATGAAGAAACAAGCAGGAGTAGCCATCCTAATATCTGATAAGATTGACTTCCAACCCAAAGTCATCAAAAAAGACAAGGAGGGACACTTCATTCTCATCAAAGGTAAAATCCTCCAAGAGGAACTCTCAATTCTGAATATCTATGCTCCAAATACAAGAGCAGCCACATTCACTAAAGAAACTTTAGTAAAGCTCAAAGCACACATTGCACCTCACACAATAATAGTGGGAGACTTCAACACACCACTTTCACCAATGGACAGATCATGGAAACAGAAACTAAACAGGGACACACTGAAACTAACAGAAGTGATGAAACAAATGGATCTGACAGATATCTACAGAACATTTTATCCTAAAACAAAAGGATATACCTTCTTCTCAGCACCTCATGGTACCTTCTCCAAAATTGACCACATAATAGGTCACAAATCAGGCCTCAACAGATTCAAAAATATTGAAATTGTCCCATGTATCCTATCAGATCACCATGCACTAAGGCTGATCTTCAATAACAAAATAAATAACAGAAAGCCAACATTCACATGGAAACTGAACAACACTCTTCTCAATGATACCTTGGTCAAGGAAGGAATAAAGAAAGAAATTAAAGACTTTTTAGAGTTTAATGACAATGAAGCCACAACGTACCCAAACCTTTGGGACACAATGAAAGCATTTCTAAGAGGGAAACTCATAGCTATGAGTGCCTTCAAGAAAAAACGGGAGAGAGCACATACTAGCAGCTTGACAACACATCTAAAAGCTCTAGAAAAAAAGGAAGCAAATTCACCCAAGAGGAGTAGACGGCAGGAAATAATCAAACTCAGGGGTGAAATCAACCAAGTGGAAACAAGAAGAACTATTCAAAGAATTAACCAAACGAGGAGTTGGTTCTTTGAGAAAATCAACAAGATAGATAAACCCTTAGCTAGACTCACTAAAGGGCACAGGGACAAAATCCTAATTAACAAAATCAGAAATGAAAAGGGAGACATAACAACAGATCCTGAAGAAATCCAAAACACCATCAGATCCTTCTACAAAAGGCTATACTCAACAAAACTGGAAAACCTGGACGAAATGGACAAATTTCTGGACAGATACCAGGTACCAAAGTTGAATCAGGATCAAGTTGACCTTCTAAACAGTCCCATATCCCCTAAAGAAATAGAAGCAGTTATTAATAGTCTCCCAGCCAAAAAAAGCCCAGGACCAGACGGGTTTAGTGCAGAGTTCTATCAGACCTTCAAAGAAGATCTAACTCCAGTTCTGCACAAACTTTTTCACAAGATAGAAGTAGAAGGTATTCTACCCAACTCATTTTATGAAGCCACTATTACTCTGATACCTAAACCACAGAAAGATCCAACAAAGATAGAGAACTTCAGACCAATTTCTCTTATGAACATCGATGCAAAAATTCTTAATAAAATTCTCGCTAACCGAATCCAAGAACACATTAAAGCAATCATCCATCCTGACCAAGTAGGTTTTATTCCAGGGATGCAGGGATGGTTTAATATACGAAAATCCATCAATGTAATCCATTATATAAACAAACTCAAAGACAAAAACCACATGATCATCTCATTAGATGCAGAAAAAGCATTTGACAAGATCCAACACCCATTCATGATAAAAGTTCTGGAAAGATCAGGAATTCAAGGCCAATACCTAAACATGATAAAAGCAATCTACAGCAAACCAGTAGCCAACATCAAAGTAAATGGAGAGAAGCTGGAAGCAATCCCACTAAAATCAGGGACTAGACAAGGCTGCCCACTTTCTCCCTACCTTTTCAACATAGTACTTGAAGTATTAGCCAGAGCAATTCGACAACAAAAGGAGATCAAGGGGATACAAATTGGAAAAGAGGAAGTCAAAATATCACTTTTTGCAGATGATATGATAGTATATATAAGTGACCCTAAAAATTCCAACAGAGAACTCCTAAACCTGATAAACAGCTTCGGTGAAGTAGCTGGATATAAAATTAACTCAAACAAGTCAATGGCCTTTCTCTACACAAAGAATAAACAGGCTGAGAAAGAAATTAGGGAAACAACACCCTTCTCAATAGCCACAAATAATATAAAATATCTCGGCGTGACTCTAACGAAGGAAGTGAAAGATCTGTATGATAAAAACTTCAAGTCGCTGAAGAAAGAAATTAAAGAAGATCTCAGAAGATGGAAAGATCTCCCATGCTCATGGATTGGCAGGACCAGCATTGTAAAAATGGCTATCTTGCCAAAAGCAATCTACAGATTCAATGCAATCCCCATTAAAATTCCAACTCAATTCTTCAACGAATTAGAAGGAGCAATTTGCAAATTCATCTGGAATAACAAAAAACCGAGGATAGCAAAAACTCTTCTCAAGGATAAAAGAACCTCTGGTGGAATCACCATGCCTGACCTAAAGCTTTACTACAGAGCAATTGTGATAAAAACTGCATGGTACTGGTATAGAGACAGACAAGTGGACCAATGGAATAGAATTGAAGACCCAGAAATGAACCCACACACCTATGGTCACTTGATATTCGACAAGGGAGCCAAAACCATCCAGTGGAAGAAAGACAGCATTTTCAACAATTGGTGCTGGCACAACTGGTTGTTATCATGTAGAAGAATGCGAATCGATCCATACTTATCTCCTTGTACTAAGGTCAAATCTAAGTGGATCAAGGAACTTCACATAAAACCAGAGACACTGAAACTTATAGAGGAGAAAGTGGGGAAAAGCCTTGAAGATATGGGCACAGGGGAAAAATTCCTGAACAGAACAGCAATGGCTTGTACTGTAAGATCGAGAATTGACAAATGGGACCTAATGAAACTCCAAAGTTTCTGCAAGGCAAAAGACACTGTCTATAAGACAAAAAGACCACCAACAGACTGGGAAAGGATCTTTACCTATCCTAAATCAGATAGGGGACTAATATCCAACATATATAAAGAACTCAAGAAGGTGGACCTCAGAAAATCAAATAACCCCCTTAAAAAATGGGGCTCAGAACTGAACAAAGAATTCTCACCTGAGGAATACCGAATGGCAGAGAAGCACCTGAAAAAATGTTCAACATCCTTAATCATCAGGGAAATGCAAATCAAAACAACCCTGAGATTCCACCTCACACCAGTGAGAATGGCTAAGATCAAAAATTCAGGTGACAGCAGATGCTGGCGAGGATGTGGAGAAAGAGGAACACTCCTCCATTGTTGGTGGGATTGCAGGCTTGTACAACCACTCTGGAAATCAGTCTGGCGGTTCCTCAGAAAATTGGACATAGTACTACCGGAGGATCCAGCAATACCTCTCCTGGGCATATATCCAGAAGAAGCCCCAACTGGTAAGAAGGACACATGTTCCACTATGTTCATAGCAGCCTTATTTATAATAGCCAGAAACTGGAAAGAACCCAGATGCCCCTCAACAGAGGAATGGATACAGAAAATGTGGTACATCTACACAATGGAGTACTACTCAGCTATTAAAAAGAATGAATTTATGAAATTCCTAGCCAAATGGATGGACCTGGAGAGCATCATCCTGAGTGAGGTAACACAATCACAAAGGAACTCACACAATATGTACTCACTGATAAGTGGATACTAGCCCAAAACCTAGGATACCCACGATATAAGATACAATTTCCTAAACACATGAAACTCAAGAAAAATGAAGACTGAAGTGTGGACACTATGCCCCTCCTTAGAAGTGGGAACAAAACACCCATGGAAGGAGTTACAGAAACAAAGTATGGAGCTGAGATGAAAGGATGGACCATGTAGAGACTGCCATATCCAGGGATCCACCCCATAATCAGCTTCCAAATGCTGACACCATTGCATACACTAGCAAGATTTTACTGAAAGGACCCAGATGTAGCTGTCTCTTGTGAGACTATGCCGGGGCCTAGCAAACACAGAAGTGGATGCTCACAGTCAGCTAATGGATGGATCACAGGGCTCCCAATGGAGGAGCTAGAGAAAGTACCCAAGGAGCTAAAGGGATCTTCAACCCTATAGGTGGAACAACATTATGAACTAACCAGTACCCCTGAGCTCTTGACTCTAGCTGCATATGTATCAAAAGATGGCCTAGTCGGCCATCACTGGAAAGAGAGGCCCATTGGACACGCAGACTTTGTGTGCCCCGGTACAGGGGAACGCCAGGGCCAAAGGGGGGGAGTTGGTGGGTAGGGGAGTGGGGGTGGGTGGGTAAGGGGGACTTTTGGTATAGCATTGGAAATGTAAATGAGCTAAATACCTAATAAAAAATGGAAAAAAAATGTTTAGGAAGAATAAAGGACATTTTACTGTTTTCAGTCTTCTGAAAGTATTTCCTCACATCCTAGCAGTTGCGATTAATGGCCAAGAGAAAATAAAAGTGATAAAAAATATTTAAAATTAGTTTAGTTTGTAGGCAATATAATAATATACATAAAATATCTTAAAGATCACACCAGAAGCCAGGTATAGTGGCACATTCCTTTAATCCCTGCAGAGGCAGGCAGATTTCTGAGTTCAAGGCCAGCCTGGTCTACAAAGTGAGTTCTAGTATAGCCAGGGCTATACAGAGAAAATCTGTCTCGAAAAAAAAAAAGAAAAAAGAAAAAGAAAAGAAAAGAAAAGAAAAGAAAAGAGAAGAAAAGAAAAGAAAAGAAAAGAAAAGAAAGGAAAACATATCACACCAGAAAAAGGAAAGATTTCATTATATATGTAAATTTTGGGAAAATTCGATAAGCTTTTGTAAGAATCTTGCATTCTATAACTTGTTTGCTTTATTTCTATTGACTTCTAGTAGATATTACTAGCAGATTCTGATTTTCTTTAGACGGGATATTTGTCATATTTATTTAAATATAAGGATGGTTTTCTTTTTAAAGTGCCTTTAAATTCCAGAATCGTAGCCATAAAGGTGACCTAGGTTAAACTCAGTGGATAGCTAAACAGAACAAATCAAAGAAAGAAACAAAAACAAAAGTGCAATAATGTCCGGAATTGACAAGGGGCAGTTGCAGGAGATGGAAGGGGAGAATAACTAGAGCACATTTTTACATATATAAAAAGTAAGCCAAGGGAGTGTATTAATAAAGTGTCTGATGTATTTATGGAAAACTGTTTTCTAGAAAACATTTGAAAACGAAATTCTGAAAACAAGAGATCTGTCCATTTCTGGCAAGTTTAGGATATATAAGATATTCCATTCAGGTGGGTTTGCTTTCAGATTGTCAGTCACTTTTACACTGACTTTATTCAGATTTGCAAGCCCCAACATAGTATTATATTTTTATATTTAATGTAAACTCTTTGATAATTTTATACATAAGTACACTATTTCATCATTACCACTCACATCTCTCCCATCCAACACCTCACATGAACTCTATGCTCTCTCATAATCATGCCATATATATATACATACATACACACACACATATATATATATATATATATATACACACACACAAGCATATAAGCCTTCACATATACATATCCTGTTAAAACCATTTAGTGTTGATTATGTGCACTTAGGGTTGAACACTGGGACTGGAGTAACCGTCAGAGAACTCAGTCCTGGCTGGAGAAGTCAGATTCTCCCTCTCTCATCGGCTTTTAACTGCTTGAACCTCTTGATCTCTGGTAAAACCTCATGAAATTTCCCCATCCAGTTGCAGGACTCTTGGTGTTATCACTGTGCTCGCCTTGGTAAGGTAAACACAGATCAGTATTTTGGGGGTGTAGCTTTCCTGTAGTGATATAAGGTACTATCTCACAGCATACTTGCCCCTCATTTGTTTCTTATAACCTTTCCAAACTTATTTTGTTATGCACCCTGAGCCTCGGGTGTAGATGTCATGCTACAGATGCATCAGTTGTGGCTGGAGAATTTAGAGATAATTATCTGCAGTTTTGCCCAGTTGTGCCTTTCCATCTGGCCTCCATCTGTTAAAAAATGAGACTTCTTTGACGAGACTAAAGAAGTCTACCTGAAGATACAAGAGTAAGTATTTCAAATATGGTTAAAATCATAGCTGTTGAAAATTGGAAGAAGTGTGATCTCCTCTGTGATGGTTTGTATAAGCTTGGGGCAGGGAGTGGCACTATTAGAAGGTGTGGCCTTCTTGGAGTAGGTGTGTCACTGTGGGTGTGAGCTTTAATACACTAGTCATAGCTGCCTGGAAGTCAGTCTTCCACTAGCAGCCTTCAGATGAAGATGTAGATCTCTCAGCTCAGTCCGCACCATGCCTGCCTAGATGCTGCCACACTCCCCACTTGATAATAGACTAGGATTCTGACTTGGTACACCAGCCCCAAATAAAGTTGTCCTTTATAAGACTTGTCTTGGCCATGCTGTCCACAGCAGTAAAACTCTAACTACATCACCCTCTATGATGTATGACTTCATGAGGCATGAGTAGTAAGTTGGGTTTACACTATCAGGCTTAGTATGGAGCATGTCTTAAGTCTAATCACATAGTATGTGGTTACCACCATAATTTTAGTGTCTCTGCTGCACACTTAAGTACATCTTGCCATGCATGCAGTCATGCTGGATTGTAAGCTCTGTAGCTGACTAAGAACTATTGATTACTTTTCTCCCTTGGCAGGTTCCATAGCATCTTAGATATATTAGATATAGTCCTAAAAGAGGTGATACAAGCTTCAATTAAATACATTGCTGGGAGCCACCGAAATACTAAAAATGCTCAGTATTTTACATAGCAGGCATTCTGAATTTTTTTTAAAATAATGTTGATTAAATAGTAAATTACGAATGCTTGTTAATATATCTTTTCATAGATTTAATAATTATAATGAGAATAAAATCATATATAACTAAAAGTCATAAACATTAAGAGTTTTATTGTAAATTTAAAACAATGACAAAATCACTCTAACAAATATACATTTCTCTCTTTTCAAGAATTCTAACAGAGGATATGGACATAGGACAATATTGCATGTTGCATGAGTTCATTCTGACTGAATTATCTAAGAAGCTAGACTCTCAGTGGCCTTCTTCCTCTACTTTTATAGGAATTTATGCACTCTCTCTGGTGGGAATTTGGGCAGGTTCACATGGAATCAGTAAAGTTTCCACCCCACAAACCCATGTACTACTTCTTCAGGAATATATACTCCATTAATCTCTGCCATCCCATGGTTGTTAACCCAAAAATGTTTGGGAAATTTGTGAGAGAAAACAACCCCATCACCCACCCTCAATACATGACTCAGCTCTATTTCATCCTCAGTTTTGTGACTGCAAAATGCCACTTGTTAGCAGCAATTTCATATGAACCCCATGTTGCTATCTATAATCCTTTGGTTTACAATGTGACCATATTCTCTCAGATTTACAGTTCCTTGATTTCAGAAGTACATATTATTGGTGTAGTTTGTAGATCAGCTCACACAGGCTTCATGATCTCTATATAGCTTGGTAACATAGGCATGATTGACTACCATTTTATGGTCTTCTCACCACACAAAACACCCCCACTTATGTTAAAGTTCTTCTTTAATGATTTTTAATTATTATTTTACTTAATAATCTTTCATCCTTTTCACTTACTCATTAAGTTAAGGTTCTTATGTTAAAATTTTTTTGATTTTATACTTTGGTACATTTAACAATGTTGCACCCAACTTGGCTAATCTCACTTCTTAATTCATCATCATCCTCATGATAATCAATATGCCACAGAAAATGCCTTTAGAACATATTGGTCCCTTATCTTGTCACTGATGTGGTTTTTTGTTTGCTGCATTTATGTGTTTCTCGCAATCATCAATCAGCTCCAAAGACCAAGGGAAAGTACCCTTCATGGTTTATACCACTGCTCTGCCCATACTTAACCCCTTGATCTACAACGTAAAGAATAAGTGCATCTGAATTGCCCTGAGAAAATTGCTAGAAAGAAAAATCATTCGTGTCAACTTAACTAATAAGGATTTACTTATTAAAATAGAGTCATCAAATAATACACTATTTCAATTACTATTATTTATTTTAATCCATTTATCAATCTAGGCATTTGTTCCAAAATTTGAATATATCTAACTAGATATATTACTGTTTCTTGTATAAATTTGATCACATATGTATCACAGAAAAAAAGGTAATTGAGATACTGTGAATAGAATCCACATATTTAGTTTATTATATCAATGGCATTAATGTAATGTGTCTTTGATTGTACAGTTGGTTAGAAAGCTCTACTTTGCTTATTATAAATGAAGATATTTTATTGATTATTTATTATTGAAATGATTACAAAGAAGATATTTTTAAAAATTCAAGCAATCTAGTTTATCAACGTGAAAAAAAACACTAAAAATAAAAGTATGATACTTGTGATTTCTATTTTGGAGATGACCCTTGAAAATCCACTTACTGTCCTCTTCTTTATTGGACTTTATTTGGTTTCCTTCTGTAGTATATTATTTTAGTACATTACTTTATTATATCACTATGGTCATTTACAATCTATGTCATAGAAACTTCTGTGTACTGACCATGTCTGATCCAGGATACTAGTGGTATATCTATTGATTCTTAAGTTTGTACCTCCCCATTTTAGTCAAAATTATTGAGACTGACATATACAAGCAGAAGTTTTTGTTGTCACTAATTATTGCTGTCCAGGTCCTAGAACAACACTTAAAGCTTATTACATCCTTAATAACTTTCTAATGTCTTTTATGAAATATTAAGGGAAGTTTCTGAATTCTATACCATCTATAACCATCAATGATTTGTTATCATTCCGTGGTGCTATATTTACTTTTAACTAAATTTAGTTTAGCACAGCTTTGTAAATCAAATATTTCATGGTTCACTTATGTCCTTACCTTAAGGAAATGTTAAAACTAATAACTGGACTATCACAAAGAAAGATTTAAATGTTTTAGTCTTGATTAGAATTGCTCTGACAAACCATCCCACATGAGATAATGTGTGGATAACTGATTCATTAAATCCTGTTAATTATAGAAATTCTTATTTTTTAATTTTTTAATTTATTTTTTAATTAGGTATTTTCTTCATTTACATTTCAAATGCTATCCCAAAAGTCCCCCCAGACCCTCCCCCCCACCACCACTTCCTACCCACCCACTCCCACTTCTTGTCCCTGGTGTTCCCCTGTACTGAGGCATATAAAGTTTGCAAGACCACGGGGCCTTTCTTCCCAATGATGGCCGACTAGGCCATCTTCTGATACATATGCAGCTAGAGTCAAGAGCTCCGGGGTACTGGTTAGTTCATATTGTTGTTCCACCTATAGGGTTGCAGATCCCTTTAGCTCCTTGGGTACTTACTCTAGCTCCTCCATTGGGGGCCTTGTGTTCCATCCAATAGTTGACTGTGAGCATCCACTTCTGTGTTTGCCAGGCACCGGCATAGTCTCACAAGAGACAGCTATATCAGGGTCCTTTCAGCAAAATTTTGCTGGTGTATGCAATGGTGTCAGCGTTTGGAGGCTGATTTTTCTTGGTGTTCATACTTTTGAGAAGTTGAAAATAAAGAAGTTTGAATATTTATGGTTCAAATATAAAATTTGTGGATTTTATGTTAATAGTACTAATCAATACTCTTGTATTACTATTTTCCATGTCATAAGATATTCCACCTATGATGAAACATAATAATTGTGGCACATATTCCATCACACATATATATATATATATATATATATATATATATATGTGTGTGTGTGTGTGTGTGTGTGTGTGTGTACACACATATATATACACATACATATACATGTACATATATATGCATATATATATTGATATTTGTGAATATGTGTGTGTGTACAATGTGATATATTAAAGGTGGCAACTGAAAAACCCCATATTATTAAGTGTAATATTCTGAGTAGCCAGTAGAGTTGTTTTGTTGTATTGATTTATTTCTTTATTTATCCATCCATACATTCAATTTTACAGGGCTGGATAAATAATCATATTATTCTCCAATTAATCAATTATTGTTACTCACAATCTTTTTCATATTCCATATTTTGTTTGTGTAGGACTTCAGAAGAAGGAAGAGGAATAAATGATGTGGGTACAATTCTGTAGAGTTGTCCGTCTATAGCAGTCTGGAGGATTCTAATATTATATGATATGTTCAAATTGAGTACAGAATAAAGTTGAATTTCACTATCTCAACATATTCCTTATTATTCATGATGTCCATGTATCTGAGCTTATGGGGATTCTACTATTAATGTGTTGATCATAGATGGAAAAGAAACACTAAAATATAATAAAATCAACATATAATATATAATATACACATATATGCATAAATATATACATTAATGTGCATTAATAAAAATAAATACAAAATAGAATGTAAAACAAAAGCCTAATTTATATTAAAAGCTGAATATGAAAAAATGTAGATAGTTACTATATATCTAATAAACTGTGATTTGCTAACTTTCAATTCTTTCACTATAATTTATATCATATGCAATACTGTTTCTGGTATTTTCAAAAAGTTTTATATTTCATGTAAATTTTCAGTTTCTCTAAGTAACCACACTAGTAAAACTATTCAATGAATGCATGCCTGTTTCCTATGAAAATTAGCATCAAAGATACTTTTAACTCTTTTCAAACATTAAAGATCTGTATTTTGTTGAATGTAATAATGTGTTAATTTTATGATAAATGCTTTGTATTAATTTCAATGTTTTCTTTCTTTAATGCTTACAGAAAAAATAAGGGATAAATTATGTAAAGCAAAATAAATTGGTTAGAATCGATGACATATACTTTAGTTACAAATCATTTTGATAGTTTAAGAATTTAGATTGTTCTGTTTTTTTAAGTATTTAGCCCTGATAGAACACACCTGATTCTGTAGTCGCAATGGTGCCCTATCCTCTTTGTTAGACCATTTAATGTTCTCCTGAGTTTCTTAAACTGGGAACAAACCAAGGCAGCTTTAATACTTGTGGAAACTGGTTATGCCTCTGGGTTCTCTATCTGTTTGTTTCTCAATACTAACTGTAGAATGTTCAATGCCTGCTCTGCCCAGTTCCCGAAAATTCCTAAGAATTATCCAGAATCTCATATCGCCTCACGCCTGCTGGATCAGAGTCATCATTTTCATCCGACTGTTCAGTGATCTACATACTCAAAACCTTGATTGGGAGCTGAACGTTTAGACATGACATGGAATTATTAAACAACTTGACAATTGGGAGTTAGCACTGTTAATTGCGTATTTTCTCATTAGCCTATCTTTAGAATAATGAGAGTCCTAAGGGAAAGTTTTATTTCTGAAGTAGATAAACTTAGGACAGAGGTTCACAACTGCCCAGTTGACTGCATGTCTGAAATTGAATCTTCAGAGGAACAAAGTCCTGGAAGATGATGACTGGAGATGCAGACCAGGGTCAAAGGTACTGCTGCCATTGAGGACTAGGTTTGTCTTCTTAATACTAAATGTAGAATGTTCAATGCCTGCTTTGGCAATTTCCAGATTAGAACCATTGACCAGCAGCAATTAAAACTTGATATTTAGTATCTCAAGAAAAGCAACATAGTATGTTTGTTTCACATACTCAAATGTCTTATTTAGGATTATGAGGAGTGGAGCAATCACTGTCAGAAGTCAGGCAGAAATAGCAGAAAATCCCGAATCATTCTTCCAATTATTTCCTTATTCTTAAAAGTGCAACAAAATAGTAATGGGGCAGACATGAATTACTGAGGAGACAGAAAAATAATTCCAAGTAGCCATCTGGTTAGCTGTGTACTTCATTTCACCAGGAAGTGCAAGGTTCAGAAATTGCAACATCTTAAGGACATTGTAGAAAGGATGAATCTATTTAAAGATTTTGGAGAATCCCACCCTGTCTGTAACAGTTTTAGATAGGGTATAAAAGGATATACATACTTTCCAATTAATAAAGGAATACTGTTTAGTGACACTCTTTCAAGTAGAATAAAGAGCATTCTAAAATATGGACGGTTAATCAATATAATTTAGGAACTGTAAGTAACCAAATGTGTCCATCACAGAGCTAGAGAGTTGTATGAGTGAAGAGTCAAGGAGGAAAAGAGAGTGAACAGTTTTTGGTTTACATATAAACTGGAAAAGAATCATTTCTCTAGATCTTTAAAAACAAATTATCAACAGACTTAGGATGCAGTATAGACCAAGAGCTTGAATTTTTCCCCATTTTCAAACAAGCAACTTTCATAACATTCCTGTATGATTATTAAAGTATAACATTTATGTTTTCAAATATCAAAATCTCTTATAACATGTTAATTTATCTCTTATAACATGTTAATTTCAAAAGCAATTTGCAGGTTAATACATTTATTTGTCCATGCTTAATTTATTTCCACTTTTTTATTTAATAAATCATAGTAGCTATTTGGTATTAAACTTCTATTTTACTATGTAATGAATTCAAGTTATTTTTGTCCTGTATAGATAAGGTTATAGTAACTTTGAAGACATGCTGGCCACAACATATATTTCTTACCATGAGAAATGCATAACGTCCATTAAATTTAAGTCAAAAAGGAAAACCTGTCATGGGACTAGACTGTGTAAAACACTCTTAATCAGTGATTCATACTATGATGACTATGATTTACATAATTAATCTCAATTACAAGATCAGACACCTACTTCTACATTACAGAATTTCTAGCCTATTAAACTAGGTTTTGGTTAGGTACATAATTTGAACTTAATATAATTAAATGTTACAAGTTTTGTACTTTTATTTTATTCTGATAAACTGTGGCCAAAATGAATTTCCATTGAAAAATATTAAATCTATAGGCATTTAAATAATTGAATTGTGAAACATTGTTATAAATTATAGTATTATAAAAATATTAGCAGCAAATCTTTGAGTAATAAAAACATTAATTAGTATCAAAAATTGGGGGTTGTGAATTTACTCAAGTTTTGTTTACTATGCAACATTACTGAAAATATTAGTACACTCCTCTATTTAATGTAAGCCCATGAGTATGGAGTAATAATTCAAATATAACTTTTATTGTCTTTTCTTTCTAGTTTTATTTATCTTGTAAATTTTTCACACATTTTTGAGTCCAATTTTTACTTAATTTATTATAGTAAGGCAGATTTAGGCTGTGAATTCTTTAAAGCAGAGCAGATGTTACAATTGTTTGTAATGCTGCAGTGACCTAATGCCATCGTAATTTCCTATGTAATATAGCAATATTTAGAGTGAGATGGTGATTAAGAGACTGAGAGAAATCTAGGAGGAAGTAAGCATGATAATAAAATTATTTTATGCACTATAATGACTCCCAAGTATACACCTAATTTTTTTTCATAATTTTATAGTTTCATCCTTAATTTTTTCGTTCGTTTGTTTGTTTGTTTGTTTGTTTGTTTGTTTGTTTTGAGACAGGGTTTATCTGTATAGCCCTGGCTATCCTGGAACTCACTTTGTAGACCAGGGTGGCCTTGAACTCAGAAATCTGCCTGCTTCTGCCTCACAAGTGCTGGGATTAAAGTCCTGGGCCACCACCGCCTGACTAATCCTTAATTTTTAGGTAGTACAGACTTCCACATACTACCAGAAGAGATTTCCATTCATGAAATTTTGCATATTGTTAAAAACTCTATATCAAATAAATTTGAGAGGCAAATAAATAATTTTAATATTTTTAATAAGGTATTTTCTTCACTTATATTTCAAATGCTATCCCAAAAGTCCCCCCATACCCCCCCCTCCCCCCTACCCACCCAATCCTTGGCCCTGGTGTTCCCCTGTACTGAGGCATATAAAGTTTGCAAGACCAAGGGGCCTCTCTTCCCAGTGATGGCCGACTAGGCCATCTTCTGATACCAATGCAGCGAGGCACACGAGCTCTGGGAAGGTACTGGTTAGTTAATATAGGGTTGCAGATCCCTTTAGCTCCTTGGGTACTTTCTCTAGCTCCTCCATTGGGGGTCCTGTAATCCATCCAATAGCTGACTGTGAGCATCCACTTCTGTTTTTGCTAGGCCCCGGCGTAGTCTCACAAGAGACAGCTGTATCAGGGTCCTTTTGCAAATTCTTGCTACTATATGCAATGGTGTCAATGTCTGCAGGCTGATTAAGGGATGGATCCCTGAATATGGCAGTCTCTAGATGGTCCATCCTTGATATACTTTTATGAAAGTGTCTCATTTTGATTTCATTGATGTTGAATCATTATTGGCATATGTTTATAAATATATTTACACTTCACATATTGACATGTCTGATCTATAGGTTTTTATTTTTCATTAACACTCTCATTTCACTTTAAACATTGTTGTCTTTAGAGTATAACTATTGCAGATATTTAGGGCATTTCATATTAAGTCCTATGGCAGATTCATTTAGTCATTGTTGGTTCCTCTCCTCATTTTCATCCCTTTAAGCTTTAAAACCCTTTACTTAACTCTTTCTTTCATACACATACTTTGATCATATTCACTCTCCTTCCCCAAACATTTCCTAGGTCCAGCTCTTTTCCTTCCTTTGCTGCTCTATCCTGTTGTTGCAGTTTTCTCATTGTAGCTAATTTGTTCTTTCCATATATTCATGAATATATGATGTCCTTCTGTCATATGGTCAATGCTCTGGTACTCCACTTTAAGAGAAAGCTGATGTGCCCTCTCTCAGCAGTTATACAGTGCCAATAGCTCCTCAGGTAAGGTGAACTCTGTGTGGAACTCACCTTTCTCTGCTGGCACATGATCTGGCTTTGGCTTACACTGTTCCTGGGCAAGCTCTCACAAAACTGAGTCTTGAGCATCTGCTCTGCTGTGCTGTGCCCAGATATATGTTTGTGTTTTCTTTATTTGTGTTTGAGTTTCTAAGTAATCTTGAAGTTGAAGTCTTCTAGAGATATCAGTAATTTAACCAGTGTCTACTTAACTCTGTGATCTTTCTTGAAATTTATGTTGTTATTTATGCAAGGTTTAAATATTTGCATTTTAAAAACATTTATTCTCCTTTTTACTTTTTAATTATTAAAGTCTAATTCAGTTAGGAATTTCCTTTATATTCACAATCAATAATTGATTCACAATTCAATAGGTTAGAGGATAATAGTTATTGTTTCCCCTAATTAATCTATTTCTGCATTGCAACCCTTCTTAGTGCACAACATATAAATGGAAAAGGAAGGACTGAGTTGAGTCTGTTTCTATAATTTTAATATGTAGAGATATCCATTTTTTCATTTGAGAGAATGTCAATATAACCTAACAACACAAAATGATACTGCAGATTTTCTGAGTAATAAGATACTAGCAATACTAATTTCTTTCCATTATAAATAATAAAAATGCATTGTATTAGCTAACAGTGTCATTGATAAATAATGGGAGTGAATATGGGCACATTGTCTTAATGGCTTCACTATGTAACCAACAGTGACTGACTTTGTTCCTCTCAAGAATTGCTCCAGAAGACAAATCCCCTTCCAAGTAGTACCATATGTCCAGGACTTAATCCTAGAATTACCGTGTGACCACTAAATAATAATATCCTCATCACGTGTCAAGTATGTATTTTAGTAGCACCATGTTTACAGTATTGAATACAATGCTTCACTAGATGTAAATTGATTTTCACATTTTGAAACATAAAGACCTTAAGTATATTAGGAATTAGAAATCTTGGAATGTCTAAAAAATAAGAGCTCTGGAGATCCCTAGGAAAAGTATATTTTGGATCATCATTCTCTGTTTTTATGAAAAGCTTACATCCTCAACACAGGCACTTTCACTCGCTAATACAGACTCTAAATTTGAATTTTGAGACTTTGCAATGAAAGGATGAAAATTTTTAAAACTTAAACTCAGTGATAGTATTTTATATGAAGTACAATCTTAACTTCTAAGTATATCTTTAATAATAACAATACAAGATAAATTTTATTTATCTAAGATTAGACAGCAAAGATAATTATATACGTGAAAACGTTTTACTGAAGAAGAAATAACTCATATACAAGTGTTATACATGGAAAACAATAAAGTCAGTATAACAGACTTATGGTTGCTTTATTCCTTCAGGATAAGAATGGAGGACATGCCAGCAGGAAACCATTGCACAGTGACTGTGTTCTTCTTAGCTGGGCTCTCAGAGCAGTCAGAACTCCAGCTGCCCCTGTTCCTCTTCTTCACAGGAATCTATCTGATCACTGTGTCTGGGAATCTGGGCATGATTATACTAATTGGGCTCAGTTCCAACCTGCACACACCCATGTACTATTTCCTCAGCAGTTTGTCCTTCATTGACTTTGGTCAGTCCACAGTTGTTACCCCTAAAATGCTGGTGAGCTTTCTGACAGAGAAGAACCTCATCACCTACCCTGAATGCTTGGCTCAGCTCTACTTTGCCATCATTTTTGGCACAGCAGAGAGCTACACATTAGCTGCAATGGCATATGACCGCTATGTTGCCATCTGTAACCCCTTGGTTTACAATATAGCCATGTCCTCTCAGATTTACTGTTCTCTGATTTCAGGGGTATACATTTTTGCTGTGTTCTGTGCATCAGTAAACATGGGCTTCATGTTTAGGATCCAGTTCTGCAAATCAGATGTAATCAACCACTATTTCTGTGATTTCCTTCCCCTCTTGAAACTTGCATGCTCTAATACATATGTCAGTGAAATGTTGATTCTATTTTTTGGTACACTGAATATCTTTGTCCCAATGCTGACCATTATTACTTCCTACATCTCCATTATTTCCAGCATCCTCCGCATTAGCTCTAGTGAGGGCAGGTCCAAAGCCTTTAGTACTTGCAGTTCCCACATCTCTGCTGTTGCTGTCTTCTATGGTTCTACAGCATTTGTGTACTTACAGCCATCACGAGTAAGTTCAATAGACCAAGGGAAAGTGTCCTCTGTGTTTTATACGACTGTTGTTCCCATGCTGAACCCCTTGATCTACAGCCTGAGGAATAAGGATGTCAGTGTTGCAATGAAGAAAATACTTGAAAGGAAAAGATTCATGTAAGCAGAAGTCATGTGTAGATTATTTAATAGACCAACCTATTTAAAAACACATAGATTTGATTGATACTATTTATTTTATCCTACCATACACTATTATTACTCATTTGCTAGGACCTTTGGTAATTTTTATTATTACAAATTTCAACTTTAAATTTCAAGCACTTATCTCATATTCTTCTCATAACCAGCAAAATCAACAAATAGTGTGGAAGATATAAATCCTTATGCCCATACTGGATTGTCTAACATGATACACAATAATTTTCATATAAATAACTTTTGAAATAATAAAGTTTTAATTACAACAAAGTGCTTCTTTTATTCAATTTTATTTCATTTTTGATAATTGTATATGTAAGGCCTGTAATTATATTATTTCCCTCATCTCCTTATAATTCACTCCATGGTCCCCCTGCTCTCACTTAAATTAATGTCTTCTCTCCTTTTATTCTTATATACCCATAGGAAATCTGATACTGTTCTCAGTAATCATTAATTTCCCTATTTCTTTATCTTGGAATAGAGTCCCTGTGATTTTTTTTTTTTAATTTTAAGCTTTAATATTGGAAGTGAATACAAAAGAGTGACATTCTTTTCTAACTAGGAGATGAATGAAAACTAGGTATGGTCCAATATACAGAAATCCATCAACATCATCCACTATATATCAAACTTAAAGAAAATAATTACAATATTATCTCATTAGATGCTGAAAAAGCCTATAACAAAAAAATGCAACATCCTTTCATATAAAAAGCCTTGGAAAGGTCAGGAATTCAAGGGACATACTTAAACATAATAAAAGCAAGATACAGCAAACCAATACCCAACATCAAATAAAAAGGAGAGAATTTTGAAGAAAAGCCACTAAAATCAGGGATGATACAGGCTGTCCATTCCCTCCCTATTTATTTAATATAGTACTTGAAGGTCGAGCAATAGCAAACAAAAGGGCATCATAGGGACACAAATCAGAAAGGAAGAAGTCAAGGTATCACTATTTGCAGATGATATAATAGTATATATAAGCAACCCCAAAAATTATACCAGAGGATTTCTATAGCTGATAAGCAACTTTAGCAAGGTATCTGGATATAAAATTAACTCAAACAAAGCAGTAGTGTTCCTCTACACAAAGGATAAAAGGACTGAGAATGAAATTATGGACATGTCACCCTTCATTATAGTCACAAATAATATAAAATATCTTGGTGTAACTCTAACCAAGCAAGTGAAAGATTCATATGACAAGAACTTCAAGTCTCTGAAGAAAGAAATTGAAGACCTCAGAAGATGGAAAGATCTCCCATGCCCATGCATCAGTAGGATTAACATTGTAAAAATGGCCCTCGTACCAAAAGGAATCTACAGACTCAATACAATTCCCATCAAAATTCCAGCTCAATTCTTTATAGGGATAGAAAGAACAATTCTCAGTTTTATCGGTAATAAGAAAAAATCCAGGATAGTGAAAACAAATCTCAACAACAAAAGAAATTCTGGGAGAATCACCTTCTCAAACTACAGAGCAACAGTGATTGAAAATCTCATAATATTTGTACAGAGACAAACAGGTAGATCAATGGAATAGAATTGAAGACCTAGAAATGAGCCCACACTCTTATGGTCACATGATCTTTGACAAAGAATCCAAAACTACCCATTGGAAAAAAGACATTTTAAATGGCGCTGGTTAAACTGGTTCAGGCTCTAAGATCAATTGACAAATGAGACTTCATGAAACTGAAAAACTTCTGTAAGCAAAGGACACTGTCAACAGAACAAAATGCCAACCTAAAGATTGGTTAAAAAAAAATTTACCAACCCTACATCCTATAGAGGGTGTCAGTCAGTGCCTGCTCAGCCACTGGGCATGACCTCTTGGGGAGTCAGAATGCATGGAGTTTGCCTTCATTTACCCACCCCACAGGAGGACTATAGGAAAGCACTAAGACACTTTTCCAGGGTGGGAAAATGAATTCTGACTTGTGGGAATGCCAGGGCTGTTTTGTTTTTGTTTGGGGGGGCAGGGGGTGTGTCCCAAGGCCTGCAATAAGGCCAGGGCTGTGGGGTGCTCTAACTCTTGGACATTTAGGCAATTCTGGGAATTGGGGAAGAGCAGAGAATGGAGTCAGGGGCCTGTGGACTCTGGACAGCACCTAGCTGGTGTGTGGGTTGGTGAGCAGGGTTTGTTGATCTTTTAGGGTAGATGGGATTCGGGACTTTCAGAGGGGAAACCAGGAAAGGGGATAACATTTGAAATGTAAATAAAGAAAATATAAAATTTTTCAAAAAAAAAGAATTTTTTTTAGAATGTTAAGTGCTGTGTTTTATTGAATGTCATAGTTTTATTTATGTTACATGCTCTCTATTAATTTGAGTATTTACTCTCTTCATTGTCTAAAAAAGAAAAATAAGGGAAAGTTATAAAGAGCAAAATAAATTGGCTACAACAGAGGACTTTAGACTTTTGTTATTATTATTACATTAGATTTTTTCTTTTTAAAACTTCCATTTACTTATTTATTTTATTATGTATTTGCATGTTTATTATTTATGTATTCACTTTACAATCCAAGCACAGCTCCCCTCTCTTCTCAGTCCAATATAACATGGCATCTCCCCCATTCCCTTCTATCAGGGACAGCCCCCACTTCAGTTGTCCTCCAGTATCTTTTGTTTTGTTTTGTTTTTAATTTGGATTTTCTGGGCTTGATTTTCTTTTCTTTTCTTTCTTCTTTTATTTTACTTATTCACTGCCCCCATCCAAGTTACTCCCATCCACGATCCTTCCCCCAATGCTGCCTTCCCTACTCCTCTGAGCTGGTGGGGTCCAGCTAGGTATCTCCCCATCATGTGACAACAGGTCTCTGTGAGGCTAGGTACTTCCTCTTTAGCTAAGACCAGACAAGGAAGCCTAGCTAAAACATACTCAACTTAGAATCAACAGCTTTTATAATAGCACCTGTTCCAGTTGTTCAGTACCAATATGAAGACCAAGTTGCACTTCTGCTACATATGTGTGGGTAGGCCTAGGTCCAGCTTGTGTATGTTCCTTGGTTTGCAGTTCAGAGCTTTAGGCATGCAGGTTAGTTGACTCTGTTGGTCTTCCTATGGAGTTACCATCCTCTTTGGGCCCCACAATACTTCCATCAATTCTTCCAAGAGTCCCCAAGGTCCATTCACTGTTTGTGCATATCTGTATCTGTCAGAGTCAGCTGTCTATTGATTTTTCTATTGTTCCATCTCCTTTATGACACAATTTCTAAGACAGACTGTTTCACAACATACTTCCTGATACTCTAGCTCTTACAAGATTTCTATCTCATCATTTGTTATTTTCCTGAGTCACAGGTACAGGAACTGTGGTGTAGAAGTATCCACTAGTTCTGAGATTCTCATTATCCATTGATCTCTGCACTGTGTCCAGTATGTTTTTTCTGTGAAAGTCTCAAGATGTGGTTTTATGTGATAGTCTTCACATGCTAGTATTCATTTGCTGTAAAGAGGCTTCTTTAGTGAGTGGTCTTAGCTACATCTATCTGTAAGTATAATGATAAGATTTACAATGTAGTAATAATATATTATAATACTATTATATGCTTTAATTTTAATATAATATATATTTAATATATATATGAACATCAAAACACTACATCTGACAATATTTCCATTCAAAATTAGGTTATCAAACCCTTAGTCCTTGGTGCAGGACACCTTTTGTTTGGCCATGATAGTTCAAGTAACTCCCAAGTTTATATGGCCTGACACTGGGGATCTCAGAATTTGAGGATGAAACTCCATTGCTAAAGTCCCTAGACACTTAACACACAAGACTCAGGTTGTTGTAGCTTATCAAAAAACCCTCACTAAGACCACAGAGAACGCCATCATTGCAAAATGCATGAGGATTTTACTTATCCAACATGTCGGGGAACCCCCTCTCAGCACACAGGCCAGAGGAGAGACCCAGAACAAAGAAAGAACACACATTTTATACCTTTGTAAGGGACAAATATAGGCACCAGGGTAGTTTGGCTTATTTTAATTGGTGTGGTCAATAACCTTTTTAGACATTGGTTGGTTTGTATAGGTTGACTCATTTTGTCTGTCCTTGTGGTTTTTAGCGTGAGGCGGGGCAGGGGAATTGTTAATCTTGTTCTGGAAGCTTAGTAATTTTGACCGTTAAAATTTCTATATTTGTTTAGTCAGCCAGCTTTTTTATATGGCTCTGTACTTGGCCTGCTAATACACTTTGGAAAGTCCTTTTGAAGGGGGAAGGTACTGGGTAGTCTTGAATTTATTTTAGATAGTACAAGATGATCTGATATGGATGAAATCTGAAAGCCTCTTTCCTGAAGTCTGACATCTACATTGTGAGAACCTTGTCTGCAATATGCTGAGTCATGGTAGAAATAAAACAGTCCTACCCAGCTAGAGCACTCATGGACTTGAGAGGGAAACAACCAAGGTGTTCTAAAGGGACTGGTCACACACAGCTGACTAGTTGAACCTAAGACCCTCTTTTCTAGGGGCCTATCACGACTGCCCCCCGAAAGACCCAACAAGGAGAAAGAGTCAGATGCAGATTTTGCACCCAACCAATGGGCAGAAGCTGCTGACCCCAGTGGTTGAATCATGGGAAAGATGGAAGAAGCTGAAGAAGTAGGCAACCCTGCAGGAGGACCAGCAGTCTCAATTAACCTGGACCCTCGAGATCACTCAGAAACTGAATCACCAACCAGGCAGCATACACCAGCTGATATGAGGCTCCCAACACATATACAGCAGAGCACTGCAGGGTCTGAGTTCAGTTCGAGAAGATGCACCTAACCCTCAAGAGACTGGAGGCTCCAGGGAGTAGGGAGGTCTGGAGGTGTGTGGGGTGGGGTTAGGGGTGAGGATGTCCTCATGGAGACAGGGGTGCAGGGAAGAGGTATAGGATGTAGAACAGTTGGACTGGGAGGGGAATAAAAGCTGGAGTGTAAAATAAAAGAGAAAATAAATAAATAAATAAATAAATAAATAAATAATAACAAAAGAAATCTGTGTAAAGTTTGGAAGAATAAGATAGCATCAAGAAGACACTTCAAATAGTGAAATTACTGAGAATAAAGATGGGATACAGACTGACTACAGAATAGTTGAAGTATCCTAGGAACATGGCCATTCAGCAGAAGTACATCTTGAGTTTAGTTAGATATTTCAAGACATACTGTGACTAAATTGACATGATTTTATGTGTGCTAGATGTGATGGTATATTTTGTATATGCAGCTTATCTCAACTCAGAGAAGGTTAAATGTGCATAAGGAGATCTGTGTGATCAAACTGGAAATGGCTTAGTAGAGAGGGAGGGAAGAGCATGTGATTTGGAAATGTCTTCCTTTGTTTTCTGAACAACATTTTTGGACAGTCTTGAAGAATAATATTATCAAAAGAGTTATAGCTAACACCTGAATTAGAATATAAATATATGGAGCTCAATAACCTCAGAAACTATTCTATGGAGAGGTCACACAAAACAATTTCCTATTTCTCCCAACAGGAGATGTGGAAACTGAGGTGCCATTGAAGGCAGATGCCACTAAGAGCCACTAAAACTTGCAAAATGAGCTGGTTACTTCCCAAGATGAGTGAGTTAAATTCCTACTCCATTAATTCCAACAGCAAAATAGGAGCTTGTTTCCATGTAGTTCTTTGTGTAGGATTCAGTCCTTGTGGACTATCTCCTATAAAAATTAAATGAACTAATACCTAAGCACTGCGCCTTATGCTTTGTTCTTAGTTAATTAGCTATGCTTATATTTTCTCACCTAAAATCTTTAGAATTTTAGTTTTCCTGGGAGTTTCACATTCTCTTGCTGGATGTCAGTTGTCTTTAAAGATATATCTGGTTATTAGATTCTTACTGATAAAACAATGCTTTTTGTCTGTACATTGTATAACATTAAACTTTCAATTAGGATACAACACTAGCTCAGGTTAGCCTGTTTAATAACTGTCAAAAACATGCCTTTTAACAAGTGAGAACATTTGATCCTCTACTTAGAGGAACATACCACACACAGGTAGATGAATCTTCCTTTGCAAGAAACTTGATGGTGTTTTGTATTTCAGGACCATGCCAGGAAAGTCTAGTTCTTCATCTTCAGTGACGTTTCCTCAAATAGAAACTAAGAAAATTAAATCCTAGGTTATTTACAATCACTTATTGTTTCATGAGAAAATAGATGTTGACAGATGTCCTACTTCATGAAACCGTCCCCTGAAAATATTTTACATGCCTATTTTAAAATTTACTGGTGTCTGTGTGTTTTTAACAACCTCTGTGTGTTTTTAACGGCTTCCTTATAGTGTGAATCTTCATAAATTTAATTTTTTATTGTTTTCTGTCATTTCCTGCTAAAACTTTTTATTTATCAGGAATCTGTCCTTGGGCGCTGTAAAGTAAACATCAAATTCTTTATCTTTATAGCATTATACTTACAGATAGGTGTAGCTAAGACCACTCACTAAAGAAGCCTCTTTACAGCAAGAGCTTAATGAGCAAAGGAGATCAAAAGTAGGCATTAGTTAGAGGTCTCCTTTTCTGACCTTTTTTCTCTTTACTTTCTGAGTGGTACTTATCACTAGTCTGAAAAAATTTTATAATTTTATATCTTTTTCCATATGGATAAGTAATGCAAATAAAAGTTACAGTGAAAGAATGAACTTCTGAGTCTGAAACTCATAAAGGTAAGCAAGAAAAGTAGTGTAACTCTACATGAGGAAGAAATACGAATGTGAGTATGAGTCAAACAGCAGTGATAAAAATGTTGAACAGAGAGCTATCATAGTGCAAAGTACGCCGATTCCTCTCTATCATTGCTGTTGTACATTAAGTTAGTGTAATCACTTGTGTGTAAGCCTGCAACAGAATCTGTCCTTTGTTTCCATTGATACTATTTGTAGTTCTAGACACTGTTATAAAAATCAGAATTGTGTATTGTTTATTTCAATTGTTTAACATACACACAAAGAAAAAATATTTTAACTTATTTGCAAATTCATCAAAAAAGACATCTACAATCATTGAGACAACCAAGGGAAAGAGAAGAAATTTTATTCCAAACTTAATATTGTGAAGTTTGCATAATAGAGCAGTATTCATATAAGTATAACCAACCAGACAAAGGAATTTGAAGTATCTTCAGGGTGGGATATAGTTGACTATCTGTGAATGAACTCAGGTTTGACCAGAGAATAATATTTCTCCATGGATCTGCATCTGAGAATCCTCTTCTATTTTGGTACTTTTTTTTCCAAATAAAAACATACAATGAATAATCTTATACTTAGTGTTATCAAATGCTTGTTATAGACTATATCCTGCTGTACACTGCAGTAATTTCCAAGAAAATCTATTCCTTGTTTTGAGGAAACATCTTTTGTAGTAACTTTTTTAGGGCAACTTTGACATCTTTATTTCTCAGGCTGTAGATCATGGGATTCAACATAGGCACAACAATGGTATAAAACACAGATGACACTTTCCCTTGGTCCATGGAGCTGACTGAAGATGGTTGTAGATACATGAATGTTGTAGAACCAAAGAAAATAGCAACAGCCAAGATATGGGAGCTGCAGGTTCTAAAGGCCTTGACTCTGCCCCCAGAGGATTTAATGTGCAAAATGCTGATAATGATGAAGATGTAAGAGCCAATGATGGTCATGGCTGGTACAATAATATTAAATGCACTGAAGGACAGTGCTAATATTTCATTGATAAAAGTACTAGAGCAAGACAGCTCAAGTAATGGGAAAAGATCACAAAAGTAGTGGTTTATTTTATCAGCCTTACAGAAAAACAATCTTAGCAGGAAGACTGTGTGAGCTGTGGCACTGATTAAGCCAATACCATACACCACAGCTACCATCAACAAACAGACTTGATAGGACATGGTTACTTTGTAAAGCAAAGGGTTAGATATAGCCACATAGCGGTCATATGCCATTGCAGCCAACATGTGACATTCTGCAACAACAAAAGTACAGAAGAAATAGAACTGAGCTATGCATTCTGGGTACAGGATGACATTCTTCTCTGTCACAAAGTTCAACAGCATTTTAGGAACAATGACAGTAGACTGACAGCAGTCAATAAAGGACAGACTGCTGAGTAAATAATACATAGGTGTATGTAGCTGAGAACTAATCAGAATCAATACAATCATGCCAAGGTTTCCAACAACTGTAAACAAATAGACAGATAGGAAGGTAAGGAATAGAGGCAACTGGAGCTCTGGATTCTCTGTTAAACCAGCAAGAATGAACTCTGTCACTGAGGTATGATTTAATTCTTCCATGGTCTTCTGAAAAGTATATGTTAAAAAAAAAGTTATATAGAAAAAAAATTAAGTATCCATTCCCCTATCACTCAATGAATTTTGAAACATAATTCAAATGCTTTCAGATATCTGCAACCATTTGCCATCCTCTTTTTGATTTGAGCATTCAGAGATTATGCAGTCCTGGAGAAAGAAGATATGCAAATATAATCGTACGTGTTACATACTTGTGACCTTAATGTAAGAATTATTTTTATTGGTACCTATTTTTTACCTTGTTTCAGTTCATTTCAAACCATTGTGACACCTTTAATTGAGTGGGTCAATAATTTCTCATGACTCATTTATAGCATGTCTCTATTGGTATAAATTGTTTTGCATGTAATAAAGTAAAAAACATCCACATGAGATTCATAGCCATAATTACCATTGATAGTGAGGAATTGAACATTTTATATTAAAACAATAAACAGGAGAATTGTCTACCTTTTCCCTTTAATTGTAGATATTTTCTTTGGAGATTAGACACACACACAAAAATGAACAACAAAAATCAGTAGGTTAAAAATCAAGAAATTAAAACATTTACTAGTACATATATATATATATATATGTATATATATATATATATATATATATATATATATGCATATATATAATTGGTCGTATAGAAAATTGAAAATTGGTTAAAGAGAACTATTAAATATAATTAGCAGCATATCTAGATAATGTTAGAACACAGAAATCACAGCATAGATGTTGAAGATGTTGAAGATTAAGAAATCACCAAGAAACCTAAGAGATACTCTGGAGTTCTCTTTTTACCCTTGTTTTAATTTGATTCGCCAATTGTGGTTGCCTGTCCCCAACAAAGCATAGCACTACCCATTCTGCACCAATTATTCTAAATCATAAGGAAAAGCTTCATAATGACTATGGGTGAATATTGTTAACTCATGTTCATGTAAAGCAATTTCTTATATGATAATACCAGACTCCTTGTTTTCCTAATGGGTTTTGAGAGAATGCAAAAAGTCACACATGTCTTTTACAAGGGGATGTAGAAAGGAGTAGGAGAGTCTAAGACTTTATGAGGTAAGGACTTGTATCTGAACATACCTCTCCTTCACAGACAGCTCAATGTTGGTTGCTTTATCTTTTTTACCTAGAAGAGAAAATAACCTGTGAAGGGCAGATTAACCTGAATTATCTGTTGAGCCACTGTTCCTTAAAGTTGGTTCCCAAAATCATTTGTTTTTCTACTCTGCTGGTTAATATAAACACTTTATATGCTGGCCACAGAAACAAGAGATTGATTTTAAAAAGAATAGTGGGAGTTATTTCCCTATAGAATTTTTTCCCTTAAGAGTTCATCTCTGTAGAAATCAACAATAAGAATTAATTTATGTTACCCAGTGGTTCTCAAGTGTATAAGGTAACCTAGTCATAAGATTCCTAGTTCTTTTTAAATGATGGATATCATAAATGTATTTTAGAAGCACTACAATATTCCTGAAACGTAAAAGATATACTCTAAAGGGATTTTCTAAAAAATTTTCTTCAAAAAAAAATTTAAAATTAGTGTAAACACCTAAAAGATTTGAACTTTGTAACTCTCATTGGCATGTGCCAAATGTGCTTAGATTGTGTGAGGGTGTGCAAAATCATTTTCCTAAGTACATTTATTCAAGAATTCAATTAAAGCAGCTTTCTTCCTTCTGAAGGTATAATAATTCAGATATTTTAAACAATGCAGAAAAATGGCAACTTAGATTAATAAGAAAAACTAGGAGAAAAGGTGAAAAAATGGGATGCCAGTTAAGGCAGACGACATTGAGAGCTACTGAGTCTTACTCAAGAAACTGACTCTATCCCAAGGGGAGTAAGATGTGTTCACTCCTTCCTGCTTTCAAGAACAACAGGAAGTTACTTGGGAAAGGAGAGTAAAAGACATTCAGTGTGCTCTCTTTGATAACAAGGTCAAAGACTTGTCAGGAAATAAAGAGGATCAAAGGAGGAAAAGAGGTGAACAAAAAATATTATATATATATGTAAAACAAAAGAATATATATATGGGAACATATCCTCCTTCAAATCTTCTTATCTTTTGGTGGGTAGGAAGAATATTACACTCATCCTCTTCTTCCATATTATCTATTTACTTCTCCATTCTTTGGAAAAATAGAATGTGAGTTTGTATGTTCCAAATGCTTTGTATAGTTAATTCAGACTAATACTTTGAGATTTGTTTGTTAATACAAAAGAAAGCCAGTTACATAAAGTATTAAGACAATTAAATCAAAATACATAAATATATTGATTTGATAGATAACATAACTGAGTAACGTCTAAATAAATCCAGGAATATAACATAAATGCAACCACCCATAATGAGCACGCTGAATAATTTTTAAGAGGTGATGTAAGTTACTATGGGTGAATGGACTCCAGGGAAATCAGGATGGGAGTCATTTTCACATGAAAATGTAAATATTTTTACCTCTCTTCATTTTATGTCTTTTAACTGCTTACATGCTGACAATAATTTCATTAGTGAATTTGTCATTGCTCTTAGTCCTTCCTCGTATTTCAGAAAAATTTACTTTTTGTTCTGAATAACTTTTTCTTTTCCAGAAAGTTTTTCTTTTTTTTTTTTTCACCCACCCCCACTCCCATACCCACCCACTCCCCCTTTTTGGCCCTGGCGTTCCCCTGTACTGGGGCATATAACGTTTGCATGTCCAATGGGCCTCTCTTTCCAGTGATGGCCGACTAGGCCATCTTTTGATACATATGCAGCTAGAGTCAAGAGCTCCGGGATACTGGTTAGTTCATAATGTTGTTCCACCTATAGGGTTGCAGATCCCTTTAGCTCCTTGGGTACTTTCTCTAGCTCCTCCATTGGGAGCCCTGTGATCCATCCATTAGCTGACTGTGAGCATCCACTTCTGTGTTTGCTAGGCCCCAGCATAGTCTCACAAGAGACAGCTACATCTGGGTCCTTTCGATAAAATCTTGCTAGTGTATGCAATGGTGTCAGCATTTGGATGCTGATTATGGGGTGGATCCCTGGATAGTTTTTCATGGCCACTTTGGCATCTTTATTTCTGAGGCTATAGATTCTCGATTTTACCATGGACTCAAGGATGGTATAAGACATAGTCAACACTTTTCCTTCGTCTATGAAGATAATGCTAGGATGTAACCCCAAAACACAGTAACAGCCAAAATACTGGATCTGCAAGTGCTAAAGGCTTTGGACCTGCCGTCAGTTGAAGTACTTTGAATACTTTGGAATAAACTAAAAATGATGAAGATATAATAGCTAAGAATGCCCAGACATAGAAGAGTGAGATTAAATGCACTGGACTAATAATTCACTGATAAAAGTACTAGAACCCGAGAGTAATGGTTTAATATACCAGTCTTGCAGGAAACAAAAAACTCTTAGCACAAAGACAGTGTGAGCTACGGTACATAGTAAACCCCTACCATATACCCAACCACAATCTAGGACCAGAGTTGATAGGATATGATTAAATTGTAAAGTAAAGGATTGTGGACAGCAACACAGAGGTCATATGCCACTGCAGCCAGCAGAACACATTTTGCAGCACCAAAAGCACAGAAGTAGTACTGAGGTATGCATTCTTAGTAGCAGATGACACTCTACTCTGTCGCAAAGTTCAGCAGCATTGTGGGAGTAATGACGGTGGACTTAGAGCAGTCAATAAAGAGCAGACGGCTTAGTAAATAACAACAGGTGTGTGTAGTTGAGAACTAAACAGAATGGAGATGAGTGTGTCCAGGTTTCCGACAATTGTGACCACTAGTAAGTTGAAGAACAGTAGCAACTGAAGCTCTGCAATCCCCTTCTTTTTCCAAAGAATTTGCAATCATGGAAAAGATGAGTCATGGAAAGAAGACATCATATAGCTTTTGCATACTTATTGCTTACACTTTAATAGTGGTTATTCATTCTACTCAGTCCCTCACAACCTCAGACTGATACCTGTGATTTAATGTTCCACTAATATCTTGTGTCTATTCATAATAGTATTTCCGTTGAAGCAAAAAAATTGATCTCAATTGAATGTTCATAAGCTTTACATATACAATGAAATTTGTCGTTTGACTGTGAGTCTGTAACTTAAATCAGGCATGATATTCCCTGATAGTATCACATGCTTTATTCAAGATTCCTTTGGCCATCTGTATCTTTTGTACTTCCCTATGAATTTTAAGATTGTTTTTCTACTTCTGTGAAAAATGTCAGGAGGATCGGTACTGCATTGAATCAGGATGCTCATTCACAAAATTAACTTCTGTAGTTCACGGCCATGGAGTCTTTTCCAACTTCTAATGTCTTCTTTAAATTCTATATGCATAGATTTAAATATGTCACTGTAGAGTTCCATATTTCACTTTATAATCAGGGTGAGGTTGTGATTTGGTTTCTTTCTCTTTCATTCTTCCTCACCTTCCTTCCTCCTTTCTTTTATTCTTTCTTTTCTTCTTTTCTTGAGGTTTTAATGAGTGAGTTTCTTTCCATAATTTCTCTTTCAGCATGTTAGCAATTGGCATATAAAAAGGCTTTTAAATTATAGTTAATTGTGTATCCTGCCAATTTGTTAAGAAAATCCATAAATTCTAGGGTCTTTCAGGTATAGTCTTTAAGATTTTTTCTGTATAATATCATATCATCTGTAAACAAACATAATTTTAGTTCTTTCTTATCTTTTTTATTTCCTCCTTGTTTTTATTTCTCCTAAGATTTGACAGACTGGACAGTCTTCTAGGACTGAAAGCCCCTGTGTTATTCTTAAAGTTTTATCTATGTTCTAATTTAAAAATAGCCTTTTTTTTTCTTAGCACTTCATAAAAAAGTACTCTACTTGTATAATTTCTGTCCTCCTATCTCCACACAGCAAATTCTCCTAAATTCCCCCACTTCCTGTAAAATTCATGACCTTGAAGAAATAATTATGGACACACAATATACACATCTGTATGAGAGTAGGTACATACATATGTGCATATTAATATAGATATGAATAAATATTAATAAGTAACATAATATAAATAATGTTGTCAGAGCAACATATTATATAGATAAAAAATTGGAAGCAAAGGTTAACGCCCTAGAAGAAGCAGTGCTGGCAATAGGGCAAGATATTGCAAATATTAAGACAAGGTTAGCTACTAAATGTCATACATTTAGTAGCTTTCCAATACATTTGTGTCACCCCCTTACCTTATAATACAACCATTGATTGGGAAAAGACTAAAGCTCATTTGCAGGGAGTATGGAGAGATACTGATATTTCTCATGACTTGGAACAGTTAAAGGCAGAAATTTCAGATATTAGTAAAAGTCATTTGGACACTTGGAACATTGTTGAATTGGCTAGAGATCTGAAAAACAACTTAAGTGTATTGAACCCCCTGGATTGGGTACAATATATAATCTTACTTGGTATTATTTTTGGCACTGTTTTATTAATAATCGCTGTGTTTCCACTCATCTTTAGAGTGCTCCTGAGGTCTATAGCTATGACGAGGTGGGACATCCTGGAACTTCGGCTGAAAAATAAAAAAAGAAAGGGAGAAATGCCATGTACTCTGGTCAAGTCAGTTTGACAGGCCGAGAGGCCTGGAAGCCACTCACGAGGCAGAGAGTTTCACGGAAACTCACCTCCTGGAGTCTGGTGTTCTCTCTAACCCATACATTAATATTCCATTCCCGCGTTAGTCTGGTGTATGGATCCACGTGCTCTCTTTTAGTATTATCTTATTATAAGTGCCTTTTAAGAGTGAATTCTGACATAGCTAAGCCTTCACCAATGTTCCAACGTCCTAGAAAGTCCTTGAGCAGACCATGGGCTTGGAATTCAGTAAGAATGTTGCCTATTCAGTGACATTCAGAATTGTGTCTGGTATTACACTATCACTTTGAATAAAAGCTAAGTCACTGCCCTACACAGGAATTTACCATCATCTAGGAAGAAGGAAGTTTGAGACCTAAGGAGGAACCAGAATAGATACTTAAAACTATAGATAGCTGAGTTACACCCATACACACATATTTACAATGGCCTAGGGGAAAGGTGGACTATACAATAGACTAAAATAGGAACTATGGCAAGGGCACAAAGCCCTTGACCCTGGCTTCTAAGATTAAGTGAATCTTAGGTGGAGCTCTTGTTGATCCCAGTTGTTAACAATGAATTCTATTCCAGGTGGTTCCTGTTAGACCTTCTGTGTTTGCATTCCTCTGTTTTATGTAAGAATCCAGTAACCTCTTTGTACCTTGCGGGTATGTCACCCAACTTTCTTATTTACTTCTGTATAAAAAGTTTGATGCTCGATTTGACAAATGACATTCAGATTCTACACAACCTCTCCTGTGTGCATCTGTCTGTCATTCCATCCGACGCTTTGCCCACCTGCCCTAGAGACTCGTTCCACGCAGACAAAGGGGTTTAGAGGGTCTGCGGCAAATGTAAAAAATTATAAATGTAGATATGAATGGCATAGATGGATATATATGTATAGATGATATAGATATATATGTAGATATAGTGATAGATGACATAGATATTGAAGATATATTATGTAGGATGCTGCATCAATTTAATTTTCATATATATATGTGTATATATGTATATATATATATATATATATATATATATATATATATATATGCATATCAAACTACTTTTCATGGATAAACTACTGGGTATGGTTCATCCCTGAAAAAGGATGATTGTCAAGGTATTGCTGCAGTAGGTGAGTAACACTAATCAAAATGCCTGGCAGTGGCGATGACATTCCTTGCTTCCTGCCCCAATGTTCTGGGTTCCAGAATGAAAGACACTCACACAGCCTTATATGTTAGTATGCTTTGAGGAGCTCAGTGACTGGACCTTCCCAAACTTCCATGCAGCTAGCACAATCTCCCTTCCAATATTCCTGAATCACAACTTACTAAAACCTATATTCCATCCTTACTACCCTGGACCAAACCTGTAGTCCTCCTCAGCCATGATCCTCAACTCTTACATGTTCACAGTCTCTCTTTCCAGTACTTTTCAAGCCTGGTCTTTCTCCTTTCCCAACATGGAGGTCTCAATCCTCCTTCTTCTCTCAGTCTCCTTGCCTGCAAATCCTGATGTCCCACCTCTGTCTCATGGCCCAGCCATTGGCCACTAGTAACTTTATTTACCAATCAAAACCAACTGGGAGGCAGAGACACTCAGTGTCTTACATGCAGATTTTCTTCTAATTTTAGGAACCCAATTAGCATAATAAAAGCATTAGACTAAATCCATAATAACGTCTCATCAGTCAATGAGTTGCTATTACCTGTAGCTTTTAATCTAGGTGTGAGGCAGGTGAAATTTCCTCATCCATATTGGCTTATCAGCTGGTGTTGTCATTGTGCAATCCTGTTTAGGGGTATATACTGTTAGGGGTATATACTGTGTGTCCTGTTTAGGGGTATATACTGTTAGGGGTATATACTGTGTGTCCTGTTTAGGGGTATATACTGTTAGGGGTATATACTGTGTGTCCTGTTTAGGGGTATATACTGTTAGGGGTATATACTGTGTGTCCTGTTTAGGGGTATATACTGTTAGGGGTATATACTGTGTGTCCTGTTTAGGGGTATATACTGTTAGGGGTATATACTGTGTGTCCTGTTTAGGGGTATATACTGTTAGGGGTATATACTGTGTGTCCTGTTTAGGGGTATATACTGTTAGGGGTATATACTGTGTGTCCTGTTTAGGGGTATATACTGTTAGGGGTATATACTGTGTGTCCTGTTTAGGGGTATATACTGTTCAGATTCCATAGGTGTTGTTTCCCTGTCAAACATAGAAGAGATGATTTTACCCACTACATCCTGGTCCTCTAGCTCTTACAGTCTTTGTTTCCCTCCTTCCTCAATGCTCTCTGAGCCGTGAGTGTTGTGGATGTTCCAGGTGTGGCAGGGCACCTCACATTAAAGAATTTTTGAGAAAAATGGTATGACAGTTCTGTAAAACATGAAAACAGATTTACCATACACCCTAGAGCATTCAATGCTAGGTACATATTCACAAGAATGAAAGATTGCACATACACACACACCTTATAAGGACTTATGAAAGCAGAAATACTTGAAATAGTTACAAACAAACAAGCAAAAAAAAAAAAAACCCAAAGAAACAAACAAACTAGTAGCTGTCTGTGCAGTGGTAAATACAAAGCTCTACTTCATCTATCCCTGGAATGGAGGATATGCTATAATGAGAAAGATGGCCCAAACTCATGCTACTGCCTGAAACACATGGTGCATGCCAAAGAAAACAAGTGGCACAGAAGTGGACACACACTGTAGGCTTCATTAATATGAGTCAGATCTATTGAGCAAATCCATAGAAGCAGAAAGCAACTAGAATCCAGCAGTTGCTAAGGAAATTAAAGTTCTAGTCTATCACTGGTAATGGGTCCAGGGCTTCTCTTGAGAAATGGTGATTATTTTCTTGAACTAGAATAAGGGATAACAGGCAAATATAATTTATGTTTCCATTTATTTATTTATTTATTTATTCACTTTAAATCACAGTTGCTCACTCCCCCTCCAGTAATCCCCCTCACAGAGCTCCCTTCTCCAAGCTCCTCCCTTCTCCTTTGAGAGGGTAGAAGACTCCATGGGTATCCTGCCACCTTGGTACATCAAGTCTCTGCAGTACTAGGCACATTTATCCCACTGAGACCATGCAAGGCAGCCCTGCCAGGGGAAGAGACTCCACAGAGACAAGCAGTTTTAAGGACAGCCCCTACTCAAATTGCTCAGGGAACAGCATGAAGACAGAGCTGCACATCTGCTACATATCTGTGGGAGAATTAGGTCTATCCTGTGTGTGCTCCTTGGTTGGTGGTTCAGTCTCTGAAAGCCCACAAGAGCCCAGGTTCTTTGACTCTGTTGGTCTTCTTGTGGAGTTCCTATTCCCTTCAGGGACCTCAATCGTTCCCAGAACTATTTAATAAGAGTTCCCAAGCTCCGTCCAATATTTGGCTGTGGATCTATGCATCTGTTTCAGTCAGATGCTGGTTGGAGGCTCTCAGAGGACAGTCATGCATGCAATAAAAATTAATGAAATTTGTGCCAGGCATTGGTGGCGCACGCCTTTAATCTCAGCTCTGGGGAGGCAGAGTCAGGCAGATTTCTGAGTTCCAGGCCATCCTGGTCTACAGAGTGAGTTCCAGGACCATCAAGGCTACACAGAAAAACCCTGTCTCAAAAAATAAATAAATAAATTAAATTAAATTAAATTAAAAATTAATGAAATTTGAAATGAATTTGAAAACGAGAAGGAAGGGGTATGTGGCAGAGTTTGGAGGTAAGGAAGGGAAAGGACAAATGTATTTAAATTGCTATCTAAAAATTTAAAAATAGAAATTAATATGTCAATGTCAGAAATAGTATGAATGGTAGTGATTCAAAAAAATTTTTAGAATATCAATATGAATTAATATTAAAACATATTTAAAGCCTTGTGATTGTGGCACACACTTTTAATCCCAGAACTTGGAAGGCAGAAGCAGATGGATCTCTCTGAGCTCAAGACCAGCCTCATCCACACACTGAGTCCCAAAAAAGCAGAGCTACACACACAACAAACACTCTATCTCGAAAAACAAAACAAAGCAAACAAACAAAAAAAAAGTACATTTAAGTGTTAAGCACACAATTTTCTATAGGTCATCAGCATAGAAAGATAGAGGTAGACTGCCTGCCCTGCAGAATGCAAAGTAAAAAACACAACTGGATAGATATGGTGTTTGGGGAATTCCTGGAGAAACACAGCTATTATGATGCTAGTCCATAATTGTGATGGTAGGGCTGTCAATGAAGCATTTTTAGGGAATTATAAGAAATAACATGTACATAAATGTAGGTAAGAACAATTATTGAAGATATAGAGGTCATAAAAATGAAAAAGAGGAACAACAAATGAATGGAAGCTTTGGAGGAATTAAAGGGAAGGGAAAGTACTACAATAGGATTTGGACATTTTGACCTCCATTGACATCTACCAAATGTACTTAGATAATATGACTAACAAAAGTATTTTACTTTGAAAATTTTACCCCAAGTTTATATAAAAGTACTTTTCATTTGTATCCAAGTTAGTAAAATTTGAAAGAATGTCTTTCTTTCATATTCATTTGCATTATCGAAGCTTTAAATGTATCATTATATTTTTTTGAGAATTGCATACAATGTGTTTTTATAATATTCCCATCTTTCATTCATTCTTTCCAGGTCTATCCCCTTTCCTACCTACACAACTTTGTAAATTCTTTTCCCCCCTCCTATCAAGTCAAATTTTCCTGAACCACACGTTCTTCGCTCTGTAGCATTCCACTGGAACATGTTTGATTTATGAGGGGTTATACTTTTAAGGAAATGTGACTGTCAGTCTCCTAGAAGCTACCCACTACTAATAGCTCCTTAGCAGTAGGCATAACTTCATACTCATTTCTGTCTTCCATATTGAGATTTTATCTATTTTGGGCTTGCACATGTCATCCCAGCTTGTGCATGCTGCCACATGTTACCTTGTTGTGAACCCTTTAAGATACAAGAACAATAATAATAACTAGACTAGACTGATATGCCCACTCTTGCAACAGTGACATGAAAATATTGTGAAACCCAACCACTTTCTGTTTGGATTTAAGGCCTGCTGCAAAAGATGAAACCTATATCCTGTGCCATCATTAAATCAATGACCTCTTTCTAGACAGGTCAGAGACCCTATGAAAAAAATCTACTTTATTTATCCAATGATTAAATCTTTGATAAAACGTTTTCTTCTATAAGAGTGTTTGATAACTCCTATATGTTAGCTCATGTCTTCTTCATGATGCTACTCTTTCCTTGGAGTAATTTTTCTTCCTCATTTTAGTGTTTCAATTCCCTATTTTAGAATCAATCTGATGTTTATGTTAATATTTTTTGTCTCTTTCTGTGGTTATCATAATCGCTGAAAAGAGTGGAACATGTTTACTCTTCTGACTACTTTTTAATAGTTTCTATGTAAGTATAAGTGCTTCAAAAGGGTAATGCCAGGGTGGTGACTTGGAAGTGGGTAGGTGGGAAAGGGGCAGGGAAGATGCAATAGGGGGTTTCCAGAAGGAAAGGCAGGAAAGGAGATAGCACTTGACATGTAAATAAATAAAATATTCAACAAGAAAATAAGGTAAAAATTAATTCCACAACGAATATTTTTTACCTATTACATATCATTATAATAAAAGGTTACTGGGTATTCTTGAGTAATATGATGAAAATTATATCCACATAAACCTTTCAAAGTATTCTACCTTGGGATACAGACTGTTTCTCTCTCATCACCAAGACTGCTCTTCAGTGCATCATGCAAAAGTATGTTTTATATCTTAGCTAGGAGCAGCCCACTATACTTATACTGAGCCTCTCACAAAATACAAGGACAGAGACAAGCTGAAGTCAAGTGAATGTAAAACAAATGCCTTGTATCCAATTCTCAATGGAATTCTCATTTTCTTTTCATACCACTATCTTTGTGACAAGTAATGTTTACTAACAGCTACTATATTCAGAATCAAAATGGAAATACACTTTCTGCAGTGTCTATGAACATGTTTCTTAAAAGGTTGAACTGGGGGCTGAAGAGTTGGCTCAGCAGTTAAGAGCACCGAATACACTTCTGGAGGTCCTGGGTTCAAATCCCAGCAACCACATGGTGGCTCTCAACCATCAGTAATGAGACCTAATGCCCTCTTCTGGCGTGTCTGAAGACAGCTACAATGGGTGGGGCCAGAGAAGGACCAGAGTGAGAGCTGGAGAGATGGTTCAGTGGTTAGGAGCACCGACTTCTCATTCCAGCTTGATGAAGTCATCATATTAGAAACAGAAACAAATACTCTAACAACAAAAACTAGGGTGGTTTTAACTCACCCCAGTCAGAGTAAAATACAAAAGCAAAAGACAACAAATATGAGGAGGATATAGGAAAGGGTAACCCTCCTTCACTGTAGATGGGATTGCAAATTGGTGCAGCCACTTTGGAAGTAGGTTGGTGAATTCTAAATAAATAAATTATCTACCAATGACCCTGCAATACTACTTCTTGGTCTATACCCAAAAGTCTTGACAGTCTGTATTTCAGATTATTTTTACCCATGTTTACTGCACAATATTCACAATAGCTAGGGAAACATGAACACATCCTTCATATATGCAATGGTATTCGATTTAGATGAAAATAAAAATAAAATCTTAACAGCTTTATGTAAATAAATGAAACTAAAGAGTAGTTACTGGGGCAACTAAAAGCCAGGAAGAAAAATACTACAGACTCTCCCTTACTGGAGATACCTAAATCCAAATCTTTGGGTGTGAATACAATCTAGAGTTAATATAGAAACCAGAAAAATAAAAATGGATGTAGGGGCTGGGCATGCACTCTTTAGAGGGGAATAGTGGGTATGATGAAGGGGGAAACAGGAAAACTGGGGGTGTTTTTATTGGAGAAGAAGAAAGGAAATCAACAAGGAAAGAGAAGTACAGAAGGGAAATAAATACTAGCAAGTACATTTGAAAAAGCCTTAAGGAAGCATATTATTTCATGTTTACCTAAAATCACTCACATACACAAACTCACAGACACACACACACACACATGCCTAGTGAACAACTGATGGTGGGATGAAGAGCCACACTTTGTCCATCTACAATGCAACCACTCCACCTCAGGCTCAGGGAACATTTGGGAAGATAATGTAAAAATTCCAAGATCAAGAGGACAAGGAAGTCTGCAGTGATATTATTTCATCTATGAATGCCCGGAAAGTAGCATCATGAAATTTCAACAATATAGTTCCCAAAGCAAGAACCAAATATAATATCAGTTGACATACCAATGTGGACAGGGGAAATTTCAGGGGAATCCACTCTTACATGATGAGCTCTAAGCAATTAAAGATTGGGAAGAACAGATCTGCTGTGGACCAGTACCCTACTCTGTAGAGTGAAAGAGATAAAGACAGAGAAACAAACAGATAGACAGTCAGAAACATAGACAGAGAGACAGAGACAGAGAGATAGAGAGGAAACTAATTTGAGAAAAAGAAGAGGGAAAAGGAGAATGGTTGAAGGGAGATGGGAGAAATGGTATAATTATGGGACTTAAATATGACATTCTCAAAAATGAATTAAAAATAATTTAAAAAGTACCAATTTGTTGCAATTGAATGTATTTTTATATTAATGTCTATAAATTATGAAAATATATACATATGTACACAATATGATGGGCAATGCAACATTGGTATATAGAACAATGTAGTCTTTACTATTAGCATTGTTGACTCTGTGAAACAATATGGAATAATATGTGTATAGAAAATTGAATTCAGAATTTATAATAGTAAAAATTATAAAAGTGTCCTAGAAAATGAGTAATAAAATTGACAAGTAGATTAAAATGAATAATGTCAATTCAAACTATGTGTTTATGGAAAATCTTGCTCTGATAAATAATCTTCATATTATTTCTAACTACATAAATGTTTTTCTTTCAATTATTTTTTTCAAGGCAACAGCAACATCTTTATTCCTCAGACTGTAGATCAAGGGGTTCAGCATGGGAACAACAATGGTATAAAACACAGAGGACACTTTCCCTTGGTCCATGGAGCTGACTGATGATGGCTGAAGGTACATGAATGCTAGAGATCCAAAGAAGACAGCAACAGCCAAGATGTGAGAACTGCAAGTACTGAAGGCTTTAGACCTGCCTTCAGTGGAGCGAATGCGGAGGATGCTGGCAATAATGAAGATGTAGGAAGTAATAATGGTCAGGATTGGGACAAAGATGTTCAGTGTCCCAAAAAATAGAATCAACATTTCATTGATATAGGTATTAGAGCATGCAAGCTTCAAGAGGGGAAGAAGGTCACAGAAATAGTGGTTGATCACATCTAATTTGCAGAATCGAATTCTAACCATGAAGCCTGTGTGAGCTGATGCACAGATCACACCAATAATATACACTCCTGAAATTAGGAAAATGTAAATTTGATAGGACATGGTTACATTGTAAAGCAATGGGTTACAGATAGCAACATAGCGGTCATATGCCATTGCAGCTAAAATGTAACACTCCGCAATTGCAAATATGAGGAAGAAGTAGAGCTGAGTCATGCATCCAGGGTAGGATATGATGTTCTTCTCTGTCACAAAGTTCACTAGCATTTTAGGGGTAACGACTGTGGACTGACAGAAGTCAATGAAGGACAGACTGCTGAGGAAATAGTACATGGGTGTGTGCAGGTGGGAACTGAGCCCAATCAGTATGATCATGCCCAAATTCCCTGCTACAGTGATCATATAAATTCCTATGAAAAGGAAGAAGAGGGGCAGCTGGAGTTCTGGCTTCTCTGAGAGCCCTGCCAAGAAGAACTCAGTCACTGTGCAATAGTTTCCTGATGTCATATCATTCATTCTGATCCTGAAGGAGTAAAATAAAAAAAATCATAAGGCTGTTAAAGTGACTTTGTTATTATTTTCCATGTACTCAAGGTCCCCTTATATATTATTTCTCTTCTTAGAACAACTTTGCTCTTTATGTAATTATTTTAAGTAGATAAATAAAATTTATTCTTTAATATTAATGTTAAGCATAAACTTATAAATTAAGAATACATTTCATATGAAATACTATCACTAAGTTCAGGTTCTTAAAGATTTTGTATTTTCAAAGCAAGGTCTCTAAGGTGACACTTAGAGTGGATATCAGTGAGAATAAGTGACATACAGTATTAAAGAAGCAAGATCTCCATAAAAACAGTGAATGACTACCCAAAATATTATGTCTCCAGGCAGATCTACAAAACTCTTATTGCAGACATGTCCTTTTTCTAATTTTTGAAATAGATGAAGTCCTGAAATTTCCAAATGTGAAAATTAATTCACATTTAGAGTAACCATTGCATTTGGTTCTACACCCAAGGTGCTACTAGGATTAAGTACTGGACACGTAATGCTATTAGGGCGTGGTTTTGGTTGGGAACCAGTTCTTACTACAAAGAGGGTCAGTAGTGTTTAAATAGCAAGTGAGGCCAAGAAGACAAAGTGTCCATAATCAGTAACATCACTTACTAATAACACCCTTGAATAGTGTAATGCATTTTTTGTTATTTGCAATATAAGGAAATAACTATTACTGGCATCCAATTGCTCAGAATATCTGCAATATAGTTTTTGTGTAGTTAGGTCATATTGACATTCTGTCAAATGAATAACTGGATATTTCTCCACATTACAATTAGAGAAGCATACTCAGATCAGTTATTACTTTTCCCACTTATATCTTGGGATCTAAGAAGAAGACAATACCAAAACACCTAAGTTGAAGGAAAGAAATAATTATCTTCTATCCTACTGAACTGTAAACAAATTAATCACTGTGTACACAAATTAAATTTATAACTGGATTACGGTTTAGTCATTTAATAGCTCAAGAAAGCTCACAGATTTAAGTAGACAGAGTAAAACAGAAATTCTTTTTTTTGACAGGGTTTCTCTGTGAAGCCCTGGCTGTCCTGGAACTCACTCTGTAGACCAGGCTGGCCTTGGACTCAGAAATCCACCTGTCTCTGCCTCTTAAGTGCTGAGATTAAAGGCATGTATGTACCACTACTGCCCAGCAAGACAGAAATTCTTGAAGACAACGTGAAGTAAGTTATTGACAGCCCTGGAAGATTACACCTTCAAAATTTCTTAAAAATCACACACACAATTTTTTTAAAAGTCAAAACATGCAATGATTCTAATCATAAAATGAGAGAAGCCAGAAGTTATGTAAAAGCCAAATAATATGATTTCTCTTCTTAGAAAAAAATGTGAAAATTTTTCTTCTTAGAAAGATCTAATCAGTGAATTCATGATTTCACAGCAACAGTGGCTTTATCAATGATCCATAAAAGACTGAGGCTGTACATAATTTATCACAGATTTGATGTGCAAGAAAGACCTAACACTTCGTTCCCCAGTGTGAAATATGGACTATTGATAGTTTCTAGAATGGAGTAGATATTGTCTTTAGTTGTGTGCTTACTAATAAGGCCCCATATTCCAAAAGTTTGTTCTAAACTATCATGCAGATAGTTATGCAGATAACCTAGTTAAAATAATTGCCTAAGAAAACAAAGAAAAAGTCATAAATGTGGGATAGAGACTTGTAAGGAGGAACAATTGTATTATGGGATACTAGGTATAAAATGATTTGAATGATGGCAATTATAATGTATGTGTGTGTGTCTGTGTATGTCTGTGTGTATTCATGTCTGTGTGTACCTATATTAAGTTGCCAAAAACTTTTGATTAAAATAAATTTGTGCATAATCTACATTTAAGACTACAACCTTTCTCCAAAGGCTCGGGAATCACTGTTAAGTGGATTAGGAAGCATGTGAGATCCAGAGGTCGGCTTCCAGAAAGCAGTGTATCTGGGCACAGTGGAGCAGATGCTTCTAAGACTGATTGTGGCAGCATGCACAGGATCTGTGTCAGCCAAAGTAGACCCAGAGCCAACATGGAATGGGGAATTCTGCACAGTGTTCACCTCATCTGGGGAGCTACTGACACTCTATAAATGCTGAGAGAAGGTATATCAGTTTTCTCTCAATGTGTAGTTCCAAGCAAGTTGACCATGCCACAGAGAGAAATCATCTATCCATGAATAATAAGGGACAAATCGGCCATGATGAGAAAACAATAAAAGGAGGACACAACGTTGCACGGGAAGGAAGCATCATGGACCTGGGAAGAGTAGGGAATGGAGACTGAATAGGATCAAAGGATGTTTATAAACTGCAAGAAATAATAAAAATATTTAAAGCTTAAAGGGATAAAAGTGTGGTCACAAACACACAGTGAATAAATACACCTGTCAAAGGGCTTCTACGAAAAACATTAAATATTTCTAAAAGTCATACCATAAAGATAACAATTTTCAAAAGTAAAATAAAGGTATTAGTGAAAAATAACCCTTATAAAACAAGAAACTTCCAAAGTCAGTATGTGAAGAATAAATATGCATGTGATTATGTGCACATTGTGAATAAACACCAATGAAATAAAAATAAAATACTTTCATACAAGTACATTAGAATAGCCATTCTATTTTTGAATGATATTTGAATACTTTTGGCAATGCCAAACGTGGATGAAAAGTAGCTAAACTCATCGCACATCACTTGTTAGAGCTGTAAAATCTAAAACCATGAAACACTGCAAAACAAGCTTGATAGAATAGAGTAAGTGTGAAAACACATCTTCTATGAACTTCAATGATATGTTCTTCAGTTTTTATCCAGGATAATTGGAAACATAAAAATTGTGGAAAATGTTCTGGCACATTTATTTGTTTGTTTTATTTATTTATAAAAGCTTAAGTAGGAAATAGCCCAAATATTCAGTTATACGTTTTTGATAAAATATAATCTTAACTAGCATCTTAAAGGAATAAATCACACATGTAAGCTATAGCATATACTTCAAAGGGATTATATTGCTGGAATGACCATAAAATAGTATTTTCAAACTAATAGTATTTGAAAATATGCAATATAGATGTATGTAGTTTTACTACCTGTGAAAACTTTAGCAGTCAAACTTATTTATTGTATATGAATACTCATATTTGTTTTCTTATTTTTTCAAAGTGGAAATATCAACACATTTGAAAAATATATCAATGATCAATTTTTTTTGCATTTTTGTAATGATTCCTTTGTGTGTATATATGTATTTGTATGTGTGTTTTCCTGAACGTGTGTGCCTGTGTGTGTATATGTGTGTGGGGGTGGTTTTAACCAGTGATTTGTCCCTTCAGACCTTATATCAGTAAAGTATGAGTAATTTTGTCTGTCCATTCTAGAAGTTGTCCACTTTGATTAATCAATAAATATTCTTGCATAGTTATGCTAATTGTCCAGTTATATTTTGTATTATATTTGTCATGTCACTTTCCTTTATGCTTCATGCTTTTTAAAAAATGTTTCTTCTCTTAAATATGTCATTATGTCATCATATGTAATGAATCTATGCCTAAGTAATTACCAGTTATTGCATTGCAGGAATTTTCTTTCTAACTGTATTTGGTCGATTTCATTTTATTTTTTTATTTTTAGTTAGTTCTTCAAAAATTTTATACAAACTGTCTAGATAGTGTTCACCTCTTTTCTGAAATCCACCCAGATTCAGCCTACTCAGTTGTCCTCATTTTTTCACCCATCCTGACCACTCTGTACTATCCCTCTATTCTCAGATACATGGCCTTCTACAGATGTATGGTGGACTTACCATGGGCAACATTCTTAATGAAAATGAATCTCCTTCTCCCAGAAGCCATCAATTGCCATTAGCTTCTCAGCTAGAAGAGGAAATTCATGCTAACCTCACCTGTCCATACAGAGATAGGGTCTGGACTGACCTCACACAAGAATTTGTATATTATCATAATCACTGTGAGTTCACATGTACAGCTGTCCCTTTGACTCTGGGAGACATTTGTCCCTTTTATCCATACACCACCTTGAGTCAATGGATTATCTATTTGGAGTTGTTGACAAGTGGGGTCCCATCAACTCCTACAAAAATAAAGGGCTCTTCTCAATCCATTGGTTACAGCGTTCAATAGTATGACATTGTTGCTAGAGACACAATGTACTTGAATCGCAGAGCCTGAAAATATCAATAAATCTGCCTTGGCCTAGAGGTTTCATCACTAATGGCTTTCATAGTGCTGAAGAACACTTTGCACACTACTAGAAAAAAAAATGTGCTCAACAATCTCCATGCAGCTCTGAACCCCTTAAGATATATTAACATCTGGACTTGAAGACATTCTCATTGGTTCAATGGGTTCGTGAACATCATGGGAATATTGATCCATTTTCTAGCCACAGGATAAAGCCCACAACTGGCACTATTGTCAGACCAAAGACCTATTGCTTTTTAAACTTTTCAAAAATATTATCAAATCACGTTAAAGATCCCAAAATATATACTATTTTGTATATGGTTTTGCTTTATTTTTAATTACATTCAATATGCACAATGATTTTGTGAATGGTGTTCTATTACCTAGTAAGCAAAGCACAGTAGTAAATGTATGAAATATTCTGATTAACTTTTTCTTACTTTGATTTTTCAAATTGAGTCACACCTTTACTCACTAAGCTATGCCATATTTTTGTTTTACTGCTGAACAGATTTAAGCCTGCTTTGTCCTGTGTAAGGGCATCACAAGCTTTATATTTGGTACTCTTTGGATATCAAACTATGAATTCTGCATTCCTGTATTAGTATTATGGGCTTTTATAATAAAACATATTTCAATGATATTTCTAAAGTTAAAAATGAAATGCAAATGACATAAAGTATGAGTACATTAGCACCAAATATCCAGAATTCAATCTACTAAACTACAAATAATCCTCATATACTAGATCTTTTAAGAAGTAGCCCTGAGAGAACCCGTAGAAAAGTTTAATGGGAAAAGAACTTCCCACAGTAATGCTTTTAAATACTCTATGTGGTGAAGAAATCAAATCTCACAGACTTATGGATAGGTTTATAATAATCCAGCTAGTAAATTTCACATATAAAGTCATTGCATTTAAGACATGGCATTTAAGAATTAAAGCAACCTTTGTGTGCTTGGATCATTTCAGAATTTACAGCAAAAAAAAAATCAGTATGACCTTATGTTTAAAAATTATGCGTCTTAAAGGTTATAAATAATGGAATCTAGAAACCTAAATATATATCATGCTCAAAACAAAGCTTTATTCATGAATATCTATGTATTCAGCATATACATACACTATTGGCAGGTTCCTTAGTGTCTTATTTAAATGCTTTATTATTATTATTATTATTATGTGTTTGTTTTTATGATGTGTGTGTACAAGTGTATGCTGTGGCACACATGTGAAGGCCAGAGATAACTTTGGATGGCCTGTTTTCTCCTTCCACCCTGAGGATTTTGCGGCTAGTACTCAGATCATCAGGATAGAGTAGCAAGTGCATTTAACGTCTGAGTCATTTTGTCTTCCCAGTTAGTGCCTTAATTTCTAAGAGAGTAATGTATATAGTTGCTTTTCAATCAGATGTAAAACACATATGAGTATGAAATGTGTTTTAATTTATCTGTTTTCCACTATTGTTATTCGTGAACGTCCCCTAAGATCACTACAGCATTAATAAAAATTTACCAGTGCAAAAATGTGAGCATGCTGATGAAGTAAATCAGAAATTATTATATTTTCTGTTTATACTCTTAGCATTATCCCCATGAGAGAACTGAATCTCCACAGAACAGCTCCCGTTTAATTTCTAGCTTTTCTCAAGACCAACTGCAAAGCTGTAAATAATTTGCTTCTATTCCATTTGTAGGCTCACTGAGCTTTAGTATTATAAAACCTTTCCACATTCTGTACTCAGTTACATTAAGCCAACGCCATTACCTCTTCATGCATTATATTTGGAAGTTATGTTTTATTGTAGATAGACTGATAGCTTTTACAACCATTAAAATAGTCTCAAATTATCATTCATCACTCAAAATGTATTTAATATAGAGCTCCTAACCTATGCTAAATCTCATGAATATAAATATTTTCAGGTAGCATGTAAAAACCTAAAATGACTAAAATATTAAGAAAACTGTAAAACTGTAAGACATATAAAACAAATAGATGTGCATTTGGTAGCTATTATATTAAGTAAAATCAATCTAATGCCATGCTTCAAAGCTTCAAAGACAGTTTATGGAATCTTCTCTCTCTCTTCTCTCTCTCTTCTCTTCTCTTCTCTTCTCTTCTCTCTCTCTCTCTCTCTCTCTCTCTCTCTCTCTCTCTCTCTCTCTCTCTCTCTCTCCTCCTTCTCTAATTATTGTTGAAATTCAAAGAAAATAACAAAGACCTTAGGTCACTGCAGCAGTAAAATGTAAAGTGATATTCATTCTGCTTTAAAAAAAACTCACAACCTAATTGTACTTATATTAGCATATAGTATTTAAAATTAGGCTCTAGATATGTGATAAAATTTACTGAAAAAATAAAACTAGGATAGAGCAATAAAACATGTAATTGAATTGAATATTATTACATTCTGAAGGGCTTACACTAAGTACATAATGTACCAATATTCACAGTAATGATACAGAATGAGCAAAAATTGAGTAAAATCACTACCAAATAAAATCTGAATAGCATTATCTGTATTCAATTCAAAGATATAATACTAATTTATATGTAATCATTTATAAAGATGTTTTTACTATCAAAGTATTCCCATGTATATAGATTTAATATGGTTGGTTCACTGAAATTTGCTTTTGCTTGTAAAACACCCTTGGTACCCCAGTGATTATCAGGATAAACTAAAATACCAAATATGTTACAGGGAAGCATAGTTGTTTGCAAATAAGGGCCTTAATCAAAGCTAGTTTAGTGGGGCTATAAATTCTGTAATATAGAAGAGAAGGTCTAATCTTGTAATTGAGATTAATTACTTGCATTACACTTGTCATGATAGTAACTGCAGATAAATGATATGTAAGGAGTCTAACATTATTAACACTTTTCCCTTTTGAATTAAAACTGAACTGGACATCACCCATTTCTCATGGTAAGGTGCACTTCTTATAACTAGCCTGACTTCAAACTTATGACAACTTCAGCCATAAAAGATAAAAAAGAACCAAAGAAATGGATCCACATATCAAGAAAATTCTTTAAAATTTTACAGTGTAACTATCAGTATATAAGTTTTAGCGTGAAAAATATTTCTTCACATCCAAGGTAAGTGATTTGATGCAATCCATATGAAAACATCCAGCCATAAGTCATTACTCGGTTAAGCCCACATATCCTTAGATGATGCATAAGGAAATGGACATCCAAGACATCAATTTTAAATATGCAGTGGCCATAGTGTGATAATGATTTATATAGTTATGCAATGCATATTACAATTCAAAGACATGCAATCAGACCGTTAGAAAAGATTCAGAATTGTTGAGCTATTGAGTTTTGTCCTTTATGTTGGATAAGACTGTTTGTTCCCATTAGAAGCACCTCTCATCTACTCATCCCATTATGCTGTAGTAATACCATTATATATCTGTTCAAGACGTAGGAAGTACTGTTATACATGGATGTATGGCATCTGAGTTATGAAGAGAATGGTAGATACCTCCATTTAAATAAGGACATTTTCAGATTAAAAATCATCTAGTTTCTGAAGTGATATGGTGATTTGTTGGGATTTGAATATATTCTAAAGAAAGCAAAAGGAAAAAGAGTTTTATTTTATGTTTTGCATTTAAGACATTTAACTACATAAAATCTAATTAAAATAGGAAAATTAAAAGCTGATTCCTGGGCATAAAATATTTTCAGTCAGAGATGATGAGAACAGTACTATTCCAATTTGTCCTCTCAATTTTCTCATAAATGTTTACTTATTTTTAAATCTCCTTTAGAGCCGGGCATGGCGGTGCATGCCTTTAATTCCAGCACTCAGGAGGCAGAGGCAGGCGGATTTCTGAGTTCGAGGCCAGCCTGGCCTACAGAGTAAGTTCCAGGACAGCCAAGGCTACACAGAGAAACCCTGTCTGTAAAACAAAAACAAAAACACAAAACAAAACAAAACAAAATCTCCTTTAAAATTTTAAACATGTAAACATTTTCCATTTCATCATAATTGAATGTCCTCGTGAATACTCAAAAATTAATTTGTGAGCCATGGCAAAACACAGGTGATGGACAGTACCTTCAGGAACTTAAAAAGTGGCTAGCACATTCTATAAGCATTTAAAATTACTTTCTGAATCATTGCATTAATAAAGATAGTTTGAGGTATTTTCCTGACTTTTCACAGTGGCTCTTCTCATCACTTTTATTCACATTTATTCACATGTCTAGATGAACATACTCACCCTACTTCTTTCCAAAAATCTCAGTACCAAAGTTTACTTGCCATCTGCAAAATCACTAATGCTGATGTGGTGGGTAACATGTGCTAAGGACCCTAAGGTCCTTAGTGATGAGAGAACAAGGCATCGGTCTCCAAGCTATTTTTCAAGTTTATTTAATGATAAGCTTACATCTCCAAATGCTTCTTAAGCTCTAGAGGTAGCAAAAGTCTCACCTTTCACAGTCTCCTGACCAGTTCTGCCTCTTGTTCTCTGAAGTGTGCCCTGCACTTATGAATGTCGGCTCCAAATATCATGGCTGCACAGTCTCCAAGGATTTCCAACTCTCGCTGAGAAAACTTTGGAAAAGAGAAGCAAATGCCATTTCCCAGCTGATTAATTTCTTTTTATTATCAAATTTTATACATTGGTGGTAATGGTTTACATAGTGAGATGATCTGTATTAAAACTAATATTTTAACAAAAGAAATCTTAGTAGAATTTCATTTTTTATAAGCTTCTGGACATTCTTAGTGGTTCCAGCCAACATTATGATAAACTGGTCTAGGAACCAGAAGCCATTATTATTCATATGTACATATAATTGCATGAAATGAAGGTGCATGTGCATGTATGTACAAGCATCAGAAAGACAAAAACAAACTCTGGTGTTCTTACTTAGATTGTTCACTTTTTTGATGCAAGTCTTCTCACTGGCCTGTAATGAACTAAGTAGAGTAGTCTGGCTGGCCAACAAGCTCTAGCAATCTATCTGTCTCTATCTCATAAGTCCTGTCCTTACAATTGCCAGCCACCATGCCTACCTTTTAAAATAAAATTTTGAGATTCAAGTCAGGACCTGGCTCTTATAAAGTAAGAACTTTTAGCAAATGAATTATTTTCCCAGCCATACTTTAAGTGTATTTTTTGAATCATGATTTTATGATTGGAGGATGATGCAATTTAATTTGTGGCTTCTTGTTGATCTAAATGTTGTTTTCTAAAAGACAAAAGAACAAAGCAGTGAACAGATTGTGTTATGACTGTCACAATTAGCTTCAGCTGGCAACTTGACACATATCAAGAGTCACCTGGAAAGAGGAAATCTCAAAATTTAGATTTGTCTGTGGTTGTGTGTGTGAAGCATTTTCTTAACTGATAATTGATTTATAGGCATGCCTAGTCCACTATGTGCAGTGCCATCACAATGCAAGTAGACCAGAGCTATATATGAAAGTTAGCTAAGTGACACAGAGAGTCTAAGCCAGTAATCTGTCCCCTTAGACTCCATGGTCTCTGCTCTAGGTTCCTGCCTGGAATTTCTGGCATGAAACTGTATGAAGATGGCCTATTACTTGGAAGTATTTAATGATAAAAATACTTTCTTCCTGAAATAGCTTTTAGTCTTAGTGTTTATCACATCAACAGAAAGCATAACTGTGTGTGTGTGTGTGTGTGTGTGTGTGTGTGCTTTTGTGTGTGCTTTTGTGTATGCTTTTGTGTGTGTATGTATGTATGCATTTATGTATGAATGAATATGTGTATGTGTATAATTCAGATATTAAAGTTTTTATTAGAGAACACCAGTGAAAAGTAGGGAAAAAAAGGTGAATATCAAACAACATACAGGCATTTTTCTAGTATCTCCACACATAATTGTTTTTAATTCCAACAAATGTTTACATATGGACTTTGTAAAAATATCTTGCAGGGGGCCAGGCCTGGCGGGCTTCTTTCTTGTTTGGTTCTTCTTGAGGCAGCAGAGAAGAAAGATCATCAGCAGGGATAACACGTGGTCTTATGAGATATTTAGGGTTGCTATATAGTAATAAAACTTTTACCTGCTTCAAGTTTAAGTCACTTTGCTTTCAGTAGCTGAACTACCTTCTGAGTTCTTCTGAGGTTAGAAATTGTTTAGCACCTCCTCATAACACAACAGGAGATTATGTAAATTAATCTTTGTTCTAGCTCCCTGGGAACTGCATGTCTCTAACTTTCAGCCTGCTAGTTTAAGTCACAGGAAGAAAATGTGACCCTTTGAAAAGTGATTTTAGCCTTGATTTCTAAGATCTAAAAAAGTTTCCTATGAAAGCTCTCTAAAGGGGGGGGGGGGCTTGTAAGGAAACGGGAACAAGGTGTCTAAAAATGGGGATACACAGTACTAAAAGAAGCTGGATAAGAAGACCGTTAAGAAAAGGGGTATAAGGAGAATATGCCCTCCTCTTTGTCCTCAGTGCTTATACAGCTTTCAAAACACAAGATCATATGGCAAAAAGTACATCACAGGTTTATACATAAATTCAAATCATAAATCGAGTAAGAAGTTTACAACAGAGAATGTTTACAGGCATATCCATTAGGAGTAATCATCTGGTTTAACATTCATCGTCTGTCCCTAGCTGAACAGGTTTATGGAGAGTTAAAAACCATAACTTTTGGTGACCAAGGTATTAATGAAGCTTTATATAGATAAACCCAGTCAATATTTTATCTTCTATCCTAGCACATATAGTAAATCATGAGTTCCCCTTTCATGATCTTTGGTTAATGGCTTTACAACTTCTTAGAATGAGCTCTGAGTAGTAAATGCCTTCTTGCTATCTCAGAAGGAATTAACTCATGACACTAATGATGGTCAGAGTTCCCACTACAGTTTTGATTATCAGAGAGAACCTAATAGCAGTCTCACTATAAAAAAGCTTAATAAAAAAGCCCCTTCCGCTCCACTCGAGCCCAGGGCTTCCTGGCCAGCGGAGTTGCCTGACACCCGCAAGGGCCAACACAGGATTCCCCACGGGATCCTAAGACCTCTGGTGAGTGGAACACAGCGCCGGCCCCAATCCAATAGTGCGGAACCTGAGACTGCGGTACATAGGGAAGCAGACTGCCCTGGCCTGACCCGGGACAAAAGCCCCTTCCGCTCCACTCGAGCCCAAGGCTTCCTGGCCAGCGGAGTCGCCTGACTCCCTCAAGGGCCCACACAGGATTCCCCACAGGATCCTAAGACCTCTAGTGAGTGGAACACAACTTCTGCCAGGAGTCCGGTTCGAACACCAGATATCTGGGTACCTTCCCTGCAAGAAGAGAGCTTTCCTGCAGAGAATACTCTACCCACTGAAACCAAGGAGAGTGCTACCCTCCCAGGTCTGCTTATAGAGGCTAACAGAATCACCTGAAGTACAAGCTCTTAACAGAGACAACTATAACAGCTAGCTTCAGAGATTACCAGATGGCGAAAGGCAAACGTAAGAATCCTACTAACAGAAATCAAGACCACTCACCATCATCAGAACGCAGCACTCCCACCCCACCTAGTCCTGGGCACCCCAACACAACCGAAAATCTAGACCCAGACTTAAAAACATTTTTCATGATGATGATAGAGGACATCAAGAAGGACTTTCATAAGTCACTTAAAGAATTACAGGAGAGCACTGCTAAAGAGTTACAGGCCCTTAAAGAAAAGCAGGAAAACAGCCAAACAGGTAGAAGTCCTTAAAGAAACACAGGAAAACACATCCAAACAAGTAATGGAAATGAACAAAACCATACTAGAACTAAAAAGGGAAGTAGACACAGTAAAGAAAACCCAAAGCGAGGCAACGCTGGAGATAGAAACCCTAGGAAAGAGATCTGGAACCATAGATGCGAGCATCAGCAACAGAATACGAGAAATGGAACAGAGAATCTCAGGTGCAGAAGATTCCATAGAGAACATCAACACAACAGTCAAAGAAAATACAAAATGCAAAAGGATCCTAACTCAAAACATCCAGGAAATCCAGGACACAATGAGAAGACCAAACCTACGGATAATAGGAATTGATGAGAATGAAGATTTTCAACTTAAAGGGCCAGCTAATATCTTCATCAAAATAATTGAAGAAAACTTCCCAAACATAAAGAAAGAGATGCCCATGATAATACAAGAAGCCTACAGAACTCCAAATAGACTGGACCAGAAAAGAAAATCCTCCCGACACATAATAATCAGAACAACAAATGCACTAAATAAAGATAGAATATTAAAAGCAGCAAGGGAGAAAGGTCAAGTAACATATAAAGGAAGGCCTATCAGAATTACACCAGACTTTTCACCAGAGACTATGAAAGCCAGAAGAGCCTGGACAGATGTTATACAGACACTAAGAGAACACAAATGCCAGCCCAGTCTATTATACCCGGCCAAACTCTCAATTACCATAGATGGAGAAACCAAAGTATTCCACGACAAAACCAAATTCACACAATATCTTTCCACGAATCCAGCCCTTCAAAGCATAATAACAGAAAAAAAGCAATACAAGGACGGAAATCACGCCCTAGAACAAACAAGAAAGTAATCCCTCAACAAACCAAAAAGAAGACAGCCACAAGAACAGAATGCCAACTCTAACAACAAAAATAAAAGGAAGCAACAATTACTTTTCCTTAATATCTCTTAATATTAATGGACTCAATTCCCCAATAAAAAGACATAGACTAACAGACTGGCTACACAAACAGGACCCAACATTCTGCTGCTTACAGGAAACCCATCTCAGGGAAAAAGACAGACACTACCTCAGAGTGAAAGGCTGGAAAACAATTTTCCAAGCAAATGGTCTGAAGAAACAAGCTGGAGTAGCCATTCTAATATCAGATAAAATCGACTTCCAACCCAAAGTTATCAAAAAAGACAAGGAGGGACACTTCATACTCATCAAAGGTAAAATCCTCCAAGAGGAACTCTCAATTCTGAATATCTACGCTCCAAATGCAAGGGCACCCACATTCATTAAAGACATTTTAGTAAAGCTCAAAGCACACATTGCACCTCACACAATAATAGTGGGAGACTTCAACACACCACATTCATCAAGGGACAGATCGTGGAAACAGAAACTAAACAGGGACACAGTGAAACTAACAGAAGTTATGAAACAAATGGACCTAACAGATATCTACAGAACATTTTATCCTAAAACAAAAGGATATACCTTCTTCTCAGCACCTCACGGGACCTTCTCCAAAATTGACCATATAATTGGTCACAAAACAGGCCTCAACAGATACAAAAATATTGAAATTGTCCCATGTATCCTATCAGACCACCATGGCCTAAGACTGATCTTCAATAACAACATAAATAATGAAAAGCCAGCATTCACGTGGAAACTGAACAACACTCTTCTCAATGATACCTTGGTCAAGGAAGGAATAAAGAAAGAAATTAAAGACTTTTTAGAGTTTAATGAAAATGAAGCCACAACGTACCCAAACATTTGGGACACAATGAAAGCATTTCTAAGAGGGAAACTCATAGCTCTGAGTGCCTCCAAGAAGAAACGGGAGAGAGCACATACTAGCAGCTTGACAACACATCTAAAAGCTCTAGAAAAAAAGGAAGCAAATTCACCCAAGAGGAGTAGACGGCAGGAAATAATCAAACTCAGGGGTGAAATCAACCAAGTGGAAACAAGAAGAACTATTCAAAGAATTAACCAAACGAGGAGTTGGTTCTTTGAGAAAATCAACAAGATAGATACACTCTTAGCTAGACTTACTAAAGGGCACAGGGACAAAATCCTAATTAACAAAATCAGAAATGAAAAGGGAGACATAACAACAGATCCTGAAGAAATCCAAAACACCATCAGATCCTTCTACAAAAGGTTATACTCAACAAAACTGGAAAACCTGGACGAAATGGACAAATTTCTGGACAGATACCAGGTACCAAAGTTGAGTCAGGATCAAGTTGACCATCTAAACAGTCCCATATCACCTAAAGAAATAGAAGCAGTTATTAATAGTCTCCCAGCCAAAAAAAGCCCAGGACCAGACGGGTTTAGTGCAGAGTTCTATCAGACCTTCAAAGAAGATCTAATTCCAGTTCTGCACAAACTATTTCACAAAATAGAAGTAGAAGGTACTCTACCCAACTCATTTTATGAAGCCACTATTACTCTGATACCTAAACCACAGAAAGATCCAACAAAGATAGAGAACTTCAGACCAATTTCTCTTATGAATATCGATGCAAAAATCCTCAATAAAATTCTCGCTAACCGAATCCAAGAACATATTAAAGCAATCATCCATCCTGACCAAGTAGGTTTTATTCCAGGAATGCAGGGATGGTTTAATATACGAAAATCCATCAATGTAATCCATTATATAAACAAACTCAAAGACAAAAACCACATGATCATCTCGTTAGATGCAGAAAAAGCATTTGACAAGATCCAACACCCATTCATGATAAAAGTGTTGGAAAGATCAGGAATTCAAGGCCCATACCTAAACATGATAAAAGCAATCTACAGCAAACCAGTAGCCAACATCAAAGTAAATGGAGAGAAGCTGGAAGCAATCCCACTAAAATCAGGGACTAGACAAGGCTGCCCACTTTCTCCCTACCTTTTCAACATAGTACTTGAAGTATTAGCCAGAGCAATTCGACAACAAAAGGAGATCAAGGGGATACAAATTGGAAAAGAGGAAGTCAAAATATCACTTTTTGCAGATGATATGATAGTATATATAAGTGACCCTAAAAATTCTACCAGAGAACTCCTAAACCTGATAAGCAGCTTCGGTGAAGTAGCTGGATATAAAATAAACTCAAACAAGTCAATGGCCTTTCTCTATACAAAGAATAAACAGGCTGAGAAAGAAATTAGGGAAACAACACCCTTCTCAATAGTCACAAATAGTATAAAATATCTTGGCATAACGCTAACTAAGGAGGTGAACGATCTGTATGATAAAAACTTCAAATCTCTGAAGAAAGAAATTAAAGAAGATCTCAGAAGATGGAAAGATCTCCCATGCTCATGGATTGGCAGGATCAACATTGTAAAAATGGCTATCTTGCCAAAAGCAATCTACAGATTCAATGCAATCCCCATCAAAATTCCAACTCAATTCTTCAACGAATTAGAAGGAACAATTTGCAAATTCATCTGGAATAACAAAAAACCTAGGATAGCAAAAAGTCTTCTCAAGGATAAAAGAACCTCTGGTGGAATCACCATGCCTGACCTAAAGCTTTACTACAGAGAAATTGTGATAAAAACTGCATGGTACTGGTATAGAAACAGACAAGTAGACCAATGGAATAGAATTGAAGACCCAGAAATGAACCCACACACCTATGGTCACTTGATCTTCGACAAGGGAGCTAAAAACATCCTGTGGAAGAAAGACAGCATTTTCAACAATTGGTGCTGGCACAACTGGTTGTTATCATGTAGAAGAATGGGAATCGATCCATACTTATCTCCTTGTACTAAGGTCAAATCTAAGTGGATCAAAGAACTTCACATAAAACCAGAGACACTGAAACTTATAGAGGAGAAAGTGGGGAAAAGCCTTGAAGATATGGGCACAGGGGAAAAATTCCTGAACAGAACAGCAATGGCATGTGCTGTAAGATCGAGAATTGACAAATGGGACCTAATGAAACTCCAAAGTTTCTGCAAGGCAAAAGACACCGTCAATAAGACAAAAAGACCACCAACAGATTGGGAAAGGATCTTTACCTATCCTAAATCAGATAGGGGGCTAATATCCAACATATATAAAGAACTCAAGAAGGTGGACTTCAGAAAATCGAACAACCCCATTAAAAAATGGGGCTCAGAACTGAACAAAGAATTCTCACCTGAGGAATACCGAATGGCAGAGAAGCACCTGAAAAAATGTTCAACATCCTTAATCATCAGGGAAATGCAAATCAAAACAACCCTGAGATTCCACCTCACACCAGTCAGAATGGCTAAGATCAAAAATTCAGGTGACAGCAAATGCTGGCGTGGATGTGGAGAAAGAGGAAGACTCCTCCATTGTTGGTGGGATTGCAGGCTTGTACAACCACTCTGGAAATCAGTCTGGCGGTTCCTCAGAAAATTGGACATAGTACTACCGGAGGATCCAGCAATACCTCTCCTCGGCATTTATCCAGAAGATGCCTCAACTGGTAAGAAGGACACATGCTCCACTATGTTCATAGCAGCCTTATTTATAATAGCCAGAAGCTGGAAAGAACCCAGATGCCCCTCAACAGAGGAATGGATACAGAAAATGTGGTACATCTACACAATGGAGTACTACTCAGCTATTAAAAAGAATGAATTTATGAAATTCCTAGCCAAATGGATGGACCTGGAGGGCATCATCCTGAGTGAGGTAACACATTCACAAAGGAACTCACACAATATGTACTCACTGATAAGTGGATATTAGCCCCAAACCTAGGATTCCCAAGATATAAGGTACAATTTGCTAAACACATGAAACTCAAGAAGAATGAAGACTGAAGTGTGGACACTATGCCCCTCCTTAGAATTGGGAACAAAACACCCATGGAAGGAGTTACAGAGACAAAGTTTGGAGCTGAGATGAAAGGATGGACCATGTAGAGACTGCCATATCCAGGGATCCACCCCATAATCAGCATCCAAACGCTGACACCATTGCATACCCTAGCAAGATTTTATTGAAAGGACCCAGATGTAGCTATCTCTTCTGAGACTATGCCGGGGCCTAGCAAACACAGAAGTGGATGCTCACAGTCAGCTAATGGATGGATCACAGGGCTCCCAATGGAGGAGCTAGAGAAAGAACCCAAGGAGCTAAAGGGATCTGCAACCCTATAGGTGGAACAACATTATGAACTAACCAGTACCCCGGAGCTCTTGACTCTAGCTGCATATGTATCAAAAGATGGCCTAATCGGCCATCACTGGAAATAGAGGCCCATTGGACACGTAAACTTTGTATGCCCCAGTACAGGGGAACGCCAGGGCCAAAAAGGGGGAGTGGGTGTGTAGTGGAGTGGGGGTGCGTGGGTATGGGGGACTTTTGGTATAGCATTGGAAATGTAAATGAGCTAAATACCTAATAAAAAATGGAAAAAAATAGGAAAAAAACAGAAAAAAAAAGCTTAATAATTACTAATATAAGTTTAGGAATTCTTATTAGATCATCACTGATGATAAAGAAATCATCTATTTCTATCACTACACAGTATCTTTGTTGCATATTCACAATATGCAAAAAGCCATGATCCATACTGTTCAAACTGAATTGCCTAAAGTGAACATTGTATGTATACAACATGAAAAATCTAAAAAGATTTGTTCAACTGAATAGCTTCTCACAGGGTACCTTTGTTCTTTGTTTCTTATGTTTGTGTTTTGTTTTTGTAAGGTACATGTTTAAAAATAAATGTTCTTCCCATGTGTACCCATTATCTAACAAAACAGCCATAGATTATCTATCAAAAACTCTAGTATCAGTCTTGAGGAGTCCAATTATGAATTGTTAGTTTGGGCAGTCTAAGAGACTATTATAGGCTATTGCGATTGCAGCTGTTTGGCACCCAGTGTTGGAAGACAAGTCAATATTGCTGAAGTCACCTGCACTTCAGACACAGATCAGAGGATTCCCACTCTATTTGATTTGAAAGTCTACTCCTGAGGAGTAGCTTTCATTGTACCAGAAGGTGTAATGCAAAGTTCTAAGGGATAAAAGCCATCAAGAGTCTTATTTAGTTATGATACTTATGAACAACAACACTATCCAGAGTGGCACAATAACCCTAGGAGTTCAATAGTAGCACTCATGTCTTGGCAGTAATCAAAAGCTGTCTAAATGGACTTAGGACTTGCTTAACAAGAGAGAAATAATTCTAGCAACTGAAATAATTACTGGAAAATTTATCAACTACCTAGGGATAGTAACATCATGGATATTAAAGGAGAACCCATGACCACCAATTTACAAAGCCAGAATAAATCATAACTATGCTCTAAATGCTTATTCTTATATCCAAAGATAAGTATAGCTCCCATTTCTGAAAAACAACAACAAAAATCTTCTCTTTGCAACAAATGGAAAACATAGAAAACTGCAATCCACCAAAAAGTACATTACAAGGGATAATGTGATAATCACCACATTATCCGTTCTCAGCAAATTCCTGAACTTAAGACTATATCCCAAAACATGCAATAATTGTACATACTGAATGCTTTCAACTTGATCTTAATTTAATGAGTGTGGAGGATACTGAAAATTATTTACAGTATTGTAAGAACACAGGTTCTAAAAAAAAGCAGTGTTAAAGGAAGAAGGTCCCTGAAATACTGATATCAAATTTGCAAGAAAAAAAAAACTTTTAGTCTTTGTATAAACACACCTGTGACACATCTCTCAAACCAGTGAAAAGCAATAGGGACATTGCAAGGGCAAGGAGTCACTGATGTCAACATAGCAGATATTGTTTTACTCCATTGTTTCCTAGTAAATATAGAGTTTCCAATGTTTTGGTTATTTCATTATATTAAATGTAAGAAAAGTAAATATATAATGAAACTTATGTTAAAAGATATCAACTTTATATTAGCAACTAAGGATATCTCAACTGTAAGAGTACTCAAAAAAAAACCTAATTATACTTTGAGTAGCTTCACAGGTCCTGAAGGAAAACCTCTAGGCTCAGTCACTCCAAACGATGAAGACTGAGCATTCACAACCTTTTTCATCTTCAAAGGAATCATGCTAAAACCATACTAATGAAATATTGTCAACACTAAAAGAATGGATACACTCGAATTCTGGGTATAGTGTTTGCTGAGGCTTGGCACTTTGCAATAGGATCAAATTATTCATAAATCAGGACCAGAAGAAGCCATTTGAGAAGTTGTAGTCCTAGTTGTTATGGAAATGTATGGTAGTAGAGATGCCAGGAACATCAGACAAACGCTATGGACAGGGTCATGTGTGTAGTGGAGCCTCTGAGACAAGTTGTAGGTTTTTCATGGTATAGTCAGAAAGGGAAGACTGTCTAAGCTCTTTGGAGCTGAAAAGATCATAAATGAGTCCAGGTTGTTAAATATCTGGCTTTTTACACCTTAGATATTAGCTTTACTTTAATCTAATTATAACTATGTTCTATTTCTTCATTCTTAAAATAAGGAAGTATATAGAGTATTTTTATTTTTAAAAAGCCCACAATTAAGAGACCTTAATACTTAAAGACACTTTGAACATTTAAAATATCTCAGACTTTTACATTTTAAACATGCTTTATAGTGTGATGTTAGTATTAACATGAGGCATTGATGCCAAAGAATGGAAAGGTTCTGGTTTAACGGTTATGTGTTTGTGTACTATACTGACAATAGGTGGACTTATAATGGCTAATGTGATTGTCTGTCAACTTGACAAGCCGAGGAACAGAAATCTCATTTGCAGAACTGCCTACACCAGACTGGTAGTAAAACATGTCCTCTTCTCATTTGCTTATAAAATTAGTAAGGCACATCCCACCGTGAACAGAGCCATCCCTCAGCAGTTGAGCACAGGGAGCATAAGAAAAGTATTTGAGCAACAGTGAAAACAAACCAGCAAGTATCTTTCCTCCACAAACTTTCTTTCAGCCACTTCCTCCAGATTCCTACATTGGTCACCTGTTTTGGCTTCCTTCAGTGATAGACTTTAACATGTAAATGAAGTACACCTTTTTCTCCCCAGTTGATTTGGTTATCACATCAACAAACAAACAAAATAGACACACATGAAATTTATGTCCTGTTTTTTGATATGTTACTTTGCTCAATAAATGTTAGCTTCACTATAACTATTTCTAAAGGAGGAAACCACAATTACTTGAAATAATAAGGATAAATTTCTGGTTTCATTATCACAAGAATCTCTCCCACTCTACAGTAACAAATTGTAGACTACAATCTCTCTAAACACTCTACTAGTATTTTTCAGAAGCATAACAGTAGATGAAAGAGTTTATAAACTCTGTAGTATCTTTTCCACTTTCAGTTTAGACTAAGCAGTTTTCAATCTCGTATCAACTTGCATTTTCTGTTTTCTTAAGGAAATTTTTTTTTCTGTGCCCCACACCTCTTAAACACAGGAATGTAAATGTCTGACTCAAGTTTTGAAAATCAAGTAAGTATTCACTGATCCTGATAGTTCATAAATGTTAGTAATTTTCAGATATTTTGTATGTCTATGTCTCTGGTATATCTTGAATTCACATAAAAATTCATTATCATAGTCATGTCATCAGGGGAAGAAATTTTGCCTGGTTACCACTGGATGCCCAGTCTGCAGCCATTCAGAATGGGAAATATATTGACCAGGCTCTTTCCCCTCCTTCTCTTTATCTCATAAAGCCTTATTAACCCAAGAAAGTGACTCAACAGTGTTTCAGTTCTGGAGCCTCTGTCTCCTCTAAAGGAGCTCTGACGTTGTTATTTTCTCTACAGCTCCCCATATGAGGGAAAATGTTTCATTCTAAAACTCACCTTCCATGTGTGGTCCCTGAATTTCTTTTTTCTTAGTATTATTTAATTAAGACATAATAACATAATTTTTCCCCTTCTCTCTTCCCTTCAACCTCACCCCATGTCTGATATTCCCCACTTCTGCAATTTGCAGCATCGTCTCTTTTATCCATTGTTCCACATGCATATAAGCAATTCAATACATAAATACAACAGGCACAGTCTGCTCAGTGTGGCAGGCAAGTGTTTGTTTCTAGGGATGATGATTTAGGTATTGGATAAAGAAACAGGGGGCTCATTCTTGAGGAAGACTAATTCTTCATCTCTTGGCAGTGTTTAATTGCCTTTAAATATTGTTGTAGGCGTGAGAGGATTTCTTTATTCAAACCATGGAGACAAGAACCCCAAAGCAAATGCATCAGGAATAGGTAGGGTGGTTATTCTGTTTCCAGAATTCTGCCTCTCATGCTAAGAACAAGAGCCAACAAAAGCTGCTGCAAAAGTCTCAAAGACACTACCAAATTCCCATACAAACAATATAAAGGCCTCTCGACATAAAACTTAGTAGTTCTTTTAGTACTGTAAGTTTAGTCCACATTCATTTGTATAAAAATCATCTAATGATTCAGTTGCAGAATTAATATTCTGCAAATAAAATGAGAAGTCTTAGGATAAAGGGATGGAAAGAAACATTGTGAGATTGAGGGACAAGATGTAACACTAAGAGATCAGGCCAAGGACATAACGTGGGTATTTTGTTCCCTCGTCTAAGAAAGCTTGAAGTATCCACACTTTGGTCTTCCTTCTTCTTGAGTTTCATGTGCTTTGCAAATTGTATCTTGGGTATGCCAAGTTTCTGGGCTAATATCCACGTATCATTGAGTGCATATCATGTGTGTTCTTTTGTGATTGGGTTATCTCACTCAGGATGATATCCTTCAGATCCATCCATTTGTCTAAGAATTTCATAAATTCATTGTTTTTAATAGCTGAGTAGTACTCCATTGTGTAAATGTACCACATTTTCTGTATCTATTCCTCTGTTGAGGGACATGTGGGTGGGTTCTCTCCAGCTTCTGGCTATTATAAATAAGGCTGCTATGAACATAGTGGAGCATGTGTCCTTATTACATGTTGGAGCATCTTCTGGGTGTGATATTACCCAGGAGTGGTATTGCTGGATCCTCCAGTAATACTATGTCCAATTTTCTGAGGTATCGCCAAACTGATTTCCAGAGTGGTTGTACCAGCTTTCAATACCACCAGCAATGGAGGAGTATTCCTCTTTCTCCACATCCTATCTAGCATCTGCTGTCACCTGAGTTTTTGATCTTAGCTATTCTGACTGGTGTGAGGTGGAATCTCAGTGTAGTTTTGATTTGCATTTCCCTGATGACTAAGGGTGAACAAAATACCCATGGAAGGAGTTACAGAGACAAAGTTCAGAGCAGAAACTGAAGGAATGACCATCCAGAGACTGCCCTACCTGAGGATACGTACCATATACAACCACCAAACCCAGACACTATTGTGGATGACAACTAGAGCTTGCTGACAGGAACCTGATATAGCTGTCTCCTAAGCGTCTTTGCCAGTGCTTGACAAATACAGATGTGGATGCTTACAGTCATTCATTGGGTGGAGCACAGGGTCCCCAATGAAGGAGCTAGAGAAAGTACCCAAGAAGCTGAAGGGTTTTGTAACCCCATAGAAAGAACAACAATATGAACTAACCCAGAGCTCCCAGAGACTAAACCACCAACCAAAGAAAACACATGGTAGGACTCACAGTTCTACCTGCATATGTAGCAGAGGATGGCCTAGTCGGTCATCAGTGGGAGGAGAGGCTCTTGGTCCTGTGAAGGCTCTATGCCCCAATATAGGGTAATGCCAGGGACAGGAAGCAGAAGTGGGTGGGTTGGGGAGCAGGGGGAGAGGGGAGGGTATAGGGGGTTTTTGGAGTGGAAACCAGGAAAAGGGATAACATTTGAAATGTAAACAAAGTAAATATCTAATTTAAAAAAGTAAAAAGTAAAGAAAGAGAAAAAAGGAAGAAAGAAAGAGAGGGAGGGAGGGAGGGAGGGAGGGAGGGAGGGAGGAAGGAAGGAAGGAAGGAAGGAAGGAAGGAAGGAAGGAAGGAAGGAGAAAGAAAGAAAGAAAGAAAGAAAGAAAGAAAGAAAGAAAGAAAGAAAGAAAGAAAGAAAGAAAGGAAGGAAGGAAGGAAGGAAGGAAGGAAGGAAGGAAGGAAGAAAGAAAGAAACCTAACCCAAGAGGTTTATTGGGGGAGCAGAGAGACCAAAAGACAATTTTGAAATGAGAGAGAGAGAGAGAGGGAGATAGAGAGAGAGAGAGAATAAACATGACAGAAAGAGCAATCTGGGATGGATGGCCAGGGCCTTTTAGAAAGAGGTGCCTGTCCCTGGTAGAAATGTGCTGTATCTGGCAGGGATGGGAGTGACATGGGTTGAGTCACTGACAGGCAGGCTTGCAAAGCACACCTTATTTACAACAAAAAGTTCATAAAAGAAATACATTAATTTCAAAGTCATGATCTTAGGAGATCGGTAAAAGTGCATTAACATTATACAGAAAAGAGAAAAGTATGTGCTCGTGAAGAATAATTTAAACCACTCAATAAAAGCAGTAATTATATGTTTTGAAGACAGGAAAAGAAAGTATAGGACTTTAATATCACCTGCTAGAAAAAATGATTCTTCTAGATAAGTGAAATTAGATTATTGTGATTACAGCATATGGCACGGAGCAGTGTGGGTTAGGATAGGGGAGGAAAACATGAAATTTTACCCCATGGATAAAGAAAGATATGGGAGACTTTGATATGGAAGAAATCACTTTGTAGTTTAAAAATCCAGTAGATTCTTTCAAGCATGAAACTGTTACCTCTGTGTTTTTATTTTTAAATTGGAAATAAATTCATTTAAATGTTCTTCATAAATATTTACAGAGGAATATCCATACTTTAAAATTTCCTAAGAAATCTGCATATAAACTTCTTTCCTTATTCATTCTTGTCAAATTATTAAAACCATAGTGACCCTTGGCCAAGAGAGGGTTTGTTGTTGATGTTTTTGTTTTGTTCTTGTTTGTTGTTTCCCTAACGCGCAGATGGAAATTTTTCGCTATCCACCAGAGGGCGATAAAGCACAGTAAGTAGAAGACAGAGGCCAGAGCAGCCCCTGTGCTGCAGGGATTTGTTCAAAGATACACATCACAGATCCAAGATACTGACTAGATACTTAAAGTCTGTAAATATAAAGACCAGAAAGCCACAGCTGACATCGTAGTGCAGGGACAAACAACAGAACGAAGCAGAAAATCCAAAGATGATTTGGACAGGCAGAAAATCCTCCACCTTGTGTATTCCATTCTTTGGGCACAAATACCAAAGAGTATGTAGAATGCCCCAGAAACAAAACAGAAATGTATTGTCTGCTAGACTCCGAGAACCATTTCTAGGAGAGACGAAAGAATTCACCTTGCATTTACTACGCCAGAAGGAGTTCGAGCAATTGAGCCTCCTGTGGATAGTGTCACAGCTAGTGGGTCGGGTGATGGGGATAGTTTCTTCAAGACACAATACGTCGAGGGGGCTCCTTGGTGTCACCAGCACAACCTAAGCCTTATACTGTCTAGGTGACACCGGAGAGACTGGCTTCATTGAGAGAGGGTAGGGATTTTGTGAATGGAAACCTGTTTCCAGGTTCCTCAAAATATCAATGCATTTTTCATTTCAGAATGGCAGTAAGTTCAGGGGTCGGAAAAACGATGTTCCCACTTTACCGTTTTTATGTGAATAAATGGCTGAGCTGAATGTAACTGTAAAAGAATGTCATTTTAAAATTATGTTGGTTTATTTTTAATAACATGTACATGTGTGAGTGAGTATGGGTTTGTGCACTTGAGGGCTGCTCTAGAGAATCTGATGCCACTAGAATTAAAGGAGGTTGTGAGCTGCTCACCATGACTAGGAATCAGCATTGAGGTCTCAGCAAGAACAGTTTGCACTCAGTCTCTGAGCTGTGTCTTCGGCACAAGAGTGTCATGAGGAAAAAACTAAATGGATGAACTTTCCTTGAAGATTGGGAAAGATACAAAGTGGCCTATGAAGCAAAGGTGGTGATGTAATCCTGAAACTGTGTCAGAAGGAATGTCACAGCCCTGCCTGCCACCATGTGCATAAAGAATTCAGTCTCTTTCAGTAAAGTCTATCATTGCAAGTAGAAAATCTCATATTAGTTATTCATATATAGTCGATCATATTTCTATGAGTATAGTAAAATTAAGATTGTATTTTTATTTATATTTCAAATGGTTACAATTGTTCACTTAAAAGTGATAATTTCAAAACTGTGACTACCAGTACACTTAATTTAAAAGTTCAAGAATTCCAAATATTAAGCAATTCAAATGTTACTGAAAATGTATTACTGTCTGATTTAACAAAAATAAATTTTACCTAAAAAGAACAGTGTTCCAGACTTACAAAGCAAAATAGCTAAATGTGTTTGCTATTTGAAAACCTATTTAAAAGTAATATACGTAATTCCAGACAGTTAGATTGTGGGTCACCCAGAGTGGCAGTGGACTTCATCCTCGGAGTCCAGTGCATTTTATTCAAAATAAACAAGCATTCATAAAACCCCATGACTCATGAGGGTGCGCTGTATGTCTTCGCTGTACACTTCAGGGGCCTCTTCAGTTGTAAAGTTTTGCTTAAAGCGTGTCCTTCATTTCACATGAATTCTCTTCTTCCTACAACCTTATAGAAGGCAACTTTGACATCTTTATTCCTCAGACTATAGATCAAGGGGTTCAGCATGGGCACAACAATGGTATAAAATACAGAGGACACTTTCCCTTGGTCCATGGAGCTGACTGATGATGGCTGAAGGTACATGAATGCTAGAGATCCAAAGAAGACAGCAACAGCCAAGATGTGGGAGCTGCAGGTGCTGAAGGCTTTGGACCTGCCTTCAGTGGAAGGAATGCGGAGGATGCTGGCTATGATGAAGATGTAGGAACTGAGGATGGTCAGAGCTGGGACAGTAATATTAAATGAACTGAAGGACAGTCCTAGTATTTCATTGATAAATGTATTGGAACAGGATTGTTCCAGGAGTGGTAAAAGATCACAGAAGTAGTGGTTTATGTCACCAGCTTTGCAGAAAAGCAGTCTAAGCAGGCAGACTGTTTCCCCTGTGGCACAAATCAAGCCTACACTATACACCCCCACTACCATCCAGGAACACACTTTGTAAGACATGGTAACATTATATAGCAAGGGGTTACAGATGGCAACATAGCGATCATAAGCCATGACAGCCAGCATGTGACACTCCGAAACAGCAAAAACATCAAATAAGTAAAACTGAGCCATGCATTCTGCATAAGAAATGACACTCTTCACCATGACAAATTTCTCCAGCATTTTGGGCATGATGACACTGGACTGGCAGAGGTCAACGAAAGACAGATTACTGAGGAAAAAGTACATGGGGGTGTGCAGGTGAGAAGAGAACAGGATGAGCATGACCATGCCCAGGTTTCCTATGACTGTGACCACATAGATTCCTAGGAAGAGGAAGAGCAGGGGCAGCTGTAGCGCTGGCTTCTCTGTTAATCCAGTGAGGATAAATTCAGTCACAATGGAGAAATTTCCTTCTGCCATTTTCTTCTGAGGTCCTATGCTGAAAGAGATTTATGTTTTTAAGACAGGTGCTTACTGTGCTTTTACATTGTAAAATTTCAAACAGAACTCATTTTTTTCTGCCTGATATCTCCACTTCCTTATCAATAGTCATAGCCCTGGGACCCAAACATATTAGGCATGTAATCAAATATCAGACAGGACAGTCATCATTTATACTCTAGACTCTAAGAGTGCTAACATGTACTTTCTGAGTGAGAATCACCCAGTAATTACTCTGAAAATTTGACTTACTTGTTTCAGTAGGTTTTCATGAACATTTTGTTTATATGCACAATATGACTATATTAGGACTCCAAAAACCAAATAATTTTTTATATGTTGAGATGATGACAACACCAATGAAGGGATAACACTTGAAATGTAAATAAAGAAAATATCCAATAAAAAAATCAGTGATTAATACCATACTTCCTTAGAGGGGGTGAAAAAACAAAAGCAAAACAACGACTTTCCAACCTATTCATGTTTACTCAGTGCCATGCTTTAGGTGCTAGTTTCAGCAATGAAGAAACAAGATGTAGTGATAAACCACCTGATAGAACTAAAATCCAAAGGAAAAAAAAAGAAAAATTTCTCTTTGCAAATTATGTAGTCTTGTATATATTAAATTCCAACAAATCTACAAACAATTACTACTACCTAGAATTATAGTTATCTAAGGTCATGAAACACAAACTTTATAGTTCTACAAACTTGCAACAAAGAACAAAACAACCCAATTAAAATAACTAATAACCTACATAGGAAAAATAAAGAAAATAATTAAAGGCTATCCACTTAACAATTGTTAAGACATTTAAGCTGTTCCTTACCCACTCTACATGCCTTCTCTGTTTGTTCTTCATGCGAGGTATTATAAAAATCCAATACAGTAGAAACTTTTTAAAATATATGCACATATAAAAGAAATCTAAATTAGAATAACAAAATAAAAGAGAAGACAAAGTCCCAAATAGATATCTCTTGCCACTAAATGAAACCTCCAGTGTTAAGAATGGGTTACGGCTAATCAAGTTGTTAAATAAAAGCATCCCATGTAAATACTCAATAAACCCAGACTATTACCAACACTGTTGAACACTCTCCACAAACTAATGTCTTGGCTTTATAGCTGAAGACAAAACCTATATAACTCATTGGACATAAAGAACTCAAGCTGATGTCGAACTAGAACCATCACCCCTACTAACTACTTTAGATGATACAGGAAGGTACTCTGCAAACTACCAAATGAGAAGTGTAAACACCCACCCAGCTGCAAAGCCTTTGAACTACAGTGGGGATCTGCCTGCAAGATCCAGGTACAATAGTGGCACAAAAGTTGTGAGAGTAACTAACCAGTACCTTCTTACCCCACTCCGTGAGACGAAACCCATACCTAATACTGCTTGGATGGATAAAACCCAAGAGCACTTAGGCCAGGGTTTTAGGGGAAACTACATACAATTCCTAATCAAATTCTACTATATTCATAGGTCAGTGTCTTGCTCAGCCAACATAACAGAGGCTTCCTCCCACGGTAGATGAAGACAAAAACAAAAACCCATAGCTGGACAACATGCAAAGATGAGAGACCTTAGAACCCTCAACCCTTAATGGGGTATCTCCATAAAATCTCCCTTCTCCTCAGTGCTCAGAAAACTCTGTAGAAGAGGAGTCAGGAAAAACATGAGAACCAGTGGGGATGGAGAACATCAAGGAAACATGACCTTTTAAACACATTAGGACTGATGAACATAGGAGTTCCTAGATCCTGTGTCATCATTCACAGGGATTGCACAGGTCTAAGCCATAAGAGGTCTCAGCCTTAAGTAGGGATGGGGCACAGTCCCCATCCCTAACTACTTCTAATTGATAAACACTTGCAGAGGAAATACTGGTTTTTCCCATATGAAATTCAACAGAGTATACAAACTACACTTAAGGGCAGGCCAGATGCTAGCAGTAGAAGGCCAACACAAAATGAACTCGATGATACTTTCTGAGTTTTTGTTTGTTTCGTGTTGTTTTGTTTTGTTTTGTTTTGTTTTGCTTTTATTTTGTTTCACAGTGCTTTGTATGAACGTTTTTCTCCCCAGTACATATCTTTTACTTGTAGATTATTATTTCCTATTTTGTTTTTATAGATTTTCTGTATATTGTGAATGTGTATGCCTCTGTGTTTGTATGTGTTCTTTGCACTTTTTTCTGTCTGTTTATTTGGCTTTAATCTGATTTGTTTTATTTTATCTTATTGTTTTTTGATGTGTTTCTGTATTCTAATAAAGAGAGAAAGAGTATAGATTTGGGAGGATGGGGAGGATCTGAGAGGAATGGGTAGAGGAATAACTCTAATCAGAATGTAGTGTATGAAATAAATCTATTTTCAATAAAAATGTATAAGAGGTTGCTGACAGGAGTAAAGGCTTTTTGGCATAAATAGGAAGGAACTCTATGTTGAGGAATCAAATGCATTCACTTCATGTATATGGCTGTCCTTCTCAACTTCTCCAGTCCAATGGGTTGCCTACAAAAATATTGCTCTTATAATTGCATACATTGACAAGATGATCCTAAAGTATTCATAAGAATATACTAAACCTAGAGAAATCAGCAGAAGTTTAAAAGAGTTAGAGATCTTTCTCTTCCCCATCAGAAAAGTTACACAGAGTTATAAATATCAGAATTATAAGCCATTTTCATAATTCTAGCAACATAGAGTAGGAAACTTGAACTGACAATAATCCCCCGTGTTATCTCAATGGTTGTGCTTTAAAGGTGAATAATAAAATTGAATGAAAAACTGATTTTTAAACAAAAAGTACTAAAATAATTAAAATAGCTACAAGGGAAATAATTTCTTAGATCACTTCTTAAACCAACCACAAAACTTCATTCAAACATATAACAGACCTCCATGAAAACGCTAACATAATGTAGTATTATTAAAACCTGTGTCTTTTTTATCTTTCATAATGGTATCTTAGACAAGAGGTCAAAACTATCAACATAGACTGTAGAACAAATTAATTAATTATGAATTAATGAAACTATTACAAATACAGTGTACATCTAGACCTAGAAATTTAGCAACATTATCCAGAAAGTGAAACATACTGTTCACAAAGTAGAATAAAATGTTTTTGTGCACTATTCCTGATTAAGGTTTCATAATCACATTACAAAGCACTCTTGAGTATTAAAAACTAAGAACAGGTGTTCCAAATAAAAGCACTCAGATAATTAGAGAACATAGCGTGTTATATTGTGGCAGAATGTAAATGAAGATTTTCAGGTAATGTCAGGAACTCTCCATGGTTGTGGTACCCTAATTTGTATGAGGGTCTTACAATATGTGGAGGTTAAAAGGCACTGGGACAGCCGTTGTGATCTGATAGTGCCTGGCATACATAGAAGTGGATGCTCATAGTCAGCAATTGGATGGAACACAGGGCCCCCAATGGAGGAGCTAGAGAAAGTACCCAAGGAGCTGAAGGGGTCTGCAACCCTATAGGTAGAACAACAATATAAACTAACCAGTACCCCAGAGCTCTTGTCTCTAGCGGCATATGTAGCTGAAGATGGTCTAGTCTGCCATCATTGGGAACAGAGGCCCCTAGGTCTTGCAAACTTTATATGCTCCATTACAAGAGAACCCCAGGGCCAAGAAGAGGGAGTGGGTGTGTAGAGGAGCAGGGTGGGGGGAGGGTATAGTGAACTTTAGTGATAGCATTTGAAATCTAAATAAAGAAAATATAATAATAATGATGATGATAAATTAATAATAATAATAATAATAATAATAATAATAATAATGGCACTGGGACAAATGGAACTCCAGTACTCACTCTTTCTCTGCTTAGAATATGCTGTCCAGATCAGATGTAAGCTAGACTAAGTGCTTTCTAAAGCCCAGAGCTCAGATGAAGCTGATGCTGATTCAAAGCAGACTTCTGGCTGCCTTTGTTTTCAGCATAGGATTCCAGATCTTAGTTTCTACGTGGCTCACATATACATTATGAGCCAAATGTTGTGATTCATCTAATAGCTTCCTCATGCTTCAACCCGAAGAACCCACCAAAATGGCATTATATACACAGAATTTTTGATATACAAGCAATGTCATGACTATTTATAGAAGGTGCCTCCCTGAAGAAATACGTTCATCAGGGACAAGCTGATGGAAAGTAAAAGCAATTAAAAGTTGCTTTTTATACTATGTGTGACACTCATTAACTCCCTTGTGTATAATATTTTCTGTGTTGTAAACTGTAGCAATCCTTATGTTAAAGACTACCAATTAAGGCTATCAAGTATGGTTCTTAAATATTTTTCTGATGACAACTTCCCATCTAAAACCAATGTGGTCAATGTGGACACTGTAATCTAGTTGTTGATGTTATTGGTGCTCAGATTTTTCCCTAAATTGTGGCAGTTAGATCCAGATTGTTTTTTTTCCTTTTTCTTTTTCTTTTTTTTTTCTTCTTCTTTTTTTTTTTTTTTTTTTTTTTTTTTTTTTTTGTTTCTTTCAAGACAGGATTTCTCTGTGTAGCCTTGGCTATCCTGGAACTCACACTGTAGACCAGGCTGGCCTTGAACTCAGAAATCTGCCTGCCTCTGCCTCCCAGTGCTGGGATTAAAGGCATGTGCCACCACTGCCCAGTTTAGATCCAGGTTCTTGAAATTAAAAATTACATATAAACAATGAGAGGTGTCAAATTTGAATTTTATATCACTAAATGAAAATAGAAAGCTCCATGTAAACTGATGTGTCTCCATCTGTACATACATATCAAGTTATACATATATTAATGTGTAAGAGGTAGTATAGGCTTATATATCATAGAAAAGCCATTGAAAATATACTGGGGCTGGAGGATGGCTCAGTGGTTAAGAGCACTAACTGCTCTTCCAGAGGTCCTGAGTTCAATTCCCAGCAACCACATGGTGGCTCACAACCATCTGTAATGAGATCTGATGCACTCTTCTGGGGTGTCTGAAGATAGCTATAGTGTACTTACATATGATAAATAAATAAATCTTTTAAAAAAAAGAAAATATACTGATTAACATATACTCATAATCCTACACTGCAGAACAAATGAGTAAGAAACAACATTTAAGTGGCAACATGCACACCCAGCTCCCACAGGGGTTGTCGCTTTATATTGTTATTGGTAAAAACAAATAAAGTTTCTTTGAGAAGGGAATAATAGTGTTTGGTTTTCATTTTCACTGCCCGATTGTTAAAATGTTTATTGTTTTATATTTTCATATACTGTAAAATGAATTTGATACCTTTCAAATCCTTAGTAGATAATGAGTTTGGGGTTAAGAGGAAACAATTTGAATCATTTTTAATAATAAATACTTTAGATTTTATTTATCTCAAAATATAAACATATTAAAATCAGGAAAATATTAATTATAGACTCTAAATCATCCAGAGTGTATGCTCAAATTTGGAGAGTCCATTTATTTTTTTGAGTTTATTTCCTTTTTATTAGATATTTTCTTCATTTTACATTTCAAATGTTATCCCGAAAGTCCCCTATACCCTCCCCCGACCCTGATCCCCAACTCATCCACTCCTACTTCCTGGCCCTGGCATTCCCCTATACTGCTGCATATAATCTTCGCAAGACCAGGGCTTCTCCTCCCATTGATGGCCAACTAGGCCATCTTCTGCTACATATGCAGCTAGAGACACAAGGTCTGGGGGTACTGGTTAGTTCATATTGATGTTCCTCCTATAGGGTTGCCTACCCCTTTAGCTCCTTGGGTACTTTCTCTAGCTCCTTCATTGGGGGCCCTGTGTTCCATCCAATAGATGATTGTGAGCATCAACTTCTGTATTTGCCAGACAGCCTCACAAGAAACAGCTATATCAGGGTCCTGTCAGCAAAATCTTTTTTTTTTTTTAGTATTTATTTCATTTACATTTCCAATGCTATCCCAAAAGTCCACCACACCCCTCCCCCACCCTCTCCCCCACCCACCCACTCCCACAAAATTGCATCCTAGCACAACAGCATATCCAAAGTTACTGAATTTTGATAGTTGATCTTGTAAGCTAACAGGTACCTCGGGGATTATAGAACACTAAAATGGATGGAAAACGTAGAGGTAGCCATGCAACTAGGCATAAGATTTGTCCAAATCATTGTCTCCTGCATTTAAATTTTGATTTTTTTCTACAGTTAGTTGGTAGACACAAATTTTAAAGCATGGAAGAAATGTAAGCAGATATTTTCAAATAATTAAAGTTTACTTTTTAAATATATTTAATTTTGTTCAGTCACTTCATCATCTAATTTATACATATTTCCTCTGATTAATATTATATGACTCATTCATTTAATTTCTTTTAAAATTTGTGAGAAAGTGGTCATCCACTAACTAAATAAATACAATTATTTTCAATCATTCAACTTTTTTTTAATCCAAATATTATTAACAATATAGTTCAGGACAACATTTGTGAATACATGTGTAAATTATTCTTTTGACATTTTAAGATGGGAACTGTGTCTATATCCACAAGGATACGATAAAGCAGGATTTACAGAATACATATCCTAGAGCAGAATCTAGGGAAAAGCTTAGCTTTTTGTGGGTTATTGATATAATAATCATAATTCACATACACAGGGGAAATTTGTTAAGCTAAGCCACAGGAATGAGGACCACCATATTTATCTCTTATTGCAAAGAAAGATAGCAGGCAACAAGTCAGAGGACCTAGGAATGATTTAAAAAGACAGGAAGCCTATTGGCACCATCTTTTTTTTGACACAAGACAAGAAAAGTAAAGGGGAAACCAAGATGTCTGTTCTTCCTCAGATCTCTTCCCTAACCCTGGAAAGTGTCACTGAAGCATGTGAATGGTGAATGCATTGACTTGGTTTGGTTTATATTGGAAGGTCACATGTGGGAGTTACTGTAGCCACTGGAGACATGTCCTTTTGATTTTTGCATTCCTTTATCATGATAAAAATGGGTTATGGAAAAGCTTGCAGGAGACAGAGCCCAGTGCAAGCATGCCTCTTCTCATGTTACAGGAACAGGACTCCACAGTAGAAAGGATTAAATGCTGTCAGGCCTGTCAAAGAGAAATTCCAAGCTCCTCTGCTCTCCTTGTTGCTAAGAAACAAAGCATTAAAAAAAAAATCTTATGACCAAGAATTGGAACCATGAATGAATTTTTGTTTTATTACAAACTTAAAATGAACTGTGTACATTCTGCAGTCTATAATATATGTGTGAGTTTTTTTAAAAAAAAAACCTAAGCAGAAATATAATTAGAACTTAATATAAAGGGTTATTGTTTTCTAAAGTAAAGTACTCATTTAGACCATAATGAAGACAAGTACATTCTGGTGCAGACTGTTGGTTTCATAGTTATCACGGCTACTTTGGTTCATTAACCAATAGAGTGCTCAATTTCTGTTGCATTGCAAATATAATTCGTTACGAGAGTTTTTGAGCAGACATCAAACCCTTCATGAGTTTTGTTGAAACTGAACAGTAGCTATTTTACTATATCTTTTCTGATTTTCTTATTTCATATCAATTTCCATAATATTCAATTCTCTCTTCTGACTTCTGTAGGCAACTGCTCACATGTCTCTCATTCACGCAAGCACTTACACATAAAATATAGATAAATACACAAGTAAATAATACCCTTTGCTATTCTATTTTTATAAACTCATACATTTTTTTCTTCTTCTAAGTTATAGCTGCTAGGAGTAATCTACTCTTCCAAAAAAAAGGATATCCCAAGTTAGATGCATGTGTACACCTCACTCTGATCACTTGAGTGGCTAGCATAGGAGGTTAGGAAGACCATGAGTGTGAGACAAGTCTAGGATGGTTTGGTAGGAAACACTGAGGATGTAATGCACACTCATATACACACACAAACAGAGGGGATGGGAGATTGAGAGAGAAAAACAGACAAAGTGATATAGGCAGAAAGAGGAAGAAAGGAAAGGAAGGATAGAAGGGAGAGGGAATGAAGGAGGGAGGAAGAATAGACGGTATTCATATTTTATAAATATGACTTGGACCCACAGAAATGAATGACACCAATTTCCAGAGCAGAAACGACAAAACCAAGACAGGATATATGTGAGACATGCCCCAGAATACAGGTTCCATTTATCAGGTTCATGTGTAAAATACAAGTCAACAGGGATGTAGAAGAGTTGTATTAGAATTGAACCAGAAGATCCAGACCATAAATCAGCAATGAACTGTTGGACAATGTAGATGTTTTGGCCTGGGTGGGGGTGGATGGAAGTTGGGGGAGAATCAAGTATAAGATGGAATCAGAGCAAAATAAAGGCAGCTTGAGATCAATATGTGAGTTAAAGAATGGGTCTATCACCAGCTGGCACAGCTTATTAAAAATACTGTCTCTGAATCTCCATTTCTTTTCCTTATTTTTCATACTGCATCAAAGTTCCTTTCTGCTACTGTAAACATTGATCTTCTTTTTAAAATATTTTTATTAGGTATTTTCCTCATTTACATTTCCAATGCTATCCCAAAAGTCCCCCATACCCTCCCCCCCACTCCCCTACCCACCCACTCCCACTTTTTGGCCCTGGCGTTCCCCTGCACTGGGGCATATAAAGTTTGCAAGTCCAATGGGCCTCTCTTCCCAGTGATGGCCGACTAGGCCATCTTTTGATACATATGCAGCTAGAGTCAAGAACTCCGGGGTACTGGTTAGTTCATAATGTTGTTCCACCTATAGGGTTGCAGATCCCTTTAGCTCCTTGGGTAGTTTCTCTAGCTCCTCCATTGGGGGGGGCCCTGTGATCCATCCAATAGCTGACTGTGAGCATCCACTTCTGTGTTTGCTAGGCCCTGGCACAGTCTCACAAGAGACAGCTCTATCTGGGTCCTTTCAGCAAAATCTTGCTAGTGTATGCAATGATGTCAGCGTTTGGAAGCTGATTATGGGATGGATCCCCAGATATGGCAGTCTCTAGATGGTCCATCCTTTCGTCACAGCTCCAAACTTTGTCTTTGTAACTCCTTCCATGGGTGTTTTGTTCCCAATTCTAAGAAGTTTAAGTAAATCAAAATGACAGTTGAATAGTATCTTCTCTGGGAGACATTTTTTACCAACCTGAAATTTGAGAATGAAGAGTATCAGGTCACAGAAGCATTCTAAGATTTCCATAGGCTTCAGCTTTAATTGTGTTTCTTGGGACAGAAATAGAGCAAATACAACTTTATAACTTTTATAAACTTACAACTGGATGCATTCTAGACGTGGCATCAAGTTCTCTGTTGGGAAAGTGCTCCAGATTAGATTAGAGAGCTGCACAGCTGCTCTGGGCTATAGTTGTCCATGGGTTTAAGACAGAGCTGAAATCAAAAGGAAATATTGTAATATCATCCCTGCATCTCACTGTGACTATCTTTATGAAAGGAAATACCTAAACTATGTAAAGATACATCGATGCTTCTAGTTTCTAAATCAAAGTGGAAAAGAATGTTGTTTTGTGTTACGTGTTATAAAATTTGTCAGTTACACAGATGAGCCTATCTGTGATAGACAGATGCTCACATAACAAAATTTAGAATTTTTGTTTGATGAAACTTGGGATAATTTGAATGCATTTCTACATCATCAGCTCATTCTTGTAAAATTAATTAGTAACTGCATACAAGTGAATTTACTCAGCCGTGTTAGTGATATTTTTGTTTGTGTTATCCTTTATTTATGATAATTGAACTCTATCAAACATTTACTCTGATATATACTTTTAATTTTTAAAATTCCCAGCAAAGGCCTTTTTCAGTATTTGTTTGTCTTGAATTTACAGGATAGATTATGTCAGGTGTTAAAGGTTTCCAACCTTTCCACAGCCTTTAGTTTTATTTGTATTTCTCTAAAATAAAAAAAGGTACATGTGTAGTTTTATAACTGTTTATACAATAGCAAACTAGACCCATTCTAGACATGGTGCATAACTACTGTACTGTAGTTATTCTCAACCTTCCTAATGCCGCCACCCTTTAACAGAATTTGTCATGTGCTAGTGACCCCCAACCATAAAATTATCTCATTGCTATTTCATAACTGTACTTTTGCTACTGTAATGAATAATAATGTAAATTTCTGATATGCCACCCCTGTGAAATGGTCATTTGACTCCTACAGCTTTCACAGCTTATGGGTTGACAACTATTGGGAAAGCACCATGAATACTAATTGTAGTGTATGTGTGTGTGTGTGTGTGTGTGTGTGTGCGCGCGCGCGTGTTTGTGTGTATGGTGAGTGCACATATGTGCTATTACTGTGGCTCTTTGTTTAAGTTATTTATCATTCTAATTTTCATTAAACAACTCATTTATTATCTCTGTTTTTGATGAATAATATTGTGATCTTCTGAACATGTTAAACGTATGAAATTCTTGATTAAAATATTATATCTTAGTTTCAAAGAGCCCTGAGCACTATCTTTGGTTATTTGTTGCTTCATGAGAGGAAGGTACATCTGCCTGAGACCCACATACAGCAGATGAGTACAGGGCAGTAATCCTGATGTCTTTACAGGACATGCCATGTCCCTGTGAGCACATGCTGCCCTCTTGAAATCTCTAATGATTGATGTCAATCTGTCTCCTAAGGCTTAGAAACACAGGCCCTGAGCTGTCATCCATAAAGCAATACCTCTGCTGAGGAAGGGAGATCCCCAGGAGAGTTCCAGACCACCAGGGTAACTTTGCTAGTTTATTTGCATTGCTGTGACAAATTACCATGGATGTAAAGGCTTTCAGACTTACCAATTTATTAGCTTAGCATGCTGGAGATTAAAAGTCTAGTGGGTCTCATTATACTAAACATTAATGTCGACAGTGTAATCTCAGTTCATTTCTTGATGACCTCTGTCTTCCTACTATGTTTAAAAGAATATTTGTGGAAAACATGAGCACCTAACATAACCAGGTATAACCTCATTAGTTAAAGTGGTTAGCAATTTCAACTCCATATTCATCAGTAATTCTCCCTTGCCAGGTAGCCTAATATGGTCACTGGTTCCAGGATTAGAACATTGCATCTTTGAAAAGAATCTACCCTGCCTAGAATACCAGCTGATGGGCTTCTTGCCTGGTGTGCTATCTAATTCCAACATTACTAGAGTTCTCCAGGGCAAAAATGTCGAACATTCCCATAGAGACCATCTGCAGGCTCTCAGTCAATCTACCCAAGCAGTTTCTTTTAGTAACTGACACTTCAGTTGTTGCCTGCCATGAAGTAGTGATTTGGCACTGCTAGCCCTGGGCATACCAGCTTTTCTTTTAACTTAATTTCAGACCAATGATTCTGCTTTATATCTATAGGAAATTGAGCTGGAGATTTAGCTCAGCCCACAGAGTACCTGCTTAGTATGCACATAGCCCTGGATTCAAGACTTTGTACTGTATAGACTGAGCAGGGTGGAATTTAGCACTAGGAATGTCATCTAAGATTATACAGTGATTGAGTTTGAGACAGGTTGAAATACATAAGACCTTTCCTCCATAAGATATTGTGGGAAATCTATGTCTGAACATATTGTCCTGTTGAACTGTTCATTTTGCAAAACATATCTTTCCAGAAAAGGGATTTTGTGAAACAAAATTAAACAAAACCGCATTTAATTAGCAAAAGTCAAATTAATTTTATTACCTAATCCATGAATCATCCTATCCCAAGCATTGGAAATAATGGTTTTTTAAAAACTATCAGTTTCTCCTCTTCTATATGGTTCTGAAACTAGCCAAGGGATCGGTATATTTCAAACTAGCAATTGTTGTCTAAGACCTAATGAGAGTTTAAAGCAGCAACCAATGAGAATGGTATAAATCACAGTCATCAAGCTGGGAGATTAGCAAAGGATCAAGCAACCCTAGTCAGTTATTAATAGATGGTAAAAGTTAAAAGTCTCAAGCAAGGAAGTTAGAATGGAAAAAGTTATGCTGCAGCAAGAAGAAATGGAGCCAGGACAAGTGCCAACAGCACACAGCTGCTTGGTTGTTGAGGCCCATTTACTTAAGTGTAAATGACAACAGTCTGGCATATTTATTCAAGAGAATATATTCATGTACTATCTAGGCAAATTGTCCAGCAAGAAGCTTAAAGAATCTATACAGATGGAAAATGTGATGGCTGGTTAGTTACACTAGTATAGAAAATGTGTCTTTGATTAAAGCAAATTCATGAAGTGTTTTCTGTTTTCTACAAAATGTGTCTTACATTTTCTTTTTTAAGGCTGCCTTTTGGAGATGGCACAGCTGTTGCACATAAGAACCAATTGAACTATGGTTAAATGCACAGGACCTATTCAAGATCAAGCAATTTAAAATTCCATTACGGGCTGGGGAGGGCATCCTGAGGCCCTACCATTGTGGCTGAGGAGCCATATGGTTAATAGCTGCTGAGGTAGAGATAGTAAATTTTTCTTAGAGGTATAGCCTCTGGTAGTGCCCAAACCCCAGTAGTCAGCCCCACACATAAGTGAATATAAACAGCACTAATTGGGGTTAGTTGTGTATACACAAATTTTATATATATATATATATATATATATATATATATATATATATGTGTGTGTGTGTGTGTGTGTGTGTGTGTGTATATATATATATATATATATATATATATATGAGAGGAGGATGAATGTGAAAAATTCATTATACGTATACATGTGTGTGTGTGTGTATATATATATATATATATATATTATATACACATATATGTGTGTGTGTGTGTGTGTGTGTGTGTGTATTTGTAAATGAGAAATGTTTGTGGAGTCTGTTCTCACCACCTTTTGTGAGCCCTGGGTCATAAACTCAGCCTTTCAGACTTAAAGCTAAGGAATGAAAGCAGCCCCATAGGAGGAACAACAATATGAGCTAACCAGTATCTCCAGAGCTCCCTGGGACTAAACCACCAACCAAAGAAAACACATGGAGGGACTCGTAGCTCTAGCTGCATATGTAGCAGAGGATGGTCTCTTTGGTCAGGAGAGGCCCTTGGTCCTGTGAAGGTTCTATGCCCCAGTATAGAGGAATGCCAGGACTGGGAAGTGGGAGTGGGTGGGCTGGTGAGCAGGGGGATGGGGGAAAGCATAGGGGGTTTTCAGAAGGGAAACTAGGAAAGGGGATAACATTTGAAATGTGAATAAAGAAAATATTTAATAAAAAAATAACTATAAGGTATAATCCATATTTTAAAAAGAAAGAGAGAAAGAAAGAAAGAAAGAAAGAGAAAGAAAGAAAGAAAGACAGCAAGCGACTAGAGATGAACATGACAGAAAGATTTTGAGGAAAGAAGGGTATGGTGAGAGGTGGTAAGGGAGATGGGAAAGAGTTGGGCAAGTATGGTCAGTAGGTCCTGCATACATGTGTGAACTTATCTAAGAATAAATTTAATGAATATAAAAAATTGAAGCATGAAACATGAATTTGTGGTGGTAACAGATAAATCATTTCTAACTTGAAAATTATACCTTTTGTAATGTAAGTATAAATAATATTTAAACAATTAGAATGTATTCAACACACAAACACGCACACTCACACTCACACACAATGGGCCTAAAAAGTAGTATCAGTTATTGATATTTGCCCCTACATTTTAAATGTTTCCATTGAGTATAGAATTTTAAGTTGTCTATTATTTAATCCAACACTTCTTTTTTTTTCCATTTTTTATTAGGTATTTAGCTCATTTACATTTCCAATGCTATACCAAAAGTCCCCCATACCCACCCACCCCACTCCCCTACCCACCCACTCCCCCTTTTTGGCCCTGGCCTTCCCCTGTACTGGGGCATACAAAGTTTGCGTGTCCAATGGGCCTCTCTTTCCAGTGATGGCCGATTAGGCCATCTTTTGATACATATGCAGCTAGAGTCAAGAGCTCCAGGGTACTGGTTAGTTCATAATGTTGTTCCACCTATAGGGTTGCAGATCCCTTTAGCTCCTTGGGTTCTTTCTTTAGCTCCTCCATTGGGAGCCCTGTGATCCATCCATTAGCTGACTGTGAGCATCCACTTCTGTGTTTGCTAGGCCCCCGGCATAGTCTCACAAGAGATAGCTACATCTGGGTCCTTTCAATAAAATCTTGCTAGGGTATGCAATGGTATCAGCGTTTGGATGCTGTTTATGGGGTGGATCCCTGGATATGGCAGTCTCTACATGGTCCATCCTTTCATCTCAGCTCCAAACTTTGTCTCTGTAACTCCTTCCATGGGTGTTTTGTTCCCAATTCTAAGGAGGGGCATAGTGTCCACACTTCAGTCTTCATTCTCCTTGAGTTTCATGTGTTTAGCAAATTGTACCTTATATCTTGGGAATCCTAGGTTTGGGGCTAATATCCACTTATCAGTGAGTACATATTGTGTGAGTTCCTTTGTGAATGTGTTACCTCACTCAGGATGATGCTCTCCAGGTCCATCCATTTGGCTAGGAATTTCATAAATTCATTCTTTTTAATAGCTGAGTAGTACTCCATTGTGTAGATGTACCACATTTTCTGTATCCATTCCTCTGTTGAGGGGCATCTGGGTTCTTTCCAGCTTCTGGCTATTATAAATAAGGCTGCTATGAACATAGTGGAGCATGTGTCCTTCTTACCAGTTGGGGCATCTTCTGGATAAATGCCCAGGAGAGGTATTGCTGGATCCTCCAGTAGTACTATGTCCAATATTCTGAGGAACCACCAGACTGCTTTCCAGAGTGGTTGTACAAGCCTGCAATCCCACCAATAATGGAGGAGTGTTCCTCTTTCTCCACATCCACGCCAGCATCTGCTGTCACCTGAATTTTTGATCTTAGCCATTCTGACTGGTGTGAGGTGGAATCTCAGGGTTGTTTTGATTTGCATTTCCCTGATGATTAAGGATATTGAACATTTTTTCAGGTGCTTCTCTGCCATTCCGTATTCCTCAGGTGAGAATTCTTTGTTCAGTTCTGAGCCCCATTTTTTAATGGGGTTGTTCGATTTTCTGAAGTCCACCTTCTTGAGTTCTTTATATATGTTGGATATTAGCCCCCTATCTGATTTAGGATAGGTAAAAATCCTTTCCCAATCTGTTGGTGGTCTTTTTGTCTTATTGACGGTGTCTTTTGCCTTGCAGAAACTTTGGAGTTTCATTAGGTCCCATTTGTCAATTCTCGATCTTACAGCACATGCCATTGCTGTTCTGTTCAGGAATATTTCCCCTGTGTCCATATCTTCAAGGCTTTTCCCCACTTTCTCCTCTATAAGTTTCAGTGTCTCTGGTTTTATGTGAAGTTCTTTGATCCACTTAGATTTGACCTTAGTACAAGGAGATAAGTATGGATCAATTCGCATTCTTCTACATGATAACAACCAGTTGTGCCAGCACCAATTGTTGAAAATGCTGTCTTTTTTCCACAGGATGGTTTTAGCTCCCTTGTCGAAGATCAAGTGACCATAGGTGTGTGGGTTCATTTCTGGGTCTTCAATTCTATTCCATTGGTCTACTTGTCTGTCTCTATAACAGTACCATGCAGTTTTTATCACAATTGCTCTGTAGTAAAGCTTTAGGTCAGGCATGGTGATTCCACCAGAGGTTCTTTTATCCTTGAGAAGACTTTTTGCTATCCTAGGTTTTTTTGTTATTCCAGATGAATTTGCAAATTGCTCCTTCTAATTCGTTGAAGAATTGAGTTGGAATTTTGATGGGGATTGCATTGAATCTGTAGATTGCTTTTGGCAAGATAGCCATTTTTACAATGTTGATCCTGCCAATCCATGAGCATGGGAGATCTTTCCATCTTCTGAGATCTTCTTTAATTTCTTTCTTCACAGATTTGAAGTTTTTATCATACAGATCTTTCACCTCCTTAGTTAGAGTTACGCCAAGATATTTTATACTATTTGTGACTATTGAGAAGGGTGTTGTTTCCCTAATTTCTTTCTCAGCCTGTTTATTCTTTGTATAGAGAAAGGCCATTGACTTGTTTGAGTTTATTTTATATCCAGCTACTTCACCGAAGCTGCTTATCAGGTTTAGGAGTTCTCTGGTAGAATTTTTAGGGTCACTTATATATACTATCATATCATCTGCAAAAAGTGATATTTTGACTTCCTCTTTTCCAATTTGTATCCCCTTGATCTCCTTTTGTTGTCGAATTGCTGTGGCTAATACTTCAAGTACTATGTTGAAAAGGTAGGGAGAAAGTGGGCAGCCTTGTCTAGTCCCTGATTTTAGTGGGATTGCTTCCAGCTTCTCTCCATTTACTTTGATGTTGGCTACTGGTTTGCTGTAGATTGCTTTTATCATGTTTGGTATGGGCCTTGAATTCCTGATCTTTCCAAAACTTTTATCATGAATGGGTGTTGAATCTTGTTAAATGCTTTTTCTGCATCTAACGAGATGATCATGTGGTTTTTGTCTTTGAGTTTGTTTATATAATGGATTACATTGATGGATTTTCGTATATTAAACCATCCCTGCATTCCTGGAATAAAACCTACTTGGTCAGGATGGATGATTGCTTTAATGTGTTCTTGGATTCGGTTAGCGAGAATTTTATTGAGGATTTTTGCATTGATATTCATAAGAGAAATTGGTCTGAAGTTCTCTATCTTTGTTGGGTCTTTCTGTGGTTTAGGTATCAGAGTAATAGTGGCTTCATAAAATGAGTTGGGTAGAGTACCTTCTACTTCTATTTTGTGAAATAGTTTGTGCAGAACTGGAATTAGATCTTCTTTGAAGGTCTGATAGAACTCTGCACTAAACCCGTCTGGTCCTGGGCTTTTTTTGGCTGGGAGACTATTAATAACTGCTTCTATTTCTTTAGGTGATATGGGACTGTTTAGATGGTCAACTTGATCCTGACTCAACTTTGGTACCTGGTATCTGTCCAGAAATTTGTCCATTTCGTCCAGGTTTTCCAGTTTTGTTGAGTATAACCTTTTGTAGAAGGATCTGATGGTGTTTTGGATTTCTTCAGGATCTGTTGTTATGTCTCCCTTTTCATTTCTGATTTTGTTAATTAGGATTTTGTCCCTGTGCCCTTTAGTAAGTCTACCTAAGGGTTTATCTATCTTGTTGATTTTCTCAAAGAACCAACTCCTCGTTTGGTTAATTCTTTGAATAGTTCTTCTTGTTTCCACTTGGTTGATTTCACCCCTGAGTTTGATTATTTCCTGCCGTCTACTCCTCTTGGGTGAATTTGCTTCCTTTTTTTCTAGAGCTTTTAGATGTGTTGTCAAGCTGCTAGTATGTGCTCTCTCCCGTTTCTTCTTGGAGGCACTCAGAGCTATGAGTTTCCCTCTTAGAAATGCTTTCATTGTGTCCCAACGGTTTGGGTACGTTGTGGCTTCATTTTCATTAAACTCTAAAAAGTCTTTAATTTCTTTCTTTATTCCTTCCTTGACCAAGGTATCATTGAGAAGAGTGTTGTTCAGTTTCCACGTGAATGTTAGCTTTCCATTATTTATGTTGTTATTGAAGATCAGTCTTAGGCCATGGTGGTCTGATAGGATACATGGGACAATTTCAATATTTTTGTATCTGTTGAGGCCTGTTTTGTGACCAATTATATGGTCAATTTTGGAGAAGGTCCCGTGAGGTGCTGAGAAGAAGGTATATCCTTTTGTTTTAGGATAAAATGTTCTGTAGATATCTGTTAGGTCCATTTGTTTCATAACTTCTGTTAGTTTCACTGTGTCCCTGTTTAGTTTCTGTTTCCACGATCTGTCCCTTGATGAAAGTGGTGTGTTGAAGTCTCCCACTATTATTGTGTGAGGTGCAATGTGTGCTTTGAGCTTTACTAAAATGTCTTTAATGAATGTGGCTGCCCTTGCATTTGGAGCGTAGATATTCAGAATTGAGAGTTCCTCTTGGAGAATTTTACCTTTGATGAGTATGAAGTGTCCCTCCTTGTCTTTTTTGATAACTTTGGGTTGGAAGTCGATTTTATCCGATATTAGAATGGCTACTCCAGCTTGTTTCTTCAGACCATTTGCTTGGAAAATTGTTTTCCAGCCTTTCACTCTGAGGTAGTGTCTGTCTTTTTCCCTGAGATGGGTTTCCTGTAAGCAGCAGAATGTTGGGTCCTGTTTGTGTAGCCAGTCTGTTAGTCTATGTCTTTTTATTGGGGAATTAAGTCCATTAATATTAAGAGATATTAAGGAAAAGTAATTGTTGCTTCCTTTTATTTTTGTTGTTAGAGTTGGCATTCTGTTCTTGTGGCTGTCTTCTTTTTGGTTTATTGAGGGATTACTTTCTTGTTTGTTCTAGGGCGTGATTTCCGTCCTTGTATTGCTTCTTTTCTGTTATTATCCTTTGAAGGGCTGGATTCGTGGAAAGATATTGTGTGAATTTGGTTTTGTCGTGGAATACTTTGGTTTCTCCATCTATGGTAATTGAGAGTTTGGCCGGGTATAGTAGCCTGGGCTGGCATTTGCGTTCTCTTAGTGTCTGTATAACATCTGTCTGGCTCTTCTGGCTTTCATAGTCTCTGGTGAAAAGTCTGGTGTAATTCTGATAGGCCTTCCTTTATATGTTACTTGACCTTTCTCCCTTACTGCTTTTAATATTCTATCTTTATTTAGTGCATTTGTTGTTCTGATTATTATGTGTCGGGAGGAATTCCTTTTCTGGTCCAGTCTATTTGGAGTTCTGTAGGCTTCTTGTATGATCATGGGCATCTCTTTCTTTATGTTTGAGAAGTTTTCTTCAATTATTTTGTTGAAGATATTAGCTGGCCCTTTGAGTTGAAAATCTTCATTCTCATCAATTCCTATTATCCGTAGGTTTGGTCTTCTCATTGTGTCCTGGATTTCCTGGATGTTTTGAGTTAGGATCCTTTTGCATTTTGTATTTTCTTTGACTGTTGTGTCGATGTTCTCTATGGAATCTTCTGCACCTGAGATTCTCTCTTCCATTTCTTGTATTCTGTTGCTGATGCTCGCATCTATGGTTCCAGATCTCTTTCCTAGGGTTTCTATCTCCAGCGTTGCCTCGCTTTGGGTTTTCTTTACTGTGTCTACTTCCCTTTTTAGTTCTAGTATGGTTTTGTTCATTTCCATTACCTGTTTGGATGTGTTTTCCTGTTTTTCTTTAAGGACTTCTACCTGTTTGGCTGTGTTTTCCTGCTTTTCTTTAAGGGCCTGTAACTCTTTAGCAGTGCTCTCCTGTAATTCTTTAAGTGACTTATGAAAGTCCTTCTTGATGTCCTCTATCATCATCATGAAAAATGTTTTTAAATCTGGGTCTAGATTTTCAGTTGTGTTGGGGTGCCCAGGACTAGGTGGGGTGGGAGTGCTGCGTTCTGATGATGGTGAGTGGTCTTGATTTCTGTTAGTAGGATTCTTACCTTTGCCTTTCGCCATCTGGTAATCTCTGAAGCTAGCTGTTATAGTTGTCTCTGTTAAGAGCTTGTACTTCAGGTGACTCTGTTAGCCTCTATAAGCAGACCTGGGAGGGTAGCACTCTCCTTGGTTTCAGTGGGTAGAGTATTCTCTGCAGGAAAGCTCTCTTCTTGCAGGGAAGGTACCCAGATATCTGGTGTTCGAACCGGACTCCTGGCAGAAGTTGTGTTCCACTCACTAGAGGTCTTAGGATCCCGTGGGGAATCCCGTGTGGGCCCTTGTGGGTGTCAGGCGACTCTGCTGGCAAGGAAGCCCGGGACTCGAGTGGAGCGGAAGGGGCTTTTGCCCCGGGTCAGGCCTGGGTAGTCTGCTTCCCTATGTACTGCAGTCTCAGGTTCCGCACGATTGGATTGGGGCCGGCGCTGTGTTCCACTCACCAGAGGTCTTAGGATCCCGTGGGGAATCCCGTGTGGGCCCTTGTGGGTGTCAGGCGACTCTGCTGGCAAGGAAGCCCGGGACTCAAGTGGAGCGGAAGGGGCTTTTGCCCCGGGTCAGGCCCGGGTAGTCTGCTTCCCTATGTACTGCAGTCTCAGGTTCCGCGCGATTGGATTGGGGCCGGCGCTGTGTTCCACTCACCAGAGGTCTTAGGATCCCGTGGGGAATCCTGTGTGGGCCCTTGCGGGTGTCAGGCAACTCCGCTGGCCAGGAAGCCCGGGGCTCGAGTGGAGCGGAAGGGGCTTTTTTTCTAATCCAACACTTCTAAAAGTATGACTGTATTGCTGTCTTTATTTTTTATATAATTTAAATATTAATCACATTTTTGTTCCTTTAGGCTAATGATCATTATATTTTGGAAGTTTTAATAACTTTCTTCTTCAATTGCTTTTTTACAGTCTTTCTATGGCATAAAGTTTTATCTCCTCTGTCTTCTCATCATTCTGTGATTCTCAGTACGATGAAAATATAATTCTTCATTTCTCCAAGTTAGCACATGTCTTTTTTAAGTTTTAAAAATACTTTATTGCTTGAAAATTTAATATTATATTCTTTCCCCTTCCCAATTCCCCTCATATCCTTTCTACCTCCCAACCCACCCAACTTCTTGTTCTCTCTCTTTATTAAGAAGAGAGAGAGAGAACGAAAACACCAAAGATGTGGTCTCCTATCTGTGTTGGCCAGCTACTCCTGAGCATGAGGCCTGCCCTAGAGTGTGTTTTCATATACCTAGTTTCTATCAACTTGGGAAAACTGGTTCTTCCTCTGGCATAGCTGTACTCTTTCCTCAACTCCATCCTAGTTTGTCTGCTGGAAACCTGCACTTGTCTAGAGCATGCTAGCAGTGGCTGTCAGTTCATATGGGCACATGTCAAATAGATCTGGAAAATGCTATTAAATGGAAGCCATTTGCCACTTCTGATTCTTTTTTATTATTATTAGATATTTTCTTTATTTACATTTCAAATGTTATCCCCTTTCCTAGTTTCCCCTCTGAAAATCCCCTATCCTCTCCCCCTTCCTCCTGCTCTCCAACCCACCCACTCCTGCTTCCTGGCCCAGGCACCCCCCTATACTGGGGCATAGAAACTTCACAGGACCAAGGGCCATCCCATTAATGACCAACTAGGCCATCCTCTGCTACATATGCAGTTAGAGCCACAAGTCCCTCCGTGTGTTTTCTTTGATTGGTGGTTTAGTCCCAGGGAGCTCTGGAGATACTGGTTAGTTCAAATTGTTGTTCCTCCTAGGGGGCTGCAAACCCCTTCAGCTCCTCGAGTACTTTCTCTAGCTCCTTCATTGGGGACCCTGTGCTCCAGCTTATGGATGACAATAAGCCTGATATAGCTGTCTCCTGAGAGACTCTGCCAGTGCCTGACTAATACCTCTGATTCTTATAAACTTTCTGCTCCCTCTGTCTTCTGAATAGATATCTGAACCTTGAAGTAGTAATGTGATATGTGATTTAGGCTTGAGCATTTCAAAGCCTTTCTCTCCATAAGTTGTTCAGTTAAGTCTCTTAATTACCATGTACTATAGGAAGACACATCTCTGATGAGGATGGTGTACATATGTCTATGGGTATAATGAAACATCATTAGCAATCATCTTATTCCTATATTTCTTTAGCAGAATAATAGTAATGCTTTCTCCTAGGGCGCATGAGCTATTTAGATTCAGATATATTCTACTTCTGCTTTATATCTCAGTGTTTCATTCTGCTTGTTTCATTGAAAACAATCTTCCAGCTCTATATTATCTTCAGTTGCTCTCAAAATTCTTAAACATAATCTGTTTTGGTATTAATTTTAGTCATGGGTGTCTTGAAAATTATGGAATCATCTCTTTGATAGATAGATAGATAGATAGATAGATAGATAGATAGATAGATAGAAACTTTAGTTCTCCAATAAAGTTCTCTGTTTTACCCTCTATGATTTATTTTAGACATCAAAGAAATCCTGGCAAGTGTCATTCAGTACCTTTGGTTCCTGTGAGCACTTCTCCCTAAACCATCACAGATACTAGGCTTGCCTGTCCCCAGCCTCTGATCCCTATATAACCTCAGCTGTTTTGGCTCTTGTTTTCTGAGTACCCAGAATCTTTGTGCTCTCTCTCTCTCTCTCTCTCTCTCTCTCTCTCTCTCTCTCTCTCTCTCTCTCTCTCTCTCTCTCCTCCTCCTCCTCCTCCTCCTCCTCCTCCTCCTCCTCCTCCTCCTCCCCCTGACTCCTCTCCTTGAATGGCTCACTTGAATCTGGACCACTACATATCCCTCTGGATGTTTTCTCTCTCATATCTACAAGAAACCTCTTCAAATCATACCTGAGAACCTCCTCCTCCACCCATACCTGGGAACAGTCATGTCCCATTTTTGCCATTCAATTTGGTATTAATTTATTTTATATAAAATACATCTCAGTATATCTATTATTTGATTTATGTGTGCATCTATTAGTGTTTCTTTTTTCTACTTGGCCTTTTTATTTTGGATGGATAACTTTTTGTATGAAAATTTTATGCATGGATATAATACATTTAGATTAAAACAACCCTTACCTCCTCCCCTCTAACTACTCCCATACTGCCCTCTCTACATTTCTCTCCCAACTTTATGTATTTTATTATTAGCCTAATGGAATATACCTAGTACTGCCTGTGTGTTTATGTGTGTACAATCGTCAACTGAAGCATGGGCAACCTACGAGAACCTGCTGCATCCCTAAATGTAACTGACTGCCCCTGCACCAGAATCCATAAAAATGACAACAGTTCCTAAAGTGGAATGGCAGCTGAGGATATTCCCTGATATAATTTGGATTTTTGACTTACTTGGTTTTCTTCAGGCCTTGTGCATGCAGTCAAAGCCTCTATAAGATCATGTGTGCATCAGCCTTGTCATGTCCTGAAAACAATTCACATCAACCATTCACAAACTGTTGCCCTTATAATGTTTCAATCCTCTCTTCTATGAGGAACCCCGAGTCTTGAGGAGAGGTGTACGATACAAGTGTCTTGATTAAGATGGAGGAAAACATAGTTTTTTATTGTCGCTACCTTTCTTGTGCTGGTTTTTATTCTAGTAGTAGTATACATGTTGAATAATGTCATAAAAATCCAACATCCGTTTTGTGTCATTATTATTATTCTAACATGGGTCACCCTAAGCTTTATCAGCATTTATATTAGGGCTGTAGACCCAGACCCTGTCAGAGCCTGGGCTGACATGAGCGACTCACTCTTGCTGAAGCTGGGTCTCTGTCTGACCTTATACATATCTCCATGTGCTATCCTTCCAAAGATCTCTTCTGAATTTTCTTGAGTTCTTTATTCTTCATGGATTATAAACACTTATTTTATCTCTTTGGCCATAGTAGCTTTAAAACCCCATTCTGATTTTTATGGTCCCTTTGTTTCCTTTTTGAGAACACAAGAATTATGCCTATTGTAGAATTATGCATAGGACGAAAACTTCTGAAACAGCAAACTAATTTTTGTAGAGAAATTTTGTCTATAAATTTTCTAGATGTTCTTAGCAAGAACACTGATGTATTCTAAGCATAGAGAATTGTACTGTGTTTTGTTGTTGTTTTTGCTCTCTATTACAATGGTGTGCTAATTTGTTTTCTAAATTTTCTTAATTTTTTAAAACAATATTGGTTCTTTGTGAATTTCACATCTTATCCCCTAATCCCACTCATCTCTTCCTCCCCTAGTATCTGTCCTCCACTCCTCCAACCTCCTCCACAACAGAGAAAAAATTATCATTTTGGAAGCTACAATGTGCCATATTGTGCCCTATGGTATACATTTTTGTCCACACTTCTTTACTTGCAAATGTTAATTGCAGTGACTCTTTGGTCTGATATGAGATCTCTGGCTTCTGCTACTCTATCAATACTGGAACCTCAGTGGGAATCCTCTCAGATATTCTGTTGCTTCCCTGTGTCATGGACATCCTATAGTTTTGGATCTGTAGGACCTGCCCCTTCATGAACACCAGTAGTTCACTGATGGGGTAGATGTTGGTCAATTCACAGCACTGGATCTAAACTGATCAGCCTGCTGTCTCTTCTGCTCATCTGCTCTTGGGACTGGATCACCAGAAACCCCATCAGCCTGGTGAGCTCCTACCCTGCTGCTCAGGCAATGTGCAGGGTCTCCTCTCCCCAGTGTTGTAGCTGATGAGGGACATAGCCAGTTCTCCCATTTTTATGAACCCAGGGCCAGGTCTTTTGTCCACCACTTCTCCCCCATCGTTCATCTATGCCACTGCCAGAAAATGAGGCAGGGATGACTCTCTCACATTCATATGGGCAAGTCCTGCTAATTAAGGTCAAAGTTTACCATAGCTGGATAGCTCATCTGAGCTCAGTGCAAAATGGAGGACTCCTTTACAAGCTGGGCTTCCCCTTCTCTGACCTTGTCTTGGGATCCTAACTCCCCACAACCTCTACCTGGGGAAGATTGAGTACTATTTGGTAGTCCCACAAACCCCTGCCCCTAGGCCCCATAAGAACCAGCCCAGCAAGGACTCAGATTCTTGGAATGCCTCTCCATTCAAATAAGGCATTCACAGAACTTTAAAACTCTAGACATTGCTTTCCATTTACTCTGAAAATGACTTCCTTCTCTCCAAAGTCTATATATAGGCCTGGTTCTCTACTAATAAAGTGTATTTGTACATGTCTACCCCAAATAAAAGCATGTGTACAAGCTGTGATTGACTCAAAGAGCTCTTCCATTGAAGATCCTCAGAGAAGGCCTCTCTCCTCTTGCCCCCTCCTCACCCCAGAGCTCACTCCCAGCCCAAAAGAGATTCTGCAGAACAGCACCTGTTCTAGAGTTCTCTTCATGATTCCAGCCCAGTTGCACTGGTATCTGGAAACCCTGAAAGGAAGGAAGCAGAGTATGTAGAACCACAGTTGGATCCCAAAACACATACCACACATTCACACACTAGGGGCTGGCTTGCCCACCAGCCCCACATTCAGGGCCAGTTCTGATCTTGTGCCCAGATGAGATACAGGTCCTGCTCCCCAGAGGGCAGGGGATAGGCAGGATCAGCTCTCCTGACTGCCATAGGTGACAGGACAGCACGGAAGACAAATAATGTTCCTGTTATCATGCTCACACACTTGGAGCCAGCTCACTAGTACCCCTGCCCCCAGGGTCAGCCCTACTTTGCTGCAAAGGCAACTCCCAAGGATACAGCTGGTTCAGGAAAGCACAAGCTCTCCTGCTCCCATGACCCCCGGGGCAGGTCTCCTGCCTGCAGCACCTAAGGAGGGTATAGGGAGGAGGAGGGTGTCTCTTCCTCAGCCAAACTACCACTTGTGAGAGGAATAGTAGGGATAGCTCTCCCACTCTAATATCCTTAGGCTGGCTCATCAGCAAGTCCCATAATGTGTGGTTCACTAGCTCGAATACTGGAGCTGGCTAGGGACAGGGTCAGCTCTCCTGCTCTCATGTCTCTGGGGTCAGCTCTCCCACAATGCTCAGATGAGGGATAGAGGCAATTCTACATAGCCCTCAGATATCAATATGTTCCTCAGGCAGCATCCCAAATCAGGGACATACAGCTGGTCTTTGTTGGTAACAAACCTCTATTACTGCAGGGTGAAAGACATATAGCCCTTGGTGGCAGCACAGGCCAGAACTCCCCAGATGGCATAACCAGCTACGCACATCAGGCTGTTCCCCACTACCCTTGAGTGTCCCTTTTGGTCTCTCTCCATTGTGCCCACATCCTTCTGATTCTCTTTGTCTTCCACTTCACCACTTACTGGCTTGCCTTAGTGGCACAAAGGGTCTCTGAGTGTCTGGGTCAGTTCATGAGTCTCAAGAATGCACAGTGCAGGGATAATCTCAAGCATGGTCTGTCCTCCAAGTCCTACACTATGCTGGATTGGTGGTTATCTCAGGCTAGCTTTCTTTCCAGGCCCCATAGTGCCTATCTTGTGGTTGTCTTGGGCTCTGTCCTGGACTGGACTGCCTGAGTGACCCCTTGTGAGGGATATCTGTCTCTGACTTACTTCTGCCCAGGGATCTGGTGCCAGGTGGGGTACGTCTAGTCTCTTGCTTGCTCCTCATTCTGGAAGCCCATTCAAGCCTTCCTGTCACTGGATTGATGGTTATCTTAGGCTAGATCTCTGTCTAGGCACCCTAGGGCTGGACTAGAAGTCAGTCTTAGGCTTGTTTTTTTTTTGTTTGTTTGTTTTTTTTCTTTCAGAGAGTATTAGGCTACTAATCATTCAGATGATCATAGGTCAGAACACTGAGCATAGACAGAGCCTGTCTCCTCACTGTGACTTACTGGTTTGCATGTGGCACAGCAGCCTGCAATATCTCTAAGAGCAGAAATGCTTGTTAATTCTTAATATTAATGTTAGAAAATGCACTGTATCTATTTCTCACTACTTAAAATTTTCAGTTCTAATTTGAACAAAAATGATGTGTGTCTAAATCCTAATTATCCTCCTACTTAACAATCTTGAATAAGCCTTTCAGGTGATTTCCCTTTACTTGCTTTACCGGAAAGTATTATCTTTTTCTATTGTCTGGTTAAAACTAAATTAAATATTTTCATAATTTTCAGTGGTGCAGAAATTCTTGGTGCGCAATTAGCTTTCCTGTTTGATTAATTAAGTACCACTTGTTGGGTTTTATAAAAAAAAAGATCCATGGATATGTTTTGTTGTCAGGGCACTCTGGTGGAGTCAGCTTGTGAGGCAGAAATGCCAAAAAGCTGCTCATGAGAAATGAATTTCTAGGACTCTCCTCCTGGATATTCTGGCAAAAGCCAACTCTCCAGTTTGGATCGGTTTGTCAGGCAAAAAGCCTGGAAGCTGTTTCACGAGGATAAGAGTCCATGAAAATTTTCCTCCCAGAGTTATGGCATCTCTTTCCCTAACCCATTATATTCAAATTTCCACCACATTAATCTAGTGTATAGATTCACGTGCACTCTATTAAGCATCACCTTATAGTAAATGCCTTTTAAGATTGTATTCTAACATAGCTAAAGCCTTTTCCCAGTGTTCTTAGATTCCAGATAGCAGCAAGGAGCTTAACCCATTCAGTAAACAATTAAGCACTTGCCATTTTACTCAGCTGTTTACAGAAAGAGACTAAAATTCTCACTGAGATAGAAATTCTTATTACAGACTACATTTCATGCCAAGAGCAAATTAGTATACTATACTGAAAATGGACAGTCTCCAGATATAGATAAGAATTAATGAGGCCTAGAGAATTTTGGGGTCAGTGAAACTACATTATTCTTGAGGCGTGTCAAGAGTTAACTACCCTGAGGCAATTAACTCTAAGTGTAAAACTCTTGCCTGGCAGAAAGTGCTAATCTCTAATGTAAACATTTATCTGGTCCCTACAAATTCCCTTTGTAGTCACTCCTTGCATCTGTGCTAATCTCTAGTGTTATACATTTATCTGGTTCCTTTTGAAGTCACTCCTTTTGCACCTGGAAAAATTCAATGTGCCTTGTTCTGCAATTTATTCTGTATTATAAAAGTCTGATGCTCGACTGGAAAATTACATTCAGATTCAACACCTCTCTTGTGTGTTTGACTGATTGTCACTACATCCGACTCTTCTGCCCATCTGTCTAAGTAATCCCGTTCCTCGAAGACCAGGGACTCAGAGGGTCTGCGGCATTTTGTAGAGCCAGTTGTGGTGAGGTGGGAGAGGTGCCTTGGCAGGCCCATGCTGACATATCACTTCCCTCTGAGGTACCAGCCACACAGTGGGTAGAGTGTAGAATAGAGTTTTCTAGGGCATGAGAAGGGGAGTTGAGAAGGGAGTATAGACAGAGACAGAGACAGAGACAGAGACAGAGACAGATGTGAAGGGACGAGAGGAGGGCAAAGGGGAAGAGAGGAGAGGAGAGGAGAGGAAAGGAGATGGACATGGGGAGAGAGGGAGAGACAAGGGAGTTGGAAGGGATGACAAGTTTGTGGAACTAAAAATAATTTTATCATGTTTAAGTATTTATAACTAAAAAGTATTAGTAAATAATGAGAAGAATGAAGATAGGTAAAAGAGAGAAGAAAGAAGACATAAGCCTAATAGGAAAGCAAGATGAGATGACCGAATAATGAATGACAATGAGATAGGACATAAAACATTTCCACAGAAAGGCAAAACAAAAATAAGTAGAAAAATTACTAGGAAAGAAAAACTATGACAGTGTTCAGGGAGAGGGGTAAAAATTATTGGAATCTCAGTGGGACATGGGTCTTTTATGTCAAAAGCTTGAATGTCGGTAGTAGCCATTATGATAATCTCTATCATGAAGAGTATAGATGTCTGATATAAGACACAGAGCCAGGCTCACTGCTGAAGAAAGGAGCTGACACTGAGATTTTCTACTCCAAAAGGCAGACATGGACAAGACACTAATAAGCAAATAACAAGCATGAGTTTGGGCTTGATATCTACCAAGCTGTATGGCTCTTTAAAACTTTCAGGTCAGAGACAGCCCTCACCACTAATGACCATCTCAGGCAATAACACTATCTTTAAAGGCAATAGTGTATTGTTTCTACTGCTACTGTTAGGATTAGTTTGTCTTTTTATTGGTTTTAAGTTAGTCCATAGAGTAATGGGTTTCACTGTGATACTTTCACCTGTGTATACCATTTTACTATACACGCTCCTTCACCCTTGCTTCTGCTGGTGACATCATGCAATCCTGCTGGTCTCCTTGTCCTCCTAAATAAGTCTGCTTATTCTTGGTCTAGCTGCTCTTTAATTTCTTAAGAATATGTTACATACTAGATTTCCTTGAGATGGAGAATGGGAACTAGAGGAGAAGTAAAATCCAAAATCACTAACTTAAGAAGAAACAACAATGAGTGTATAGTTACATTTTCCAAAATATTAGGTGGTGGTTAGCCTGAGGCATTTATGAGATTGTCAATGTAGCAGAATTAATATAGTTTATCTTTCTGAAGTAACTCAAAATTATTAGATACTGAATATTTTAAAACAAGAAAATGGACTTGTTATGGACTTTAAAATAAAAGATATATTATTTTATTTAATCTTTAATATAAAATAGAAATACAAGGTTGCTACTGCAGTTTGTTTCTAGTTAATTATCCTCCCTCTAGGGAAGATACTTATACCATTCCTCAGCATTTTCGCTTCCTGTAAAGCTCCTTTAGTTGCTAATGAGCTACACTTGAGATAAGGAACCTTGCCTTGGATTTGCCTTTTAAAAATTGGCCCAGCTCCTTTCGAGTTTAATATACTGGTTTATATTTTTTTTCACCAGTAGTATCAGCACAATAATGTAACATCCTTCATCCCACGATATTGGTGCAGGGCCTGCAGAAACCCAGCACCAGTTCCAAAAGATGACAGGATGATGCTAATGAAGCCAGTGAATAAGTCTGTCTAGACATCTGACCTTCAGTTCTGTTGTCTTGGAAACTTAATTTTCTCAGCACACAGAAAATCCACCTTTGAAAAAAACAGATTTAACAATAATCAAGCATGCTACTTTTAGATATATAAAAGTCTCACTTTATTAATTTAATGTTAATCTAGGATATATACAACTGCTTGAGAAATACTCTGGTATATATAGGATATCTGAAGATCAAAAGTCCAATTTATTACACAAAATGGAAAATCTTTTCAGATGTCAGTTCTCTGCAGAGAGTCCAAGGATTATTATTATAACAATAATAGTAATAATAATAATAATCGTAATTAATTGGGTTAAATTCAATAGAATCCTGGTTCTTTATGGTTTTGCCTTCTATTTATGAACTAAGAAAGAACACTAAATTAGGATGGGATATATCGTTAAACATTACTTGTTTTAATAACCAAATGTAATAATGCAGTTAACACTAGGACTATAATATATAGACAGAACTAGAGACATAAAATCCAGAGACAACTGACTATTACCCATTTAGAGAAGCACTAGGTTTCTCATCAGTGGAAATTTTGTCACATTCACTCCATCCCCTAGACCAAAGTCAGGAACTCATTTCACACAGTGCTTTAAATTGTGGCGACATTTATTTACTTATATCTGAACATAAGTAAATTCACACGTTCTGAAAACATACAGAGTAATTTCTACAGCCATTATTCCTCTCTGCATCTGGATAAGCTTTATTTTGAGAATTAAATGTTTTCATTTATCAATTCGTTTTGTTTTCTTATTGCATATTGTATATTTGACCATAAATACTTCCTGATTTTCACTGTTTTATATGGTTCTATATGTGCATACCCTATATATTCCCTCTACAAACTTTCTGATTTACAGGTTACAGTTTGGACAAATGTACACATTTCCTGTAATTACTGTTAACCCTTGCAGGATCAGAATCTATTGGGTCCCTTAACGTGGGTATCTGTATTACAAGTACACAGGTTATTAGTCATATAAAACATCATTCTCAGAGCAATTGTATATATTTCTCCAAGTAATTTGGAAGCATCTTGCTGTAATATCTGCATTAAAATTATATAATAAGATTCTTTAAACTTTATTAACTGATAATCTAAGAATAAAGCCAAAGGTTGGATAATTCTACGTGTCACAATGTTAAAATATCCTAAACAAAACAATGCATAACCATTCTTGAGTTTAGGGTCTTCTATTTCACACATATTAGTCTCCATTTTGTGTACTTTATATGTTATAGATATTGAACTCGTTCGTGTGTTCTCTCTCTCTCGCTCTCACACTCACTCACTCAATCAGGGTTTCCTGTTGTACCCAGGCTGTGTTGTTTTGAAACTTACTAAATACCCCAAGATGAACTCCGAACTCACCATGATAATATTATGGCTTTCTCAGATCCGATATTATAGTCATAAGCCTCTATACCTGGACTTAGAATTATCTATAAATGTTTAATTCGTTTTGATATATGCTTAAATTATGAATACATTGGTTATTTTATTTATTTACATTTCAAATGTTATCCCTCTTCCCAGTTTCCCCACTGTAATCCTCCTATCCTATCCCTGTGTCCCCTGCTTCTATGAGGGGGATAACATTTGAAATGTAAATAAATAAAATAATCAATAAAAAATAAGAGGGAAAAAACCCTCAGAGTACAAGTTTTCACATCGTTAATTTAAATTAAAAGCAAAGGAAAAAGGAGGAGGGAAAATGCTAATGTTGTTACCAGGATCAATCCATAGATCCTGTAAACCAGTCTCATTTGCTAAGAGAAAAAGCTAAGCTGAAGGTAACAGAAAACTAACACAGGAAGGTGTGAGGAGTGTGCATTCAATGCAGGAAATGAAAACAGCAGACATGAGCTACTGAAGTTATTTAGACATGAAAATTTAAGTTTTCATAGATGACATTTATCAAAAATATATCTTATTTAAAATGTCTTACTTTTGATGTATAATTCCATCATTTCTCCCTTCCTTTCTTATCTCCAAGCCCCCCCCCCCCTTCCTTGGCCTTCCCCATCTTCACTCTTTCAAATCCGTGATCTCTTTTTTCATTAATTGCTATATCTTAATTTACAAACAAATGTTTCTGATGATTCAAAAAAAGAATTCATATTAGAAAAGACAGCTAGATAACTAAATTTTTAATTTACAACTTAAAATGACTCTTTGATTTATAAATTAAAATTATACTTTGTAAAATATAAGAGTAGCTCAAAATAAATTTAATATATACATTTTATATGACAAATATTTGAGTTTCTAAACCATTTCCTCTAGTTTTTAATTCTGCATTTAAAAGGAGAGGGTAGTTATCAGATGTAGTTGAAGATTATTAGAGTCTACTAAAACTAATAAGAACTAATATAGTATTGCTTAAGATTTTAATATGTATCAGAGACTCTGGTGAGTGTCTTATTAGACTTTTTTGACTCAGCATTTTCAACACACCAGTAAGGTAGATAGATTACTCCTATAGAGAGATTTTCACAGTCATGCTCACTGCTGTTCTATTGACAGGTCTGAAATGGAGTAAACCTGGATATCCAATAACAGATGAGTGAACAAGGAAATATTGCACTACTTCAAAGAAAAATGAAATTTGAAGTTAAAGGATGGAACTAGAAAAATTCTACTGGATGAGGAGGGAAAGAACACAGGTTCAGAAAGACAAACGCCACACGTTCTCTCTCTTATGTAGATACTAGCTTCAAATTTTTGACTGTGTATTTACCTCAGAGCAAAGGAAGATGTCAAAGACTAGAAATCAGGCTTAGAGGGTACATTAAAGGGAGAATGAAAGACTATTAATAGAACAAAAGGACCAAAGTTGAATACTCGTGACAGAAATTCATAATCAGCGAGGGATATGGGAGCAAATGAAAAAATAAGGAGTAGAGGACAGGGGAGAATTCAAAGAAAAGAGGTATGGAGGCTTATTAGCTTATAGTCCAATTTAAAACAAAAAAGCTCAAAGGTAGTAGAACACGTGAAGAGAAAAAATGGGTGGGAACACTGAGAATTAAAGGATTAATGAAGGATAGAGGACAGTAAGGGATGGTGGATGGGTTAACCAAAACTAACAATATATGTATATATATATATATATATATATATATATATATATATATATATGCCTAATAGAATCCTTCTAATTAGTAAGCCATTTTCAAAGTACAATTCTAAAAAGAGAGAATCAGGGATAACTACACCACAGGAATAGACAATGTTGTGCCCAGAAAACTTGAGTTATTAGATGAAAATACAAGTATAAGATACAGGGCACAGTCTTAAGAGTTACTAGTCAAGGTATCCCCAGATGTCTCTAAAACAGCACAGGGCATTTCCATTTGTATTGGTTACCCATCATGACCATATGGTAAGGACCTATTTCTGAAGACAAGACAAAATTTTGCTGAAGGAAACAGAGAAGTCAATTGGGGGGGTTGTTTTTTGTTGTTGTCATTGTTTATTTGAGACAGGGTTTCTCTTTGTAGCCCTGGTTGTCCTGGAACTCACTCTGTAGACCAGGCTGGTCTCGAACTTAGAAATCTGCCTTCCAAGTGCTGGGATTAAAGGTGTGTGCCACCACTGCCCGTTTTCCAGAGAAGTCAATCTTTAAAAACCAGGAATCTTCCTATTGTCTGGCTGTTATATTATTGGACTGCTATGCAGGCTATTTAGGGAAGAAAGATATCCATTGTCTTACTCAGCATGAACTTTGAATACTACAATACTGACCTGCTAGGTAAGGTAAACCTACTAGTGTAATAGTGGCAAAATTGCTATAGAATAATCAACTATGTTTCAGTTAAATTTAAGACATGCTTCAAGGATAGAATTTTATACCTGGTACTGTTGGAGTTTGTCAAAAGACCCTTACTCACAAAGACCACAGAGACAGCCATCACTGCAAAATGCATGAGGATTTTTATTGATCCAACATGTTGGGGACTCCCCTCTCAGCACACAGGCCAGAGGAAAGACCCAGAACAAAGAAAGAACACATTTTTTATACCTTTGTAAGGGGCAGATTTGAACAACAGGGTTCTCATTGGTGTAGCAAGTAACCCTTTCAGGCATTAGTTGGTTTGTATAGTGACTAAGAAACCCTTTGGCCTAGTGACTCACTTTGCTTGGCCCCATGGTGGGTTATTATAATTTGGTCAGCAAAGTAATAGTACATTTGGAACTTCTGGGTCAGTCACAGCTATTAACATCACAGGGAATCCTAACAAGGTCAGAGCAGTCTGCAGTCTTTCTCAGAATTTAGTATGGGACGGGGTACGGGGATTTCTCTAGGAGCTGTTATCTTGTTATGGTTATTTCTCTGAGGACAACTAATATTATTTTGGCAGTTGCAAGCTTAGTCATTTTGTGCACTAAAACTATGTTTTTACATTTGTTTAGTCAGCCAGCTTCCTTATCTGCCTCTGCACTTTGCCTGCTAATACAGTTTGGAAAGTTATTTTCAAAGGGGGAAGGTACTGGGTGGTCTTGAATTCATTTTGGATATTACAGTACTCTAAGCCTAACCAAAAGTTTGAAGAGCTCATGCTATTATGATTTGGGTAGTAAGAATATTTCATAGGAGTACAAGACAGAAGAGCATACTTGGTTTTATTAATGAAGTATTTGTCCCACTCTAATTGTGGCATTGGTGGGAACTGAATGCATAATTAATTGATTTAGTCACTCACTCTGAGAGGACCTAACTCATTCCATTTTAGAACAAGCAGCCATGTTATGCTTTAAGCTTCAGTTTCCCAAAGAAACAGGCAAGTCTTCTAAAGAAAGAAAGAAAGAAAGAAAGAAAGAAAGAAAGAAGGAAGGAAGGAAGGAAGGAAGGAAGGAAGGAAGGAAAGGAAGGAAGGAAGGAAGGAAGGAAGGAAGGAAGGAAGGAAGGAAGGAAGGAAAGGAAGGAAGGAAGGAAGGAAGGAAGGAAGGAAAGAAAGAAAGAAAGAAAGAAAGAAAGAAAGAAAGAAAGAAAGAAAGAAAGAAAGAAAGAAAGAAAGAAAATCCATTAATCAGCAACAGCCCTAACATCTTTTTTTTTCCATTTTTTATTAGGTATTTAGCTCATTTACATTTCCAATGCTATACCAAAAGTCCCCCATACCCACCCACCCCCACTCCCCTACCCACCCACTCCCCCTTTTTGGCCCTGGCGTTCCCCTGTACTGGGGCATATAAAGTTTGCGTGTCCAATGGGCCTCTCTTTCCAGTGATGGCCGACTAGGCCATCTTTTCCCTAACATCTTACTGAGATAGGCAGCCTAAGGACTGAGACAGCTCCTGGATTTCTCTGAGGCCTGATATAGCCAATCATATTAAAAATGACCTAACCATCCCTAAAATTCCCATCGGATCCTGTGAGCACATCTGGTCATTGCCATTTTGTGATTAGCTGACCCCTGTATGCTGGTTGTTTTCTACAAAATGAGTACTTTTTGTTTTTGCATATAACTTGAGTCTGGGGTTTTCTTTCAGTAATTCTCAAACCCTTACAACTCCTTCCAGTAATATGATTGCTATGAATAAGTTCTCCTTAGGTTCATAGAAAATTAAATGTACATGCAACATCTTTTATAGTGAAGAATACTTTGGGGACTGTGTGCTTTTAAGCATCATGTAGTATTTTATTTGGTAAAACTGGATATATAACTCACTTTGATATGTGGTCCTTCATGGTATGAAACCAATTATTGTGGTTACTCTCCAGTTTGTCACCCCCTACACTCTTTCTTCATGACATCCTTCCCAACTACTCACTTTTTACACCAACTGCATAGTTTTCTTTTAAATCAATGTGCACATTATACCTCACAGCTCTCATAGGTGTCTATTGTTTTCTGGTTCTGCTCACTGTCCCATTCGTTGTGACTTTTACTAGTTGGTCAGATTTATTTATTCCTCACAGCTTAGCTCAAAGAGTACTTTGTCCCCCAAAGCCCTCATCAATGATACACCCCAAGTACAATCAGTTACTTCTCTTTCTTGAGGTTCTCTGTATTAATGATGCCTATATGAAGACGATGCTAATAACAAGAGCACTAGAGTCAGTCTACAGTCTATTTAATTCTAGCTGTGAAGCTTATTATCAAAAGAAATAGCTTATTTACTTTTTAATCTTCCACTGTATAGAATGAGATAGCACCAATGCAAGTACTTCACACACTCAAAGGAGTTCTTGCACACATTGTACATTCGAAAAGTACTCAGCATATGCTAAGTTGGGAGAAAAGGGTAACTGCTTTTTTTCTAGTACTAAATTGTAAGTCTAATAATAGTAAGAAATGCAAAACAAAATCACAATGCATCATCATGCCCTACCTAGAATAGTTATGACGAAAGCATTAGGTTAAAAAGTGAAAGGTAGCGAGTGCATGTGAGTGAGGAAATGCAAGAACTACACAGTAGGAATGCAAATTTAAAAACACATCCATTTCTGAAAACACTGTTAAGTTTCTTCCAAAAACCCAAAGTAAAATTACCATATGCCCCCCAAACCCCCGTTAAATCCCATGATCGGATTAGTAAGATTATATAAAAGATATGCTAAAAAAATGTATGCACTATTATGTTCATTTTATCACTATTTGTAACAGATTGTGGGATTGACTTAAGTGTCCTTCAATAGATTAATTGACAATGAAATATGTCTCATGAGGACAATGAACTATATTCAACCTTACGGTGCAGGATGTCAGATAACTGGGAAGCATAGGAATCCATCTGTAGTGTCATAAATAAACACTGCTGGGCTGGAAAACAAATGTTCAATATATAACACCAATTATGGAATCTAAAAGGCTCCAGTTCTCAAAGCCACAAGGGAAGATGTAGGAACTAGAATAAGGCATTTATATTTGGGGAAATGTTATTTAAGGAATAAAAATTTCAGTTAAGTTGGAGAAATGATTTCAAGAGATTTATTGCATAGCATGGTGACTATAGTAAGTGATGATATACTGTATGTTTGAAGAGTACTAATAATAGATTTTCAGTGTTTTCATCACAAAATATGAGCAACATAATATATGTGTAAATTAGCTGGATTTAATGAGTCAATAATATGCATGTATGTCTGTGGGTCAAATATGGAGTTCCACATCTGCTCAAGGCTAGGGCCGCAGGGCGAGGCTGACTCGGAGAGTTTGACTGCATAGCAGAACCGCTGGGCCAGCATTGGACTGTTGGAAGCAGTGGATCCCACTCTGGGGGTAAGGGAGACGCAGTCTGAGATCCCTGGCTGACCTGCCAGAGTCTGGCTCCAACTGTCGGGCACCACAGACACCACTGGGCACCCTGGAAAAGCCTGTTTATGGGTCCCTGGGCCGCACGGAGGCCAGGGGCATCAATTTCTCATCTTGGACATCCCAGAAGCCACTGTGTGTTACAGAAGAACTGAGAACAAAGTGGGGAGCCTCGGGCAGACTCTGGCCCTGGGGACGAAGGGAAAAGGGTAAGAGGAGTGCTCTGAGCTAGCTCAGAGGTGATAGTCTGGCTAGCTCAGGCAGCTAGCTCAGCAGGCTGCTTGGTTAGACTGGTGGCCATGGCTGGAGCACAAGAAGATTTCCTTGGCAGGAGGTTAGATGCTTGCCGCTCATTAGAGGAAGACCTATACCATTGCTCCAGCACGGTGGGTTCCAGTGAGCAGAGATAGTCCATGGTTTTAAGACATTTATTGGTTTATTGTAGAAAGACAGGGGGAGAAAATAGAGAAGTAGAAGCCAGCCATGGCCACTTGGAGAGAAAGAGAGAGGGAGGGAGGGGAGAGTAAGAGCAAGAGGGTAAGAGAGGGAGCAGGAGAAGGAGGAGGGGGTAAGCAGCTCCTTTTATAGTGGGCTTGGCTATTTTCCTGTTGCCAGGTAACTGTGAGGAGGAGCATACGTGGCTACTGCCAGGTAACTGTGGGGGTGAAGTCCAGACAGCCTACATGACTGATTGCCACAGAATTATGGAGCTGGGGCCAGGAACCCAGTGTTTGGGAGCATAGCAAACAGGTCTTCTGTCCCTTGCAGATTAATCTGATGTTCTCTGGGGTTTAAACCTAGCTCAACCAGAAAACAGGCTGCCTTTCACAGTCCCACATATGCCAAAACACATTTTTGTTAACAAAGCAAATCCTAGTTCTTTGTGTAGGTAGAGTTGCAGAAAGTGAAGATCTATAGGCAACTGAGGAAAGCTAGAAGCAGGAGAGAGGTTCTTGCCCCAAGGAATGGCATACCAATTGGTTTTCCAGTGCCAAATGATCAGTAGTACACAAGTAATGTTATATAGATGAAGTTATAATTAGGAATAAATGTGTGTGTACAGATATATGTGTGCATGCAATAACAATTAGAGTAACAAGAGGCCATGAATCTGAAGGAAAGTGGGAAAGGATATGTGGGAAGGTTTGGAGTGAAGAAAAGCAAGGGAGAAATGTAGTTATATTATGATTTAAAAATTTAAAGAGAAAAAAATTAATTTTAAAAATCATAACTACATTTGTCAACTGTTGTTATCATATTTAAAACTATTACCCAAGAAAAACATATATATATATACATATATGTATATATGAAAGTGCCAATACTCTTTAGAGGTATGCCAATATTCTTGCTCAATTACTATATTTTTTTCTTTTTGTCTTTCTGCTTAAGATTGTCTCACATATAGTGGATGAAGCTTTTGTGAGAGAGACCTTCTTTTCTGAGTAGATATTACTTCCAAAAAAGGCAAAAACAACAACTAAGGCTAAACTAATAAAAGACCAACACTAGTGAAGCTCACTCTCTATGCTAAGGATATATCAGCAAAATTGATAATGGCAAGATCAATGCTATATCACACAAGTGATTTTGATGATATGATGATGATGATGATGATGATGGATTCTTCCTAACCCTCAGAAACTGACCCCTTCCCATGCAGTATCTTTTTCAGGGCTATCTTTACTTCCTTATTCCTCAAAGTATAGATCAAAGGGTTCAGCATTGGACCTACCAAGTTCATCAGAATTTGCACGACAGTTCCCAGCATGGGGTTTGGTGTAGGCTGTAGGTATATAGTGATTATAGGTCCATAGGCACAGAGGATAGCAATGAGGTGGGCACTGCAGGTGGAGAAGGCACGCTGACGCCCCTCAGTTGACTGAATACTCAAGATGGAGATTGTGATTCGTGTATAGGACAGAAGGATCAGGAGAAAGCAGACAAGGGACACTAGACCAACATTAGTGAAGCTCACTCTCTGTGCTAAGGAGGTATCAGCAGACGCCAATGGCAAGATGGCTGGTATGTCACAGAAGAAGTGGTCTACTTCATTGGGACCACAGTAAGGCAAAGTGAAGGTGAGGGAAGTTAAGACGCTGGAGTGGAAACATCCTAATAGCCATGTGCCCACAGCTAGAGCCACACAGATCTTAGAGTTCATGATGACCGAGTACCGAAGAGGGTGACAAATGGCAGCAAAGCGGTCATAGGCCATCACTGTATACAGAAAGCACTCAATGCTCCCAAGAAAATGAAAGAAGAAGAGCTGGGAGACACAGTCTTGGTAGGAGATAAGTCTGCTAAGTCCCATAAGGTAAAAGAGCATTTTTGGACAGGTCACAGAAGAGAAACCCATATCAAATACGGACAAGTTCCCCAGGAAAAAATACATGGGTGTATGAAGGCGAGTTGAGGAAATAACAGCCACAAGGATAGATACATTTCCCACTAGGGTACAGGCATAGAAGGGCAGGAATAACACAAAAAGCAGAGTCTCAAAGCCCTCTGTGTGTGGGATCCCCAGGAGGATGAACTCAGTCACCACTGAGCAGTTTTTTATCTCCATGAAAGGCAGCTCCAGGAGAGGAAGAAGAAGCATCGGTGGTGGAGAAAGTCTTGGCTAAAGAATGCACATGATCAGAAAATGAAATGCAACTGGCAGTGTGTTTGGCTCTATGCCACAGAAAGATTGCTCATAATCCAATTTAGAAAATGTTATTACAAAAATTCTTGCCATAGCCAACTGAATGTTTTGTCCACGAAATAGTTTTGCTGTATTGATTCCAAGTGCAGACGTTTCTTGTTAAGTTAACGCTGAGTAAAGATCATGTTTGAGAAAGTAAGGACAATATCCACATAAATATATGCTGCTCCTTCGCCATGGCAGAGAAATATCAAGCCTCAAAATAATTTAAAATTTTTCACATCACTGGAGTCAGGAACTACAATTTCAACACCATTTTATTTGCAACCCACTATTAATAGTAGCCTTACATTTTACCCCTTTGTTCATGAAGTAAGATTAACTGATCACTAGTTAACTGCTTAAAACATGTTTATTTAATCTCAGTTCACTTAATTCTCACAGAATGTCTATGCTTTAGGTCTGGAATAAAGTAAATACTAATGCATTGGCTAGGATAAGCAACTCAGCTAAATCCAGGTTAATGGGAGAAATTAGGATCTAAAATTTTTTTTGTAGATATCAGTCTTTTCACTTTGTTATCTGTGATGTCATTTTCATATTGCTGCACCTATTGAACCAGGCACAAACATTAGTTGTGTTCTTGCCCTCTTAGCAAGCAATGGAAGATTAATGTGTCTTTCTGACTGTGCACATCAGCACACACGCATATACAAATATTTGTGAAGTCTAGGAGTACACTGTGTCATGTATAACTATACCCATAGTGGAAAGTATAATACTTGGCATTATGAAATGCTGAGAAATTAAAGCTCTCAAGATAAAATTGTTCAGTGCCTAGAAAGAACTGGATAAATTGATTTCCTTTTCACATACTTATGTGAAAGATCAGATAGCTATGTTCCCAAGTAACCTTGTAAAGTAGTTGATACTATGCTTTTGCTACAATCCACTAAATATTTTGGCTCTGGTAACTGGAGAACACTTGCTATTGTTCTACAGAAGAAAGGAAGAGAGAAAGAAAGGAAAGAAAGAAAGAAAGAAAGAAAGAAAGAAAGAAAGAAAGAAAGAAAGGAAGAAAGGAAGGAAGAAAGGATGGAAGAAAGAAAGAGGGAAGGAGGGAGGAAGAGAAAGAAGGAAGAAAAGAAAGAAGGAAAATAAGTAGGTTACAAATGAGAGCTACACATGTATTTATCATATCCATTCCAAATGCCTGTCATCCATTTAATAGAAATGCAAATAAACCTATCTAAATACAGGCTTATTGAGAATTTCTATTTTATTAGGCATTTTGAATCAAGTACAAATTCTTTGTAAAAGGAAATATTAAGAAAGGTATCTGTGAGCTGATTCTCAAGCAAGATCAAAAAAAAAAAAAAAAAGAAAGAAATTGCTATATTTTATTTTTTTATCAATGGATGATTTTATAAATCCTGGATTCTGAGATCATTTGTAAACAAGCATTTCAGATTCTCTTCTATGGATAACATGCACTATGAGCAGATGTGAACATGACACTTAACATGACTTACAAGAAGGAAGTGTGCTCTTTAAGCTTCTGTCCATTGGTCTTAACATGGCTGTTGATTCATATTGAAATTGGAGATTTCTGGAGAAACCACTGAGGGATCTTCTCTCATGCTCACTAAAGTTCTTCTTAGCCAAGAAACAGGGACAATTACAAAAAAAAACTGAATGTGCCTCTGTATTCCACAAAACTGCCTTCCAGGCAACCTCATTATTTTCTCATATATGGAAATTTAAATGATTTTGGAGCCCTTCAGAGTCAGTGAATGTATGCTATTCCAACAGGTTTCTGAACAGAAAGGATAATCAGATACTAGTAACAATTCCAACTAAGGTTGTTCGGATAATGCCTTATCTAGTGGCATTACTTTGAAATTATTTTAAATAATAAAATGAAAGTTAAAAATGTAGAGCCATATACAGACATGCTATTTCCATGACTGACCTAGGGAAAGAGAAAAATATAATGACTATAATTCAGTCTGGGATCCACATAGATATCATCCCTCAGCATAAATACATAATATTAAGTAGTCAAGTGTCAGCAGTATACCTTGGTCTTTTTTTTTTTTTAATGCCCAATTTCAAATAAAATTTTCATACTTCTTACTCTGGACTCAGTTGGGTCTTCCGAAACTATAAGCAGAAAATACCCAAAACTATTAGATTATATTGTTGAGAGGGAACTTGATTAAGGTTAAGTAAGGTTATAAGGGTGATTGATCCAAAAGAAGCAATATTCTCATATACAAGGAAGGATCACCAGATTGCTTTCTCTCCTGTTTCTCACCCCCCGTGTTTCTCCACATGAGAACACAGTGATAACATGATTGTGCTATCTCCCAAAAACAATCCTGATGCAAGACTTCACTTCATTTTGGATGGTTGTCTATGCTAAGTGTTTGTGGCAGGCCTTCATGATAATTGCAATTGACTAAAATACTTCTGATTTTCTATTAGTTTGATTTGGAAATATAGGTCCAATTATTGACTTCCTAATAAACATGATTTTCAACTGAAAAACTGACTTCCAAAAGCATAAATATATCTACACATGACTTTTCCAGAATTAAATATGTATACATATTAGTCAAAATATATTAAAATCAGCAATAAATAAGAAAAATTGCTGTAAACCTAACCCTCTTTTGTATGAATTTTATATATTTATAATCTGATTTTTCTTTTCCAAAAAAACACAAACTTCATATTCTCAAACAACTGAAAATAAATAAAACATAAGATATTGAAATAGAGAAAACCAAAGATTGACTGCCAATATTTAGCTATTTGAAAAAAACTGAAAAATACTGCTTTCTGAAAATGATTTCTGAAAAATGGAAACTTACCCAAATAATGTGCAGGAAAATAAACAGAATTATATGTGGAGTCGTTAAATATGAAGCACTCAATAAAAATAAGTTATTAAAAAGGCAACAAATATTTATAAAAACTAATAAACATAAAGTATGAATATTCACATGAAATACTTTCTATTCCAACTGTGCAATTAGTTAATTAAAATCTTAGTGGGTGAAAGGCATCTGTTATCTTCCACTTTTATGGGTTGGAAATCCAGGCATTACCTAATTGCATATCAGGAGTTCTGCCAGAAAATCTTATAAGGTTGCTGTAGAGCTGCCAGTTGGGAACTGGGACTTCAATCATCCCTGAAGTGCCCACTAGGGAAGAACTCTGGGCTACTATCCAACTGAGACCTGTGACAGTATGGATTCATAAAGTGTAAACTGCCTTCTCCAAGGCAATCAAACCAAAATACTACAAAGTGGAGAATACCATCGAGATGGATGGAAGGCACAGCTGTTTACAATCTCAACGTCATTCAACCACTCCTGCCACCTTCCATTGCTAGAACCGATATGCTAAATCCAAGCAGAAAAGGGCTTTGCAGAGCAGCAGAGGCGACAGTGATCTAGTAATAACTGACTACCTTGGGACAACCAGATATTTGTATTTTTCAAAATCAAAGTGGAAATAATTTCTTACCCTGTCACAAACAGAATGCAATTTGACATAGATTAAAGATTTAAAACTGAGAAATAAAGTCATAAGAATTTAGGACCAATTAAATGTAAAATGTTAAATTATAAATACATCCAAATATAACATGAATAAAAAATTTAGACCTAAGAATTATATTATAAAACTAAAATTTTGGACTTTCATTTGTAGTATCATTTTTTACAAACATGTAATTATCATAATATATTTGACAACATTTAGAAATACCAACATGTGATGATATGAAAACACTTTCTTAAATCAATGTAAATCAACATGGACTATTATGAATGTCTATTAATTGTCTGTTAATATTAATCTTGCTAACATTTTATGGTTCCTAGTTTAAGCACTAGTCAATATATTCATAAAGCATATGTAATAATTGTCTCAGTTAACCTAAGAGGTCCTGTTGTTTTACACTGCTACCAAATCAATGACTAAAATATAAGCTGTTTTCCCCCAGGTCCTCAAGTGCAATTGTTCATTCTATCTACCATGTTCAGACATTTTACAACTATCAGACATTTGTAGTATGGGAAAACATTTTCACAAGTATGTCAAATCTTATCAGAAAAAAAAAAAGACCATTGTTGCTCCTTTGGACAATATATTGGGTGTTCAGATAGTTTTGGAAACTCCTTTAGGTTCTTTCAAAGCACCAGTTTGACACTGCTATTGCCCACATTTAGAGTCCCTTATGTAGCATTCAGAAGTGAAGCCACCCCTGTAACACGGGCCATTCCATTCATAACCAGCTCTTTGCATTAATGCTTGCTTCCTCATTTTCCATGAAAATGTTTCTACTTTTGTGTTTTGTACTGTTCAAATCAAACGTGTTCTCATCAGACATCTTCTAAAAATATTTCCCTTCTTCTTCATAGATTACATTTCTTTGGATTCCGAGTCATTTAACATTTAAAGGTGCTTGTGTCTGAAAAGGTATTCTTAGTCTTGAAGCTAATGTCCCATGTGTAATGAGGACTAGGATCAACCTGGGACATGAAAATGTTCTCAGATATCTGTGAATGAATGAATGAGTGAGTAAGTGACAGAATAAATTAATTAATAAATGAGCAAATGAATGAATTTTCCTCATTGTGTGAATTACTTGAATTAGTGTTGATTTGTTTTCCATGCTAGCACTCCTACCCCAAGTGCCAGCTCCACATGGAAAAAAAATTGAGAATACCAGGTAGTCTTCCCACAGACCTTCTCTACTCTCTGTCACGTACTACCTGCCCCAATTTGTCAGGCTTTCCCTAGCACTGAAACAGAGCACCAATTGCAGCCTCTTTTCCTCCCTGTCCACATCTCCAATGGATCTACAAACTATCCCTCCTGGCCTCCCTTGCCCAACTTTTCAAAGTGTCCCAGAACCCATCTCAGGCAGCCAACCCTTACTCAACCACAGGCCATACCTACCAGAAGACAGGGTAGGTTTTACAAAGACCTTCTCCACTCTCCCTGCTAACCCCCAGAACCTGTTCCTCAGACAAGTCTCTAGAGCTTCAAGAACACTAAGTGAGGCCTCTATTCCCCCATGGCCCATGTCTCCAGTGGATCACAGAGATCGGGACCATTCCCTCCTAACACCCCTCTCTATCGTGTCACTGTACCCCAGACTCCAACACAGCAAGATTCCCTGTGAAAACACCAGCCAACTAGTTCAACAAAACAGGCAACTCACACATAACAGTAGATTAAAATTTGGAGAGGGAGTAGTAATCAAACACCCACCCAACAAAGACAAACTTAGGAAGCAGTGCCTAGACCTATAGACATCCCAAACTCAAATGCCTAGGTGCCGGTGTAACAATACAACACATAACAGCCAGGAAAATCCATTTTCCCCAGAGATCAGCTATCCTACCTCAGCAGGCCCTGAGCATTCCAATATAGCTGAGGGAAAACGCTTTAAAAACAACTCTATGAAGGTGATGGAGGTCCTTAAAGAGGAAGTTAATAAATGTTGGTTTACAAATCCTGAATCACAATGGGCTGGGCTCTCCCATATCAACACTAATTAAGAAAGTATCCTACAAGCCGGGCAGTGGCTTCATTCCCAGCACTTGGGAGGCAGAGGCAAGTGGATTTCTGAATTCCAGGCCAGCCTGGCCTACAGAGTGAGTTCCAGGACAGCCAGGGCTACACAGAGAAACCCTGTCTCAAAAACAAACAAACAAACAAACAAACAAAAAACAAAAACAAAAAACAAAAACAAAACAAAAACAAAAACAAAAACAAAAACAAAAACAAAACAAAGAAAGTATCCTACAGTCTTGACTATAGCCCAATCTTATGTAAGCATTTTTGCAGCTGAGGTTTCCTTATGTGAGATGACTCTAGTGTATCAAGATCGCATAACACCAGCCACCAGAGCTTGTTCCTTGGTTTTGGTGTAAGTAGCAGTCTCAGAACCCTTAGCATGTTCAGCAAGCACTGTATTCCTGAGCTGTTGCAGGTGGTATTACCGAAAGGCTGATTGTTCTAGGTGCTGTGAGAAAGCAAGCTGAGGAAGCCATCCGGAGCAGGGCTGAAGCAGCCCTCCTCCATCATCTCTGCATCAGCCCCCTGCCTCAAGCTTCATGCCTGGTTTGATTTCCTGCCTCGACTTTTCTCATAAAATCGTGATTCAGGGTCTGTAAACCAAATAATCCCACTCCTTCGCAAGTTGCTTTTAACCATGGTGTTTCATAGCAGCAATAGTAACCCGAAGATAAACCAACAACATAACTACTGAATTTCCAAAGCGAAAAATAGGCTGACTGGATTTTCTTATGTGTTATTTTTCTCAAACAAACCTGTATATAAGTAAGCCTTGTTCATAACATCTCTCCCACAGTAAAACAAAATGGACTAATGAAAAAATGAAACAACTATAGAACAAACAGGATTCTAATAAAAAGGACTAATTTGAACAAATTGTATTGTTTAGAAAAATCAAATTATACTTGATAATAAAGGTAATACAAGGTTGAATGATTTAATAAGATATTTGTGAGCCCTATGTTTTAATTTTTGAAATTGTTTTTAAATTTAAAAAATGGATTTTACTGGACAATTAAATTTTGAAGTAAATATTTTTTTAATTTGAAGAAAAGCTGTCAATTCAAAGTGAATCAATGATGAGAATGCTCCATGGGAGATGTGAAGACTGCAGCAGAGATAGATTAGTCTCATAAGCCACAGAGATGGATATGGATGCTACACATGAAATATGGCTCCCTGGGAGTTACAACAGGACTATCAGCTTCACTCACACACACCTCTGTGAACCATGAACCGGATTGGGTGCTATACAAGAGGAGAATTATGCCTGGCAGATAATGTTCTTCATTAGCTTTAATGAACTTTAACAATCATCTGGCCATTGCAATTTTCACTGGCTACAATTTCACTGACTTCATCAACCCCCTCACACTGCTTTCCCAGGTCTCTGTAAACCAGCTTTCCTCTGCTGCTGATTCACAGGCTCTTCTCAGAAAGGTATCCATGGAAACCAAATGCAGAGACAAAGGGAGGCACACACAGAAACAGATTAACATCGATTTTAAATCTACTGTAGCTTTTCTTTGGACCTTTACAAATGTTTCTAGCACAGCTAATGCCAAAAACTTACAAATCTCTTATGTGCTGTCATTAAGGTAAATGCTAGAAATACTATCCCGTAACAATATCATAAAGCAAAAGAAAAGCATAGTCATGTGTCCCTCAACAAAGAGAACATAGCCCAAAAAACATAATGAGACAATTATGTTAGCATGGAAAATCACAGGGTGAATTTGTACAAACCTAGATGTAATTCAAAGAACCCATAAACACAAGGTGAACCTGGTTATCTTCAGCAAAATAGGACATTCTGTTTTATAGAAAGCCAAAGATTTCAGAAGTAGAAGTGCACTCTCATATATCCATAAACTGGGTAGTGCTGTAGATATATAAACCAGTAAGTACACAGCTGTTCACTATCACTACCAAGGATTTTTTTAACCAAATAATATTGTTTGTGCTAAACATTTACATGAAGGGCAGTACAGTATGCTTCTGGACACCTGTCCTACCACAAATGTAACAAAAATGATGTTGCATATAAGTGTCACTAAGTGCTATGAATTTTCCCAGTTTTATTATCTTTCAATATAGCTTATAAATTAGGTTTTAGTTTTAGGATTTATTTATAATTTATGTGTATGAGTGTTTATACTCAAGTATGTGTGTGTACCATGTATATGCCTGGTGCCCGCAGAGGCCATATGAAGACATCAGATCACCTACAAGTAGAATTATAGATGGTTGTGAGCCACCAGGTTGGTGCTGGGAATAGAACCTGGGTCCTCTGCAAGAACAGCAAGGGCTTCTAATCCCTAAGTCGTCATCTCTCCAGGGCCTCATTATTATCTTATAAGGCCAGCATCCCATGTGTGGTCTATCATTGACTGAGAATGATCACAAGTGGTATTTAGTGTTTCATCATCATCATCATCATAATAATAAATAATAATGGGCCACACATAATAATAGTCTGCTTTACAGATCTTTTACTTTTTATTATATCTTATTTATTTTTATGCATGGATGTGTATGCCAATGAAAACTATATAAACTTCAGAGGATACCTTACAGGAATTCGTTCTTTCCTTCCACTGTATGGATCCTGGGGACTGTACTCAAGTTGTCAGGCTAAGTGGCAGGGACCTTACACAATGAACCATCTTGCTGGCTCTGTTTTATGCTTTTTGGTTCTGGTTTTGTTTTTTTTCTTTGTTGTTGTTTTGTTTTAGTTTTTGTTTATTTTGTGTTTTTAATCTAAAGGAGAAGAAAAGTCAAAGTGTTGGGTTTTTTATTTTTCCTCATTTTGTTATTCCTCTGCCTTTAGCCCTCCTACATTTTCCCTAATGCTCAAATCTTCACTATGTCTAATTTTTCCAAAACTTCAAATCCTCTCTAATAAACATGATTATGTGTCATTTCCTTCTTCAAGCTTACCTGACATTTCTAGGTCAAATTGACTTCTCTCCTCTGGATCCACTTCATATTTTAAGTAAATTGATCTTATGATCACTTGTATGCAATTTGTTTCACAGTTTCAATGAAAATCTGCCCGATTCATAGTATTTATTCTCTGTAGTTTTCTTCACACACACTTATTAAATCATAAGTTAAGGTTGGCTAAATGAATGCCTTAGTTCGTTAAAATGAGTAGGGATATTCTGAGTTCTGAGGCCCCTAAGTGGAACACAGAACTCCTTCCCTGGTACATAAGTTTACTCATGAGCCATAATGGAGTTCCTATCTAGTTAAAATTCCTTTTTAAGAGTCAAGAATTAAAAAATAAGACAGTTACAGTGCATCTGTGTGGGTCTGGTCTAAATGTTTCTGTTTAGCTTTGATTGTCATTGAGTTCCAAGTGCTTAGTTGTTGCTTTAAAATAGTACAGTTAGCATAGGCTGTGGGGCAAGTACACAAGGATATCATTTACAAGGAGATATCCAGCCCCATATTACAAATAGCTAAAAATTCTCAGCTGTGCTCACCCTCTGCCACTGAGCCACTGTGGGGTGTGTGTGTGTGAAAATACTGAAGAAGGAATTGGTAGCCTTAGATGCATAGAGGCATGCAGTCCCTGTCCATTGGAAATTTCAACAGATGCAATGATAAGACAAGCAACAAGACAATATAAAATCTTATTCTATAACAAACAGTATCTGCCATAGAATCTACAGTCATCTACAGTACTACATTTAAATCTTGAATTTAAAACCAAACCATCCCTGAAATAACAGGTAGATAGATAGATAGATAGATAGATAGATATTTAGATAGATAGATTATAGATAGATAAAGATATAGTTTGATCTTTCAGTGTCCTGATGATTTATTACACACAAAACAATTGCTTCAGATAATATTAAAATGTCTCTAACCACTTCAGAAAGAACATAGTGCTTATCAGTCTATCACAAGACAGATTTTGGTTTATGATGGGATCTGAATGATTTTAAGATGTTATTAAAAATCTTTCTCTTATTGCACTGTAATTGTCATTTTTTAAATCCTTGACTCATAAACAGGAATTTCGACTAGACAGAAACTCCATTATGGATAATTCTAAAAGCACTTTCTAAAGATGAGGGGAATCTCTACACCTTGAAATGACTGCATAATCTTAGGTACCAGTGAAGGAGTTGTGTGTTCCACTTAGGGGTCTAAATCCTGAGAATAGTCCTACTTATCTTAATGATCTAGTACATTAATTTAGCCAGCCTTTACTTATATTTTAATAAGAATCTGTGAAAAAGAGGAAAGTAGTTTCTCTTCTATTAGGTTTCAGGAATATGATTTTTATTTGCATTGATTATATTTTTTGTAAACCTATGTGTGTGTTGTTTGTGTACATAAAATACATCTAAGGATATGAACTAGTCCTAACCTTGTATTTTCAGTAGTGATACTGAAACACATGCTTTAAATAATAATCAGCAACTTGCTACTTAATTCAAACCATGTATACTGCCATGGTGTTCAAGTTGGGCCTTCTCAAGTCTCAAGTTGCTTACCCTGGTCCTGTTGCATATTTAAACTGCCTAGATTAAATTTTTCTTTCTAACATGTGCTGGCCAAAGTCAATTTTGTCTACTGAAATATGATTGATAAATGCTGCGGATGCTTCTTAGAGGTGAGAGGACCTAACACAGAGACTACTCAAATAGTTGGAGGTGTGCTAAAAATTCTGAGTAATCACTAAATATTTTTAATTGCAGATAAAAACTATTCAGTGGTATAGTAAGTGGCAAGGGAAATTTTTGTCATTGGTTCCTTTAAGGGAAAATATTAGTAATACTTTTTAATGCAGTAGTTTAGAGACATCCAGCCTCATTATAGAAATGCAGAAAAAAATAGGAGTCAATGAACTTGTTTGAATAGCCAGCCTCCTGAGAGACACAGACGTTCCTCATTTTTCTCTCATGTTTTCTATGTTATGTACATTATTTGACATGTCACTATCCTATTGATTTATCACATATAAAACAACTGCTTTACAGGATAATCAAAATGCTACTTCTCTGTTTTAATGATGTATATAATAAGGCATTTAAATTTAATGAATCGTCAAATACGTTATTTATAAAGCTACATTTGTGATTATATATAATAGATTGAAGCAAAATTGAATGAGCATTTCCCATTATAACTCTACTAATTTCCAATTAAAATTCCATTAATTAAAATGTGTGGGGAGGAAGCTGTGTGTTGGGATATGCATGCGACATTCAAAAATTTTTTCCTTGGAGACACATTCCAGAAAGAAACTAAGGCATAAACACTTTAACAAGCATTTACCTTACTTAACACCAACCCCCAAACTGATTAATCTTCCCTGCCCCATGACTCCCTCACACATGAGATTCAAAACTAGTGGGGAGTCAAACTCATAATGAGCACTAGATGCATCTCAGGTATGACACTCTGGAGATTAATTATTTCTAAAAAGTTTTCTTCTGTGATTCCCTTCGAGATACATTATAAGTTGATGTAAGTGGTAAGAGAGATTTCTGTAAATGCATTTTCTGCTATGAACTTTGGTTACCTAATTAAAACGAAGTCCCATTATCTGGATGTCAACAAATGATGACAATCAACATTATTGCAGGGTACACATGTCCTCCACTGTACAGGAAAGGACTAACTCATGGTCACTGAGAGCAGGACCATATGAGTAATGTTGAGTAGGTTGCCCAGCCTGTCAGTCAAACACTGAGAAACAGGGATATAGTAGCCTCTATATCACAGGCTTAGTGTTACAATAAATAAAATATGCATATAAAAGGCTCACTGTAGTACTTACTTCATTGCATTCTTAGCCAATTCACAACAAAATACCATTTTTGTGTTATTTCAATGTTTCTTGATGGTAGCTTTACCTTATTCTCATTTATATACAGTTACAATTTTAAATAGGCTTACTTTAACAAGGCTTCCTCACATGATTTAAAAGCCCATTTATCTTAGTTTAAATATTGTTCTTACAGTTTTTCTATAATAGGTCACTTTGACAGGTTATTAATCTCTAATAGCAGTTACAAGTGAAAACACTGCCTTTCTAATATTTAAGGAGAAATTCAGGCAAATGACAAGGTTTTTTACTCTGTTTTGTTCTTGGTTGGTTGGTTGGTTTTTGGTTAAGAATTTTTATATACTGCTTATAATATGTTAATTTTAGCTCTCAGGTCATTATTTGTCCTGGTGACATAAAATATGTAATTCCAAAATTAATTTCTTTTACTTTTATTGGGTTAGATGCTCCTGAGTTTGGCATTTCAGTATCCTTACATGAAGCAAAATTACTAGAAATATAATGAAAAAAGCTCACCCAATTTTGCTTCATTCTAATATTATATATATACATATATATATATATATATATTACATATAATGCAATATATATAACATGTGACTATAAATAACTTAATGTATCAAATATTTTATGATTAATTGAATTTAAATGTTTCACTATATACAGCATTAATTAGGATAGTTAAGTGTGTGCCAGTTGACTGAGTCATAAAATTTTCAGATACCTGGGTAAACACTATCCTGAATGTGAGTCTGATGTTGTTATTAATGAGGTTGACATTTCAGCCAGTGAACTAAGTAAAGATTACCCACGCTGTGTGGGGAGCCCCCTTCTACTTAGTTGAGGCCTAAGTAGAGCATAAGGACTAAGTGGAAGAGAACCTTAAGGGTCTGATAGGCTAAGGTTACCCATAGTTCTCCTGTTCTCAATTGGATTTCATATTCTTAAAATTCTACATTCTTTGAAATTCTAAAAATGGAATCTATATTTCCTGTTCTCACACTCAAATGTGATTTACAATTATCCCTTCACGTTTACAGTAGCAGACATGATTTTCTTTGTGTGAAGTGGGCCTGAAATCTAAACCACTGTAACAGTCACAGCATTAAGTACCAATAGACACATTGTGCCTGACAGGCTTCAATTATAGCATAAATCATTTATGTTTAGGTGAAATCACTGACGAATTCCCCCCCTTAACAGTCTTTGTGGTACCTCCTAGCAGTATACACTGACTAGCAAGGAAGAATCTTCCAGTCCAATTTCAGGTCTATTTTTCTTTGTCCATAACCAAGATATGTGATGTCTTCATCAACACAGTCTTACCTTTTAGTTCTTCTGGGTAGCCAAGAACAATGCCAATAACCTGTGTTTTTCTTATACATTCCAGGACCTCACTGATTAATAACTTATAGGAAGTTATTGTATATCTACACTGGGATTTCATTTGCTTAGCCATGACTTCAAGAATTGATATTATCTACTTATGTAGAAATCTTCAATACAAATTCTTTTAAACTTAAATACATATTTAAAATAAGTGTTTTTAAGTAAATTTTATAATAATGTGTCAATATTTTATTCTCACATCCTTGGTTCTTGCTAACACATCCCCCTCTATTCTATCCCTTAACCCTTTCCCTGTTAAATGTTACACCCAAATAGTTCTCCTTCTATTTTCAGTTCATCACACTTTCAGCCCCTCCACTATCATAGCACCTTCTAACTCTCTTGCTATCTTCCTGATCATATCTAACATCCCAGGCTCAACATAAATCAAATCAGAGTTCTATGATTTGAAGCAGTGGTTCTTATTTGGACACAAACATGCAGCACATTTTTTTCTGGACCTATATTACTTCACTTAGTATAATTGTTTCCAGTTCCATAATGTATCTGAAATTTTCATAATTTGATTTTTATTTAGTGCCTGATATAATTCTACTATGTGAATTTACCACATTTTTGTTATCCACTTATTTGTTGATGACCATACAGACTGACTCAATTTCTTAGATATTGTAAATGGAACAAAGTGACTATAGCTATGTTGTATCTTCAACATAAAGTATAAACTCCTTTGGGTATATGCCCAAGAGTGCTAGAGCTGGATCAAATGGCACATATATTTTTCACCTTTTGTGGCACCTCCATACTGGTTTCCATAGTGAGTGGATAAATTTATGCTCCAATAAACTATATATGAGGGTTCGTTTTGGCCAAATTCTTACCAGCATTAATTATCATTTATTTTATAAAATCATAATAATTGTAAGATGAAATCACAAAGTAGTCTTGGTTTGCATTTCTTTAATGGCTAGCAATGTTAAACATGTTTTAAAGTGTTTATTGGCCACATGTTCAATTCCATCATCATTTTTATATGTATGATTCCTTTTTTTAAAAAGTAGTAATTCTTGGAGAATGTTTGTTTTGATCCTGCTCATCATCCTCTTCCAATTTTTCCCAGCACACATCTCTATCTCCACATAACAAATTGTGTGTCCTTTCTTTCTAACCAGGTCTAATTTGTGCATCATAGCTGATATCAATACTTTATTATAGCATTTGCTTTCTTAGTATTTATACTTTTTTAGTTCTTTATATATTTTAAATGGTGATGTATAGCTGGCAAATATTTTCTCCCACTCTACTTTTCCTAGTCTTTTTTTCCCTTATGATACACTAAACTTAATTAGTGACGTCCAAATGCAAAGAGATATGGGTTTCCCCCCCACCCCCGAAGCATGGAAAATCTATCAATGGTCACATATTTAAAATAAAATGATTCTCCCTCTCCTCCATGACCTATCAACTACCAATAGCTCTTCAGTAAGGGGTGAGAGCTGAAGAACCTTCAGTTTATGCTAAGTTTTGGCTGTCATCTTGTGCAAGTGAACACACAGTTGTAATGTGATGAGTGTGGTAGCCTTGCCATATCCAGAAGACTGAATTTTACACCATTCTTCCAGCTCTTCCAGCCCTTACATTATTTCTCCCTCATCATTTGTGATGTTTCCTAATCATTGTTGGTCATAGGGTAGGCTAGAAAATTCTGCCTTATTAGGAAGACTCAGTCTTTTATTTTCAGTCCTTTGACAATTTTTTTCTCTGACTTCTGGTCCCTGACAAAAAGAAGCATCTCTGACCCATGTGGAGAGTAGCCAACATAAATGGATATAAACATAATTATTGAGGATACAGTTTGGCAGTGTGACCATTCAAGAAGACAATAGCAGATTCTGTTTAACAACCTATTGTTTCCCAAGTCAGAGACTTTTGACCAGTATTACAGTCCAGATAAGAATTTTCTTTCACTGGAGCAGGCCTCTAATCCAATCAGAGAGAGGTCAGTTACTGTAGCAGTTTGAATGAGAACTGTCCCCCATCTTGTATGTATATGAACAATGGGTACATATTGTTGGCTTTGTTTGAAGTTAGAGAACCTTTGGGCTATGGAGTCTTACTTGAGGAAGTATATCACTAGGAATAGGTTTTTGAGAGTTTATATGTAGTCTTGCCTCATTTCCAGCTCACTCTGTCTGTCTTTTGGGTATTAATGGAGATGTAATTGCTCAACTTCTTGCTCCTTCTGCCATGTCTCTTAGTTGCTTGCATGCCTCTCTCCCATAACAGATTCGTCACTCTGGAACCATAAGCCAAAATAAGCATCTTTTTCTTTAAGTTGTTTTCAGGCATGGTGTTTTATCAGAGAACACAAAGTAACTAATAGAGAAGGTGGTACCAGGTGAATGGGGTATTGCTGTGAATAACCTACCCATGCTTCTTTTTTAGAGGAAAGTGCAACACCTTGAAACTTTGGACAAGAAAAGTGATGGAATAATACAAAAAGAATGTAGCAGGCTATTGTAGTAAGAGCCTGGATGACAGTAGTGCTGAGAATAATGGAAAGAATAGAGGGCTAGTTCATAAGGCTGACAAAGGGTGGGACAAGCTATTACCAACTGACAGAAAGACAATTTGTAGGCTATTTTGGCAAAGAATCAGGCTGCCTTCTGTACATGTCTTCAGAACTTTCTTAAAGCAAAATGAAAATGTAACTGATTCTTTTTTATTTTTCTTTGTTGTTTGTTTGTGTGTGTGTGTGTGTGTGTGTGTGTGTGTGTGTGTGTGTGTGTTGTAGAGGAAAGTTGAAGACAACATAAGATTGAATCTATGGGATAGTTACTACTTATAATTTTTATTTAGGTCTACAATGAGAAAAATATAAGTGAAACAAAATAAAATATAAGTTGTAAAGATTAGAGACAAAAGATCACTAAAAAATTTAATGCTGGAAGCAAGGCTACGTTGAGAGAAAAGCTATAATTGGTTTGGTTTGTTGTTTTTTATTAAATTTATTTGTTTTTATTCTTTAATCCTTTTTTACAGTTCAGAATTCATCCCCCTCCAGATCTGGCCCCCAATTGCTCCCCATCCCATTCCTCCTCACCCCTGTCCCCAACTAAGAGGATGTTCTCACCCCTCCCACACCTACCCCAACAGGCCTCCCCACTCCCTGAGACCTCAAGTCTCTCTCACTGAGGACAGACCAGGCAGTCCTCTGCTGTATATGTGTCAGGAGCCTCATATCAGCTAGTGTATGCTGCCTGGTTGGTAGTTCATTGTCTGAGAGATCTCAGGAGTCCAGGTCAATTGAGACTGCTGGTCTTCCTATGGGGTTGTCCTCCTCCTCAGCTTCTTCTCGCCTTTCCCTAATTTAACCACAGGGGTCCCCAGCTTCCATCCATTGCTTGGGTGTTCCTATCTGCATCTGTTTGTTAGGTCTCACAGAGGGCAGCCATGCTAGGACCCTATTTATAAGCACACCACAACATTAGTAACAGTGTCAGGGCCCCAGGCCTCCCCTTGAGCTAGATCCTAATTTGAGCCTGTCACAGGACCTCCTTTCCCTCAGGCTCCTCTCCATTTTTTGTCCCTGCAGTTCCTTTAGACAGGAACAATTCTGGGTCAGAGCATTTGACTGTGGGATGACAACCCCATCCCTCTACTTGAGGTCCTGTCCCTCTACAAGTTCCCCTTCCCTACTGTAGAGCATTTCATCCAAGGTCCCTGCCTTGAGTCCTGTGAGTTTCTTACCTCCCAGATCTCTGATACATTACAGAAGGTCCACCCACCTCCTACCTCCTGAGGTTGCCTGTTTTCATTAAGGAGATTAGTACCATTACTGCCCCCTGCCCCCCTGCTATTCACAGGAAGGACTGGAAGGTACTCTTTAAATAGAACCATTAGGTGGCAAGACCCCATGTGGATAATCTTCCAGCTTGTACAATAAGAAAGTCTAAGAAGCTATTTGGGCTTAGGAAGAAATTTCTGTAAAGTATGAAAGTTTCTGCTAATGTTGTTGAAGGGATGGGGATCCATCTTAAGATCACAGGTGAATTTAGCATGTTGTCTTCCTAGTAATTACATTAAAGGCCTGAAAATGCAATGGTGAGTGGAGGGAAGAGTAAGGGAGTCTTGATTTCTTCCTCTGGAATTAGACAGCTGCTGAAGACAGACACTACATAACAATGTTGCAGGGATGTCAATAAGAAGACCCCGAGATGAAATTACGTGAAGCTGTAAGAACAAACCCTGGGTTGTGGAGGGGACCCCAAAAGCCATGAGTCATTCACCAACTAGAGTTAGATACAGGGGGCTGGACCAACCAAATGGTAAATGTATGTTGCAGGCCACAGAACTGAGAAAGTAAAACAATCTAAGCCTTTTGAAATCAAAGTCTTAGGCAAGAGACATGGAGCTTTAACATTTACCTTGTTGGTTTCAGTTCTATTTTGGTCCAATATTTCCTCTCTATGGCCCTATTTCTCCCTTTGGGAATAGATATGTATATTCTGTGTTATTTGTGTTGGAAGTATATGATTTGATTTGTGATTATTTTTAAAGAGGCTCTCAGAGTTAAGAGATTGCCCTGTAAATGGAACTTTGAATTTTGAAATAGCATTGAGATTGTAAAAGTCTATGGGAATCTTTAAAGATGGACTTTTTTTTATGATCATGAGCTTTTTAAAGACAGGGCATGGAATGCAGTGACTTGAACAAGAAGTGTCCCCCATAGGTTCACATATTTGAACAATTGATTTCCTCTTAGTGGTGCTAGCTGGAGAGCTCTGAACCCTTTAGAATGTGCATATTTTCTAGATGACATATATCACAATGAACAGGCTTCTTCCTTTACTTCCATTTCACTCTCTTTGTTTACTAGGTATAGCTGCAAATATGATTTTTCAGCTTCTTGTTCCTGCTGCCATGATTGCCACATGCTGCTGGGCATTTCTGCCTTAAAGGACTCCTCCCCTTCTGCAATCATAAGTCAATATAAACACTTTCAGAAGTCAATTTTGGTCATGGCACTTTACCACAGCAACAAAAGTAACTGATACCATTAGCCTGTAGTAATCTTGCCATTTCTACATCAATGAGCACCTACTTAGAATATAGTTTAGCTGAATCAGAGCTCAATTATAAAGAGTATCTATGTGTACTGAGGGACATTTACACCATTTACTTGAGAATAGTTTCCGACAAAGGAAGTTCTTTTCAGTCCATATACGCAAAGAACAGTTTAAAATGTCACATAATTATCACTCCAAGTAACACTCACTAGAAAATTTGGGCTAGTAGATCAACTTGCTGATCGTTCTAGACCATCTCTCAGCAGATTCCCAATGGACTCTAGACCCAGTTCTCCACAGTGTTAAGTCACAGACATCTGCTTAACTAACTATCCTATCATATCTTACATTACCACTCTATTTCTCTGCTTCCTGAGAGAATCTTCCAAATGAATTGCCTATACCTAAATCCCATGTCAGTGTAGGTTATTGGAAAATCAAAATGAAGTAAAATGACCAACTTTACTTCTTCCATCATGGAAGCAAATGAATATGAAGAGGTTGAAGGTTGTCTCCCCATGTTTTATGTGCACAGAGGAAAAGCATAAATAACTCATCAAAGTATGGCAATTTAAAAAAAAAAGGACTCCTTGGATTTTAGGAACTTCTTTATTTATGAGTAAAATGAACAAATACTGACATAGACATATAGCAGGATACTACACAGAGACAAGTTGACATACCTTTATCTTGGGGTACTATACTTTGGTAATAGAAAATAATTCCAGACATATATAACCATATAGAAATCCGAAAAGGAACACTAAATCAAAGAATAGTAAATCAAAGAAAAATCCAATAGAATAACATAAAAGTCTTGTGATATAGTATTTAGGGAAACAAACATATGGTAAAACTAAAAAAACTAAATAAAAATAGAGAAAGAGTGAGAATGTTGCTTTTCAGGCAGAATTAAAGATAGGAGATAGTAATTCTGGAGGGAAATTCACTAGTTATGTTTTCCCTTTGTAGGAAAAGGACTACATATGTCATCATAGTTCTTTATACTTAATGGAGATTTACTGACATCATCTCCTGTTTTTTAGTATCTAAAAAATATATATTGTTTTGAAAGATCTTTCTAGAGTGGCCTGTTTACATGAAGAGGCAGCTCAGATTCAACACGGAGACATGAGAGCTCCCAGCAAGTTTCAGAGCAGCTAAGTTTAAGAGGGATTGGGTTGCTTAAGGAGACAGTCATTTTTAGAAAAGTTTTTCCTCCAATCTAAGAACAAGAGGCTGAATTGTATATAGGTATAGCAAACAGAGGGCATATGGATCTTATCCTCCTGCAAAAGATATTCCCCTTTAAATAGCAAACAGTTAAGATATACCAACTTAAGGAATTAACTCTCATGGACACTCCAAAGGAACGTGTTGGTTCTTTATGAATAGAATATCTTAGCCATTATTCAGATGCAACATGCAAGTAAACAAAGTGTTCAGTCAACTTCCTTTAAGTGAAATTACTTCCTATTCCTTCCCCAACAGAGGGTAGTGCAGGGGGTGGACATTTCTTTTGCCTTCATTTTCTACCCAGGTCACAGTATTACTCTTGGATTCATGTTAGTTGCAGGTCTGTTTTTTATTTATTTATTTATTTATTTATTTATTTATTTTAACCTACAGATGTTCACTACCAACAGAAAGGTTTAGAATCTTTACCTCTGCATACCTGTGTCTTAATAGAATCTCTTGTGAAATAAAATCCAAATAAGCAGAAACAAAGTGAGCAGGAATCACTCCAATTTTTTAAAATTCTTGTAAGATTGTCACACCTAAGAAACTATAACCAGGAAATGAGGAAAGAGAGGATAGATATGCAGAAAACATGAAATAATTTGACATATATTTCTGGATTCCTCTTTAAGACCTTTATTTTATTTTTTTTTAAATCATGTGTGTGAATGTGTGTCTATGCCAGGGTATGTGTGCCTGAGTACAGGTTCACTTAGCGGCCAGAGTCACTGCATCTTCCTGGAGCTGGAAGTACAGGAGGCTAGAATCCACCTGATGTAGATATTGGAAACTGAATGGATCCTGAGCGAGTCCTATGCCAGGGCAATTTGCATTAACTGCTGAGCCATCTCACTAGCTCCTCCAGATTCCTTTTTAGGCTCTCTTTCTTTTATTTAAACTGACAAAAGAAAAATAACAGAGAGAATCTCAAGAGTATTGGCTGGGGTAAAGGTTTGATACCTTTCAGCAACCCTACAGTTCATTCCAGTGGCTGAGGAAAGAGAGGTCAAAAGATTTCCTTGAATACACTCATTTATCAAGTAAAGTGGAAGGAAGACTGAGCTCCATGCTGCTTTCTGCCTTCTCTTCTATTGTGTTCTTCCCTGTGCTGATGCTTCTTTTTCTTCTTCTTCTTCTTCTTCTTCTTCTTCTTCTTCTTCTTCTTCTTCTTCTTCTTCTTCTTCTTCTTCTTCTTCTTCCTCTTCTTCATTATTATTATTATTATTATTATTATTATATTACTGTACAATTCATTCTACAAGCTTGATAGCAACTATATTCTCCAAGCAAAGTAGCCTTCTTATTAAATCAAAAATGTAAACTTGGTGGATTGAAATAGCACATTTGTCTTGGAAAGCATATTGAGAAAAAAGTAAGTAATACATGAAAACAATACAAAGCTTAACACTTTCAGTAAACAGAGAAGTCTATCACATAATACAGCAATAGCATAGATCCATCATTGCCCTTCATTGCACTGAGCAAGCTAAGGAAGGTTCCAGGTTTCTAACAATCTAGTCTCATCTCCAAAAGTCCCACTAGCTTTTCTCTCTTCTCGTTCATAAGCCAAATGTTCATATGCAATACCAGCATCCAGCCTCAACCCAATCAGCATCATTTGCTCCGTAGGCTAGCATGCTGGTACCTCTGATTTGGCCAAACCCACATTCAGGACCTGACCAAAAGCTTTTCTCTATATAGAACTTTTAATGACTCATAAATAATAAGATGCCATTTGGAGCCACAGGAATGTAACTCTTTTCAATAACTAGGCAGATTGTAAGATGGCTTCTCTAAAGCAGACATTTGAGGAAAATTTAACTGCATCCAAAATGAAAAACCACTATACAAAAAGAGTAAAGAAAAGGATGAGGGGTGGAAATATATATGAAAAATTAAGATGACCAAACAAGGAACATTGGTGGGGAGAGGGAAATAGGAGGGTTGAAAGGAAGGGAAACTTTTTTTCATTGAAATATAATCTCAAAAATAAGCAACAACAACATCAAAAATATGGACAAACAGAATGCATAGGGTGCTCTGCTTACCCGGCAGAGCATCACCTGTATAATATCCTTTATCAATAGTATAATATCCATGACACTTTCTAGTTTCTAGAGTCACAAAACCTGGAGTCTCCCTTCTACCACTTATTCCTTGGTCATTCTTTTCAAAGTCTCATTTCAGCCCTTAGCTTTAAGTCCTTTACATAGTAAAATTAGTATAATTTCAAATATATTTATAAAAGCCAAGTAAAAGTGGCATACCTCCTCTGATGTACACATGAAGTGTTCATGACTGGTCATTCATTACAACTGCTCAGGAGCAAAGGCAGGTTTACGTAAGACCTTCCACAGTGATGCTTTCACCTCTTTATTCCTGAGACTGTAGATTAATGGGTTTAGCATAGGAGTGACCAGATTATTTAAGACCTGCACAGTTGCATCCAGCCAAGGGCTTGGAGTTGGTCTTAAGTATATGAGGACAACTGGCATGTAGAAAAGCAAGATGGCAGTGAGGTGGGCACTGCAGGTGGAGAAGGCTCTACGACGGCCCTCAGCAGATCGGATCTGCAGAATAGAGCAGACGATGCAGCTGTAGGAGGTGAGGATGAGGAGGAAACAACTGAGCGGCATCAGGCCCACACTGATGAACCCCACCATCTCCAGGGCTGATGTGTCTGCACAAGCCAGTTTTAGCATCACAGGGATATCACAGAAGTAGTAGTCCACCTCATTGGGACCACAGTAGGGCAACTGGAAGGTGAGAGTGGTCAGAAAAGTAGCCTGAATGCAGCCAAAAAAGGATGTCCCCGTGGCCAGGATCGCACAAACTCTGTGACTCATAATTATTGAGTAGCGTAATGGGTAGCATATGGCCACAAAACGGTCATATGCCATCACTGTGTACAGGAAACACTCGGTACAACCAAGGAAATGGTAGAAGAAGAGCTGGCTCACACAGCCTGCATAGGAGATGGCTCTGCTGTTTCCTGAGAGGTAGAACAGCATCTTGGGAGAACTCACAGAAGGGAAAAATATGTCAAAAATAGACAATTTACATAGGAAGAAGTACATGGGGGTATGAAGCCGACTGGAGGAGATAATTGCCAGTAAGATTAATAAGTTTCCCATCAGAGTGAAGATGTAGAAAGACAAAAACAGGACAAAGAGCATAGTTTCCAGACCCTCTGTGTTTGGGATGCCGAGCAGGATAAACTGAGTCACTACGGAACGATTCCTCATAGCTTTGAGACTATCTGACTTCAAAGGGATTCAAACTCACCAGTCTGAACACCAGCATCAGATTTTAAAACTTTTTCTTAAAGCTTTGAGTGTGATTACTATGGGGCAAATTTCTTTTTTATGATAGGCAGGGGTCTGATCTATGTACTCATATCAAATGTCTACTTAGTTTTCAGAAGGAATACTATCTGTGGGGAAATGATCACCTTCTTTGCTAGGAACAACAGTTTAGAGATATATTAAAAACATTTTCATGTTAGAAATATTTCCCTATGGCATTTTCTTTGAGCATTGTTTTTATATTTTGAACTTCTGTGATATCTTTAATTAATATACTCCCACTATGCATTTCCTTCTGCAAAATAACAGGAAAAGGTTTGTATTATAAATCATAACAATTAATATCAATCTGACTTTACTTCATATTAGTTTTTCTGGTTATAATAATTTGTACAATACCTCATGGACATCTGTAAAATGAAATTCACAATTATTTTAACAGAATCAAGATCAGCAAGCATAACCTGTACTCTATGATACAGTAATGTGATACTCAGAAGTATTTTTAGTAAATTCTAATTAAAATCTTTCATTATTTTACATATCTGAAACCTACTTCTGGAAGCACCTTAATTTGATATTGGTATTTTGAAATTATTTGCATATAGACATTTATTAACTCAGATTGCCCAAATGCCCAGGTCTTTCACAGCTGTGTCCCTGTATATTTTGAACCTTTTATCCTAAGAAGGCAGACTGCTCAGAAATATTAGCCAAAAGAAACAGCAATTTATGGTATCAGATTCAAGTCACTACAATAAAGTGACAGAAAAATGACCCACATAGAAGTAGAATAAAGTTAAGAAATACTATCTCTGAGGTAAATTGTCTACGTGGAGTGATGATGCCTAGAGATGAAGTGGCTTCATCCCTTGATTCACCTAGAATTAATGACATTAAACAATAATATCAACAATATGCCCACTTTCCTTCCTTCTTTCCTTCCTTCTTTCCTTCCTTCTTTCTTGTCTTCCTTCCTTTTTTCCTTCCTTCTTTCCTTTCTTCCTTCCTTTCTTCCTCCCTTCCTTTTATCTTTCTTTACATCCAAACTAATAAATACTTTGTTTTAAAGATAGACACATCTTTTAGAAGCATGATTATTTTTAACAACGTATCTGTGAAAGCGGCAATTACTATTACTAATCAGACCTGTAGGCTAGCAATTGAAGTCTACTTACATTGAGGAACTTATCTCAGTTTCAAAGCTAATATATGACAGACCTATTTTCTTTGTGCTCTTTATCTTTTGAGAAGTCACTCTTCTGTTTTGTTGTTGTTGTTGTTGTTGTTTTGTTTTGTTTTGTTTTCTCAAGGAACTTGCTCTGTTACTAGACAATGCCCTTGCCAGTAGATTCTCACAGCAACTTTTCTTGAATGTTGGGAAAGTACCCATGCCTTACTTCTTCCAGGTTAATTGTTCTTTTTAGAAATCTTTTCTAGTTTAAGAAACCATACAAGAATATTCTTTATATCCTTAAAGACTAAACTTAGTATTATCTCTAAAATAAGATCTTTGGTCTTAGGCAAAGAAGATAATCATTTTCCTACAGATATTATTCCTTCTGAGAATAAGTAGACTTACCCTGAAATAGGCAACTGTAGCATTTGATTTGTGTTCGTAGATCAGACCCCTGCCTATAGTAAGAAAGAAAGTTGCCCCATGTTAAAAGCACACTCAAAGCTTTCATCATCTAAAGATTTATAATCTGACACTGGTGTTCAGACTAGTGACTTTGAATCTTTTCAAAGTCATGATATTCAGGATGGGAGTTCAGATTCAAATCTGTGGTAAATGCCCCTAAACACCCTTCCTAAAAACAATGACTGAGCTATCCTGTGTTCCCTAATCTCACACTCCACTGGATACAGTGAGGACAGTCAGATGTGAAGCAGTGAAGTTACATGGTTGGGAGTGGATGATTTCTCCTTGATAACAATTCTAGCCACACCTAAACAATCTCTCTAAGCAAGTCACGTTCCTGTGTGCTTGCCCTCTTCTCTTCTTGATCAGCAAAGGCTCTCAAAGCACTCTACTTGCTTATGCTCAGACACCATGATATTCTGAGTCAATATTCTAATCTTTTTAGGTCCACTAAAAGAAAGAGCTGTCCTAAAGACAAGGGAGGACTCATGTAAGGCCCAACAAGCATGAGAGGGAGTTGGAGAGTATACCTGGACAGATACAGGCGTACTCACATCGTCATCCCAGGAATGCAGTTCATGATTAGCAGAACCTGACATTTATATTTCCTGTCAGAGGCAAATGAACTACAGACCAAAGAGTTCCCCTTGCCCTGCTTATGAAACAGAAAATCTCACGGGGCTTGCATAACCAGCATCAGAACATTTTCCATAGATTGTTTTCTGGGAAGTGCCTAGCAGAGCCTCTTAAGGCCTCTGTGATACCTAGGGATAGCTGTGCAGAAACAATTAATTTGCCAACCTCATTTATCATTCAGTCATCAAACAACAGTGATGACATCATTGCAAAGAGATGCTCTGAACTGGGGAATATGTTTATGCCTAGAAAAATAGGCTGCAGTGGTATATCTTTATTTTCTTACCTTTTGTACCTTCAACTTTTGCCTGTGACATCATTTACCATATCACTTTAAAAAACATGCATATCTATATAACTAGATGTTCATCTTTAACAAATATTCTTATTCAAACAGAAGTATATATTACTGAAAGCATTTATAATTTGAGGGCAATTCACACCAAAATCTCTATTTTGAAATAATTTTATTTTATTTACACTGTAAAGCTACTCAATGACACCAGCCAAATACAGAAAAAAAAAATAAGGCTTTGGATTAACAATTATAATTAATCTTAGCCTCCAGGACAAACAAAACTAAAAAACATAATCATTGTAGCTACAAAAATAACCATTGCGGTATTAATATATAATTTTCAAGTATCCTCTGACAGTGTTAACTTCTGTCACTGAAGTTGTGAAAATCTTGGTTGGTTGGTTGGTTGGTTGGTTGGTTTTTTTTTTTGTTTTGTTTTGTTTTGTTTTGTTTTTGTTTTTTTGTTTTGTTTTTGTTTTTTGTTTTTTTAAGACAGGGATTCTCTATAACAGCTCTGGCTGTCCTGGTACTCTATAGACTAAACTTTGAACACAGAAATCCATCTGCTTCTGCCTCCAAGTGCTGGGATTAAAGTAGTATGCCATCACTGCTGAGAAGATAAGTCTAAGATAGTAGTCTGCAATATCATAGCTAGCTCTATCAGCATACCTTAGTATTGAATCTGTATGTTGGGCACTAATATTATGATTCAAAGTTTACCATAAAGGTATCATTCAAATATTATCACTAATTTTTCCATTTTATTTTGCATGTATGGGTGTTTTGCCTTTGTGTATGTCTGTGCACTATACACATGCAATACCTGAGAAGGTCTGAAGAGGATATCATATCCCCTGCAAACTGGTGTTACATATGGCTGAGAGCTCTCATGTGGGTGCTCAGAATTGAACACAAATTCTCTGGAAGAGAAGACAGTTTTTAATCTGTTCAGTCATCTCTCCAGACTTAATCTCTCTTACTTTTATAGTAGAATATTGTTTTCAAGAAACTTAAGCAAATTACCCAAGGTGATGAAAGTGAATTAACCATATAGTTTTGTTCCACACCTGGAATGGTATTCATAGTCTCTTGGAGCTATAAAATAAAGCATTAAATTTATTCTTAATTATAATTTTCAAATCCTCACTCATAAATGATATCACCTGTCGAATGCCATTTCTGGAGGTTCTTGATACACTTTTACATTGTTAAATTAATTTTCAAGAAATGCGTATTGTGGATAATATTAACCTCATTTTAAAAAGAAGGGCACTGGAACTCTAGACAGTTATGGTGTTCCTAAAGATAGACAGTAGGAGATGCCAGTCATTTCCGGGCTTAGCTCACTTTCCATTACATCATCGCTGATTCCTAAAATGACTCCAGGCAGAAAGCAGCTGTCCCTGTGAGAGTGCTGAGTTTTTTATGTATTTAAGAAGTTCACTGTAGAGATCTGAGCAAGTTTCCTGCAAGGTTCAAGTGATTAAACAACGCTAGAATTAGAAAATAGATACAGAATATATTTTCCTTGAAAATACTATCACCTTCTATAGTTACCTGTGTTTTCTCAAAACTAAGCAGAGTGACACTAAGATAATTTAATTATGGAGGAAGAGCATTAACTAAATGTAAATTTCTTAAAATGACATTTTATCAGAAGACATGATAAAGCTCTGGCTCCTTGGAGACAAATGCTTGGTTGCTTTTTGAGTCAGTTAGTTTATGATATGGGATCTTAAAATAAAATATAAGAACCATATCTAGTATGGACACATAAGCTAAAGTAATATTCTGTTATGTGTTGTGACAAGAATAGATTCATGTTAAATGTCATCAAATTACCATATTGTCATGAAGACAAGAATATGGGATAAAGATTGGTTTGGTCGCACAAATTTTTAATCATAGCACTCCAAAAGGCTGACCAAGGCAGATCTCTGTGATTTCAAGATCAAACTGGTCTAATAAGTTTCAGGCTGTCAAGGCTACACAGTGAAACCCTATTTCATAAAAAAATAAAAGATTGTGTTATAAAAAATTAAATTCTGAAATAGGCCAAACAAAGGTAGCTATTTTATATTTATTTATAAGAGGATATTTTATAATTTAAAAAAACACAAAATTATACACAGGATGAGTAAAAGAAAGGTTAAAAAATTATAAGTAATCTTGTAATAAGAATTACTATTTTCCAGTCATTAATAGTCTTCCGACCAAAAAAACCAAACCAAAACAAAAAAGCCCAGGATCAGATAGGTTTAGTGCAGAGTTCTATCAGACCTTCAAAGAAGACCTAATTCCAATACTCCTCAAACTATTTTACAAAATAGAAACAGAAGGTACTCTACCCAATTCATTCTATGAAGCCACAATTACGCTGTTACCTAGACCACACAAAGACCCAACAAAGAAAGAGAACTTTGGAACAATTTCCCTTATGAATATCAATGCAAAAATACTCAATAAAATTCTTGCAATCCAATTCCAAGAACACATCAAAAGGATAATCCATCATGATCAAGTAGGCTTCATTCCAGGGATGCAGAACTGGTTCAATTTACAGATTTCCATCAACATAATCCACTATGTAAACAAACTCAAAGACAAAAACCACATGATCTTCTCATTAGATGCTGAGAAAGCATTTGACAAAATCCAACACCCATTCATGATAAAAAGCCTTGGAAAGATCAGGAATTAGAAGACCATACCTAAACATAATGAAAGCAATATACAGTAAATCAGTAGCCAACATCAAACTAAGTGGGGAGAAACTTGAAGCAATCCCACTAAATTCAGGGACTAGAGAAGGCTGCCCACTCTCTACCCACCTATTCAATATATAGTACTTGAAGTCCTAGCCAGATCAATTAGGCAACAAAAGGAGATCAAAGGGATACAAATTGGAAAGGAAAAAGTCAAAATATCACTACTTTCAGATGATATGATAGTATACATAAGTGACCCCAAAAATTACTCCAGAGATCTCCTAAACTTGACAAACAAATTCAGTGAAGTAGCTGGATATAAAATTAACTCAAACAAATCAGCGGCCTTTCTCTGCACAAAGCATAAACAGGCTGAGAAAAAAAATTAGGGAAACAACACCCTTCATAATAGTCACAAATAATATAAAATACCTTGGTGTGACTCTAACTAAGGAATTGAAAGATCTGTATAATAAGAACTTCAAGTCTCTGAAGAAAGAAAGAAATCAAGGAAGATCTCAGAAGATAGAAAGATCTCCCATGTTCATGGATTGGCAGAATTAATATTACCAAAAGCAATCTACAGATTCAATGCAATACCCATCAAATTTTTAACTATATTCTTCAAAAAGTTAGAAAGGGAAATTTACAAATTTATCTGGAATAACAAAAAAACCTACAATAGCAAAAACTATTCTCAACAATAAAAGAACCACTGGTGGAATCACCATCCCTTACCTCAACCTGTACTATGGAGAAATTGTGATAAAAACTTCTTGGTACAGTTACAATGACAGACAGTTAGATCAATGGGATAGAATTGAAGACCCAGAAATGAACCCAAACACCTATGGTTACTTGATCTTTGACAAAGGACCTAAAACCATCCAGTGGAAAGAAGACAGCATCTTCAACAAATAGTGCTGGCTCTACTGGCACTTAGCATGTAGAAGAATGCAAATTGATCCATTCTTATGTCCTTGTACAAAGCTCAGGTCTGAGTAGATAAAGTAACTCCACATAAAACCAGAGACACTGAAACTTATAGAGGGAAACTTATAATGGGGAAGAGCCTTGAAGATATGGACACAGGGGAAAGATTCCTTAACAGAACAACAATGGCTGGTGCTGTAAGATCAAGAATTGACAAATGGGACCTCATAAAGCTGCAAAGCTTCTGCAAGGCAAAGGACACTGTCAATAAGACAAAATGGCAACCAATAGATTGGGGAAAGATCTTTAGCAATCCTAAATCTGATAGGGGGCTAATATCTAATATATACAAAGAAATCAAGAAGTTAGACTCCATAAAACCAAACAACCCTATTAAAAATGGGGTACAGAGCTAAACACATATTTCTCAATTGAAGAATATGGGATGGCTGAGAAGCACCTAAAAAACTGTTGAATATCCTTAGTCATCAGAGAAATGCAAAACAAAACAACCATGAGATTTTACCTCACACCAATCAGAATGACTAAAATCAAATTCAGGTGACAGCAAATGCTGGTGAGGATGTGGAGAAGGAGGAAAACTCCTCTAATGCTGGTGGATTGGATTGCAAACTAAAAATCAGTTTGGCGGTTCCTCAGAAAATTGAACATATTACTACTGGAAAATCCAGCAATACCACTCCTGGATGTAAACCCAGAAGATGCTCCAACATGTAATCAGGACACATGTTCCACTATGCTCATAGCAACCTTATTTATAATAGCCAGAAGCTAGAAAGAACCCAGATGTCCCTCAAAAGAAGAATGGATACAGAAAATGTGGTACATTTACTCAATGGAGTACTACACAACTATTAAAAAAATGAATTTATGAAATTCTTGGACAAATGAATGGATCTGGAGGATATCATCCTGAGTGAGGTAGCCCAATCACAAAAGAATACATATGATATACACTCACTGATAAGTGGATATTAGCCCAGAAGCTCAGAGTACCCAAGATACAATTTGCAAAACACATGAAACTCAAGAAGAAGGAAGGCCAAAGTGTGGATACTTCAATCCTTCTTAGAAGGAGGAACAAAATATCCATGGAAGTTGTTACATAGACAAAGTTCAGAGCAGAGAATGAAGGAATGACCATCCAGACACTGCCCCACCTGGGTCCATTCCATAAACAACCACCAAACCCAGACACTATTGTGGATGCCATCAAGAGCTTGCTGATTGGAGCCTGATATAGCTGTATTCTGAGAGGTTCTGCCAAATACAGAAGTGGATACTCTCAGCCATCCATTGGACTGAGCACAGGGTCCCCAGTGAAGGACCTAGAAATAGTACTCAAGGAGCTGAAGGGGTTTGCAGCCCCATAGGAGGAATGACAATATAAAATAACCAATAATCCCAGAGCTCCCTGGGACTTAACCACCAACCAAAGAAAACACATAGTGGGACTCACGGCTCTAGTCAGTCATCAATGGGAGGAGAGGCCCTTGGTCCTGTGAAGGTTCTATTCCCCAGTAAAGGGGAATGCCAGGGCCAAGAAGCAGGAGTGGGTGGGCTGGTGAGCAGGGGAAGGAGGGAGAGGATAGGGGATTTTCGGAGGGTAAATTAGGAAAGGGGGTAACATTTGAAATGTAAATAAAGAAAATATCTAATTAAAAAAGGGGAAAAAGAATTACTGTTTTCTAATACATCTTTATATCAATGTCATTTACATAGGAAAAATGTTACTCTAAATGACAAGGCTACTTTGCATCTAATATAACAAATATCTCAAATAAATTCAACTTTTGTTCAAACAAAAAAAATTATTCTTTTGCAATTTCTAGAAATGTTGTTCTGAGGACTGTCAATTTTGATTTAGTTAAATTTAATACTTTTGGTTTGTGTATCAAAAACACAAAATTATACTTGACAGTATAATTTCAGCTCATTGTGAATAGCAATTATTTACCAAAATGGACATAGGATATTTGTCTTAGTCAGGGTTTCTATTCCTGCACAAACATCATGACCAAGAAGCAAGTTGGGGAGGAAAGGATTTATTCAGCTTATACTTCCACACTGCTGTTCATCACTAAAGGAAGTTAGGACTGGAATTCAAGCAGGTAAGGAAACAGAATCTGATGCAGAGGCCATGGAGGGATGTTACTTACTGGCTTGCTTTCCCCAGCTTGCTCAGCCTACTTTCTTATAGAACCCAAGACTACCAGCCCAGGTATAGCACCACCCAAAAGGGGCCCTTCCCTCTTGATCACTTATTGAGAAAATGCCTCACAGCTGGATCTCATGAAGGCATTTCCTCAACTGAAGCTCCTGTGTCAAGTTGACACAGGCTGGAGTTATCACAGAGAAAGGAGCTTCAGTTGAGGAAATGCCTCCATGAGATCCAGCTGTAAAGCATTTTCTCAATTAGTGATCAAAGGCCCCTTGTGGGTGGTGCCATCACTGAGCTAGGAGTCCCGGCTTATTTAAGAGAGCATGCTGAGCAAGTAGGGGAGGCAAGCCAGTAAAGAACATCCCTCCATGGCCTCTGTATCAGCTCCTGCTTCCTTCCCAACCTGCTTGAGTTCCAGTCCCGACTTTCTTTAGTGATAAACAACAATGTGGAAATGTAAGCTGATTTTGCTATCAGGCCCAACTTCCCTAGTGCTTTTAAACGTTTGTTTTAGTAATGTTTTTAAGTTTTTATTTTATTATTTTACATGTACTAGCATTGTGTTTGCATGTGTATCTGTCTACCGTGTGTATGCCTTGTATCTGAGGAAATCAGAAGGTAGCAGATATCCTGGTACTGTTTTTGCATACAGCATGAACTACTGTGAACTACCACATGCTGAGAATTGAACATAGGACCTCTGCAAGATCTTCCAGATCTGCTGAACCATTTATCTAGTCTCAATAATTTTTAAAGCTGTATTTTTAATAGAAATAAGGAAATAGAAGGATCACATTAATATATACTTCCTCATTGTGTGTGTGTTTTAAGAAGATGATCTCTCTGTATAGCCTTGGTTACCCTAAACTCACTCTGTAGACCATACTGCTCTCCGACTCAGAGAGATCCACCTGCCTCTTCCTCCCAAGTGACGCTATTTAAGGCATATTCCACCACCATCAAGCTGTATAATTATTTTAAGATGACACAGCATATGTGTACTGGAGATGTTGATCAGCTGTGTGGGTGCTTTTAACAGATAGACATCACCAAAAGAAAAACCTGATATCCAATAGTGTTGATCTCCAAGACCTTGATTGCTAAAGGTCCATAGACTTACAGATATTGTTACTAAGAACATAATTGCATAGTTTTGTGACACAGGATCTGGGAATTAAAGCTTTGATCACTCTAAGAGACTTACTTCTGTGTCTGAACCACCACTATAAGTAACAGCTAGTGTTATCTCCAGCACTTCCCCACAGAACAATGCAAGCAATCACAACTAGTTTCAACACCTTGGTTCTTAGGACCATCTTTCCTAATAATGACTAAAATGTTACTTGGGACTTGGGTGATGGAACTTTCAGCACTTAGGGCCTGACAGTTCCTTAAACTTTTCTAACAACCAGAGTTGCTTGTCCCAACCTTTTCTATATCTCTACAATAATGCACTATTTGCCCCCAATTTAATTTGGAACTCTTAGCCTCCATTCATTAGTAGTGCTCTCCTAGTACTACTGTGTGTATGATGTCATTTTCTCATGGCCAGCTCAGATTGTTTTCTTCATAGGGAAGATAATAAACAAATAAACAAGTAAATAATTAAGCATAGCAAGGGTGATCATGCCACCGTCTTCCATGCAAATGAGGGGTGGCACCAGTCATGTGTCTTCTCATGAGACACCAGAAGAAATGATCCCCCTGTGGCCTAGGTGAAAATGAATATAGGGTGTTCTGGTACTGATCAAGTCTTGACTTTTATAAGCGTATAGTATTCCAATATGTCTCAAATGGTCATGACTAGAACATGTCTTCATCCAGAATGTAACAGTGACAGGGGCTGCAGCACAAGAGGTAGTAGTGGCATCAGTACAAATAAAAGGGTGACTAAAGAGTCCTAGGTAGTTGTCCAGGATTGAAAAGGAAGCACATGAGGTGGAGAAGAGGAGGAGGAAGGAAATATAAATGCAAGAAAGGATAGGGACTTGAGTTTGAAGATGTAGACTAGGAACAGAGACAAAAAAAAATTCTATGTGTACCATAGCTTTGTACCCTGCACTCAGTTTTAGTGGTAGAGTCTTGAGGCCATAATGGGTTTGCTTTTTTTTCTTGTCAGCAGCTTTGTAAGCAGAAAAGAAAACAAATTCAGAGTAAAGGTAACAGATAAGAAATGAGAAGGACTCATTCTTAAAGCATTCATGGCTCTTTAGTCCTTGGGAGACAGAAAAATGTCACCCATGAAAGGAGATTTCAAGAAATGTTACAAAATAAAACTTGTCATAAAGATTTATTTTTGTACTTAATTTCTTGTGTGTGTATACCTCTTGTGCTGCAGCCCCTGTCACTGTTACATTCTGGATGAAGACATGTTCTAGTCATGACCATTTGAGACACATTGGAAAACTATACTCTTATCAAAGTCAAGACTTGATCAGTACCAGAACCCCTATATTCATTTTCACCTAGGCCACAGGGGAATCATTTCTTCTGGTGTCTCATGAGAAGACACATGATTGGTGTGTGTGTGTGTGTGTGTGTGTGTGTGTGTGTGTGTGTAAGGATATGTGGATATGAGTGGAGTTGCCAGTGGAAGCCTGAAGAGGGCGTAAGATCGTTTGGAGCTGGGATTATAGGCAATTGTGTCACACTGATATGAGTACTGGGGACTGAACTCTGGAACTCTGGTCCTGTGTAATTGCAGCACATGCTTTACACACTTGGGACATCTCTCCTGTTCCAGAAAACAGTACTTAATTATGAAAACAGACACTTGATCAGATTTGAAGTGTGTTTGCTTGGTTGGCTTGTTGGTTTGTTGGTTTGTTTGAGACAGGGTCCCACCACATAGCCCTGGCTGTCCTGAAATTCACTATGTATACCAGGGTGTCCTCAAACTCACAGAGATGTGCTTGCTAATGCCTCTCGAATGCTAGGGTTAAAATGCATGCACCACCACACATACATATATTTATGTCAGGGTGTCTACTGGGGGTGTGTGCACAAAAGCACAACTGCCAATAGAGGCTAAAGGATAGTTTTTTTTTTAACTTTTTCCAATTTTTTATTAGGTATATTCTTCTTTTACCTTTCAAATGCTATCCTGAAAGTCCCTATACCCTTCCCCACCCTGCTCCCCTACCCACCCACTCCCACTTCTTGGTCCTTGGGTTTCCCCTGGACTGGGGCATATAATGTTTGCAAGACCAATGGGCCTCTCTTCCCAATGATGGCCGACTAGGCCATCTTCTACTACATATGCAGCTAGAGACAGGAGCTCTGGGGGTACTGGTTAGTTCATATTGTTGTTCCACCTATAGGATTACAGACCCCTTCAGCTCCTTGGGTACTTTCTCTAGCTCCTCCATTGGGGGGCCCTGTGTTCCATCCAATAGCTAACTGTGAGCATCCACTTCTGTGTTTGCCAGGCACTGGTATAGCCTCACGAGAGAAAGCTATATCAAGGTCTAAAAGAGAGTTCTTAATACCCTGTAGACTCAGTGACTTAGGTACTGAGAACTGATCCTGCATCCTCTGGAAAAACAGCACACTGTTAAACAACTGAACCAGCCCATAAATCTGAAGAAGGTACAATTGATGCAACATTTCCTCTCATGGAAACTCAAGAAGGAAAATGATGATGATGATGATGATGATGGTGATCATGATGATGATGGAAACCTGCTACTTGACATCTATCAGCGCTTTGCCAAGACAAAGGAGAAAACAAAGAGTGTTGGTTTTGTTTTATTGTTTTGCATTAGGAGGCCAGTCACCAAATTCCCAAGCTCTTGGATAGCCTAGAAGTTAAGGGGTTAGGATAAGTGCACATAAATTCTTTGGAGAGTATCATTCTGTAAATTTCTTGCTCTTTCGGGTTTTAAATATATGGGCTATAGAGATGGGAGACATGATGCATAAATGTTATAAAACGACTAAGCTCCTCTCAGAATTTAATGGGAACACAGATTGTCTAGTAGTCTTTGTTATCTAGTCATTTCTGCTGTTGCCTAAAAGCATATATTTCAAAAACAATCCAAAAACCCAGAGTTCACAATAGCTCTGTTTCACAGTCAGATTCAATCCTAAGAACACACATTAGAAAAAAGCTGTTAAAAAAAAATTGCATGATCTAGGAAATTTTCTTTGCTTAGCTTCCCAAGTGAGAAAGTGTTGCATCAACTGTCTATCCTTCCATTCTTCAAATTTAGGGCCTGGAGGGGTGGCTCAGTGGTTAAGAGTATGCTCCTCTTCCAGAGAACCCAAATTCATGTCACACCAGGACTCTAAAGGTTTTAAGTGCTATAGTGTTCTGTTTTAATGCCTCGGCTTCACACATGAAATATTAATCACCGAAAGAGTAATTCACCCATCATAACATAACCATTTAGCTGTATGTTCAGGGTTCTAGCACGAATTATAATTTTACTTCTTATAGGGTAGTAAATCAGCGATTGGACAGATGGTTCAATGGTTAAAAGCACTTGCTTCTCTTGCAGTAGACTGGGGCTTGACTCTGAGAACCTGTGTCTACAACTCCAGTTCCTTGACTCTGAGAACCTGTGTCTACAACTCCAGTTCCAGGAAACCCAATATCCTCTTCTGGCCTCTATGGGCACCAGGGCCACATGTGGTACACATAGATGGATTTAGTTTAAAAAAAACCATATATATATATATATATATATATATATATATATATATATATGAACAAAATTAATAATCTTTAAAGGATAAAAGGTTAGTTAGTCAATGAGGCACTGACAGGTAGAAGATTCCCACTGCATGGCTTGGCATAGTAGGAGCCACTATGATGTGGTAGAGAGATGGAAGAGAAACAGAAATGAACAGTTTAGCACTATGAAGAGAGGCAGAATTGAAAACTCAAGTGCCAAGAAACAGCCTGATGTGAGTAACCTCCCCTACCACTTGAGGTCATGGTGAAGTGCCAGAGGCCCATGCTGCCACTGAAGGTCCTGTTGGAGTCCATGGTCATGGAGCAGCAGAGGTCTGTGATGTCTGTGGCTCATATTACAACCAAAGGTCATGCTAACATCCCTGCTCTGGGCTGCTGACTGGGACCATGTTGATTTCCAAGGGCTGTGCAAAGCTGATCCTGCCCTTCACTGCCTATAACAGAGTAGGCCCTACAGCTCACCAAGGGAGCACAATAGAGCTGATGACCTTGGTTAACAAAGGTGCAGGTGAGCACCAAGAACTTGAGTAGATCTGACTGTACCCTTTGCCTGGTATGGCATTAGGTAAGCTAGCTAGGGCAGTGCTGGGGAGCTCACTCTGATGTTGTGAGCACAGGAGAGCTGGCAGGGTGACTGACTCAGCTGCCACCTAGGCCCACATCAAGGCATTTGAGACTATACATCCCAACAGTGACCTCATGCATGAACTGCTAGAGCATATGAAAGGGCCAGTTTTGCAGATCAAAAGCTGCAGGAGCTCCATGATACAGGGCAACCACAGAATATCCAAGAACAGTCCTGGTGAGGATCCAATATTGATGGGGTAGCAGCAGCCAGGGGCCTCCATCGAACTGATGACTCAATGCAATGAATATTTGCAACTAAAGATATGTGTACGAAAGGGTATGCTATGGGACACAGAGTGACACACAGTTTCCACATGGGATGGGTTTTGTTTGTTACAGGTTTTTTTGTTGTTGTTGTTTGAATTTTATTTTTATTTTGTTTCTTTTGTGGTGGAGGTTGCAAGAGCAGAGGGCAGATACAAAGGAGTGGGGAGATGAGTAGGATTGGGGTTCATGATGTGAAACTCACAAAGGATCAGTAAACTTTTATTTTAAAAGCAAATCACATACTTCTAAAAAGACAGTTTATTTAAATAAAAAAAGGAAAGAGATAGTCTGCCAACAGAGGATATTGTGATAGTGGAGCTATACTGGCAGGAATTGATATTATTTTTTTTTCTAAAGAAACACATGTGTCTCCCAATCTGAATGTCAGACTAATGAAAAGGGGATCCCACCCACAAAATAGGAATTGACCTACAAAACCTATGACACACACACACATCTATTTGGCCCTTTATTTCAATTTTAGTCCCTCTTCAGGACCTTGAAGATGATGGACGTAGAGAAATCACATTGGAGAAGTCTTGGGCTAGCTGAATTTGGAGAAGGTCTGGGTCTCTTTGTCCCTCTTCCCAGTGTAACTATATTGAATAAATTCTTATTCTATTTTGTACAATTAATTTAGCCTTTAAATTTGGCTTAGTGGAGTCAGGTGGTCAAGTCTGGCTGAAGGCATAAACCATGCCCTGTCTCTAGTGTTGCATTAATAAGCACAGTGTGAACAATGGGCACATCCAAGTGTTGGAGCTGAAAATGGGATAATAGAACTTAACTCATGGTCATTGAATCAACTGACAAAAGACCAACACAAAGTCAGAGTAGAAATAGCCACTTTAATGTTGGTAAAACAGCAATTTGGAGGCATAGGGTCATTTAATATGATAGGGTATGTGAAAAGCAAGTGTCAGAGTGATCAGGGAACTCCAATCTTTATGGGCTGAAAAACCAAACATACTCAGGTCTCATCACAACCTACATTAATTCTGAGTAAACCTGACCATGACCAAAATCATGGGTTTAATGGATTTAAGCTAGGTCTAAAGATTTCATCATCAACCTTCTATAGAATGGTTAATGGTTATGGGCAGACATCTATTTACAAGTTTGACTCATCTCAAATCACTTGGGCAGGAGAAAGAAAGGTGTGGAGCATAGACTGACAAGGGTCACATAGAGTGAGTACATCAAGAATGTTCCCAACAGTAGCAATGAGCAAAATGGGAACCCTGATTCTCTGTGATCTTGAAGTTACATTGACCCTGACGTTGGCTTGCAGTTTACATCTGACTTCTTCCAAGAATGGAAATTGTGTTTGAGTACATAATGTATATGATGACAAGTCTACAAAATGAAAGGTGAGTACCAAAAGGATAATGAAGACAATTATTTGATGCAGGGATTTTCTAGCAGCACTGCCACAGTCTGTCCTTGGACTGGAGTAAAAGATGTTTTTAAAAGTTAGGAGAACTATCACGACATGCAAATGTTCTATACTGCTCCAAGATAGGAAATAGTTTCGATATCTACCAGCACACAGACATAAGGGACACACAGACACCCAAAGTTATATCCAGTGGGACCTACAACAGATAGCCAGAGCTCACCCTTCACTTTTATAGTAAGATACAAGTGATAAGGTACCCAAGACAAAAATCTATCTTAGGAGATGAGGTGAAGGGTGTGGCAGGAGGCAGGAAAGAATGCCATTCTCCTGGACATCACTCTTATAACTTGAAGATCGAGGGGCTCAAAGATGTCTTCAAGAGCTTGTTGGCAGTACGTATAAGCTTGTTGAAACCACGGACTGTGGAGAGGAGGAATAAGAGTCAGGGCTGTGGGATAACAGATGGAGAGAAATCTCATTCCTTGACCTCTCTTGTCCTCTCAAGTCATCTACCCTCACTTCTATTACATCCTTCCTCAGTACTCCTGACTCTTCTTTTCTGTGTGCTCCAATTAGCCTTTAGTCTACTCAGCAATAGGGAGACAATGACTGCCCAAGGAGCATCCAGGACTATGGATACTCAGCTCAGTACTGAGTACCAGAGGACAGTTGCTACTACACTGTGCCCTTGCCATTTGACACCTCCTCCCCCCCTTTGCCCCTTCCACCTATACTCACCCCTTTCCACCCCCATTTATGAACGTCACCATATACTGCCACAGAAAGATAAGCTAAGGGAGCAGAAAAGCTCCAAATTAGCATGGTGGCAATGAATTCAGGGACTATCCAGTGCTTATTCTCTGTCAGGCCTGGAGTCACAGTAGCTGCCTTCCTAAAGAAGAAGGAAAAGGGGTGGAGGCTGTGTTTGTGTTCCTACCTGAATTATTGTGAAGCCAAACCACAGCCTTTCTTTCCAGAAGCTCCCACTCGTCCTTCAATTCCTTGCCATTGGCATGCAGCCAGATCACGGCCAGCATTGTAGCCCAGGCTGAGGGTTCTAACACCTGCACAGACAGAGGATTCTCTCATGCCCAGGATGAATCAAGAAGTCTCTCAAGATGAAACATGCAAAACTTCATGTCTTCTGTATCCCCCAAACTGCTGCTGCGTGGAGTTTATTTCTTATCTATGCCCACCATATACATATCATGTGAGATGTTTTTCTTGATTATCAGGTTAGCAATCCACTGGGTCTTAGGACAGAAAAGTCTTGAGCTTTAAGTCCAGTATGACCTCTAGGTCAGCAATGGGAACTAGTCAAATACCTCTGAGAAGATGCTCCCACTATGCCCAGAGAAGAACATACCTATATAGCTGCCTTTACAAAATATTATTATTATATGAATTATCTTTCCTATTTCTGGTCTGGAAGGGGGAAACAAAAAATTTCAACTCAATAGTTACAAGAAAAAAAAGAGTCATAGAAACATAAAATATTTTCTCCAGTGTTATCCTAGAATTAATGATAGAGGTGAGACAAAAGACCAATCTAATCACATTGTTGAATGAACACTTCAGGAAAACAATATCATTCAAGAGTTTTCACTCATTGTTTCTTAAGGTTTCAGCTTTTAGACTCAGCAGATCAATGAACTTTCATGCTTTGTAGTATGACTATCCACACCCAGACTCAGCGTTCCTGTCCTCTTTGAATGAGGCTGTTCCATTATACTCACAAAACAATTAATCTCTCATTATTAGATGTTTATCTAGGCAATATCACCTTCCTATTCTCCTAAGTAGAACTTGAGTCATAAAAAAACTTCACTACTAACAATATTGTATAAAAAACACTCACTTACTTTTTTTTTTTTTTTTTTCTTTTTGGATCTTACCTCAGTAGGGCATGCAGCTGTGATGTCTTCCAAACTAGTACTTAGAATCTTAGCTAAATCCTCATTCATATCCCAGGAACCATCTGCATTCTGGAGATATATCAGCTGTGCAATACTATGCTCCTTACTCCCTTTGAGAAGAACAGATAAAGTGTTTAGGAATTATGTAGCTATTGTTTTCTTAGCCCACCTGAGTGGCTTTCTGAATTCAGAGCCATACAATAGTAAGAGGGCTGTAGAAAGAAAGCCTTCAGACATCCTCAAGATGCATCATCATGATCAATATGTAAAGGGATGGCCAGCCTAGAACGAGCCAAATAAGATGGTATGTCCATTCTGCAGGCCTACAAGGGGCTTATGAAAGAAAAGATAGAAAACAGAAGTTTGTTAGTCTAAAAGACATACCAGAGCCCATTAGAGGAGGTTTTTAGATCTTACGTTGTAGTTCAGTGGAGTTGGGCTGATCATAGCAAGTGCACATACTCAAAAAAAAATCTCACCTGCTATCAGGGGCTCTTGATAGATTTCCTTGGTAGGGAGATTAGGAGGACTAGTTCTTCAATCACCATATATCAGAGAAATACAATCTAAGGTCTCTCTCACCTTGTGGGTAACTGTCATATTTAGCCAGGTGGGGCAACTCAGGGCGAGTATCTGTATGAACCACACATTTCTTCTTCTGGCTGTTCTGACGCTGTTGGGGTGTGCCTAGTCAGAAGTGTGTGAGACAAACCTTGGTAAGACAAACATTCTCTGAGATTGTAGGAGCCACTCTGATGCATTGAATTTAAAGGATCCTCACCATTTGGCATGAGTATTGTAGCAACACATTTTCCTGAGCCCTTCAGCCATGGAGGCAGAGTTACAGGAGCACTGGCGCAGAATAAAGTTTTGGGATAACCTGAAAGGCACCAGTACAGACATTTACACTGAGGCATCCATGTTCTACAAAGGTGAAAAGGACAATGAAGTCTGATGATTTGAGACCCAAGTGCTCCCATCTTCCTTAGCTTCAGTCGTCACCCCTATGCCCCATTCTTCCCTGATATACTGCCTTCTAGTGCATTCCGAACCACCTTTTCTACCTTCCTTCCTCTGAAACCCCCAACACACAAGAATTAATCTTTCATCCATCTTTTGATTCATCCCAGGGAGCTCCTTTCAACCATGTCTTAACTTGAAGTAAATTTTTCTCCTCCCTTAAAATTGTTATCACTCTTAAAATGTCCTTGTCCAAGGACCATATCTGTAAGAAGAAGGGTTGAGTATTGGTGTTGGCAGCTTCTTCAGGCCCATATGATCCCACTTCCTCCACCATTTGGGTTACCTTCTGTCTTCATATTTTCAGCCTTCTTTGTTACTTCCTATGATCCATTGAACTATCTGTAACTCAGACAACTGATATCCACTGCATATCAACCTCTACCATTGACTGGACAATTCCGCTACTCATGTGGGTAGCAAATGCAATATTCTAATGCAAATGCATCTGACTTCTCCAAATCCAAGGACTTTGCCTTTATTCTACTTCAGCACCATCTCCTAACTCATGAAAACCTTGTCATCAGTCAGCACTGTTCTACTTTTCAGAATTTAATTGGCGCAAGCACAAACATACACACACACACACACACACACACACACACACACACACACACACACAGTATTTGTAGTGTTTTAACTTAGAGACTATTATATTTGGTCTCTGGCTATATTTTAGACTATGTAAGACGCCTTTTCTTCTTCATGTCTCAGTCATTAGTTTTAGTGACTAACCTAACAATTAGTGATTGTTTCAGCTACTGGTCATCATTGTACTCTTCACATTATAATCATCCAAACCACAAATTATCTTCAACTTTGAACCTCATTCAAGGTTTATTTGTAATTTTGATGTTTAGATTTATCCATGTTTCTTTTCTCAACACTTGGTTTCAAGTCTTTTTCTCAACTGATATATATATATATATATATATATATATATATATATATATGTGTGTGTGTGTGTGTGTGTGTGTGTGTGTGTGTGTGTGTGTATAATCTCCTTGGAAGAGGAAAGTTTAAGACTAGTCATAAATCCTGTATGTGGAAGGACAAGGGGAAAAAGGAATGTGACAATATTTTACAATTTTATATACCATTCTGAAGTAGTAAAAGCTCCATATTCATAAAAGTATTTACAGGATAAAACTTACCACCATCAGAGGGCCTATTAGGACCTGCACCCAAGAGAATAGGCCTTGGGATATCCCTATGCACCAGGGGCCCCTGGATGGGCTCGTTGAGCTCCTTGTTGATGGCAACAAAGGCTGTAAAGGAACTCATGACTCCAGACTCTAGGCTGATGTCCAGCACATCTCTCTTATACATTAGTGACGTCTCCTTGAAGCCAAAGTCTTTGGACTGGATCATGGACTTTGCAGCAAGACGGTGAATGGTGAGGCTGAAAGAAACAAAACAAAAACAAACAAAAAAACAAAACAAAACAAAACAAAAATCATTCTGGAAGTAAGAAAACCAACCTGCATGCCTTTTCATTGGACCCTATAAAAGCTACATGTCACAGAAGGAAGGAGATGTAGGAGAAAAGCTGGGCAATAGGTGAGTGAGCAAGAGATAAAACGTGATTGTGGGGACACAATTCTGTTCAGCATCAAGAAAAGGATTCAGCCATCAAAGACCACGGGGATAAAGAAAGAAGGAAAGGGAAAGAAAACAGAACTCTCACTTGTCATCAGGCTTTGGCTGTAGAGAAAATGTCACTTTTTCCTCATAACTTTTACCATGAAGCTTATATGAGAGACACACTTCACCGGTTGCCTCTTCTTTCTGTACGTGAGAGAAGGAGACAAAGAGGAATTACTTGGAAGATGGTGGGTCTAAATGTCAGGTCCCTACCCCAGCTTAATATATCTATCTATCCAGAAGCCATGTGTTCAGGAGAGCAGGAACCTGGTATGATAGGAAAAGTGCCTGGACAGCTGTAGTTAGCAAATACAATAACCTGTTGAATCTCAAAACTATCTCTTCTACTTAGTACCAGGTAGAGAGATTAAGATTGTGGACTCACTGGTATTTTTCCAATCAGTAGGCTGTAGATGATTAGCCTTTGACCCCTAAAGATAGAAGTTTGTTCTGGAGATAGCATAGGTGCAAACATCTTGGGAGGCAAATTCCAGCTCAGAGAGACATCCTCTACTACAGACTGTAAAGAACGCCTCAGAGATCTAAGGGCCTGCAGGAGAAGAAAGATAAGAGTAAGTATAAGCAAGAAATGATAGTGATTGATACTATTGATGACATACTGTATATAGAGTTCACGAGCCTTAATTAATTCTACATCTAATTTCTACTGCTATATGAAGAAGTAAACTTATTGCTCTTTTGCAGTCCAAGGTTGAGTTATTTCACACATAAATATGAATAGATGAAAAGCTAAGGGGAAGAGACTCACAGGGAAGAGATTTAGTAAAGATGGTACTGTGAGTCAGATGCTTAGAAATATATCAGTAGATGGCTATATCAATTTGAAGTCACTTTGATTTTATAGTACATATCACACTTGATCTTTCTCTTTTGCCTGATATCTTTTGCAGTAAAGGTCGGATATAACACCAAAAGAGGTCCTGAAGCACATATGTGGATTCTTAAGTGTGACATCCAAAGCTCTTTGTCTGTCTGGTTTCAACACAAAAGCCTCAACTGTCAGCAAATCATCTCTGAGCTAATGTATAAAAGAACCAGAGACACTTGTCTACATACTATAGTAGGCCCTCTTTCCATGGCCAGATTTGTCACCACTAAGTATATGAGCTAAACACTGGAGGCATCAGAAAATGTGTTCTGGAGCTAAGTTGGACTCCTACCCTTAAAGAAATGTCCCTTTCTATCACAGATTTTAATTGTAGTATCCATTTCCCTATACATGGTTGATCCTCACCTTGGACTGCATCCTATCATTGCCTGTGATAAACTCTGCAGTGCCCCCTGACACCCGGGCAAGGTTCTTGATTAAGCTAGTGGAGGCCCCTTCTCCAATGCCAAATGAGAAACATCTGTGAATGTAAGAAGACAGAGGTTAAAGATGGAACCTGAATGGAATTATCAATTTAACACATCATTATCACAAATGATATGAACACAGGGTACTTTCTTGAATAACTATGTAATAACTGCCATTCATTAAGCATGTTCTATTTTAAAGATACATAAAATGTCTCACAATTGTGACACAATTTACCTATTCAGAGTGTCCTGAAATAACCTCATATTTCATTTTAACATTCAGATCTGAAGTGCAAAAAATCAAAGAAGTGTGTCCAAAGTCATTCTTTACCAACTGGTCTGTCTAAATACAAAATTCCTCTTCTAAAAAAAGAGGAAAGAAATGAAGAGTGAACAGCACCTCTTGACACTGTCTAACATAGTGTTGCCCCTGCTAGGGAGGATGTCAGGTGAGGAGCATGTGCCCTGCTTTTCTAAGGGAAAAGTTTTCATTCTGTCCAAGTCTATGCACAAGAGCAGTGGTTTTTTTTGTTGTTGTTTTCCATAATTTCATTTTCCAAGAAGAACAGTATATACAAAGACAATATATGATTGGTAAATTAAACAAGTATTTTAGATGCTGTAAAAAAAGTTTTCACTGTGAATTAATACAGTATAATCTGGGCCTGTTTATTGATCTCTTTTGATTGAGTTAATATAAGTCACAGTTCCCGATAATATCGGTTATAAAGCTAATGCTCAAAAAAAAAAATGCAAGAATCAGAACTCAGCTCTTAATTACAGAAAACCAACTGGGGATTCTCTTCTTACAGAACACAGATCTTTATTCCATATGTCAAAGTTTCTAATATAAACTTTCAACCACGAGATCTATACTATCTTTCTGTATAGAGTCAAGTTAAAAGTTGTTCATGCCTGATGGTTTGCCTAGAACACTGCTTTATGTGGAAGCTAGTAAAAACAATAATTACAATGACAGAAAATATTAGTGATACTTAAATTTTACCAAGATAATTCCTGATGATTATAGAGTTTTATTATTTCTAGTATCGCAGTAAACTTTAAATAAATACTGTTACTCTCTCCATCTTGAGGAAGAAAATCAAGGGCTAGACTGAGTTCATAAGACATACAAGAATTAACTATGTAGCTTAAGTTCTAGCACTTAGTTTGGCTTCTGCTCATGGAAATGCCAGCTGCAGTTTCCTAAGCCACCAGAAAACTAGAGAAAATAGGTCTATAAATAGTTCCTTTTTGTTCTTTGAGAGTTTCATACATGTGTACAATGTATGTTAATCATACCCACCTTATACTACGTCCTCCAAATCCTCCTATACCCTCTATTTCAACTGTCTCCTCTATCAACTTTTTTTTTTAAACACACAGAGTCCACTCAGTGCTCTCCATGTGTATATGGATATAAAAACACCCTCTGGCACATGGGCAACCTACCAGTGGCCACTGCTCTAAACAAACTGACTTTCCTGCCCTAACAATGCTCATTCGCCAAAGCTTCACTCAATGGGAGTGACTCCTTCTCCCATTTATGCTGGAATTTCTACAAAGTAATTTCAACAAGTACTATTTGAAAACATTAAAGGAACTAAGACACCTAAATTCTATGACTACAAAGATAGTAATAACTTGGGTGAAGATCTCAGAAGGCATCAATTTACCTTCTGGAACAAATAGCAAGAATAGATAAACAGGTAAAATCTAAACATGGGCTTTCAAAGAGCAGTGTCCCTTGTCACAGAGTTGTGGACAGAACCCTCTGGGGACATACACACTCAATAGGTTCAAAAAGATAAGGATAAATTAGTTTTTTACATAGTTGATGTTATTTGGAGTACTGTTTTTTATTTTCATAGAAAATAAGTAATCACTTGATAAGTCTTCCAAGTTCTTAGTATCAGGTAATGCTTGGCTACAGTTTGGCCTTGTTAAAATCCCTGTGTTTCCCCAGTAGAAATGGAGACCACCTTATACCTGTGCTTCTTGCTCTGGAACATAACTTCTCTGATTACACTAAAAGTTTCAACAACTTCTCCATCAGTGAAGACAAAGACCTGCACAAAGCAAACAATAGAATATCCATCAAGTTACTGTCAAGTTCATTTTAAGAGAATAGAACTTAACCCTTGAAACAATTCAAATTCTGTGGTGCCTCTTTAAACAGGTAGATCACTATTTTCCAGTGTTGTTCTTTATCTTACTATGTTTGCATGGTGTTAGCACAAAATCTCTGGGAGTTTCAGCCATTAACACACTAGTTTTGTTTAAGTTAAGAAGACAAGTACCTCTTATTTTTATTTCTCTCTCCTATATAGCAGAAGCCTGGAGTACATACAGTGTTTCCGTCATTTTTCATGACATTCAAGAATATATGTTCTTAAGGAGAATTTTCATTCTCTCTGCCCCCTTCTGTTAAATTTGGTCCAATTCTTACCTGTAAGGGATGCCCTGGGATTGGGGGTTTCCTAAAAATTTTCCGTAGTGGTGTTAAAAGTTCAGTCCCTCCTAGATCCGCCAACAAACGCTTTACTTTCTTCACAGCAATCTGCATGGTTTCCTGATTGTACATCACACTGTCTCTGAGAGAGGCAAGCACACATGGTCACATGAGGGCACACCATCGAGTTTCCAGGGCTGAGAAATCCCTATCAAATGCAATCCTACCCAAATTACCCCCAAGTTCAGGTCAGCTTTACACCTACCCTTTCACAATGCATTTTCTCTCGTTAAAATATATAGTTTATGTGAATTTACAACAGTGTGTGTGTGTGTGTGTGTGTGTGTGTGTGTGTGTGTGTGTGTGTGATAGCTACCTGTGAAAGGTCAGAAGACAATTTGTGGGAACCGATTTTATTTTCTTTTTTCCATGTGAGTTCTGGTTAATCAAACTTGGGTTGTCAAGTTGGGCAGCAAGGATTCCCACCTACCTAGCTATCTTGAATGCAAGCCCTGTTATAGCTTCTTGTCACCTCTTTCTAGGAACTTACGGAAAGAACTCCTCATGGGTGGCTCCAAATCCATAGATGTTGAAATAGCAGCCCATTGGCAAACTCTTCAATAGCAGAATCAGTGTTTCCTGGAGGTGAGAAAGTGTGACCAGCAAAGTGATTGGGTGTGCACATGCACACACAACTGGTACAAGTGTGGAGGATGTGGTCTGTCACACTACTTTATTCCATCTTGTACTCTAAGGAAACCCCAAGAACTCAGATAAGGAACATATCTCCATCTCCAACAGAGCTGAACTGAACCACTCCCTAACCCCAGATTTATCCTCAGTGAGTTTGTTTTACCTTGGCAGCATCTATTCTCAGCTGAGACTTGTCCTTGGAACTCATGGGGCTATTCATGCTTCTTGAACGGTCCATAAGGAACACAAATTCTCCACATTTTGTTGTGGTCTCCACTTCTGGGATATCTGGGTAGAAACTCACCATTGCAGAAGGTGCTCCCATTAAACTATCTATATAGAAAGGATTAAGACCTTGTAAAACAAAAAGAAACTCAAGAATTCTAAAGTCCCTAAGAACATTTTGATGATATAGGTTTAAAATCACAAGTTAAAAGTACTCTGGGAGGCAGAATGAGTCCATGGCCAACCTGTGTAATTTAATGAAGTCCTTTCTCAAAGAAAAAGACTGCTGTGGTTACAGGTCAATTGAAGCATTTGCCTAACATGTGAAAAACTCTGGACCGACTCATCCACTTCCCACCATGCTTTGTTCTCTTTCTCCCTCTCCCCCTCTCCTTCTCCCTTGTCCTCCCCCTCTCCTTCCTGCCACCCCCCACCAAACCCCCAAATCAATTGTGAACAGAACAGTGAGCTGGAAAAATACAAGCCCAAATCCTATTTTGTTTTTTTGGTTAATATTTTAAACAGTTAGCTTGCAAAGGGCTGGAGGTGAGCTATGAACATTTAAAAGATACAGGAGAAAAAATATGAAGATGAAAAGGGGATTAGTGTATAAAAGTAACAGTGGCTCTGGTGTCATTGCCAATGAATGCTCATTTCCTGGCAGCTCAAAAACACATGTGAGATACCCAGGACTAGCATTTGCCAACATTTGCCGAAAGCAGTCCATGAGTTTGAACTTCTTCAACAAATCAAAGAAATGAGTATTTATTTCACTGTTTTTTAAGATGTTAATTGTAGGACCTAAGAGATAGCTTGGCAGGTAAAGCTGCCATATTTGAACAAGTTTGAACCTTTGAGAAGGGAAAATGCCATAGAACTATTTTGAATTATATCTTTTCAAAACTGGTTATGGTTCAAGTTTATACCATTTCCATTTTTCAAGTTATTTCTCACATTCTTCTTCCAACTATTTATTAATGGTCTTAAACATCCTGATAATTGTCATGTGGTAGGAGGCAGAGGCAGGCAGATTTCTGAGTTCAAGACCAGTCTGGTCTACAGAGTGAGTTCCAGGACAGCCAGGGCTACACAGAGAAATCCTATCTCAAAACAACAACAACAACAACAACATCCTGATTATTAAACTATGTTTGGTTAGAGAAGTGTGAGGACCTTCAGTATTTCAGACTGTTGATGTTTTCCTCATCACTTAACAGAACAATCAAAATGTCATTATTTGAGAGTAGTTTTAAGGCAGGGTGAGCTCCGAGGGGGTAAATTTCCAAATTAGGAAGAAAATACCTGATGGCCTTCCAGACATCCCCATCTCCACAGCTACGCTCGGACTGTGCACCTTCCTATAGAAAATCAGGAGTTCCACATCCCGGTCAAATTTGTGTCCTTCAGCCAAGGAAACCTGAGGAAGAGAGCAGCAGAGGAACCATGTTATAATTTCCATTGATTGCTTCCAGAGGTTTAAATCTAATCTAGGACTACAGGTTTCCATGAGTAGCATGAAAAGAGTAATTGTACAAAGGGTAGGTAAAAAAAAAAAAAAAAAAAAAAAAAACAGTAGCTCAGAAAGTGTGGAGGATCCCATAAGGATGGATGAGGACCACGAGTTCAATAGGGAAAGCACTAAAGGACTGGGAACTCTTGCACTATTTACCTGAGCTGAGGTCTTGTTATCTCCAGTGTACTCAATGGGATTCAAGGGACAGTTGGATTGGATTGTACTGATACCAAGCTGGGAGCTGATAGTGGCAACCATGCTGAGTGTGTAGGGCAATTCCTCCAAAGGGACTATTGGGGTCTTCATATCCAGATTACTGTCCTCACGTCCATCTACAGAAAGAACCCTAGTTTGGTGTTTCTTGTTAAAACATCTAGCATTCCAAAAATGTATTGTACTTTCCAAACTTATGCCATCAATGGCAGGTATCCAAAAGGGAGAGGCACTCACCGGAGAGATGGTATCTAGGATTCAGGATGGCTGGGAGCACATAACGCAGGGCCCCATCGTCTTCCAAGGGAAGTTCTTGCACATATCTCAGGGTCAGTGACACTTTTGACCCTGGTTGCAGGTTCCCCACATTGCAACAGAAGACATCCCGGGAACACTTGTCTTCCTCCAATAAGTAGGCCTGATATCCTCCAGAGAGGGCCTCTTCATACCTTTTGTGGGCCTTCAGAACATAACATGAGTGGTGAAAAAAGAAGATGACACCAATGAACAATGAATGGACACCTCGGAGGCACATAGAGCCCAGACTATTTCCAGGGACTTTGACAGGCGCTGTCACTGGAGCAGCTACACTGTGGATGACAAATTATCTGCACCCCCAAATAATTTTAGGCAAATAGATTAGAAGTAAATGAAGGATAAATCATTTGGTACTCGAATTTTTTTTTGATTTACTGCATTTGATTAATGTCTAAGGAGAAAACCTTACATAAACAAGAAGGGGAGGGGATAAACTCATCCCTCAGACCTGGTACTTGTCCTGAAGTTCTGCCACAATTTTCTTCCCATCCACAAAGGCCTCAAAGCTGTAGACAGCAGAATCTTCATCCATGGGGAACACAAAGAAGGCCTCCAGGGGTGATTTCTCTTCATTCTCATAGTTTAGGGTTGCAGACACACCAGCCACAAAATCATTGATGGACAGAGTCACAGCAATGCTCTTCAGTGCCACTAGGGAAAGATCAGGGTTCTGTAGTTCAACAAGATGTGCTAGAGTCACACCCACAGAACTCCCTAGTTTCTAAAGAATCCAGCACTAAGAGTCTTGGCTCTTGCTTACCTGGATCTCTTATGCTAGTGAGTAAGCCGCCAGAACGCACCATGTTGAAGCTGCGGTTCTGTGGAAAGATGCATCATTTCCTATAGTACATCGTTAGAGTCAAGCACTCAAATACCACCACCTGACATCTCTCTGGCAGAATGCATGCAGAGTGACTGTTTTAGAGCTAGAAAGAAGGATGTGGTGTGAGGAGAGGGAGATGTCAAAGATAAGGTTTTTATTAAATGGCAAACTAGGTGGGAAGATATGAGTCCTGAGGTGTCCACTAACAGGAAATGTCTGAGGCTGCTTTATACAATAATTCTACTTTCCCTAAAGTATGACTAATACAGTGCATCTCATACCTACTGAATAGGTGTCATAAGTTTAGCCCCACTAAGCATTAGTATGTCCTGTCTAAAATGAGAACCATAATACCAGCATGAAAATGTGTCAATCATATGGACGAGCTTTCTAGACCTGGGGCAGATCCTTAGAAGGCTTTCATCAATGACGTCAGCAGTGTTCCTGTTGTCATGGTCACTACTTTTCAATAAACATCTCCTGCTTATTATCTCATTCACACCACTCAGAGACCTATGTGAGCAGCTATGCAATTCAAGGGTTGTCTGCCTTCTGCCTTCTGGCTCCTTGTAAGTGAGTTGTCCTAGAGGGCAGAATGCAAATACATCACCAAGGTCACCTCCCAGCTTTTCTAATTTACACATGTATAAGATAAATGCGACATAAGCTCAATTTAAAAGTAAGATATCCCATTTCGTTTCTATAATAGTATAATATTTTTTAAAGCTAGAACATGTTATGGTTTTTTAAAAAAAATGGAAGGAGTTCATGCTTTATGATGGCCATGACTGTCCTATCACGGAGTCCGTATGTTGTTTGAGTCTCCCTGTTTGGTAGCTATGCAGGTTCTAAGGACCCTGAAGTCCATCAGGAATGATGAACCCTTCCCTTTCAGATGGCTTTGGTAACATTCGGAAGAGAAACATGAGCCTGGCCCCACTTCAGGATTGAAAATACCATGTGAAAATGGGGAGGTATGAGGGCTTTGCAGGGTGTGGTGGGGGAGCAATTAAAGGAGAGGTACTTCTTCCAGGTGAAAAGAATAAAATCTGAGTTGTACCTAAGGCCCTGGTTAGAGCCATACATTATATATTGTTATCCTTATCTTACGAGTTAATACAGTTGGGCTTGTCAGTCACCAGGTCAGGAGCCTCTCCAAAAGGTAGCCAGCTAAAGAGAAAGGACTGTCTTCTTAACGAGATAATTTACCCTGGTAACTGTTAGCCTTCCCACAATGTGGAGTTCACAGAGCTTCTGTCACACAGGACTCTATTGCCTACTGGCTTATGGTAGTAGGGCAAGCTTTCTAGATGTTTCTCTATAGACCCAAACTCTCCTTTGACAGCCACATAAATGCCTATATTAAGGGCATGGATAGCCTCTCTTCTCCTTCTAGCAGATGCCAAGTGGTTTGTCTTTCTTTCCTCCAACTCTAATATAACCATCCTGGAACTTCCTTCTAAGTCAGCTTCTTTCTTAATGTTTTTATTAAAGAGACTAAAAACCCACGCAAGTGAACACCGTTTTTGCACTAACACCTATGATGGGTGTAAATTTTTCCACGAGAGCATTCTGTATCTGATCATCATCACCTAGCTTCTCTTCCCCCGTTGTGAAAAAAAAAAAAAAAGAAAAAAGAAAAAAGAAAAGAGAAAAAAATGACCTGAGCTGCAGTGGCAGGCACCAACAAAGGTACTTTTCACTGGAGCTGAAGCGGCACTGCCTGGAACACACAGCATGCTCAGGACAACTGTTGCTCTGATGCTGATGAACCGGCTGAAGGGGCAGTTGATTTAAATACCTCCACCTTCCTACAACTATGCAAATAAGGGCTTTTGTCTTTCTTTGTGGCACAGCCCTACCTCAAAGCTTCCAAAGCAGTGGACAGTGCTACTCCTGGGCCAACCATCCTCATTTTAATAGCAATTACAAATCTGAGTTGTGACGTATCTTAGTGATACAGCATTTGCTTAGTATAGGCAGCGCGTGCGCGCGCGCGGGCACACACACACACACACACACACACGCAGAGAGAGAGAGAGGGGGGGGGAGAGGGAGAGAGAGAGCGAGCGCGCAATCTGCATGTTGATCACACTCACACACACCCACTCCCACAAATCAGCAGCTATGATTCTGGCTCAACTTGTTATTCTTCAACAGCTGCGGAATAAATCCTGGCTGTTAAAATGTTTTACCGCTTGACAGCAAAGCAAGAATTGCAACAGATGATAATTTATGAAAACACAGAGTATCTAGGAAAAAATACGGGGGGCGGGGGGCGTCCTTTAAATAAGACAAAATGTATAGGAAAGGCATGAGGCCAGGGAAAAGAATGCCTAATATCAATAGGAAGCTTAGAGCAGGAGACTCACCCAAGGGCTGAAAGATGTACTGTGTCTGGCAGCAGAGATCTCAGGCTGGCAGTGGCCACTGCAGGAGGTTGAGAGGAGAGAGGCAGACCACAGTCACCTGTAGTGAAAAACAAAACAAATATCCTTTATTTCCTGAATCTAACCTCATAGTAAATTTCGCTCGCGGAGGGATTTTCCTGACCACTCCACCCTTTCTCATATAAACAGTCAATTGTGGCAAGGCTCCATTCTGTCTCTCGGGGGGAAAAAAAAATGAGAAAAGTGTCTATCTAAGGTAGAGAGTTTCCTCAGGTGGGACCAAGATCCAAGAACCTGTTGTTGCTGGTGGTGGACGTGGAAGACCGAGGGCTTCTCAGTGAGTCACCCGGGATCAGCTCCGGTGTGGACCCTCAGGGCAGAACAACTGCAGTGAAGGGGGCGGGAGTGTGAAGAAACAGCTGGCCACTCCCCTGCTGTTGGCTGCTGGGAACTAGAAGCTAACCATGGAGGAGACTTGGAAAGGGGAGCTTACATAGTTTTTTTTGGGGGGGGGGGTAATTTCAATTTTCAATTGTCTGCTCTTGATTTTTAGCACCTCAAGACTTCCTGATATTTATTTATTTTAAGAACTTAAGAGCTCCAATCAGTTTTCAGTTTTCGTTCTAACTGCACTCCCATGGCACAATTTTACATAAAGCTGATAACTTAATTGACTGAAAGGAAAGGAACTTCAGAGTTTGAAGAAGTAGGCGCCAAAGATTTAAGGAAGTAGAGAAAGAGACGGTTTAAGACAGATGAGAACAAGAGGGACTTGCTTGAGGTTATTAGATGATTAAAGGATTCTTGCATCCCGATAAACTTCCAATGGCGCAGAAATCACTCACAAGTACCCACTCCCCACACTTGGCTCTTGCAGTTTAAGCAAGCCCCTAAAGGGGGATGGGCCTCCTGAATAAGTGGAGCCGGGGAAGGGAAGGCAATGTCCGGGATGGGAGTGGTTGGGTGTTTTCAGAGCTGGGAGAGGGATGTCTGCAGCGCTGGCTCTTACCTTCCCCAGAAATCCCGGTGCTGTGAGTCAAGAAAAATGAAAACAGCTGCGGATTAATTTTCCTGGAAAACACGCCCACCTCTCTGGCTCTGCTGTAACATAGCAACTCTATGACTGAAGCATCTGCAAGGAAGAGAATCCCTGTTAAATTTCCAAGATGCAGAGGATGGATCACAGACCAGGCAAAGTCAAAGGCAGGCAAATCCTTCTTCACGTGAACATTTAAAATTGTAACAACAGAAAGACCCGGTGTGGAAATGCGGTGCTTCTGTAACAAATTTAATTACCAATGGGTTTACATCAGCGCTTCGAAGTTTGAAGTTTGAGTTGAAGTTGAGGTATCCTGGCTTCCATCCCCAGGTTATGTTCCGTTCAGGGCACACACTGTAGAAATCACATCTGGTGCTGCTCACTGTCTGCTGGACTATCTACCAGCAAAAGCCAAAACCTGGCATACTAAACAGATTTCTTCCTCCATTGTGCTGAAATAAAAACCTAGAACTTGTCTTCCACAGAGGAGACATGACACACATCTTGTAAGAAGCAGAATTGGGGAGTATTTATGGCAAATATACACAAATAAATAGAACTTTATAGTTAACCATAAATCCAAACTTTATTTTAAAACAATGTGTAATTTACTTTTTCCATTTTAAAGTTTTTCATGAGTCCAATGATCAAACCTTTAAAGAAAAACGTCACTTTATATGCATACATATTGTACATACATCTGTGTATATATGAAAGGCACTGGTATATGAATTTGTATTTTGTCAATAAGAGGAGATAGGAATATGATTACCCAACAGTACTAGCTAGTTTTATTTCAACTTGACATAAGCTGGGGTCATTTGAGAAGAAGAAATCTTGATTGAGAATATGACCTCATAAAAATTGGCTTATAACAAGCCATTGGGACATTTCTCTTCCTGTCTCTCTTTTTCTTTTTCTTTTGTTTGTTTTCTTTGTCTTGAAAAGAGCACAGTTTTCCCTTATTGTAGTAGACATTTGCACTCATTTACCATTTTTACACTTTCCTTACATATGTTCCTGTTTTCATTTTTATCTTTGTCATTGAAACTGTTTTCCTCACTGTCTTTTTTTTTAAGTTTTGCTTTTTCTTTTCTCACTCTCTCTTTTCCCATCTCTCCTAGTTCAGAAGTCCCAAACTGTGTTCCTCCAGCTGCCAGCTGAGCAATCACCTGACTGTTTCTCTATTAAAGCCTCAGGAGCAGAAAGCGTTGCCCTTCCCCCAAGTAACTCAGAGAGGCCCCTGGATGCTGGAAAGTGACTCTGGTCACTTCTTACCCAGCATCTATCATGTCCTTGGACACTGAGTTTTCTCTTCATCACTTCAGAAAGCTACCAGCCTTTAATATTGTACCTTTTCCATTTTCTGTATATTCTTCTTTCTTAACTTTAATTAGACATTTGTAAAAATAATGCTTAAACTCTGTTCATGACTGTCTAATAATCTCTTTATCCCAACCTTCAGTTTTCACACAAGTCATTTCCTTCCTTCCTCCCTTCCTTTCCAGCTTTCTTTCTTTCTTTCTTTCTTTCTTTCTTTCTTTCTTTCTTTCTTTCTTTCTTTCTTTCTTTCTTTCTTTCTTTCTTCCCAACCAAAAATATGACAGAATAAGATAGAAAATAAAGCAAAACTATCACATTGAAGCTGCACAAGTCAAATCAACAAAAAGAAAATACCCCCAAGAGCAGGAACAAAAATCAGAGATTCATTGGGGCACATTCAGTCAGGAGTTCCATAAAATACTAAGAATACATTATACTATATACCCAGAGGACCCTATCCCCGGTGGCTTTTACAGTGTTTCTGCCTCCTGTTCTAAGGGATTCCTTGAGCTCTCAGGAAATTAGCACAGTTGAAAAATCCCATGTAGAGCTGTGTCTTTCAAGGACTCTCTCTAATGAGAGAGTAATGTCTACCTGTAGGTCTCTGTGTCTGTTCCCATCTGTTGCAGGAGGAAGCTTCTCTGATGATAGATATATCTATCAGTATAGCAGAATACCTTTGGGAATCATTGTATTGATACCTGTTGCTGTTATTGTTGCTGTTCTTGTTAGATCAATAGTATTTGACTTTTCCCTAGTTCTCTGGACTATTTAGTCTTTTGTTCTTGGTCACCCAAGCAGTATTGAGTATGAGTTTCAGCTTATGGAGTGGGCCTTATGTCAAATAAGATATTGGTTTGCTACTCTCACAACTTCTGTGTTACCATTGCCCTGGCATATCTTACAGGTAAGGCAGGTTGTAGGCCAAAGGTTTGGTAGATGGGTTCATATTTATATTTCTCTTCAGTAACCTGCAGAATATCTTCCACATCAAAGACATTAGAATTTAGAGGTAGGCACCAGGTCAGTATTTCCACATTCAGAGTTGTATGGATATTTTCCTTGGCAATGGGTCTTTGCTATCAAAGAGCAAGCCATTGCCTAAACAATAGCCTATTAGGTTGTTTGGGGATTTCCATGGGACCATTTTAGCCAAGGACTCAACTGAATGCAACCAAGTCTCAGTACTGGAATTCTTGTTTGGTAACAAAATATGGCCATTTTGGACTTATCTTTCCCATTTCTGGGAAACCTTACTAGGATCACTTTTATATATTTTAGGACGTTTCCACTGAACGTTTCCATATCACCCCTCAACTGCCCATCGATAAGAGGACTTTCTCCCCACATTCCCTTCCTCAACACTATCTCCTCACCTGACCTTTCCAGTTCATATGCCCCCACTTTAAGCCCCAATCCAATCATAAGATATATTCTATTTTCTCTTCCCAGGGAGATACATGTGTCATAACCTAGTCGCTACCTCTGTGCCTACCTTCTCTGGGTCTACGGATTGTAGGCTGGTCATCATTTATCTAATGGCTAATATTCTCATATAAATTAATACATACCATATTGAAATTTCTGGGTCTGGGTTACCTAACTTGGGATAATTGTGTCTAGTTCCATCTATTTGCTTGAAATTTCATGATGTCATCTTTTTACCAGCTGTGTGATACTCCTTTCTGTAAATGTACCATGTTATCTTTACTCATTCTGTTGATGGGTATCTAGGTTGTTTCTAGTTTCTGGTAATTATGATTTATGATGGAATCTCCACCTCATTTTTAATTGTATTATCTATTTTTTAAATATCTAATTTCTTAGTTCTTTATATATTTGGATATTAAACCTCTATTGGATGTGAAGTTCATAAAAATCTTTCCCCATTTTGTAAACTGCCTCTTTGTACAATTGTGATGTTCTTTGCCTTACAGAAGCTCTTCTGGCTTTTCGAGTTCTATTCAAAAGCTAGATATAATTGTAATAAGGTTTGCCTTTATATTTTACTCAGTCTTTCTCTTTCTGATTTAAGTATACTTTCTTTGTTCTAGATATTTAATGATTTAATTACTATGTGGCAAAGAGAATTTCTTTTCTGATCTAGTCTATTTGATGTCCTGTATGCTTCTTGGACATTTATAGGTATCCCCTTTTTTAGGTTATAAAAATTTTCTTCTGTAAGTTTGATGAGAACACTTTTTGGACATTTGAGTTAGGTTTCTTTTCCTTCCTCTTTACCCATTATTCTTAGATTTGGTCTTTTCATAGTGTACCAAATTTCCTCAACATTTTGTGTCAGGAGATTTTTAGATTTAATATTTACTTGAATGGATTCATTCATTTCTTCTATTGTATCTTCAATACATGTAATTCTCTCTTCCATCTGTTAGAATTTGTATCTGTAGTTTTTATTCAAATTTCTAAAGTTTTATTTCCATAATTCTCTCAGATTGCGTTTTCCTTATTGATTCTATTTCTAATTTTATATCTTGAAAAGTTTTATTTATTTCCTTATAATGTTGTGTGTGTTTTCTGAATTTTATCAATTTTATTTATTTATTTCCTCTTTAAGAATCTTGGCCATATTCACAAAAGCTGTTTTAAAGTCTTTTTCTTGTGCTTCAGCAATGTTGTAATATTCAGGGCCTGTTGTGGTTGGATAGCTGACCTCTCATGGGAATATATTGTCCTGGCTGTTATTGATTGTATTTTTAAGCTGGGGTCTAGACATCTAGTTTCAGGTTGAATAAAGATCTAGGTGCTGATTTTTTGGATTTGTCTTCATTGGGTGGGTGTTTTGTTACTTGATTCTTTGTTTTTGGTCAGATTTTTATTTTATGTGATTGCTTGGTGGTCTGTGGGATGCACAGGAGATGTAAACAGTGAGGCTACATCTGATATCTGTTGCATCACTAAGAATAAGACTGGGGGATTGGATCTAGGAGAACAGAGAAAGAGGAAAAAGTGGACAGCCTACATGGTTTTCTAGCAAGTGTAGCCTGTGATTTAGCTGAGGGGAGATGGTGCCTGCTGGATTTAGTCCTGGGATATAGCCATGTAGTTGGGGGAGGGAGATTAGAAAAGGATGATCTATGGGATAAACAGGAGATGTGAACAGGAGGAAGGGAGGTTACTTCTAGTTTTCTGTTTCATTGTTAGGGATGTGACTGATTTATTGGTTCTGGGGAAACAAGAAAAGAGAATAAAGTATGTGGGCAGCCTACTTGTTTATCTAGCAGGTGTGGTCTATGGTTTATGAGATATTTCCACATGAATGATGTTGAAGGGTCTAGCTCATAGCTTTTATTCTGTAAAGGGATAAAATGAATGAGGAGTCAGCGTTGGAACACAGTCAAAAGAACAGCCCACGGTGAACAATACCACGGGGAACTGTGAGAGAGTTTCGAGGGAAAGAGCAGAGGACCTTTATCTCAGGTATATTTTGTTCCCTGTATTGTTCTTAGACCTGATTTCACTACTGCTCTGACAAACATTTGCATTCAACTTATAAGACATGTTTATTCTTGTTGAATATCAGAGCATAGCTTTATAACACAATGTGGTCAACATACCCTGAATCTGGATATGACCTTTTGCCTTGCTTTTGTGCTTTCTCAGGTATAATCTATAGTATGTGCCTGGGAATTGTTGTTAAATTGGTCTGTTTTGAGAAAATTCTGGCAAAAGGCTACTCTGTTAATATTTAGTATGTGTTGATTGGTGTTTATTTACAATGTTTTTCTCATCATGCTTTTTCTGAATTCTAACAAATTTTCTTGAATTTTTTACATTCATGTATAAAAGTACACGAAAACTGAAATAAGGTTGTCTACAGCATCAGACTGTATTCTAGCCTATTCTTCCAGCAGAGAAGATCTGCATAGATCATCCAAAATCTCAACAGGGCAGAAAGATAACCCAGTAGGCAAAGGTGCTTCTTGCCAAGCCTGCCCATCTAAATTTAATCTCAATCCAAATGGTGGAAGGTGAGAACTGACTCCTGAAAGTTGTCCTCTGGCCTCCACATGCAGCCCTTGACATACAAAATAAAAGAACATGAAAATAACTAAGTGACAAAGACAATATTTGGTAATGAAGGGGCTAAGTAATACAAAATACCATCATGGGCTTTAATTTCAGGTACAGTCTGGTAAAATGGGCCCTTTGCAAGTTCCTCTGGAACTTCACTCAGCTCATGCCACAAGTCCGTTACTTGCTCCTGAGGCAGTGGAAGGTACCCCCAAGTGCAGGGCACATAAGCTCTGATGGCATGCTCTTTCCTTGTATGTTTCCCTTCTATGTACATAAAAGAAGTACAGTCTAGATTAATGGTAAATGCATAATAATATATAATCTAACAATAAAGTGGTTATATCACTATTAAAGATATATTTTTCAAGATTATATGTACTAAATGCATACATGACTGGCAATATAGTAGGTTTCTTTGTCACCAGAACAAATAGAAAACAAAATGTTCTATGACTTTTTCATTTCTATCACACCACTAGGTAATAGGAAGTTTTGGGGCTTCGTAATAATTTTCTTTATCTTCTCATACAAGTCTGTTTGGCCTGGGTGGTGGTTGATAAAATTATCTGTTTTCTGTAAATGACTATAGTGTGAAAGACTAGAATTTAAGACTATTTCAGATTTGATATATCAATCCAAAAGTCTGTCATTCTTAAGTATACCATTACTTAATATTTGAAAATAATTCATTTTCCCCCTTGTTTTCATATTAGAAGAGTTTTCTGCTTGAAATAAGTATACGCTTGTTCGAATAAAAGCATTTCCTGCCTCTATTAAACTTGTATTACTTTGTGAATGACTTCTGATCAGTTGGACACAAGAAGTGATAAGAAATAAAGAATCAGGCAGAACCTGAAAGCAAGAACAATTGAGCAAATGAAATCCCTAAGGTCCCTGGAAACACTAGGAGTCAATGAAATTCTTGCCCTAGTTAGAAAAGTAAATAAATAAATAAATAAAACAAACATTGTGATAAAAACCAACCCTCAAAACAAGGTCTGAAGGGATTCACACGCTGGGTCCCACTTGAATACTGTGAAACTCTTCTCTGCTTTTAATTGTTTCCTACACTCAGAGGGCTTAGTCTCCCTGAGCCTCTGGATAGATTGAGGATGGGGCTCTACAGGGATCAAGAAGCCGTTTGAAGTTCCACAGATGTAGGATGATTTAGCTTCTCATGACAAAGGAAATCACCCCAGGTCCCAGCAGATATACAACAACCTCTGTGTGTGATTCTGACTGAAAAGGAAGAGCAAGTAGGATCTGAAGCTGCAAACTAGATACCCAATTCTAGGGGAAAGGAGAAGACTATGGTGGGGAGTGCACACCTACAAAGACGAAACTGATAGCAGAAGGAGGGAACTCTGTCTTTCATCTTTGAGTCATTTATAATCCACTCTTCCTGTAAGTGTTCATATCATCTCTTCCTGCGTCTCTCAGTTTTGTATTGTCCTCTCTCCAGGAATGCAGAGATATAGATTTAGTGTGGAAAATGACTATGGGGGCTTCCTTCTCCTTTAGAAGGATGCCCAGGTTCCTTTCCCCATTCTCTGTCTCACAGACATGTTGGAATGGAGCTATTTTTTGTTCCCAATTAATTGAACATCTGTCCTATTCTGAGAATTATAATGTGATTATGCATAAAAAGTTAGTTTTAGTGTATTCTTTACAGAGAGAAAAACAATTATGAGACAAAGATATATAAAAGTAAGCAACCTGACTCCCTGGAGACTGGAAACAGTTCTTGTAGTATGGCTCAATTTGTCTCATGTGTTCCTATGGGGTGACTTTCTAAAAGTTGCATTCCAGTTTTGTTTGGTCTTGGCCAAACCCTGCTTCTTTGAATGATCCCATCTGGACTTAAGTTAGGAACTACTACCTCTATGCAGGCATCTTCTTAAAATCTCTAACACAAAGCTACCTATAATAAGTATAATCACAATAAATGATTGGATAAAATCACACTATGTATCAATGCTTTCCAAAACTGTTATCTTATGTACTTTTTACAGTGACTTTGTGAAACAATGGTTATCATTTAACCAAAACCAAGCCCAAGGTGGTCCTCATCCTATACCAACCTAGACAAAAAATCTTAAAAATATTTCCTCGTATCTTCATTCTCTTATGGCCCCCTCTCCCAGAAGATAGCAATAGAAGTCTATAATTCTCAAAGTTGTTTCATGAACATTGTCATATTTAAACTTCACAGTGCTTCTAGGGTGGGGATATATTCTAATTTAATCAACAATAATCATTTAGTGGGTGGTTGATAGGAAAAACACACAGTTTCAAGTTTACTTCCTCATCTATTTTGCCTTGATTTCTGACTGCAAAATATTACCTTTATTTATTCATTATTTTCTCACAGTTTGAAGCTCACATATCACAACCCACAGTTTTCTAGACTACCTGTTTAAATGTGTTTGCTAAGAATGTGTTCAAATACTAAGTACTTAAATGACAGCTATTTGTTGTGCATTAATTGCAGGCTCTGAAACATCCCAGGAGGCTATGCAGAATGATGCATAGCATGAGAGCCACCCAGTGGCCAAGACCTCTTCTACAGTTAGGAATAAATTCAAACTAACCTCTTTGGAAATAGAGGATAGTAAAAAACAAAAAAAGAAATCTGACTTCCTTCCAGCTAAAAACACAGAGAACTAAAACTGAAAGAACTTGATAGGATACGCTGTCTATGAACATTATCAAATGGCACTAGGGAAATAAGACAGTTGAACTAATGAATTATGCCACATTAGGCACTCCGTGAAAAGGAAACATGGTATAAGCCCAGTACCTATACACACCATTATATGTAATTCTGGAATATGGTATCTAAGGCTATAAAAATGATCATATATAATTTTGTATTAATTCAAGTATTTTTATACTACACATTTTATAGTTTCTGTTACAAAAATATCTAATAACCACACCTTTGAGATAGACAACTAGCCACAAAACTCTCGAAAAGATGTCTGAGTCTCAGGAGCTTGCTTCTATCCTTCCATAGACAGAAAACAGCACAGAGCAGGAGTGTGTTGTCAGCAGCAGGATGAGAGGAAACTCATCAATTGTTGTATTGTTGTATTGTTCTAAGAAAGCTGTGACCCCCAAGTTCACATCTGATAACCATGTAGTCTGTTTGATGAACTCTTTGAATAACTCTGCAAATGATTGGATAATCAGAAAATAATAATCAAATAATCAGAAACTTGAGTTTTCAGGTCATTTTGTTAAACATCACAGAAAATCAGGAAGGATTATCATACTAATACTCACTAATCGCAAGTATTTCTAGGAAAATACTTAAAATTCAATTTTAACATCATCTGCGATGATTAGACAAGTCTAATGAAACTAAATTTAAATTTGATTCTCTTCTAAAATAAATTGTTAAATTTAGTGTGTGTGTGTGTCTATTTATGTGGTGTGTGTGTGTGTGTGTGTGTGTGTGTGTGTGTGTGTGTGTTTAGTTTCCCTTTTGAAGTATGCAGAGATAGAACTATAGCGATACAGTGCAAGACATTTTCCTGTATAGTGAACTAATGGGCTCATGAGTTCACTCTCCAGTTAATCTCTTAGAAAAGACTATTTGATGCTCTTTCTTTAGTTAACCTTTGATTCACTGAGGCCAAACTTACTGCCTCCAGACTCAGTAGGGAGTCCTTACCAAAAAGTGCACCCTAACCAGGTGTGTTCTATCTACACGCACTCCTGAATATCAATTAATCAAGCATTTTTTCCTGCATGATGTATCTAGTATTGTGTAATGATGGGTATTGTTTCATAACCATGAACAGGCCAAGAGACTGACTTTAGATTTTATCACAAATGATGATTAGCATATTAATGTTGAATTTATTATATTTATTCTGCTTCATTGTTTTCATGTATAGTTGACAGTTGTTTCCACCAAGACCACCTCTGAAGATAATGGATAATTACACACTACTCAATGAATTCATTCTTCTCGGAATACCCCAGACACAAGGACTGGAGACTTTACTCTTTGTGGTGTTCTTATTCATATACTTCTTCACCTTGCTCGGAAATTCACTCATCTTTACAGCAATCATTTCTTCATCTACCCTTCACACACCTATGTATTTCTTCTTGGGACTTCTATCCGTTTTTGACATGTTGTTCCCATCAGTAACCTGTCCCAAGATGCTATTTTATCTTTCTGTAAGGAGTCCAGCCATCTCTTACAAAGGATGTGCCGCCCAGCTCTTCTTTTATCACCTTCTGGGTTCTACTGAAGGATGCCTCTATTCTGTGATGGCCTATGATCGTTATGTTGCGATATGTCACCCACTGAGATACATGCTTATCATGAAGCCTGGAGTGTGTGTGAGCTTGGTAATAATAGCTTGGTTAGTGGGCTGTCTTCATGCCACCATCTTGACCTCTTTAACCTTTCAATTAGTCTACTGTGCATCCAACCAAGTGGACTATTTCTTCTGTGATCTTCCTGCAGTTTTACCCCTGGCTTGTACTGACAGTAAGTTGGCCCGGAAGGTGGGTTCCATCAATGTTGGCTTTCTGGCTCTGATGCTTCTCTTCAGTGTTTGTGTCTCTTATGTACACATTGGGGTTGCCATTCTGAGGATCCGTTCAGCAGAGGGCAGGCAGAAAGCATTCTCCACCTGCAGTGCCCACCTCACTGCCATTCTCTGTGCCTATGGACCTGTAATCATCATCTACCTGCAGCGCACACCAAACCCTCTGCTTGGGGCTGTGGTGCAGATATTAAATAATATTGTCTCACCCATGCTCAACTCTTTAATATATTCATTGAGGAACAAGGAAGTGAAGAGATCCTTAAGGAGAGTTTTCCAGAATATAACATTTCATGGTCAGAAATGAATTGTACACTTAATGATGGTATACAAAACTTTATCTCTTAGCTTCTTCTTCCTTCAGCAGATGGGAACAAATACAGAGACCCTCAGCCAGATATTTACCAGAGAATAAGAGCCTTGGAACACTCAAACCTAAACAGGATATCTCTATCTAATTCCTCCCCTTTGGACTCAGAAAACCCAGAGGAAGAAGAGACAGAGTGTTAGAGCCGGAAGGCATGAGCAACACCACAGAAACAATGGCCACTAAATCAACATGAGCAAAAATCATATGAACTCACAGAGGCTTAGGCAGCAAGCAAACGGCCTGCATGGGTCTGCACCAGGTGCTCTGCTTGTTCATTATGGCTTCCAGTTTGGTGTTTTTATGGGTCTGCTGAATGTAAGAACCAGTGGGCCTCTGTTTTTTGTATCTTCTGTTGTGTTCTTTTCCTTGTGTTTGTATGTTTTGTTCCAAAGTGTTACTTGGTGTTTTGTATTAAATCTTATTTTATTTTATTATTTAAAAATGACCTAACATTTTTTTGCAACAGTAAGATGTTATATGGTCACACAATCTGCCCCAAATTACGTTAAATTTCCTGTCAATTTAAATTAAATTTGTTGTTTAGATTGCTTTGTTGTTTTGAAGAAATAGGAGTAGTTGTATTTTCTACTCCTGAATATGAACCCTTTAAAGAAAACAATCATCAAAGCACATAGAGATATTAAAAGACAACAAAACCTCAAAAAACCCCTCTCTGCAAATAAGATTTGCCTCTTAGTATAAACCTTTAATTCCAAGTTTTGAATAAATAAATAAATAAATAAATAAGCAGAAGATGAAATACCTGAACACATGTGGTACGCCTATAAAACTTTCTATGTTCTTCTGCCTCTACAAACCTTGCACTCCCCTAAGTAAATTCATAGCCAGCTACAGAGGTAAGTAGGCCTGAATTATGTTTAAGGAATCCAAGGGCATAGGAAGAAACAACAGAGAGGTTTCTGACATCTACAGTCCTCAGCACAGACATATGTCCTGGATGAAGATTGGAGACCGTTGTGATGCTATTCATCCCTCCGCTGTGTCAGATCAATCTCATGCCATACTTCCGCTTTACTTAGGAGGGGGTTACTCTGGATTTCTGCCCACAGGCATGTCAGTTCCCTGCTTATGGAAGAATAACATGGGGGGTTTATAAGACTTGGTATTGTCTGGTCACTGTGATGCCTTCTCATAATTATCATCGCCATACATGTACACATGTGTCCTCTGAAGTAAAATTTATCTTCTCTATGAAAGAGTTCTCAGTATTATAAATCTCAAATAACAGACACAAAATCTCACATGAATGGGCATTATGGACCTGAAACACATATCTTAGTTCACTAAGAAACTTCTGTTCCCAATTGCTCACCCCTCCAGGAGCTGACCTTCATGACGAGCTTAAAATACCCCATAATTTTTCCAGAGAGCTTTTGATATTACAAACTTCTTTGGGAACTGTCTTATAATACATACTGTGGACAGGTCCTGGATACACTCTGGCCTCACTGAAGACTCAATTTTCATATATGTGTTTGTTTGTTTTTTTCCTTTAGCAAAAGTAGTTAGAATCTGAACTCCTGCAACAGTCTATTGATAGTTAAACCTCAACTGGGCCAAGTCCAGTGCCTCCCTTCTTTGTATTGTGCTAGCAACTTGATGCTGATACAAAATGTAGTTTTTTGCTTGTCTATTTGTTTGTCTGTCTGTCTGACTATTTTCAGAGCATGGCTCTTTAGGATTTCTTCCTGGTTTTAGCATTCTTGAACCCAATTCTTCCAAGATAATGTTATCTCTGCTCTGACAAACTTGGCCTGTAGAATTAAGTTATTTGAAGAAGAATAGTCTTTGGGCTCCCCATGAAGATCTCCAATCTACAGGGCTAGCTGTCATGGTTTGTATATTCTTGGACCAGCGAGTGGCACCATTTGGAGGTATGGCCTTGTTGGGATAGGTGTGACCTGGTTTGAGTAGATGTGTCACTGTGGGTGTGGGCTTAAGACCCTCACCCTAGTTGCCTGGTAGTCAGTCTTCCACCAGCAGCCTTTGGATGAAGATGTGGAACTCTCAGCTCTGCCTTTGCCATGCCTGCCTGGACACTGCCATGCTCCCACCTTGATGATTATGGACTGAACCTCTGAACCTGTAAGCTAGCCCCAATTAAATATTGATTTTATAAGACTTGCCTCAGTCATGGTGTCTGTTCACATCAGTAAAACCCTAAGACACTAGCTTTTGGGGGTTTTCATTTGGCCACTAAAGATGAGATCAATATCTCCTTGCTGACCATCTCGCAGGGAATTAGCTGTTCTGGGAGCCTAGTACCTTTTTCAGGGCATAACCAGATATTACTAATTCAAGCAATTTTCTTTTTTCAGCTGAGTGAATCCATCATTGTACTTCCAGGTTGTGCTAAAAAGTTTTCAGATGACAATCTCCTTAGTCTCCAAATATAGCTATGATTGTTCCTGAGTACGAATATGACTATAATTATGACTATGACTATGGCTATGGCTATGACTATGACTCTGGCTATGACTATGGCTATGGCTATGGCTATGGCTATGGCTATGGCTATGACTATGGCTATGGCTATGGCTATGGCAACTATGACTATGACTATGACTATGACTATGGCTATGGCTATGGCTATGGTGACTGACTATGACTATGGCTATGGCTATGGCTATGGCTATGGCTATGGCTGACTATGACTATGATTTTGCCTGTCAAAATGTCAGGAAGGAACTCCTAATGTTTCAAGATGGCATATAGGGCAGCAATCTCAAGCTGTGGCGCATTCACTGGGACACTGGAGCAAAAAGAGTTAGGGTTGAAGAATTCTAAGATTTGACTTACTTATTTCATTATGGCTAAGAAATGCATCCTACTAAAGGTCACCATTGAATGTCTTTTCCCTGAGAATTAACTTTTTTTAATGACACTAGTCCACCTGTGAATTAGAACAGATAGTTGAGCTGGTTCTCCCACCAAGTCTTGTTGTCTTACTTTACATCTAACAAAACTGAAAAGGAAAATCATTCCCTGCCTTTTTTTTTTTAAGATTCAGAGGAACAGTGAAGAGGAGCTCTATTGCTGTTACAAACAAATTTTCCAGCTATTATTTTCATATTGATTTTTGAATATACTACCTCACCCCATGCCAAAGGCAATAAAGATGATGCCAACCTCACCAACTTTGATGCAGTTCCTGGCTAATCCCAGGTGAGTCTTCTGAAAATGACTTGCCAAAGATCAATTCTTCTGGGAGTGGTTCCAAGTGTATTTGATCTCTCCAGGATCATCTGATTAAAATTGAATAACAAATTATGCTTCTGGAACTAGACACAATTCTTTCCATGTTCCTAGTTACTAGTCATAACCATGTCACCCAGATACTGGTCATAAATTTCCATCATAATCTACCAAGCTCCCAATTAATAGATGCAGTTCCAAGAAGTCATAGCAGCTCCAATTCCTGCATCTCACTGTCTGCCTTGGCAGTATGCCTTCTTAACTACATCCCTTGCATAGCCAAGCAGTTCACCCATCTTACCCTTTAGGGGAAAACCTTACCATCCATTGTGGAATTATCTTGTCATTTGTTAGCTTGATTCAGATGTTTCTCTCACCAAGCCTTGTTGTCATACAAAAAAAAAAAAAAACCCTGAAAATGAAAATCATATCCTTTTTTCAATACAGAGAAGCAAGAAGCGGGGATTTTTATTGCTATTATAAACAATTTTCATCTTGAATTTCTAATTGTACATATATCCTGGCTTCCAGATCTGTCAGTTTAATAAATATATTTCCTGAACATATATCCAAAAGATACACCAACATATAACAAGGATGCATGCTCCATGATGTTCATAGCAGCCTTATTTAAAATAGCCAGAATCTGGAAACAACCCAGATGTCCTTCAACAGAGGAATGGATACAGAAAATGTGGTACATTTAAACAATGGACTGCTACTCAGCTATTAAAAACAATGACTTCATGAAATTCACAGGCAAATGGATGTAATTTGAAAATATCATCCTGAGTGAGGTAACCGATTCACAAAAAAAAAAAAAAAAAACACACATAGTATGTTCTCATTGATAAGTGGATATTAGCCAAAAAGAAGTTCAGAATGCCCATGATAAAACTCAGAGACAATATGAAACCCAAGAAGAAAGATGACCACAATGAAGTATGGATGCTACAGTCCTACTCTGAATGGGGAAGAAAATAATCTCAGAAAGTAGAGGGAGAGAGGGATCTGTAAGGGAGAGAGGAGAGGAGGGATAAAGGGGAACAGGATGGCTCAGATATAGGAGGAGATGGGAGAGAAATATAGAAGGTCAGGAATTTGAACGAAGAGTAGTAATAGGGGGAGTAGTAACTGGGAGTAGTCACTAGAAAGTCACGGATGCCAGGGACCCAAGAGGTTCCCAGGACCCAACAGGGAGGTCATTAGCTGAAATACCAAAGTGGAGACAGAACCTGTAAAGACCATATCCAGTGGATAAGCAGGGCCCACGGTTGATGGATGGGACCCATCTCAAAAATATTAATCCAGAATTCCTTCTGTCAAAAAGAAGTACAGGAACAAAGAGTGGAGAAGAGACTGAAAGAAAGGCTACCCAAAGACTGCCCACCTAGCGATCCATCCAATCTGCAGACACCAAGCCCAGACATGACTGCTGATACCAAAACATGCTTGCTTACAGGAACCTGGTATAACTATGCCCTGAGAGGCTTTGCCAGAGCCTCACAAATGCAGACATGGATGCACTCAGCCAAACATCAGACTGAGCACAAAGACACCAATGGAAAATTAGGGCAAGGACTGAAGAGGCTGAAGTGTTTTTGCAACCCCACAGGAAGAACAACAATATCAACCAACCAGACCTCTCAAAGTTCCCAGGGACTAAACCACCAACCAAAGAGTACACATTGGGGTACCCATGGCTTCAGCTGGATATGTAGCAGAGGATTGCCTTATCTGGCATCACGGGGAAGGGAGCCCCTTGGTCCTGTGGAGAATTGCTGACCCAGGTTAGGAGAAAACTAGGGCACTGAGGCAGGAATGAGTGGATGGATGGGGGAGTACCCTCATAGAGGCAGGGGAAGGGGAGATGTTATGGGTTTGTGGAGGAAAAACTGGAAAGGCAGATAACATTTGAAATGTCAATAAATAAAATAACCAATGTGGTACATTTATACAATGGGGTACTACTCAGCTATTAAAAACAAATTTATGAAATTCTTAGGCAAATGAATGGAACTAGAAAGTATCATCCTGAGTGAGGTAACCCAATCACAAAAGAACACACATGGTATGCACTCACTGGTAAGTGGATATTAGCCCAAAAGCTACAAATACCCAAGATACAATTCACAAACCACATGAAACTCAAGAAAAGGAAGACCAAAGTGTGGATGTTTAAGTCCTTCTTAGAAGGGGTAACAAAATACTCAAGGGAGCAAATACAGAGACAAAGTGTGGAGCAGAGACTGAAGGAAAGGCCATCTAGAGACTGCCCCATGTGGGATCCATCCCATATACAGTTGCCAAGAGCTGACACTATTGTGGATGCCAAGAAGTGTTTGTTGACAGGAGTCTGATATAGCTGTCTTCTGAGAGGCTCTGCCAGAGCCTGACAAATACAGAGGGGGATGCTCACAGCCAACCTTTGGACAGAGCACTGGGTTCCCAATGGAGGAGTTAAAGAAAGGACTGAAGGAGCTGAAGGGGTTTGCAACCCCATAGGAGAACAACAATATCAAACAGCCAGACTCCCCCCACACACACACACACCCAAAACTCCCAGGGACTAAACTACCAACCAAAGAGTACACATGAAGGGACCCATGGCTCCAATCACATATGTAGTAGAGGGTGGCATTGTCCAGTGTCAATGGGAGAAGGCCCTTGGTCCTGTGAAGCTCAATGCTCCAGTGTAGGGAAATGAGATGATGGAGAGATGGGAGTGGGTGGGTGGGGGAACACCTTCATAGAGACAGAGGGGAGATGGAGGGGATGGGGGTTCATAGAGGGGAAACTGGGAAAGGATATAACATTTAAAATGTCAATAAATAAAATAACCAATAAAAAAGAATAAGAAAGAAATACAAAAATAATAAATGTATTTCCATTATAATTATATCCAATCCCTGGAATTTTGGTATAGCAATGAAAAATGGAAAAAGACATCATCTAAGTTATGTCTGATCTCATATTTTGTCACTGTGCCTCACCAAGTTTCTCAGGCGGAAGTTAAATTTATCTGTCACCCAGGCAAGCCTAAATGTGTGGTCCTATTCTCTAAGACTCCACAGAAACTGAAAATATAGGCTCTGACTTTCAGACCCTGCTATTAAATTCTCTGGGCATGTTGAGCACCTGTCCCTCATGCACAGCATCCATGCCAATGCCTCTGCTGGGAAACTGCTTTGACTTTCCCCACCGAATCTTCTGACTGACTCTACAGATCCCAGCCAAGAGAACATCTTCTGAGACAGCACTTCTCCCACCTTCAGAGAACCCCACCTCAGCGTATAGGTCAGTATGTGACAAATAGGATTTCAGAATTACCAGTGTTTATAATCTTTAATAACAGGTTAAGTATCCCAGAAGTATGCTTGAGGTTTCAAGTGATCATTTTTGAACAGCTTAGCCCACAAAAGTGTTCACAAAAGATATTCAAATATCCCCTCACACAAATCCACAACACAATTAAACCAGGGAGTTAATGAGATGCGTTCTCAGTAAGACTTCTTTCTCTTGGGAATAAATACCCAAAGGAAACTCATGTTTTAAATCTCTGGTGTTGTGACTTATTGCAGTTCCTGGACCCAAACAGGAAAGTGCTCCCAGGGACAAGAACCACACTTAGATGTGTGGCACCCTAACTGGGAAGTGTTCCAAAGGAGGAGAGATTCTCAGATCTAGCTTACAGACTGAAGGAAGGCGAGCTCCTCCCTTCTGCTGCAGGTAGGAAGGAAGACAGCACTCACCAGTGCCATCATCCTAGGCTTTCTGTGGTTCAGAAAGTACCCAGATGTAACCTCCACTTTTATCTTAGTGCTCAGTCTCTCAATCACTAGAGTCATATTGTGGGGTGGGGATGCAGAGTTTCAGGCAATAGATTCTATCAACCAATCTGTAATTTAAGAATTGCACTGCGTCGGAAACTGAAAAACACATGAAATATATAAGAAAATTTCCAAATGTGAAAACTGGTAACAAGTGTTTTCTATGCCTACCCCTTCTCTTTAACTCAAGTATGGTTCCACAAATAAAATTTGTAGCCTGAGGTAGAGGCAATAATGGCCTGTTTGTTCCATATGGAATGCTAGGTCTTTCTTTAGGTAGCTTTTCATTGTTCTTAATGCCAAAGAAATAATCTGGAAAATCTATGTGTCTACTGAATCATTGATTTCAATAATCAGTGATTCAATAGTTAAAGGAAGAAACATCTGATGATGCATTCTATGTTCATAAATGAACTTAAGAAATTTGATGTATCCTTTTCTTGGTAAAGGGAATATAGCTCCAAACCTATAAAACCATGTATGATTTTATCTCGTAAAGACTGATCTGTATAATCTGCTTCTTATATACATTTGGTTAATAAACTGCTCTTGAGTATGCCATTTTGAACTTCTACACACCCTTAGTTTGCCTCTTGTGACATATGTGACATCCTTTAAAAATTTAACAATATAGTGAGGTTTGGACATCTCTTTCTATCTGTGTGTCTGTATGTGTGTGTGAGTATGTTTATTTTTGTGTTCACATGTGTACATTTGAGGTATATGTTATGTGTGTCAGAAAGAATGAAGAGATAATCACAGTAGGCAAAGCACTACTATCATACAAGGAGTGCCTAGAGAGGCAGCAGCCACTATGCTATTCTCAATTTTCCTCCAGACAAGCCACAGAACAATCCCATGTACAATCACAAATGCTCATTAGTTTCTAAAGAGAAGAGAGCACCCATGCATGATACAGAGTAACAAAAATCTAATGTATTCACTCAACCTCCAGTTTCATTCAGGCTCATACTTGGAGAATAAAATTGTGAGGTATATCCATTGCTGTTGTAATTGTGTTCTAAATACTGTAATCTCTCATTCTCATTACCCTCCGTGCTATAATACGGATGCCAGTGAGACAGAAAAGAAAATTTTTTCATTAATTTAGTTAGTTTTCTTATCCTTTTCCCATTAATCACTACAAGTTCCTTACTAGAGTACTTTTGTTCATTCTAGAATCACAATGAAACACCTGGAATGATGGAATGAGATCATTTGCATAAAGAGAGGAAGAGAAGTTCCCTTTTGGGTAAGCTTGTGAAGGACATTACCTGCAATTGCCCTGCAAATTATTCTCAGGGAGATTTTTAAGGATCTGCATCTACAATTAAGAGCCTAACTGAAGAAAAAAATCCCATCACCAGGAAAGACAGTTTTGACTAGACATCTCTAGGTAAATATCAGCATCCTTTTCTTTCTTCCACCCCTGTAATTTAAACTCCTCTAATCCACACACATAATAAATGTCACCAAGAATTTCTTTCCACAGACTCCCAGGAGCTGATTCATCCATGAACATGACAAACAACACTATGGTGACAGAATTCACCTTGCTGGGCATCCCTGAGACAGAGGGCCTGGAGAATGTCCTACTCTTCCTGTTCTCAACATTATATGCCTGTGCCTTGCTGGGAAACTTGCTCCTTCTTACTGCAGTCACCTCCTCCCCACGACTCCACACACCCATGTACTTTTTCTTGAGCAACCTCTCTATCTCTGACATGGGCTTCTGTTCCACTACAGCTCCCAAGATGTTGTCATATCTCTCAGGAAGGGGTGGGGGGATTTCTTTCCAGGGATGTGTTGTACAACATTTCTTCTATCATTGTATTGGATGCGTTTTGTGCTTCCTGTACACAGTGATGGCCTATGATCGCTTTGTTGCCATATGCTTCCCTTTGAGATACACAATCATCATGAACCACAGAGTATGCTGTGTCTTGGCCACAGGGACCTGGATGAGTGGCTGTGTGCATGCCACCATCCTAACTTGCCTCACTTTCCAGTTGCCCTACTGTGGCCCCAGTGAGGTGAGTTATTACTTCTGTGACATGCCTGCAGTGTTACTGCTAGCCTGTGAAGATTCCTCTCTAGCACAGAGGGTAGGTTTCACAAATGTTGGTCTTTTATCTCTCATTTGTTTCTTTCTCATTGTTGTGTCCTACACTCGAATTGGGATCTCCATCTCAAAAATCCGCTCAACAGAAGGCAGGCAGAGAGCGTTCTCCACCTGCAGTGCTCACCTCACAGCCATCATGTGTGTCTATGGACCAGTCATCGTCATCTACCTACAGCCCAACCCCAGCCCATTGCTTAGTGCAATTATTCAGATTTTCAACAATCTTGTGACACCCACCATCAACCCATTGATCTACAGCCTGAGGAACAAGGATGTGAAAGCAGCCCTGAGGCATGTATTTCTTAAGAGATGTCTTAGCCTGGAAGTAAATGAAAACATCTAAGTGTTTGCTTAACAAAGTATGAATTACCCTTTATAAGGACAGATTTATATCTACTACTTAGTTCATAGGACCAGTGGCATTTCTAACTTCCAAGGCATATTGCAATAAAATGTGTATTGCGTCAATTTACCACTTCATTTACTCTTTGTGATACATTTTCGTTTCATATTTCCTTATATTTTGTAATGAAAAATAAAAGATAAAATCTCTTTGTGATTCTGTGTTCATTTTGATCCTGTCTGGATTTCTCCAAGCACCATGCTTCCTCAAGTTTTTCTTTGTCATCTAACTCTACAGAGTATAAGACTCACTTGTTCTCTTGAGTAGACTGTCTCAGAATTCTTCATTCAAAAATGGAGTTGTGCAAGGATTTGAACATCTTTGAAGGAAGACCCCCTTACTCATATAGCATACAGATACAAGGGCATTCATTCTGCAGGAACAACCAGCATGCAGAAGTCAACCATTCTTCCATATGGCCACCAAAGGCACACAAGCCTTCTTATGAAGAACTAGGGAAACTCTCTGGAAAGGTTTGGTAGTCTCTAATGTTATTGGTAGGGGACAAAGTGGCTACATTATTATAACTTTGATTGGCTACTATGTTAGTTCTTCTATTTTTAGAGATCCTGTTAGGTGATCTAAAATTTCACTGGTGGGATGTTGGGGAGACCAAAGGGGTTGGCTTCTGATTGGCTTATGCCAGGTGGTCAGTGGTCTTCGTTCATATCTCACAACCATTTGATTACAGGATAAGATAGAGCTGCCCAGCACAGATGGCCTATCCAGTTTCTTCCCATTCTTGTGATTATCTCTAGGCTGTTCTTTGGGAGCAGGTTTTACGACCTTATTCCTGGAATTTATGATCTGTTCCTGGAGCTAGTGACTTATGGCCTAGTTCCTGGGACTGTTGACTTTCTTTTGTTAAACCAGGCCTGGTGCTAAAATGGAGACAAATGGATAAAATAAATAAGGTTTATAGGAAGTCCAGATGTCTACAAGAAACTCAGAAATCCAAACTAATATAAGTTATATTTAAGGCAAGCTTTTCATATTATACATCTTTGCAAGATTTCAACTTGGTTTTTGTGCACAACTTCTGTGATTAGTTATGTCTGGGTCTTTGTGTATATATATATATATATATATATATGTGTGTGTGTGTGTGTGTGTGTGTGTGTGTGTGTGTGTGTGTGTGTGTTTGTGTGTGTGTGTGTGTGTATTGGTATATGTTGTAATTTTATTTCTGCAAAGCATAAATCTGCATTATTTCTTATTAGAAATACATTTGGGTTTTGTAAAATTTTTCTCAAATCAAACAAAAGGCCTAATAAATTGAAAATATTTATCTATGTAAGAACATGAATATTAGTTTAGGTATAATGGATCTAAATCATGAAGCTGTAAATTTCCATGGGAAAATATGTGTATATCTTCTTCTTCAGAGTATACTCTATAACTCATTTACTAACTTATATCTCTATGCTGCAAAATGCCAGAGAAATAAAATTGGTACATTTTATTTATAAAACCTAGTTAAATTTTTAGAGAACTTATTCTTTCTCTTGTAGTGGTTTTAGGTTTTTCTTAGTTTTTTTTTTTTTTTAATTATCTGGCAGTAATATGGTTTTTAATGCAGTGGCATGATGTGTGGTGTGAGGGGTTGCCTTAGTGGGACCATACTAAGTTATTCCCCCACTGGGACACCAGCCATAAAATGGGTCTAGTATAAAATTAAATTTATTTGAGGCAAGATAAGGGAGTGTTAAGGGAGTAGAGGTAGAAAATAGAGGAGACAGAGAACAACAGAGAGAGAGAGAGGGAGAGGAGAGAGAAAGGAACCAGCCATCCAGGAACACTTAGGGAGACAGGAAGTGGGGGAGAGGCGGGGGGGGGCGGGAAGGAGAGGCCAGAGAGAAATGTGTGTGTGTGTGTGTGTGTGTGTGTGTGTGTGTGTGTGAGAGAGAGAGAGAGAGAGAGAGAGAGAGAGAGAGAGAGAGAAATAGAGAAATAGACACACACAGAGAGAGAGAGAAATAGAGAAATAGACACACACACACAGAAAGAGAGAGAGAGAGAGAGACAGAGAGAGAGAGAGAGAGTTGGTCAAGTCTTAGGGAAGTTGTCTGATCCTTGCATTCCAGCTTCTATAGGACAATCTGTGGGTACGAAGGTGCAGGGCCAGTAGAAGCCTCTGTGAGAGTAAACTGGATTATCTCTCTCTCTCTCACACACACACACACACACACACACACACACACATATGAGGCAGAAAATAAAGTTAAGTAGGTTTGAGAGAAAACCTTTTTCTTAGGTATGCACTTGAAATCCTTAGGTCTTGGTGGTTGGGATGAGGGGAGTACCAAAACCAGGGAACAGGAGGGAATAGGCAACACGTGGGAACTTAGGCTATTGGTTGGTATTGATTGACAGGAGAACTTCTCCAGATGAAGTCTGTCTGGTCCGTGAGAAGTAGATCTGAGTGAGCTCTTTTTGGAGCTTGTATGTTTACAAAATGATAAGTTTGTTAACAGCATGAACAGTCTTTAAGGTGAGCTTAGGGAAGATAAATCTCTTTCGTGGAAGAGAAGGGGAAAGAGGAGCTTCTTCACTCTGTTTAGAAGACTGAATGGATACTAAGTTAGCATAATGAGAAACATTTTTAAGTTTATATTTAAAAGACAATCAAAGCAAATTCAAAATATTTGACTATGATAGTTGATAGTATAGATTTAGCCTGAGCCACCTTTAGCGTGAGAAGCACTTTAAGTCTATAATGAAGAGACAACCAAAGGAAACTTAAATTTGTAACTTGTAATTATTAAAGTAGATTGTACAGTGTTTTGCTAAGATTATCCTAATTCATCAGAATGCCATTGGTTGAGGTTAGGGTTTTGAACCTTTGAAGTCTCAATATAACAGTGGCATAGCAAGGGGAGGAAATATGAAGCATTTTGTATCTTAAATCATTTATGACCTTTTATGTTTATATGTCCTCAGACCTTTATATCTCATAATTACCAACCTTAAAACACCTTTCTAGACCCTCATTTGGATATTTATAACTTAAGCCTTTTATTTAATTACGTATCATGAGTTGTAGGGTCAATCACTGGGAAGCAGTCACTGCAAACTGAGGTTTCTTTTAGATAAGGAAGTAGTAGAATGTTATATCTGGGGAAGTTTACATTTGAACGTGTGGATCTTTTATTGTAGAACTGCAAGCAAAGGAAGCCTGTCTGCCTTTTTGATAAGAGATCTGGTCGTCTTAAATAGTTAACAAATTGACTAATGAGTTCATATGGTAGTAGGTTTCCATGGGATAAGGAGCTAGTTGTCTGTTGTCTAGCTCTCAAGTTGCTGTTAGTTTAGTTGTCAATGTAATCAGAAAACTGGGAAGAATAAATTATAATCTAGATGTTATATATATTAATTAAGATGACAGAGATTGGTCTATGGTCTGCTACCTAAGCAACTCTCCCAGGTCCCTGTGGTCTCCATTGTAATTCAGACAAAAGCAGTCTGACCACCAGGCTCAGAAGATGAGGTTATTTTTGTTTGTTTGGTTTTGGTTTTGTTTTATTTTGTAGTATTTTGTTGTTGTTGCTATTGTTGTTGTTCTTCTTGTTGTTTTACCTCTCCCTGTAGAGGAGGAACATAAAAGAAATTACTCACCTTGTCTTAGGAAATATGAGACATTTAATTCTCTGGGTGTCCACTGTTTGTCCACAATTTAGGCTGAGTCCTGGCAGTGGACAAGGCAATGGAGCAGTCTTTCTCAGTGATTATTTTAACAAATCCAAGGTCCATGTAGAGTCGTTTGTCACTGTGCCCTTTTCTTCTAGACTTCTGGGGTCACTGTTTGGATTTGGAACTATCATTATGTTTAGCAGATCTATGACAAAGTTGAGAGCTAGTATCTATTAAACATATCTGAGTTAGACAATTTGTGTCTGTTTTTAACCATTTGTTTTAGATTGTTTCTAGCAAACATAGAGAGTATATTGGAAATGACCATAGTAAAAACAAGGTTAAACATATCTTTAAGGCAGTGGTCTTTAACTTTTTTTTTTTTTTTTTTTTTTTTTTTTTTTTTTTTGTGAGTTTTCAAGACACGGTTTCTCTGTGTAGCCCTGGCTGTCCTGGAACTCACTCTGTAGACCAGGCTAGCCTCGAACTCAGAATTCTGCCTGCATCTGCCTCCCAAGTGCTGGGATTAAAGGCATGCGCCACCATGCCCGGCTGGTCTTTAACTTTTTAATGTTGCAAATCTTTAAAGTAATATCAAATTACTATTTACCATATAAAAACTTTATTATAATTAAAAAGTGTCTTTGAAGGTGTTTTCTTTAGGTCAGGTTGTTCTTTTTTATTTTTATTTATTTATTATTTATTTATTTATTTATGTGTGTGTGTGTATATATATATATATATATATATATATATATATATATATATATGAGTACACATTGCTCTCTTCTGATACCAGAAGAGGACATCAGCTCCCATTTCAGATGGTTGTGAGCCACCATGGGTCAGGTTGTTCTTAAGCAAAATGATACTGAAGCAGGGACTTTCAGCAACAAAGTCATGTGACTGCCCCCAATCAAAACGACACTGAAAATGGCATGTGGTAGAAAGTCACAAGGTACGTCCTAGAAATGCAATGGTACTCATTTACAGAAATGTGGCTATGCATCAACAAAAAGACAAATAGACATATAAGGAGGCAAATATACACCTTTTGCTTTGCCAGCAGAGTGTTATGCGCATGTGATGAGATCTCTCTCTGCCAAGGTAGGAAGCCTCTATTGCCATGAGAGTCCTAGTGGTACAGTGGTTCTGGTGACCATCCCTGGGTTACCATTCATATTACGGGTCTAGTATATAATGAAGTTTATTTGGGGCATGAGGGGTTGTAAAGGGAGAAGAGGCAGAGAAAGAAAGGGGACAGAGGACAGAGAGAAAGAGAAGAGAGAAAAAGAATGGAAGGGGCCATCCAGGAACATATGGGCAGAGCGATAGGGGGAGAAGACAAATTGGGTGGGGAGAAGACAGAGAGAGAGGCCAAACTGTCCTTTTATAGCAAGCTAGGTTCATATGTTGGGCAGAGACTAAAATAAATACAACAGACAGATTCAGAGGTATTTTTGCATGGTGTAATCTTTGAAAGAAGAAGTGAAAAAGTTATGGAGAAGAAAGTAGGAAGAAAATACAGGGCTGTGTTGCAAAAAATAATATTGCATAATGGAATGATTGTGTGTGTGTGTGTGTGTGTGTGTGTGTGTGTGTGTGTGTGTTCTATTAAGTTTCTATCAGCATGGGCAAGTGAAGACTTTTTCTACAACTGGAAATTATAAATGACCCTTACTAATTACCGTGTTGAAAAATATTCAAAGCACCCCAGAGACAGTGCTTTTCAGCCACAATTTATCTGAAATAGTAAACATACTAATGTTAAAAAATCAAAAGTAACTCATACCGTTATACTCCCTTTTATTTTCAACATAAACACTGACCACCCATTTCATCAAGAGACTAAAGTTACAAAGATCCTGCTTCCCAGGAACCACCACAGTCACCGCTATCTAACACCCTCCCTTTCTTTTCTGCACTTGCCTTCTAGACAGAATGTCAAATTAGACATGTCTACAGCCTTGTTTTTTCTCTTCATTTTCTGCTTTATTTCCAGTGTGTGTGTGTGTGTGGGGGGGGGGGGGATGATAAGAGAGATAGACATGACAGGGAGAAAGAGAGAGAGAGAGAGAGAGAGAGAGAGAGAGAGAGAGAGAGAGAGAAAGTATGCCATAGTAATCAGAAAACAACTTGCCTTTAATTCTTTCTGTCTACCATGTATGTCCAGGTTATCAATCATAGGTTCTCACACATGGCAGAAAGCTGGGAGTGTGTCTCCTATTCTTGAAGCACTCGAGCGAGCACGCGCACACACACACACACACACACACACACACACACACACACACACACACTTGTTGGGGAAGGATTTATGTAGTTCTTGAGAGGGAGAGGGAGGCTGGAGCTGTATGGGAGGACCAAGACAAAATTTTCTGATCAATGCCCAATGTTTTCTAAGAGTCTGAGCTTATAAAGGGGGAAGGCCTACCCCCTGCTATGCCAGGCTCCTTGATCCTTTGTCATCAAGTTGTTAGCACTTGGTCAGCCAGAGCTATTAGCACTATGTCGCCAACAGACAGGTTGTCAGCTTATCTCAGGAGGGCAGGTTCAGCCTCTCAGTGGGTAGCTATCTAGGTCAGAAGACTCCACCCTAGGTGGTCTCATTTACAGTGGCAGAACAGGTCTGAGTCTGCCTGCTCAAGGCTGGGGGAGGCTACAGATTTATGTATCTAAAACTAGTCATTTTACAGCAAAAGTAGGTAATACCAAAAATTGAAAGTTACAATAGAAAGTCTCTTCACATTATATGTTAAAATTCTCTATATTTCATAGAAAATTGTACTCCTAGCTACACACACACACACACACACACACACACACACACACACACACAAACACACAAAGAGAGAGAGAGACAGAGAGACAGAGAGAGAGAGAGAGAGTCATGTTGGACTCTTGCCATTATGGCATCTTTGAAGCCATTTGTTCATCAATGGTAGAGTTATTCATCATTTGTTTAATGTGTTACCTGAAAAATTACTTGGACAGAAAGATATTTTACTTTGCACATTAAATATGATCATTTTTGAAACCAAAGGTATTTTGTGATCATTTTAATGGCCTGTTGATCATACACATGTTGTTCTAACTCACATATATACGTTTCTCAACCAGAGTTGAAAACATCCTATAAAAGAAGTCTAGCGAACCAAGAATATTACAGATCAAAGGTAAAGTTAATACTATAATCCCTCAAAATTTAACTATGCCTATCTTACATGTGCCCAGAACATTTAGTGTACTTTAAGCTGAAAAGGATCATCCAGTGTAGTCTATTTTATAATTGCTAAGAGCTCATGCATGCTCTCTGATGGGCATACTTTATTCATGATTAAACTATTGACATGATATTTTAAATGCTGACAACAGAGTACAGCATGTAAGGTTGGTTATTCATTGTACTTATTTCATGGCTGATGGCTCAGGGTGTCTTCTATTGCCTTCTATTGTGAAAAAGCATTATACTACATCTCACTACCTTGTGAGAAGATCCAAATTCTGTCTTTGAAGTGTAGTTTCTATTGACTGTATACCATTTGTTACATCATCATGAGGGCAAACGTGGTTAAGTCAAATAATAGGGGTTGACCATGTCTAGTATAGTTACCAAATAATGAAGTTGCAATTTAAACAACCACTCTTTACTTACTACTTGGGTTTACTTGGGTTTCTACTAAGGACTACATTTTCTCCTTGTTGCTCAATATCTCATAGCCAACTAATAATTCAAAGATCACTTATTTTCTTACCCCCACCCCCAATTTTCTTTGCTTGTTTGTTATTTTTTCAGCTTTTTATTCATAATAGATTCTTCTCTTATACAGTACATACTGACCACAGTTTTCCTTATATTCATACAGACCTTTAGGAAGTGAGTCCCTGTAAACCCAATATATAATAACACATGGTAAATAGTCCAAGTCCCAAATGAAGAAATAGGAGAACACAAAGAAATGGTTTGACTGAAGCAAGACTGATCCTCAGAATGGCAAACACTAAATTCTACAAATATAAATCTGATTATCCAGACAATACAATATTATTTGAGTTCTAATGGGCTTAGACAGTACCGTGAATTTGATCTTGCCATTTGTGGACCACATAGCCTGTTTCTTAAGCTGGCTTCACTAGTTCCTACTACTTTTCTTGAGAAATGGTCCATATTCTTAACTTATCTAACATCCAGAGAGCTCAATTCTTGCTTAGCTTTGACCATCACAGCTTCATGTTATGGACTGCCTGCAAATTAAAACTCATTGCCTGGCCTCAGTTCTTACACGTGTTCTCGCGACCAGCCAGGAAGAACGCAACAAACCGGAATCTTCTGCGGCAAAGCTTTATTGCTTACATCTTCAGGAGCAAGAGAGCAAGCAAGCAAGAGAGCAAGAATGGCGAAACCCCGTCCCTTTTTAAGGAGAATTATCCTCCGCCTAGGACGTGTCACTCCCTGATTGGCTGCAGCCCATCGGCCGAGTTGTCGTCACGGGGAAGGCAGAGCACATGGAGTGGAGAATTACCCTTGGCACATGCGCAGATTATTTGTTTACCACTTAGAACACAGGATGTCAGTGCCATCTTGTAACGGCGAATGTGAGGGCGGCTTCCCACACTCAGTGACATCCTTTGAAGTCTGGTGAAAAGCATCCATGTCTGTATAACCCTTGCATTTTGCATGCTTGCAAATTCACTTAGGTTTTTAAGGAAATAGGCAACTGCCAGTTGCCTACTGATCTTTGGCATAGTTCTTTTGGACAAAAGCTGAATAGTGTAAACTCAGTGATGTCCAGTCAGATTTAGAGTAAATAATCTTTATGTCAGGATATTTGGGCTTGGAAGAACCCAAAGCCAAATGCATTGATTACCTAGCTGCTAATGTGGTTTCACCTCTTTATGAGACTAGATAACTGAACCTGAACCATAATTCATAAGCCAATGAAACAAATGTCCAAGGGAATGGAGGTTAATAGTTGACATATATATTAGATACTGAATAATTCAAAACAGTTACTTATCCTATGTTGTGTAGCTAGGATCTAGCAAACACAAATACTACAAAATTAACGTGAGTACTTAACAAAGACCTAATAGACCCTATAGTTTTTTTCTGCTTATCTGGTTACAATTTGGGGGAAGTAATGGAGAGTCTGTTATTTTGGTTTTGGTTTCGGAGTTTTGTTTTGCATCAGATATTTGTTTGTGTTTGAGATCGAACCTAAAAGTTGGGTGGAGAGAGAACCTGAAAGAACCTGGTGAAAGAAAAGAATGTGATCAAAATGTATGTAAATTTAAAAAATAGATTAACTAATAAAGTGGAAAACATAACAATGCACACCAAAAGAAATAAAGGACCCTCAGGAACACCCAGATACTATGATGTCACTGTTTAAATTTCTGACTAATTCAAAAACAAGGAAAAGGGGAATATTTGGTCTTCTCTCTCCATGAGAGAATGAAGTATCTATCTCTGGGTTCTTTCCTGGGCATGGCAGCTACCTGAACCTGATGAACCTCTTAGTATTATATTGATTACAAGTGAACTCTAAACCCAGATTCATGGTTTCTGTGCTACAGACAGCCATGCAGCCTGATGTGCGTCCTGACAGATCTGACAGCACCATCCCCATCTCCTCCTGTGACTTCTGCCTGCAGGCAATGTACCCAGATCATGAGATTTCTCAGAGCTTCCTTGCAGTACCAAAATATTGTTATTATTTTTATTGCATTATTATTAAATATGTGGGTATCTTTTGTATTTGTAATATTTAAGTAGTATATGAATATTATGAAATGCAAATGCATATTTCTGCAGTTCTGGAAGTTGAAATTAGCCTACGTTCCCATGCTGGAACAATGGAATTTGTAATAAAGAAAAGAGCCTCACTCTGTCTCAAAAATAATGAACCCAGATACTAGCAACAAGGAACCATGACTCAGATAAGACCAAACAACTTCACTTTAAGGTCAATGTGAGCTTGTAGAGATAGGAATTTAGGGATTATACATCTATAACAAATACCCAGAGAATAATTCATATTTACCTCTTAATTCCTTTTGTAAAACATAAACATTAATATTCAGAATTGATACTTTTGTATAGTTAAATTAGCATGAAATGGCCTGGTATATATTACAAAACTGTATTTAGTTTGTAGTTTGTTGTCCAGTAAGTATGATGGCTAAACAAAATTTAATGTAGTTAACAGATAAGATATTGCTTTGTTGGCTGTGAAAGCAAAATTTACTTGATAATCTGTTTATCTTCCGTTGTGAAATAAAGTCAATAGAATGGCTTGCTGTCAGACAGCTTGCTGGCTGATTCAGGAAGCTGCCCTGTGGTTGCCTGGCAACAAGTTGCTGTGTGGATTTTTATGCTGATAGAATCAGAGCATCCTCTGAGATGTTGCTGAGAGGAAGCAGAGTAAAATTTACTTTCATTTATAAGCAACCTTTAATTTTAACAAGACTAACACTTTTTGTTTGTTTTTATTTTTTATTCATTTCACATTCTGATCACAGCCCCCCTCCTTCCTCTCTTCCCAGTCCTGCCCTTATGAATCCCTTCCTGCATTGCCTCCTTTCCTTCTCAGAGAGAGGAAGCCCCCTTGTGTCCCACTCACCCTGAGCAATCTAGCTCCAGCAGGTCTAGGCACACCCTCTCCCACGGAGATGCAATCAAGCAGTCCGGGTAGGGAGAAGGGGATCTAATGACAGGAAACATAGAACAATAAAGCCTGGCTCCACTTGGTAAGGAGCCCACATAAAGACCAAGCTCCACGTTTGCTACAAATATAGAAGAGGTCTAGGTCCACCTTCTGCATGCTCAGGCTGTTTTAGCTCCTGTGGTCTCTATGGATTGCCTTATGATGTTCTTGACCACTCCTGTTGTAGTAAATATTTAATCTCAAGTTGGGTTTTCTACCCCACCTTTGATCATTCAATTCTCAAATAAAGACATACAACTTTTATATTTATAGTAAACCTTTAATGTACTAGAGATGGTCAGATATCTACCCTCCAAGTTGTTATGTCTACTTCCCTATCAATAACCCAAAGTTATAACTGGCTATGTTCCACCTAGGCTGTTTTTAACTTCACTTGGTCAGCCTTCATAACCATATTTTCATGATCACTTACCTACCCTATGGCTCTCTCTGTCTCTCTGTCTCTGTCTCTGTCTCTCTCTGTCTCTCCACCTTCTCCCTCTTCCTCCTCATAGTTCCCTACCTCTCACCCCAAAACTGGGAATGCAAAAAACCTGCCTACCTTCTGCCCAGCTGTAGACTGTAGGCATCTTTATTAACCAAGCTGGGGTAACTTGGGGAACAAGGCTACATAGTGTTACTTGGGTCTACATGTGGATTCTTTCGTCTCTGAGGGCAACTAGGCCTCTTGACTGGCTAGCATGACTTTTTCCTACTTTTTACCTGGTCCTTTTGGACTATAAGCTTGAGTTCCAATTGTTGTAATTGGGCACCATTTTATTGATGAATTATTTTTATATAAATGCAAACAGTGAATTAATCTGGTAGTTGTAACTTTAACCTTATGTTAATCACCAATAACCACACAGATAAACACTATTCATTCAAAACTACCTCAATAGCTGAGTATTTAAATGATCTCTGGTAATCTGGCTCCCTCCCAGCCTCATCCCCTGATACATGCATATTATTACTGATCCAGCTCGTTGGGCTTCAGGTGTGTTTCCATGATCTCTCTCTGGACCCCTTCTTCATGCTTTTCAATCCTGCATCCTCCTGGCTGGTCTCACAGTACCTGCTCTATCCTAGAATCCTTTCTGCCTCCAGGTTGTCCTACCTCTATTTCCTGCCTAAGCTTTTTAATTGACATGTGATGCATCCATACAATAGACAAGGCATTCTCTCTACACACTCCAGCTTGCTCACTTCTGTCCCCGACTCTTCCACAAGACTTCCCAAGCTATGCTTGCTGTTTGACTGTGGGTCCCTGCATCTGCATACATCCACTTGATAAAGCCTCTAAGGAGACAGTTGTGCTAGGTTTCTGTCTGCAAGCATAACAAAGTATCATTAATAGTGTTGAGTTGGCTCTCTCACATGGGATGGGTCTTGAGTTGTGATAGTGGACTCTTCCCTCGGTCTCTCCTCCATCTTTATCCCTGCATATCTTGTAGGTAAGACAAAATTTTGGTTGAATGTTTAGTGGGTAGATTGATGTCACTCTCCCTCCTCTCAAAGTCCCACCAGGCTACAGGGGGTGGCTACTTCAGTCTCTATAGGAATCTAAGGGTTACCTCTATAGATTCCCTTTATCCTCCCTTTAACCCCAGCTTCCAGCTAGTCCCAGTGATGCACCCCCCTCTGATTTCCATTTTCAATCCCAACCCTCTCCTGTTAACCTTTCTCCCTACATCTGATTTGTATTCCTCTTTCCCTCCTCATGCCCTCTCCTACAGAGTTCTCTCTCTCCATTCACCTTCAATGACTATTTAGTTTCCCCTTCTGAGTAAGATTCACATATCTTCTTTTGGAACCTCTTAGTCTGTAGATTGTAGAATAGTTGGCATTTACTTTATGGCAAATGTCCACTTATAAGTGAGTACATAGCATATGTGTCTTTCTGCCTCTGGGTAACCTTACTCAGGATGATATTCTTAAGTTCCATTCATTTGACTGCAAAAATCATGATGTCTTTGTCTTTCTGAAATAAACCTATAGACACTTGATTTTTGACAAAGAAGGCAAAAACATACAATGAAAAAAAGAAAGCATCTTTAAAAAAAAGGTGCTAGTATAGTTGGATATCAGCCTATAGAAGAATGTAAATAGAACATATTTTTCGCCCTGCACAAAGCTCAAGTCCAAATGGATCAAAGACCTCAATATATACCAGACACATTATGCAGACTGGTCCACTGAAGCATAGCCAACAGAGATGAGTTGCATGTGGTCCCTTCACTCCCATTAGCTGGCCCTGTCCCTGCCCATTGTTCCAGAGAAGCCTTGTAGAACCCCAAGAGTATCCTTCTTCACAGAGGAGGCCTGCTGGTCCCCAAGAATACATAGCTTGGATACCAGCCCTGTCAACTCCCTTGCAGTCTGGTCTGCTAGAGCACAGCTGACAGATGAGTTGTGTACATTAGCTGGAATTTGGCCTACACTTTGGTCTTGAGGAGCTTTGTAGCATCCCAAGGGTTTCATACTTACCTGTGGAAGCCTATAGGCCACAAAGAATACCCAACTTGGAAACCTGCTTGACCAATCCACCCCCCACCCCCCAAAAAAGAACAAAACCAAAACAAACAAACAAAAAACAGGATAGCTAAAACAATCCTGGACCATAAAAGAACTTCTGGAGGTGTCACCATCTTTGACTTCAAGCTGTACTATAGGGCAATAGTAACAAAAAATACTGCACAATATTAGTATAGAAACAGACAGGTTGATCAATGGAATAGAATAAAAGTCTAGTGAATAAACACATCTATGGATATTGATTTTTTGAAAAAACATCCAAAATCATACAATGAAAAGGGGAGAGCATCTTCAATAAATATGTGTTTGTCTAACTGGATGTCTGTATGTAGACACATAGATCCAAATTTATCACCCTGCACATGACTCAAGTCTAAGTGGATCAAAAAACCTCCACATAAAAGCAAATGCATTAAATCTAATAGAACATCAAGTAGGAAATAGTCCTGAATTCATAGTTACAGGACACCAGTGGCTCAGGGAATAGGATCAAAAATTAATAAATGTGACCTTGTGAAACTTAAAAGCTTCTGTAAGCAAAAATCACACCATTAATAAGACAAAACAATAGCCTACAGATTGAGAAAAGATCATCACCATCCTTACATCTGACAGAGGGTTAATATCTAAAATATATAAAGAACTCAGGATAGACAAAAACAAACCAACTAACCCATTTTAAAGTTGGGGTTCAGAGATAAACAGAGAATTTTCATCAAAGAAATTTCTTTTTTTTTCTTTTCCCATTTCTTTTCTTTTTTATTTTTAATGTTTTGTTTATTTATTTATTTACTTATTTTGAACTCCAGATTTTATTCTCTTCCCCACTCCTGTCTCTATGAGCACGTCCCCACCCACCACCTCTCACCCCCTACCCCACCAGACCTCTAAACTCCCTGGATCCTCCAGTCTCTTGAGGGTTAGGTGCATCTCTGACTAAACCTAGACCCAGGAGTGCTCTGCTGTATATGTGTTGAGGGCCTCATATCAACTGGTATATGCTGCCTGGTTGATGGTCCAGTGTCTGAGAGATCTCAACCAACCAATGGATAGAAACTTTTTTTTTTTATTCTTTAATATTTTTACAGTCTAGACTTTATCCCCATCCAGGTCCAACCTCCAACTGTTCCACATCCTACACCTTCCCCCAGCCCCCTGTCTCCAAGAGGATGTTCCTCACACCCCTCTCCCCCACCAGACCTCCCCACTCCCTGGGGCCCCAAGTCTCTCAAGGGTTAGGTGCATCTTCTCTGACTGAGTCCAGACCTGGCAGTCCTCTGCTGTATATGTGTTGAGGGCCTCATATCAGCTGGCACATGCTGCCTGTCTGAGAGTTCCTGGGGGCCCAGGTTAGTTGAAACCACCGGTCTTCCTCTAGGGTCACCCTCCTCATCATCAAAGGAAGTTAAGAAGCGCTTAACAGGTTGTTCAATGTCCTTAATTATCATGGGAATGCAAGCAAAAATGACCCAGATTCCCCCTTACACTTGACAGAATGGTTAAAGACTTAAAAAGACAGTACTTGCTGGTGAGGATGTAGAGCAAGGAGAACACTCCTCCACTGTTGGCAGGAATGCAAACTTGTACAACCACTCTGGAAATCAATCTGTCAGTTTCTCAGAAAGTTGGAAATAGTTCTACTTCAAGACCCAGCTATACCCAAAAGATGTCCCGCTATACTATAGGGATACTTGGGATACTTGCTCAATTATGTTCATAGCAGCTTTATTCGTAAAAAAAAAAAAAAAAAAAAAAAAAAAACAAACTGGAAACAACCTAGATGTCCCTCAACTGAACTGAGGAATGGATAACAAAATTGTTCGACATCTATACAATGGCATACCATTTGGCTATTAAAAGCCTAACATTTTATTCTTTTAACTCTACAGTCAGATACTGTAGTCTATTTAAATTTAGCAGGAAGTCAGCAGAAGGATTATTGGTTAAGCTACTCTGTACACATGATTTCCATGTTTTCTCCTTAGGAAACACAATGTTCCAGTGAGTAAAATTAAATAGAATTTCAAATATCTTTTTTCTTGAAAGTTGAAATATATGGATTATGTACCAGCCATTCTGGAATTTACATTAAAGAATAAACAACTGGCTATGAGAAAAGACTCTCAGACCAGCAGAGCAGGCTACAATACTGGTCCCTGTGGGAGCTCTGCCATTCAGCTTCTATGAGTCATCATTCAGGTTGATATGGGTTTGTCTGTGTTGCAGCTGCCTTTATGTGATCTAAACTTATGTTAGCAACTGCTCATCCATCCCACTGTTAGTAATCCCCTTCAACTAATTGGATAAGCAAGTTTGCCTTCAGTTATCTTATGGATTGGGTTTGTTTCTCACTAACAGCTCTACACGGCCTTCAGATGCTGTACAACTGTAGCCTCCACTGAATAAAGAGGCATTTGTTTTGTCCTCAGAGCATCTGTAAACACAACAGATTTGGGGGTCTTTTTTTATATACCTGCATAGGAGTAAAACCAACTGACTTTCTTAGCCACACTATTCTACTTTCAAATAATGTTTGAGAAGACTCTATTTAACTTTTGTATGTATTCCCCCCATGTAGTGTGTGTTTGTCAGAGCTCTCCCTCAAGAAATTTAGAAAACAAGAAATAAAGAACAGGTGGTTGGAGTCTCACAGTCATATGTACTGTGTGTGACTCTGGCTTATGCCTGCAGCTTTCTGGGTTTCCATTTCCTCCCCTTCTGTTCTCTGTAGAAAGACCTTCTTCATGAGATTACTGGAAAGACTTGGTGATATCTATTAGTAATCACAAAAGAGCAATTGTAATGAGGGTTCACATATCTAAAATGCTTTGGGGAGGAATTTTCTTTAAACAACCCAATCACTCCAAGCCATATTACTAAGCCAGTGATGATCTGAAAATATAAAGCTCTTAGCAAATGCTTCCACTATCAAAGTTTTTCATTCATTGATAGCAAAATTAATTTACAGCATTAAGCAATTATGTTGTTCAAGGAACTAATCTCTTCTTTTATAGATATAAAATTATCCTGAGACAAAACGTAAAGACATGGACTAACTAAATAGCTCCAGAAACAGTATGGTCTGAGTCTTCAACTAAAAGCAATTTTACCTGATTGGGTTTTGTAGAAGATTTAACTAATTTATCATTAACAAATATTGTAAGATGAACTAAAGAATCAACCTTGTCATCCTCAGTTATACCTGTAACTACAGGGAAAAATTACTGGGAGGAATTTATAACTACATACCCAAACATTTGGAAAGACTTGCCTCACCTACAGTGAAAGGAGGCACAAGCTATGGTTTTATCCAAATCAAAATGCTCTGTTTGGTGAGGGTGGTTTCTGATTTGGGTATATCATCATTTCATTCTTTGAACAGCAAATGCTTGCCTCAAACAGTACCCTGTTTTCTCAATAGGATTTAATGGTTTTCTTTATTTATCAATGTATGAATATGCTTATGTGCCGAGTCAGTGCATAAAGAACATTAAAGGAGATAGTGAAGACTGTGGGTGAAAAAATAAGGAGTCACCAAAGCATCTGATTATACAAAATACCAGTGTCCACTTTGAAAATATGGTCTATTATAAGGCTCAGGATACTTTACTATAGCTTAATCAGTACTGAGTCTTAGTACATCATACTAGAGAGAAAATATGAAGGATTAACTGTAGCTATGAGGAAAAGAGTAGTTATGATTAAGAAAATTATATTCAGGCACAAATAAACATATCAGACTAGACATTTAAAAAAATAGTTGGTCAGGAATGCAGGAATAAATCTGCAGAAAGCAAGTGTAGTAGTGGCTCTTTATTAGACTGATAGGAACAATAAAGTCCTTGACATTTTTTCCTTTAATGTTCTATGTCTGGATGCACAATGAGAGTGATAATTCAATTCTCATTAGTATAAACTTACCCCTAGCCCCTTCAACATACATCCTCTGTATATATCCAGAGAGAGAAAATCAGTAGAACAGAGTGACAAATGAAATGAAAATATCTGATCTCTGTAGGAAGTCTTCATCCCAGCATCCTGAATTTATTTTTAACTTTACAGTTTACCAGCTTTGGATCAAATCATCATATCCACCAACCCTGTGATGTGACTATATATACATATACATATATATGTGTGTGCTCATGTGTGCATATGTATATTTATATATATGTAGGTACATATGTGTATATATGTATATGTATGTGTATATATGTATATATGTATGTATAGATATGTATATATAGATATGTATGAATATATATGCCTGTACATATATATATATATATATATATATATATATATATATATATATATATACACACACATATACACATATATACATATATACATCTTTTTTTACATTCCATCCATTATCACCCTCCCGGTCCACCCTGCAACAGTTCCTCATCTCTTTCATCCTCCCATGACACCAACAGGATGTGCCTACCCCCCTTACAAACCACCAGACCTCCCCACTCCCTAGAACTTCAAGTCTCTCAAGGGTTAGGTGCATCATCTCTCATTGAAGCCAGACCAGGCAGTCCTCTGCTGTATGTGTCCAGGGCCTCATATCAGCTGCTATATGCTGCCTGGTTGGTGGCTCAGTGTTTGAAAGATCATGGGGGTCCAGGTTAATTGAGACTGCTGGTCCTCCTACAGGGTCTCCCTCCTCCTCAGCTTCTTCTATCCTTTCCCTAATTCAACCAGAGAAATATCTGGCTCTGTCCATGGATTGGGTGTAAGTATTGGAATCTGACTCTTTCAGCTACTTGTTGGGCCTCTCAGAGGGCAGCCATGCTAAGCTCCTGTCCGCATTCTTGCAGTTATACCTGGCTTGTGTTGATAGTTGACTGAGCCAGAAGGTGGGTTCTATCAATGTTGACTTTCTGGCTCTCATGCTGCTCTTCAGTTTATGCCTCTCTCTTTTTTTTTTATTACGTATTTTCCTAAACTGCATTTCCAATGGTAGCCCAAAAGTCCCCCATGCCTCCCCCCCCCTCCCCTACCCACCCATTCCCACTTTTTGGCCCTGGCATTCCCCTGTACTGGGGCATATAATGTTTGCATGTCCAATGGGCCTCTCTTTCCAGTGATGGCCCACTAGGCCATCTTTTGATACATATGCAGGTAGAGTCAAGAGCTCCGGGGTACTGGTTAGTTCATAATGTTGTTGCACCTGCAGGGTTGCAGATATCTTTAGCTCCTTGGATACTTTCTCTAGCTCCTCCATTGGGGGCCCTGTGCTCCATCCAATAGCTGACTGTGAGCATCCACTTATGTGTTTGCTAGGCCCAGGCCTAGTCTCACAAGAGACAACTATATCAGGGTCCTTTCAGCAAATGGAACACTCCTCCATTGTTGGTGGGATTGCAAGCTTATACAACCACTCTGGAAATCAGTCTGGCGGTTCCTCAGAAAATTGGACATAGTACTACCGGAGGATCCCGCAATACCTCTCCTAGGCATATATCCAGAAGATGTCCCAACTGGTAAGAAGGACACATGCTCCACTATGTTCATAGCAGCCTTATTTATAATATCCAGAAGCTGGAAAGAACCCAGATGCCCCTCAATAGAGGAATGGATACAAAAATGTGGTACATTTACACAATGGAGTACTACTCAGCTATTAAAAGGAATGAATTTATGAAATTCCTAGGCAAATGGTTGGACCTGGAGGGCATCATCCTGAGTGAGGTAACACAATCACAAAAGAACTCAAATAATATGTACTCACTGAGAAGTGGATATTAGCCCAGAAACTTAGTATACCCGAGATACAATTTGCAAAACACATGAAACTGAAGAAGATCGAAGACCAAAGTGTGGACACTTTGCCCCTTCTTAGAATTGGAAACAATCACCCATGGAAGGAGTTACAGAGACTAAGTTTGGAGCTGAGACAAAAGGCTGGACCATCTAGAGACTGCCATATCCAGGGATCCATCCCATAATTAGCCTCCAAACGATGACACCATTGCATACACTAGCAAGCGTTTGCTGAAAGTTTGTGTCTCTTAAGCACACATTAGGATTGACATTCTGAAAATATGTTAGCAGAGAGCAGGCAGAAAGCATTCTCTACCTGTTGTGCCCAACTCAAGGCCACTTCTGTCTTTCCATCTTATTTTGGCAATTCTTTCATTTTGCTGTCATCTCAACTCTAATTTATCAGCCTCTGGAGTAAAACTTTTGGGGGAGAATAGCCTTTGCACTCCCCGTGAATGTTTCTAGGACCACAATGATAGCTTTTAGGAATTTCATTTGACCACCACAGATGTGTTCAATGTCTCTTTGCTGGCCATATCCAAAAGGAGGAGCTGCTCTGATGGGTATCTCAGTGCCTTCATCATGAAATTCCCAGATATCACTAACTCCATTGTCAGCCAGGCCAAGGAATCATCTCCAAGTTTTTGCCTCAGTGTTTGAAGGTGTCTATCACTTGAGTCTCCAGATATTTCTATTGCTCACCCAGAATTCCCTGGGCAAATGTCAGGAAAGAGCACCTAATGATTCAAGATGGCCAATAGGGTAACATTCTAAAGATGTGTCCACACATACTGGAACCCTGGAAAAGAAAGAACTATGGTTGAAAATGTTAAGATTTGATATATTTATTTCATTCTGTCTAGGGACTGAATCCCACCAGAGATCACAATTGAATATATTTTCCCTGATTGTTAAATATTTAGTGTCGGTAGTGAATGAGAAAAGATAGATTGTGGTGAAACTCACATGCTACCTCATTCCATGACAAAGGCAATGAAGATGATGCCAACCTCATCAACCCTGATGCAGTTCCTGACTGATCATCAGCTTAAAATTGAATATGAGATTATGCATCTGGAACTAGACATGATCCTTTCCATGCTCCATGTATATGGTGGTCATGCACTTAGTCCTAACCATGTCACCCAGCTACTGGTCATAGATTTCCATCATAATCTACCAAGCACCAGATTGTAGATGCAGTTCCAAGTCATGGCAGCTCCTACTCCTGCACTCACTGTCTGCCTTGGCACTGGTGTTGTCTTCTTAAGCATTTCTCTTGCATAGGCAAGCAGTTCATTCATCTTACTCTTTGGGGGGAAAGCCTTCCAATCCATTCCGGAAATGTCCTAATTATCATTTGTTAGTTTGTTGAGCTATTTTCCCCCACAAATCCTTATTGTTCTACCCTAACAAAACTGAAAATGAAAATTATTTCCTTTTTTAAAGAACAGATTAATAGGAACAAGTAGTCGGTGTGTTTATTGTTACACACAAATTTCATGGAATTATTTTCATCTGTAGTTTTTTTTTTTTTTTAATTTTGCCCTTACCCTGATCTCCAGCTTTGTGAGCTAAATAAATACTTTACTTTTGCAACAAACCTGCTCCCTGGAATTTTGCTATAACAAGGGAAAATTGAAAGAATACCCTTCAAATTATGATTGAGCACAAATTTGGGACCATACCAAGTGTCCCAGGTTAAACTTGAATAACATCTATCACTGTGGCAGATTTGTGATACCATTCCATATGACTAAATGTGTGATCATATTCTCTAAGGCTCCTCAGAAACTGAAAATACAGGCTTTGACTTTCAGGCCCCTATTAAATTCTCTGGGCATGTTGAGCACCTTTGCCTCATGCACAGCATCTGTGACAATGTGCCTGCTGGGAAACTGCTTTGACTTTCCCCACTGCATCTTCTGATTGACTCTACTGATCCCAGCCAAAAGAACATCGTCTGAGACAGCACTTCTCCTGTCTTCAGAGAACCCCACCTAAACATATAAGTCTGCATGTAATAAATAGGATTTCAGAATTATCAGATTTTATAATCTTTAATAACAGGTTAAGTATCCAAGAGGTATGCTTGAGGTTTCAAGTGAACATTTTTGAATAGCATAATCCATAGAAGTGTTCACTAAAGATACTGAAACAACCTCCCCTACCACAACACAATTAAACCAAGAAGTTAATGAGATGCTTTCTCAATAATACTCCTTCCCCTTGAGATTAATACCCAAAGGAAGATCTCAATTATTTAAAATCTTTGTTGCAACTTATTGCAGGTCCTGGAACCAAACAGGGAATTGCTGCCAGGGAGTTGAAGGACACTTAGACACATGCCATTCCACTGAAAATTGATACAAAGGAGGAAGAACTCTCAGTTCCTACTTACAGATTAAAGGAAGTGAGTCTCCTCAAATCTGCTGGAGGAAGAAAGAAAGACAACACTCAATAGTGCCATCATCTTGGGCCTTCTGTTGTCTCAGTAAGTATGCAGATGTGTCCTTAATCTTTATCTGAGTATTCAGTCTCTCAGTGTCTAAAGGAATAATACAGAAGGAGGTGGGTGGGTAAAGATTTAGGCAGTAAACTTTAAGAGATAACTTAAGGATTGTGTTGTATTGAAACTGAAATAAATAAAAATGTATAAGGATTTTTCAAAAGATAAAAACTAGAAATGATCATAACCAAGAATAGACATCTTAATGTCACATTCTTATATTCACATAGGAACCTAAGAAATTCAATACAGTCTTTCTTTGTTATGGGCAGTTACACTTCATAGATTTTGAGTACATTTAATTTTATTGTTTAATGTCTGATGGTCTGATGTGTATACTCCTGTTCCTTACATATAGTTGTTTAATACAGTACTTTTGAGGTTGCCTTTTTGAACTTGTATACATCCTTCATTTACCTCCCAGAACATATGTGACAAATTTCCTTTAAAAATTTAACACAATATAAATAGTGATGTTTGGACCTATCCCTCTCTCTCTCTCCCTCTCCCTCCCTTCTTTCTCTCCTTTCTCTCGCCCTGTGTGTGTACTGTTCATTTGTATATATGTGAGATGTATAGTCTATTTCAGAAAAAGACGATTACAGCATGCAAATAGTGCTATAATAAAAAAGTGCTTACAGAGCCTTCAGTCACTATGCTATTCTCAATTTTCCTTTATACAAGCCACAGGATAATCCCATGTACAATCACAAATCCTCCTTTGTCCAAAGAGGAGAGTCCACATGTTCATGCTGCTGAGTAACAAAGATTTAGGGTATTCATTCAACTTCCAGTTTTAATGAGGTCCACATTTAGAGCTTAAAATTACAAGTATATTCTTTGCTGTTGTAAATTGCTTCTAATTACTGTAGTTTCTGATTCTTATTAGCCTCAATACTAGATGCTGGTTGCTAACTTGCCTGGAAAATAATCATTCATTAATTGAATCTGTTCTTAGACAACTTCACATCTGTGTATGATGTATACTGGTTATGTTTAAACCCAACTCTCCCTTATCCTTATCCTACCCCATGCACCCCTGTTACTCACTACTCATTTCTAGAGTCTTTTTATTCATTCTAGAACCTCAATGGAGCATCTGGAATGATGGAATTGAACATTTTTCTAAAGAAGGGAAGAGAGGAAAATAACTAGCCTTGGGAGTTATTTTCTGGGTGAGACTGTGAAGGAAACCATCTGCAATTGGCTTGGAAATTGTCTCCTGGGTAAAAATTTTAAGGAGTATTGTCTACAATTAGAAACCTAACTACAGAAAGACATTCAATCATCAGGAAAAGCAATAATATTTACAACAGCTATCTGTACATATAAGCATCTTTTTTCTCCACCCCTGTGATCTAAACTCTAATCTACATACACAATAAATTTCACCAAGAATTTCTTTCCACAGACTCCCAGGAGCTGATTCATCCATAAACATGACAAACCACACTATGGTGACAGAATTCACCTTGCTGGGCATCCCTGAGACAGAGGGCCTGGAAAATGCCCTGCTTTTTCTGTTTTCAACAATGTATGCCTGTGCCCTGCTGGGAAACTTTCTCATTCTTACTGCAATCACTACCTCCCCAAGACTACACACACCCATGTACTTTTTCTTGGGAAACCTCTCCATCTTTGACTTAGGTTTCTGTTCCACTACAGCTCCAAAGATGTTGTCATATCTCTCAGGATGGGGTGGAGGGATCTCTTTTCAGGGATGTGTTGTACAACACTTCTTCTATCATTGTCTGGGTTGCACATTGTGTTTCTTGTACACAGTGATGGCCTATGACCGCTTTGTTGCCATATGCTTCCCTTTGAGATACACAATCATCATGAACCACAGAGTATGCTGTGTCTTGGCCACAGGGACCTGGATGAGTGGCTGTGTGCATGCCACCATCCTAACTTCCCTCACTTTCCAGTTGCCCTACTGTGGCCCCAGTGAGGTGAGTTATTACTTCTGTGACATGCCTGCAGTGTTACTGCTAGCCTGTGAAGATTCCTCTCTAGCACAGAGGGTAGGTTTCACAAATGTTGGTCTTTTATCTCTCATTTGTTTCTTTCTCATTATTGTATCCTACACTCGAATTGGGATCTCCATCTCAAAAATCCGCTCAACAGAAGGCAGGCAGAGAGCGTTCTCCACCTGCAGTGCCCACCTCACAGCCATCATGTGTGTCTATGGACCTGTCATCGTCATCTACCTACAGCCCAACCCTAGTCCATTGCTTAGTGCGATTATTCAGATTTTGCACAATCTTGTGACACCCACCATCAACCCATTGATCTACAGCCTGAGGAACAAGGATGTGAAAGCAGCCCTGAGGCATGTATTTCTTAAGAGGTGTCTTAGCCTGGAAGTAAATGAAAACAGCTAAGTGTTTGCTGAAGAGTGTCTGATTCAGTTTACTTTGAGTCTATGACTTACTTCACAGGACACATGTTATCTATAATTCCAGGGCATATTAAATTGAAATGTACATTATATCAATTTGCCACTTCCTTCACCATTTGAAGATACATGTTTATTTTATATTTCTCTGTTTTATGATGTAACGTGTGATGAAATGTCTGCACAGATGTGTTAATTTTTATGCTGTGTGAGTTCTCTCTCATCACCACTATTCCCCAATATGTGTTTGTTATCTAACTCTAAAGGGGCTCACAAACTCACTTACCCTCTTCCATTCACTGTCTTAGAATTTTATATCCATTCTAAATGGAGAAAGTACATTCCAGATTTCTACCAAAATCTCAGGAATTCAAACTAATGAAAACTGAATTAAATTGAGCCTTTCACATGCAGTCTTGTGAGAATCCAAACGTGTTTCTTGCGCACATCTTCTGTATTTTAGAAGTTTCTTGTGTTTTAATTTTATCCCTTGATAGGCACAAACCTTGATTATTTCTTCTTAGTTGCTCACTATCCACTTAAGTTTTATAACGGTGTCTCACATCTACCAAAAGGCCAATTAAATTGAAATATATTTATTCATTTCAAAAACAGGAAATTTGGTATAGGTATAATGTCTGTAAATCAGATAGCTGTAAGTTTCCATGGGAAAAATTATGTGGTTTCTTTTTCAGAGTATCATGTATAACTCATTTCCCATTCTTTATTTCTATGCTCCAAATTGCTGGGAAAATTAAATAGATACATTTTATTTATAAAACCTAGTTAAGTTTTTAGTGAATATGTTTTTCTTCTTGTTCTGGATTTAGTTTTCTTTTGGTTATTTTATATCTACCTGACTCAGGGTTTTTCTTAACTGGTACAGTCTTTCCAATCTTGAGTGAAGAAACAAATAGTTATGGAGAATAAGACAAGAAATAAGGAAGGAAATATAGAGCTGTGTTGCAGACGAAAATTAGTAGTCCACAGTAGAATAATTAGTGTTTTCTTTAAATCACATTTCTGTCTATAAACATGGGTGGTTGAAAACTACTTTTATATTCGAAAATATAAAACATGCCCACTAAGTCTGAGCAATTCTGTTGGAACCTATTCAAAGCACTCCAAAGACAGTGCATTCCAGTAACCAGGGTGCTGTGATGTGCTGAATAGGAATCTCTAAAATGAGATATTCTAGCACACAGTTAGTTACTCACACCAGAAGTTAAACAGGCATTACTGTAACCCAGGACACCTTAGGTCCTCTCAGACAGCCACAATTTATTTGAAATATTAAACACTAATGTTAAAGAATCAAAACCCACAGTTTTATATCCCCTTCAATATTCAGCATAGATCCTGAAAGTGGAGTAACTACCTCTCCTCAGGAGTCCATAGCTTCAAACATTCTGGTTCTCAGGGACTACCACAGTTATTCCTGTCTAACACCCACCCTTTCCTTTCTGCCCTTGCCTTCTGGACAGAATGCCAAAGGGACATCTTTATAAGCTTGCCTCTTCTGTTCATTCTCTATTTTATTTAACAATGTGTGTGTGTGTGTGTGTGTGTGTGTGTGTGTGTGTGTGTGTGTGTGTGTGTGTGTGTGTGTGTGACAGAGAGAGAGAGAGAGAGAGAGAGAGAGAGAGAGAGAGAGAGAGAGAACAAACATGCAACAGTAATCAGAGAATGAATTCCCCTTAATTCTTTCCCTTCATCATATGTGTCCAAATTATTGATCATAGGTCATCATTACATATGGAGTCATATTAAATTCTTCCTATTATGTCATCCTTGAAGTCACTTGTTCACCGATGGTGGTGTTATTTATCATTTGTTTGATGTGTTATCTCAAAAATTACTTAACCTTAAGGTATTTTACTTTGCACATTAAATATGATCTTTTTTTAATTCATGGTGATTTTGTGATTAGTTCAATAGCATTTTATGCCTACACATGTTGGCCTGAATATTGACACACGATTCTCCACCCATCTTATTTGCTGATCTTGCTGAGGTCCAAGAGGTAGGACCTAATAGAGGTATTCAGTTGGGGCTGTCTTTCCACCTAATGCTTGGCTGCTCAGCTCTGCATCTGCTTCTATCAGCTTTTGTCAGAATCCTCTTTGGTGATGATTGGCTCTAGCTATCAATCTATGAGTATAGCAGAGTATCATTAAGAATCATTTCATTGACATTTCTTTCTTTGTATTTGGGTTTATACAAAGTTTGTAATCTATCCATAGTTTCCTTTCCCTGACCACTCGGTCAGTTTGGGCATGGGTTCCCATTAGTGGCATGGACCTCATGTTAGACCTAATGGTTATTATCAAAAGTTCTGAGCCACCATTGCCACAGCACATCTTGTAGGCAGAATTAAAAGGTGGGTGAAAGGTTTTGTGAATGGGTTAGTGTCCCACTCCCATGACCTCCTTCTTTCTTTTCTCCCTTCCTGTCTGTCTTCCTGTCTGTCTGTCTCTCTCTCTCTCTTTCTTTCTTAATTTCTTTCTTTCTTTCTTTCTTTCTTTCTTTCTTTCTTTCTTTCTTTCTTTCTTTCTTTCTTTCTTTCTCTCTTTCTTCCTTCCTTTCTTTTTCTTTGCTTCTTTCTTTCTCTCTTTTCTTTGCTTCTTTCTTTCTCTCCTTTTCTTTCTTTCTTTCTTTCTTTCTTTCTTTCTTTCTTTCTTTCTTTCTTTCTTTCTTTCTCTCTTTCAACTTATTCTATCATATATTACATCCTGACTGCAGTTCCCCTTCCTTTACACCTCCCAAGCTCCTCCCCCCTCCCCCCACCTCCTCTTTCTCTATACAGTCCTTCTTAATTTCCCTTCATAAAAGGGTAGACCTACCAGGGATATCAAACAAACATAGCTATGAAGTTGCAATAATATTTGGCATCTCCCCTCATATAAGGTTGAATGGTGCAATTCAGTAGGATCACAAGGGTCCCAGAAGCAGGCACAAATATCAGAATCAGCTGCCGACCCTATGTTAAGAGTCATATAAATACACTAAGCTACACAACTATACCACATATACAGAAGGCCTGGGTTAAACTCATATAGGTTCCCTGATTGTTAGGTCAGGTTCAGTGAGTCCCTACAAGTACCAGTTTGTTGAATCTGTGGGTTTCCTTGTGGTGTCCTAGAGCCCTCTGGTCCCTACAATCCTTTATCCCCCTTTCAGCAGGATTCCCCAAACTCCATATGTTAGGCTATGAGTCTCAGCATCTGTTTCCATCAGTTGCTCAATGAAGTCTCTCTGAAGACAACTGGGCTAGACACCAATCTATGAATATAGCAGAATACCATTAGGCATCATTCCATTGACACTTTTTTTGCCACTTGTGTTTGTTTCTATTCTGTGTCTCTGAGCCATCTGGTCACTAGTTTTTGGTCCTCCAGGCAGTGTAATGGGTGGGCTCCTTCTCATGGCATGGGTCTCAAATTGGACCAGTCATTGGTTAGGCACACATAGAATTTCTGGGCTACATTAACCCTGCACATCCTGCTGGCAGGACAAATTGTAGGTCAAAGTGTTATGGTGACCATTTTTATCGTATTTGTTCTACCCATTCATAATCATGAGAAATCTTTACATGTTCTAATATCTTATTCAATTTTTTCTTTAAGTACTTGAAGTTATTGTCATATAAGTTTCTCTTGTGTTTCATTCTTAGAGTTTCCTTTGCTTTAAAGACACACTGTGACCAAGGCAACTATTATAAAGTACAACATTTAATTGAGGCTGGCTTACTGATTTTAAAGTTCAGTCCATTAGCATCATGGAAGGAAGCATGACAAGGCACAGGAGGAGCTGAGAGTTCCACTCTTGTTGTGTAGGCAAACAAGAAAAGACTGGCTTCCAGGCAGCTAAGAAACAGGTCTTAAAGTCCAGGCCCACAGTGACACACTTCCTCCAATACGATCCCACCTACTCCGACAAGGTCACACCTCCTAATAGTGCCACTCCCTGTACCAAACATATTCAAACTACCACACTTGGTAAGAGTTACCACAAGAAGTTTTATATTATTTGTGGCTATTGTGAAGTGTGTTATTTCTATGATTTCTTTCCCATCCCATTTTACATTTGCATATGGGAGGGCTAATGGTTTATTTTGATTCATTTTGAATCCAGCCCCTTGGTGATGCTTTTGGTCAGCTATAATATTTCTCTGGTTGAATTCTTTGACTCACTTAGATATACAATATAATCTGCAAATAGTGATACTTTGACTTCTTCCTTTCCAAATTTTATTGTCTTACTATAGAGATCCTTCTGTGACTCCCCTTTTGAGTAAGATTTTACCTATTCTATAAAGAAGTTTTATTTAAGAAGGTAAAATTTGCAAGAGAGAAAAAATAAAGTGTGGCTTTTGGGGCTTTGCCTCATCTACCAAATGTATATATGAATATGTTTGTTTGTCTTTATGTATGTACATACATATGTGAATAAGTATATGTGCATGTCTATAAGTATGCATGAATACTTGTGGAATTATTGCGACAGGTGGTCAGGTTCTGCCCAAGTGTTTGTGTCGTGTGTGTCTATGTGTGTGCTTGGATGCTCCCTTTTTTCATTTTCTTTTATCACTGGCTTATGAAGAGTTAATGAACTCCAAGCCTCTCACCTGACCAGTGAGGTGCCCTTGAGCCATAGAGAAGCTCAGCCTTTTTCCCCTTAATCCCCTGCTGCAATCAGTAGGAATTAACTACCAGAAGACAGCAGCTTTTTACCTTAGAATAGCAAAGAGTTAAAAACAGAAGAATTGCCAAAGATAACACACCCTTAGCCCCCATATCCACCCATCAGTGCCTGCCATAGTCTACCTGGATGTCAGGTTTGTCACCAGCACTGTGTCTTATAGTTTGTTTGGGTAAAGGTTTGTCTATTGTTTCTTTCCTTTCTTTTTCTTTTTCTTTTTTTTTTTAATTTTATCAAAGAATGAACTCTTTGTTTCATTAATTTTCCTTGTTTTGTTCCCTTTGTTTCTACTTTCTTGATTTCAGCCCTCAGTTTGATTATTTCTGGCTGTCTAATTTTCTTGGATGTGATTACTTCCTGTAGTTCTAGAGCTTTGAGATGTGCTGTTAAGTTGCTAGTACAAGATCTCTCCAATTTTTTTTTATGTAGGCATTTCGTGTTATGAACTCTCCTCTTAGCACTGCTTTCCATTGTATCCTATTCTTTGTGTGTTGTGCATTCATTTTCTTTACATTCTAGCAAGTCTTTAATTTCTCTCTGTCTTATTTGACCCAATAGTCATTCTGTAGAGAACTGAGTGTCTGGACATACAACCCTGACCTTGATGGTTCCCAAAGCCTAGCAGGCTTGGGCCTAGTTAGAACTTAAACGGGAGAACATGAACTGGACATACCACCTGTTTCTTACGCTGGCTTTACTAGTTACTACTAATTTCATTTGAAAAAGGACTCTATATTCGTAACTTATCTAACATCGAGAGATCTCCAGTTTTACTTAGCATTCACCATCAGCGCTTCATGTATCACCCTGTCATAGACTGTCTGCAAAGTCCACTACCTGGACTCAGTGACATCATTTAAGGGTCTAAGTGGAAATCTTCATGTCTGTATAACCCTTGCATTTTGTGTGCCTGCTTATTTACTTAGGATTTCAAGAAGCAGGCACGTTTCAACCCCCTACCTATTATTGGTACAATTCTATTTGACAAAAGCTGCATAGTGTGTAACTCAGTGGCGCCCAGTCAGGTTTAAACAATCTCCTTGGAAATTGATTTTGTCTTGTGAGAATGCAAAGTGATGTGCACCGATTACCTATTTGCAAATATGGTTCAACCTCATTATGAAACTAGGTAACTGAACTATATTAATATTTATAAGCCAATGGTACAAATCTCAAAAGAACACAAGTTAAAAGCTTATATAATTCAAAACAGTTATTGATCCTATGTTTATACTAGGATCTAGGAAAGACTAATACACAAATAAATTTAAGTAAATGACAAACATATAATGGATTCCACGGTATTTTATGTGCTCATTTTAGGTTATAGTTTGGTAATGTTTGTGGTGTTGGTGTTTGGTGGTATTATTTTATTTTGTGTTTTTGGTTTTGGAGGATTTTTTTCCTGTTGCATTTGGGTTTCTGTTTGTGTTTTAAGAAGGAATTTAAAATTGGGTGAGTAGGGAGGGAAAAGGATCTAAAAAGGCTTGAAGAAGGGAAAGAAAGTGAACAAAATATGCTTAAATTTTAAAAGTTTTAAATAATAAAATGGAAAACAAAAACAAATGTACACCACAGGAAATAAAGGACCCTTAGGAACACCCAGATACTATGATGTCACTGTTTAAATTTCTGACTAATTTCAAAACAAGGAAAGGGGGAATATTTGGACTTCTCTCTCCATGAGAGAATGAAGTATCTATCTCTGGGTTCTTTCCTGGGCATGGCAGCCACCTGAACCTGATGAACCTCTTAGTATTATATTGATTACAAGTGAACTCTAAACCCAGATTCATGGTTTCTGTGCTACAGACAGCCATGCAACCTGATGTGCGTCCTGACAGATCTGACAGCACCATCCCCATCTCCTCCTGTGACTTCTGCCTGCAGGCAATGTACCCAGATCATGAGATTTCTCAGAGGTTTCTTGCAGTACCAAAATATTGTTATTATTTTTATTGCAATATTATTAAATATGTGGGTATCTTTTGTATTTATAATCTTTAGTTGGCATATGGATATTATGAAATCCATATTTCTGCATTTGGAAAAGTGGAAATTACTTAAAGTCCTCATACTGGAACAATGGAATTTGTAAATAGGGAAAGAAACTCACTAATTCATAATGAATGCATGAACCCAGAGACTAGCAAGAGGAACCAGAGAAGACATATCAACATGATATTTAAGCCAATATGAGATTGTAGAGAAAGAAATTTGGGGCTTATACATCTCTAACAAATAGCCAGAGGATAATTCACATTTACCTCCGAATTTCTTTTCTAAAAGATAAGAAAAAATAGTCAGAATTTATTACTCTTATAGTTTAATAAAATTGGCATAATATGACTTGCCATTATTTTATATTGTTGCATTTTTTGATCTTTTGTATCATGCTACAGTAAATATCATGGCTAAACATAATTTAGTGTGTAGACAGGTATGATAATGCATTTTTTTGCTTTGTGTGAAGCATTTACTTGATAATCTGTTCATCTTCTGTCGAGAAATGAAGCCAATATGGTGACCCGCTTATTAGGAGAGCTTATTGCTCGAATCAGGAAGCTGTCCTGTGGTTGCCTGGCAACAAGTTGCTGTGAGGTTTTATATGCCAAAAGAATAGGAACATCAGCTGAGATGCTGCTGGATATCCTGAGGAAACAGGATAAAATATTTTCTTTCATTTACCATCAACCTTTATTTTTCACAAGCCTAACATTTTATTCTTTCAAGTCTGGAGTCAGGTACTGTAATCTATTTAAATTTAGCAATCAGAGATAAAGACGTCAGCAGAAGGATGTTTGGTTAAGCTCCTCTGCACACTCTATTTCCAAGTTTTCTCTTTAGGAGACACAATGATACTGAATAAAAGTAGAATCTCAAGCTTATTTTTCGCTGAAAGTTGAAATGCAAGGAATTTGTACTACCCTTTCCTGAGACTACATTAAAGAACAAACAACGTACTGTGGCAAGAGACTCTCAGACCAGGAGAGTAAGCTGCTTTTATGTCCCTCTGAGAGTTCTGAAATTCAGCTTTTATAAGTCATTATCCAGGGTGAAATGGATTTTTCTGTAATGCAGCTGCTTTAAACTCATCCACACTTTTGTTAGCAACTGCTCATCCATCCCACTGTTAGTAAAACCCATCAACTCATTGGATAGGCAAGTTGGCCTTCAATTGTGCTTGGACTAGTATTAGATTATATTTTTCACTAAGAATTCTTCCTAGTTTTCATAATCGTTATACAATTGCTCAGTGCCCTCTGTGGAGTGAATAGACATTCTTTAGTTCTCTAGGGTATATAGCGAGACAAATTTGGAATTCTTTCTATTTACCTGTATAGGAGTGAAACAGATTTATTTGTGATTTCTTAGCCACACTTTGTTACTTTCAAATTACATTTGAGAGGATTTCACTTAACTTTTCTGTGTAGGCTCCCCATGTAGTCTGTGTTTTTCAGAGGTGTTGATCTCTCCTTCAAGACATTTAGGAAAGAAATAGAGAAGAGGTGGTTACAGTTTCACAGTCATATGTACTGTGTGTGGCACTGGCATGTGCCTTCAGCTTCCTGGACTTCAATTTCCTCCCTTTCAGTTCTGAGTAGCAGTACTTTATTCATGAGAATACTGGAAGAACATGGTGATATCTATTAAGCTAATAAACAGCAATTATAATGAAAACTCAGAGAGCTGAAAAGGGTTTGAAAAATTTTAAATAATTACAATCATATCCAGCAATATTACGAAACAAGTGATGATCTGAAAATATTAAGGACTTAGCACAATGCCTTCACATGGTAGACCTTGTAGAAATACTCCATATACTATTCATTTTTGTTAATTGATAGCAGAATTAATTCACAATATTAACTAACTATAATGCTCAAGGAATTATTCTCTTCTTTTGAAGATATAGATACCTCAAAATTGTCATGAAAGAAAAGGAAATAAACATGACCTAACCAAATAGCTTAGGAACCAATGTGATCTGGTTTTATAGAAGATTTCTTTTTTATTATTATTAACAAACATTGAAAGAAGAACTACCTAATAGACCTCTCCATCATGCCTGTAAATATGGGGAAAATTCTTGGGAGGGGGATATTTTTAACTAGCTATGCAGATATTTGGACACACTTGTCTCACCTACAGTTAAAGAAGGAACAAGCTGGGATTTTTATCCAAATGGAAATGAACTGTTTGGTGAAGGAGGTTCTGCTTTAGGTATTCTATCATGTCACTGTGTGGATAGCACATGTTTGTTTGAAACACTATTTTGTGCCATATGGGTACATATGCAAAGAACTTAAAAGGAAGGAGATAGTGAAGTCTTTGAGTGACAAAGATGAGGAGTCACTAAAGCATCTAATTGAATAAAGTTCAAGTGACCCCTTTGAAAATATGGTCTATTATGAGTCTCAGGATATCTTATTATTGTTTAATTAGCACCAAACCTTAGTACATCATACTAGAGAGAAAATATGAAGAGTTTACTATAGGAATGTTGGAAAGAGTAGTCATGGTGAGCAGAAGGGCACTCAAGAGTAAATAAAAAAATCTCAAGCTAGAAATGTTTAGGATACCAAGGCATTTTATGTTATCTGTGACTATTGTGAAGGGTGTTGTTTCCCTAATTTCTTTCTCAGCCTGTTTATCCTTTGAGTAGAAGAAGGCCACTGATTTTTTTTGAGTTAATTTTATATCCATTCACTTTGTTGAAATTGTTTATCAGGTTTAGGAGTTCTCTGGTGGGATTTTTGGGGTAACTTAAGTATATTATCATATCATCTGCAAATAGTGTATTTTAACTTCTTTCTTTCCAATTTGTATCCCTTTGACTTCTTATTGCTGTCTAATTGTGCTGGCTAGGACTTGAGTACTGTATTGAACAGGTAGGGAGAGAGTGGGCAACCTGGTCCCTAATTTTAGTGGGGTTGCTTCAAGTTTCTCTTCATTTAGTTTGATGTTGGCTACTTGTTTTCTGTATATTGCTTTTACTATGTTTAGGTATGGGCCTTGAATTCCTGATCTTTCCAACACTTTTATCATCCACTGAAGGAAAGGTCAACCAGAGACTGCCCCACCTGGGAATCCATCCTGTATACAGTTACCAAATCCGGACACTTTGGTGTATCCCAACAAGTGCTTTCTGACAGGAGCCTGATATTGTTGTCTTCTGAGAGGCTCTGCCAGTGCCTGACAAATACAGAGGTGGATGCTGTCAGCCAGCCATTGGATTGAGCACAGGGTCCCGAATGGAGAAGCTACAGTAAAGACCCAAGAGTTGAAGGGGTTTGTAGCCTCATAGGAAGAACAACAATATTAAACAACATGTACCCTCAGAGCTCCAGAGACTAAACCACCAACCAAAGGGTACCCATGGAGGAAGCCATGGCTCCATCCACATATGTGCCAGAAGCAGGCCTTGTTGGACCTCAATGAGAGGAGAGGCCCTTGGTCCTTTGAAGGCTTGATGCACCAGTGTAGGGTAGGGCCAGGGCAGGGACGCAGGAATGGGTAGGTTGGTGTGCATGGGAATGGGGAATGGGATAGGGGGGTTCCTGAGGGGAAACTAGGAAAGGGGATAACCTTTAAAATGTAAACAAAGAAAATATCTAATTAAAAAAAAGAAATGTTTAGCATAGTTGGTCAGAAGTGCAGGAATTAAAATGAGAGGTCTGAGAAATCTACTGACTTTGTCTATGACACAGGTTCTTTATTAGACTAATCTGATCGGACCAATAAAGTACTTGACATTTTGTTCTCTAATACTATGTCTAAATGTACAATGAGAATCATAATTCAATTCTCATTATCAGTATAGATTTCTTCCTACCCCCTCTAACATAAACCTTCTGTATAAACCCAGGGAAGAAAAATCACCAGGACAGAGTATCAAATGAAAATATCTGTTTCCCTATTGAATGTCTTCAGTCCATCATCCTAACATTGTTTTCAGTTTGCCTACTTTGGGGCTAATCAAAGCCACCACTTCTGTAACATTCCTGCAATTTTACTCCTGGCTTGTACCAGTAGCTGACTGATCCAGAAGGTGGTTCCAATTAATGTTGGCTTTCTGGCTCTGAAGCTTCTCTTCAGTGTTTTTGTCCCTTATGCACACATTGGGATTGAGATTCTGAGAGTACATTTAGCAGAGTGCAGACAGAAAGCATTCTACACCTGCAGTACCCATCTCAAGGGGTTCCTCTGTCCCTACAGACATATAATTATCATCTACCTGTAAGACACACCAAATCACATGCTTGGTGCTATGATGCAAATATTAAGCAATATTGTCTCACCCATGCTAAATTCTTTAATCTGTTCAAGAGAAACAAGGAAGTGAAATATTCTTAAGGAGAGATTTCAGGGATATAATAATTGCTGTTCAGAAATGAATCATGGAATTCAAAACTTTGTTTCCTATCAAATCTTCAATTCTTTTATTTTAAGTTAAAAAAATAACTAAAGTTCACCATAGAATATTTAAATACATGTGGTATCTCTGTAAGATTTTCTATGTTCTTGTGCCTCTACAATCCCTGATTTCTTCTAAGTAGCTTTATAACCAACTCTAGTTAACGAGATCTAAATTCTAGGTAAGGAATGCAAGGGCATGGTAAGCAACAACAGAGATATCTCCCACATCTATAATCTTTAGCCCAGCCTTTTCTCCTGGTTGAAGATTAGAGTCAACTGCGACACTATTCATTCTATGTCAGTGTCAAATCAATCTCATTTCACACTTTACTTCGGAGGGGTAACTTTCCTTTTCTGCCCACAAGTACTTCAGTTCCCCTGTTAATTGAAAAAGAACAAGGGCTATTTATAAGGCATAGTATTATCTGGTCACTGTGATGTTCTCTCACAACTATCATCTCCATACATGCACACATCTCTCCCAAGAAGTAAACTTTACCTTCTCTTTGAAGGAGTTCTCAGTATTAGAAACCTCAAATTACAGATACAAAATCACACATGAGTGAGCACTATGGACCTAAAACACATACCTTAGCTTACTAAGGCACTTCTGTTCCTAATTGCCCACACCTCTGGGGGCTGACCTTCATTACCTCCTTGTAGCCTTAACACACCCCACTATGTTTCCAGAGAGACCATGATATTAATAAACTCTTCAGGAACCAACTGATAATAAGTCCTGTGAACAGGTCTTATATACATAGTGACCTCACTGTTAAATCTGTTTTCATCTCTGCATTTCTCCACCTATACTAAAAGCAGTTAGTATCTTGTCTTCCCAAGTCCAATACCTCCCTTTTTGAGACTGTGTTATCAACTTGATACTGTTACAACCCAGAATGGTAATTTTGCTTGTTTTGTGGAAAGATCTCAACTATCAGTTGTTATTGTGTTCAGCTGGATCTCCCACAAGGTCTCATTGCCTTACTTCATGTCTAACAAGATTTTAAATAAAGACAATTTTCCATTTTTTTTTTTGTAGAACCTGAGAAGCAGGGGTGAGGCACGTTTATTGGAGTCATGCACACATTTCCTGCTATTATTTTCATCTGTGATTTTTACTTGTACATTTATCCAGGCATCAAGGTCTGTGAGCGAAATAAATGTTATCCATTTACAATATACCAAATCATGAGATTTTGGTTACAGCATTGAAAACTGGATAAACTCCCTTCAAAATATGATTGATTGTGTATTTATTGGCACAGGAAAACAGAACATTAGTAACTTTAGGGTGCACAACAGGGTTTTCTAGGTTGAATTCAAATTTGTACTTATATGAAACTAGAAACATTTGAAGTAATGTTCAATTATAACACCCAACATTAGAAGTTTTAAAATAAGAGGATGCACCTAGCCTCACAGAGACTTCATGTGCCAGGGTGGGGAGATAAGAGGTCCCCCACCTGCTCAGAGGAGAAGGAAAGGGGGATGCAGGAAGAACTGTGGGAAGAGTAACCCAAGAGGGCAGTGAGTGGGATGTAAAGTGAATAAGTAAAATAATAATAATAGTAATAATACATTTAAAAAACAAATATCTAGATATATGCAAATAAATTCGAATTAGAATGGAAACTACTAAAATTCACACTAATTATGATTGTTTTCTATGGAAAAATTATATTCTTCTATGGTATTGGCTTGTTTTTTGGGACTATTTGCTTGGAAGACTTTTTTTCTAGGCTTCTACTTTGAGGTAGTGTCTGTCTTTGTTATTAAGCTGTGTTTCTTGCATGCAGCAAAATGCTGGATCCTGCTTGCATATTCAGCTTGTTAGCTTGTCTTTTTGTTTGGTTGTTTTGTTTTGTTTTGCTTGTTTTATTTTTCGAGACAGGGTTTCTCTATATAGCTCTGGCTGTTCTGGAACTCATTTTATAGACCAGGCTGACCTTGAACTCAGAAATCTGCTAGCTTGCCTTTTTATTGTGGAACTGAGGCCATTGATGCTGAGAGATATTAAAGACAGGTGATTACAAGTTCCTGTCTGTAATGGGTGGAAATCTGGGGAGACTACAGAAGCAAAGAAGCTGGAGTTTTTGTTTAAGTTATATATTTTTCTTTTCCTTCTATTTTTGAGTTTATAATATAATAACCTAATTTTTTCTTTTCCCTTTCTACCCTTCAAACCCACCCATATATCTATTTTTCTCTTTCAAATTTCTGATGTATCTGTTAATGATTGTTGAGAGCCAACACGCAGCTCACATGGACTGAGTTTCACGTGGGAGGCAAGCTGGGGCTGAAAAGAGAGGGGAACTAGGCAATTGAGAAAAAAAATGGAGCTAAGTCATGGTTCCTGATCAAAGCTCAAATGTTTAATAGAAAACTGTGCTTATAAAGGTGGGGAGGCCCATCCCCCACTAATCCATTATTGGAGCCTGGAACCAGCTGCAGGTGACAACGTGCAGGATAGAGTGTCCTCTCTGGAATAGCTCAGCGGCAGCAGTGTCTTGAAGGAGAACAGCAGCAATGGCTGAACAATAGAGTCATCTAGGCGGGAAAGCTCCACCCTAGGTAATCTCCTTAGTGGCAGCAAGGTCAAGGTCTGGATCAGCCTGCTTCAGGCTGGGGGGGGGGGAGGGTGCCTTACAAATGATAACTATTACATCCATGTATGTAAATTATATTCACATGCATGTTCCTCAATGTAACCTGCACAGTCTCTATAATGTTCTTGGTATGTGTATGTTTTCAGAGTTGGCCATTTTGTATTGGATATCCAATTAGTGGGCTCTTTTATAGAGAAGACAATCTGTCCTACTGTCCGCATTCTTTAGTTCCCTACAATTTTAAAATTAGTTTTAACTAATCCTAAAAATAATGGGCTTCATGATGATACTTCCAGTATGTTTAAATTTAAGTTCTACATAGAGAAGGATTCTGTAGTTTGTACATCAACGTGAATGTGTCTCCTACTGTTGAGGCACACACTAGAAAAGGATTAAAGCTTCATCTTTAAAGTTGCTGTGTTTTATTATGCCATGTAATTTTTGTATGTGAATTCTTTTCCAACCTAGAATGCTCCTGAACAACAGAGAGCAGGGTGCCTTTGAGAGATGCTGCATAGAACAACAGGGATAAGTGAAAGACCCACAGTGTGAGGACTCCCCCACGTTCTGACTCAGGATTGGCGACACCCCAAATCACTCATGAGAATCGGTCTTGCTGCAAACTGCAAGAGGACTTTTATTCAAGAGCGCTCTCGGGCCCACAGTCATACACCATGCAGGGGTAGAGGACCATGGCACCCCAAGTAGCTGGGTAAGGGTGTATTTAAAGGAAAAAAATCACAACTCAAGGAGGTGTGGAGAGCGTTGTTGGAAAATACCAAAAATACCAGTTAAGAGTCACAAGGAAGTGCAAAGTCACAAGAGTCACAAGGAATACCTGGTAATTGTGCAGGTTATCTCTCAAGACAGTTTCTAAGAGCCCCTAACAATAGCACATTTGCATATCGGGTTCCAGCAATGGTCAGGGTGGGTCAGGGTGACTTTCTTTGAATGAACACTCCTTGAACCCAGGAAGGGGGTGGGTGGAGGAATGTCACTATCTGTTTTATGATTAGCATACCTTGGAGCATTGAGTCATAGAGGTCACATTCCCAAGCCTGGGCTATAAAGGCCTAGAATTTTGCTTTTATGTTATACTTTTTCATAAGTTTCTAGTTAACACATATTACTCTTCAATAGGCACATGAAATTACTTTTGTGAGCAAAACCAGTATGTCTGCACTACCTCCTTGCTTGCATTTCTTGTAGACAGGAAAAAATTTGGGTTGAAAATTTTGCGGGTAGGTTAGTGCCTCTATTGCTTTATTGGGGTTACTGCCTGGATACAGGAGGTGGCCTCCTCCGGTTTCATATCCTCATTGTAGTGAGTAATGGCTAAAGTCACCCCTAATTGATTCTTGGGTACCTCCCTTATTCTACGTCTCTGTCTCAACTTAGAGATGCCCTGGCCTCCTCACCCTCATCAGTGACAGATTTCCATTTAGTTTCATGGCCATCTAGACATCTCTCATGTCCTTCCCCATACATGATCCTGAACATCATCCCCATGTCTCCTCCCTCCCCATTCCCTTCCTCCATCTACCTCTTATAACTATTTTATTCCCCCTTCTAAGTAAAAGTCAAGCTTCCTCATTTGGGTCTTCCTTCTTAGCTTCTTTAGGTGTGTGGAGTGTAGCATGGTACCTGTATTTTATGGCTAATATACATTTATAAGTGAGTACATACCATGCATGTCCTTGTGGGACTGTGCTATATCCACTCCAGTAGTGACCCACATGACAGGCCTAGAAACCTGTACATAGTCTCGAGGTGAAAAGTTCATGGAAATTTAGTCTCCTGGAACTGTGGCAACCTGTAAAACTAATGCTCCAATAACGTCCTTGCTTTAGTTGGTGAACAAATCTGTGTGCTTTCCCTCAGTATTGTTTTATTATAGGTGTCTCCAAGTAATGACTTGCCAAATACCTAAGCAAAATTGAACTTTGCTTCCTGGCCTTCACCAAAGCCCTAGGTAATCCTTGAGCCAACCATGGGCTTTGAATTCAGTAAGAATGTTGCATATTCAGTGACATTCAGAATTGCCTCTAGTATTGTAAGAGAGATAGTAAAAGAAATCAGGCATTACCATCTACTACATAGTTAGAAATCTCAGGGCAATCTTAGCAAAATATACTTAGAATCTTCATTACAGTCAGGTATGGCAGACTACATTGCATATTAGAAGAAAGTTGGTGAGTTTTTCTGACAAATGGAGATTCCCTACAGATACTTAAAAGAATAGCCTAGTTACTCCCATATGCAAGAATTTACCAAAGCCAAGGATGAAGGAAGGTTTTGATCTAGGGAGGAACTAGAGTAGATACTTAGAACTATAGATAGCTGAGTTACACCCATACAGAGGAATTTACAATGGCCTAGGGGGGAAGGGGGACTATACATACAGTAGACTAGAATTGGAACTATGGCAAGGGCATGAAGCCCCTGTCCCTGGCTTTTAAGATTAAGTTGACCTTAGGTGGGGCTGCTTTTGATCCCAGTTGTTAACATTGATTTTTATCCCAGTTGGTACCTGTTAGCTTTTTGTATGCATTCCTCTGTTTTGTGTAAAAATCACCTATAAGACTAGTGCTCAAAGCTGGGAGTGGTGGCTCACACCTTTAATCCCAGCACTTGGAAGGCAGAGGCAGGCGAATTTCTGAGTTCGAGGCCAGCCTGGTCTGCAAAGAGAGTTCCAGGACAGCCAGGGCTATACAGAGAAACCCTGTCTTGAAAAAACAAAAAACAAAAAAACAAAAAACAAAAAACAAACAACAAACAAAAAAAAACACAAAACAAAACAAAACAAAAAAACTGGTGCTCGCTTTGAGACAAATTACATCCAGATATAGCACTCCCTTGTGTCCATATTTGTTTGTCATTTCTTACAGACTCCTGCCTACCTGACCTGGACCCTGATTTCTCCTGCAGATTGAGGGGGAGTGGGCGACTGAGGCCAGTCCACAGCAGGACTGGGTTACTTCACTCAGAGAATAGCTAACTAATAACTGGTCCAACATGAGACCCATCAAATGTGTAAGCACCAATCCTTGACACTATGAATGATAGTTTATTATGCTTGCAGACAGGAACATGGTTATGCTCTGAGAAGCTCCACACAGTAACTGACTGAGACAGATGCAGACACCTACACCCAAACAGTAAAACAATGGATAGAGCTCGGGGACTCTTATGAAAGAATAGGAGAAAGGATTGTGGGCCCCAAAGGGAATAGGAATTCCATAGGTTAGTTGATCAACAAAATCAACTAACCTGGACTCTGGGACTCTCAGAATCTGAACAACTGAACAAAGAACAGGCTGGACATAGGCCTCCCTGCACGTGTGTAGCAGATGTGCAGCTTGGTCTTCCGTGGATCTTGAAAAAAATGGAACGGGGTTACCCCAAAGTGGTTGCCTGTTTGTAGGATATGTTCTACTGGGTTGCTTTATCTGGTCTCAGTTCCAGAGGATGTATCTGGCCTCGAAGAAATTTGAAGTGCTGGGGTTGGGGGTGGTGGTGGTGGGGATAAGGAGGGCTGTTCCACCAGTTCAGAAGAGAAGGGGAAGGGAGGAAGATGAAAGAAAGGATTGTGGGAGGTAACTGGAGGTAACCTGAGGGGCCAGTGATCCAAAGTGAATAAATAAAAAATAAATAAAATTAGATAAAAAGTAATGTTGATAATTTATTAAAATAAAATATGTGTCTGCACAAGACTGCTATGTGATCATTTTGTACATTATATAAGAGTTAGGGATATTAGAATCTTTAAGGTATGCAGTTTGTTTGTGGACGTAAGGAGGATCTTACTTCAGGTGTGTACTCTTTGCACAATTGAGCTGAAAGACCCACAACGTGAGGACTCCCCCATGTTCTGACTCAGGAGAGGCGACACCCCAAATCACCCACAAGAAACGGTCTTGCTGCAAACTGCAAGAGAATTTTTATTCAAGAGCGCTCTCGGGCCCACAGTCATACACCACGCAGGGGTAGAGGACCATAGTGCCCCGAGTAGCTGGATAAGGGGGTATTTAAAGGGAGAAACCACAACTCAAGGAAGTGGGGAGGGCGTTGTTGGAAAATACCAAAGATACCAGTTAAGAATCCCAAGGAAGTGCAAAGTCACAAGAGTCACAAGGAATACCTGGTAATCAATCGTGCAGGTTATCTCTCAAGACAGTTTCTAAGAGCCCCTAACAATAGCACATTTGCATAGTGGGTTCTGGCAATGGTCAGGGTGACTTTCTTTGAATGAACACTCTTTGAACCCAGGAAGCAGGTGAGTGGAGGAATGTTGCTATCTGTTTTATGATTAGCATACCTTGGAGCAATGAGTCACAGAGGTCACATTCCCAAGCCTGGGCCTAAAGGCCTAGAATTTTGTTTTTACTTTGTTATACTTTCGGAGCAAATTTACTAAAACTCCAAATGGTTGCCATATTTTTCTCTTAAAATATCCAACCTCTGTGTTCATTCTACCCTTCTCTCTGGATTTAGTAGCTTTGTCTTCATATCCTTCATGGCCCCTCTTCTTACCCATGGTTAAAATGAGTTTCTCCCCATTGGCTTTACTCACATAACTTTTCCTTTTGTTTCATACAGATCACTATTTCACTTTTCAATTTCCTTTTTCTACCTACTACATATTCTTTGCCTTATCTGAAAATAGAGATCTGCTCTGGTACCATCATGTTATACTAACTGACTTTTTACCCACACATACTAAAAATAACATTTCTCTGAACTAATAACCATTCTTTCTCCTTTATTTCTGACCAAGTATTTGAAAAGTCACCAGTGCATGGATTTTACTTACCTCTTTGAAAAGTCTCCTCTTCCACAGAACTCTTCCATGTGGCTGGAATCATCTCTTTATATACCTTCTGACCCACTGCATACTAAAGCACAGTTGCTTAAAATGATAGCATTTTTCTATACCTTAATGTGAAGTCCATCTATTTAAAATGACCAGTGAGACCTTCAGTCATCATCTACTGCCTTGTCTCTCTCAAGTTGTATCCTATTTGGCATTCTTTCTTATGAAAACTACCTCCCCTTCCTTTGTAGCACTAGGTATCAAAACCTGGGGCCTTCTGCATGTTACTCCATCAACCTACACTGAAGATGAGCTCTATCCCTGCACATTTTTATTCATCATTTTGAGATATGGTCTTATCAAATTCTACATGCTAACCATGAATATAGTATATCATTCTGTACTCCACCCAGGGCTACATTTGTGATCCTACTTTTTCAGATTCCTAAGAAACTGAAAATAAAGGCTCTGACTTTCAGACTCAATTCCTAAATTCTTTAAGTATGTTGAGTTCTTTTTCCTTCATATACAGTATATATGCCAATATTTACTGGTGCTGGTAAAACGGTTTGTCCTTCCCCTCCTTACTACTTATTGATTCTGCAGATCCCAGCTAAGAGAACAGTTTTAGAGTCAGCAATCTTTTCACCTTAAGAGAACCCTACCTTGACATACAGGCCACTATATAACAATTAGGATTTCAGAACCACCAGCTTTAAAAATCTTTAGTAAGAGGTAAAGTATCCAAGAGGTATGCTTGAGGTTTCAAGTGAACATTCTTGAATACTCTCATTCCATAAAGTGTTCACAAAAGTTATTGAAATAATCCCCCGCCACAACACAATTAAACCAAGGGGTTAATGAGATGCTTTCTCAGTTCAATGCCTTCATCTTGGGATTAACACCCAAAGGAAAATCATGATTAAAATCTCTTGTGATTTTTTGCAAGTCCTGGAACCAAACAAGAAATTGGTGCCAGAGAGTAGAAGCACACTTAGATGTGTGGCACTCTACTAGAAAGTGATTCAAAACAAGAGGGATTCTCAGTTCTAGCTTACAGACCAAAGGAAGGTGAGCTCCTCCCTTCTGCTGCAGGTAGGAAGGAAGATATCATTCAATAGTGCCAGCATCTTAGGCTTTCTGTGGCTCAGAAACTGCCCAGATGTGTTCTTCACCTTTATTTTAGTGTTAAGTCTCTTAATCACTAGGGTCATATTGTGAGGTGGGGGTGAAGAGTTTTAGACAATAGATTCTATGAGCTGATCTATAATTTAAGGATTATATGTGTTAGAAAATATGAAAATATATCAGAAATTTTCAAACTATGAAAATGAGAAAGCAGTTTCTATGCCTACTCCTCTTTAATGCAAATTGGTTCCAGAATGAAACTTTGCAGCCTGAAGTAGAGAAAACAGTAGCTTGTTTTTTTTTTTTCCACACAGAATGCTAAGGTCTTTATTTAGGTAGCTTCTCACTATCCTTCATGCCCAAGGATATAATCTTGAAAATGTATCTACGGTATAAGTGACTTTAATAATCATGAGAAGAGAGGTAAAGGAAATTATCATAGGGTGACACATTATTATGTTCACAGATTAACCTAAGAAATTGGATACAGGCTTTCTTTGTTAAAGGCGTTAAAGCTTCATACCTTTTAAAATATATGTGATTTTATTGTTTAAAGATTGATCTGTGTATCTTGTTTTCTACATCCAGTTGATTAATAAAGTGCTTTTGAGTTTGCTTTTTTGACCTTCTACAAATCTGTAGTTTAACTCTTGTGATATGTATGACTAATATTTTTAAAATTTACAATAATATGCATATATGTATGGTGGGTATTATGAAATGTGTGTGTGTGTGTGTGTGTGTGTGTGTGTGTGTGTGTGAGAGAGAGAGAGAGAGAGAGAGAGAGAGAGAGAGAGATTCTGTCTGTGTATATGTCTGTACCTCCTGTATGTACATGGAGGTATATGTTATGTGTCTAACAGACAAAGGTAGGAGAAACTCTGCTATCACACAAAAGGTACCTATGAAGGCTTTGGTCACTATGCTATTTTTAATCTTCCTACATACAGCCACAAGATTATCCCACAAATTCTAATGTTTCCAAAGAGAAAAGAACACACATACTGCTAAGCAAGAAACATTAATTGTATTAATTCAGCTTCCAGTTTCACTTATAGTTATGGATAGAGTTTAGAGCAGTGATGTATATCCTTTACTGTTGCATTTTTTTTTCTAAATACTATAGGTTCTAACTATCATTACTCTCAGTACAAGAATATGGTTGCCCGTGTGATAGGAAACATAATTCTTCATTAATTAGATTTGCTCTTGAACAATTTCACTCATGTGTATGATACATACACTGATTAATTATCCTCATACCCAACTCTCTATTATCCTTAGCCCACCCCTCTATCCCCCTTCCTCAATCCTCATTTCTAGAGTCTTTTTGTTCATTCTAGAACCACAATGGAGCATCTGGAATGAAGGAACTGGAACATTTTTCTAAAGACGGGAAGAGAAGACACTAGCCTGGGGAGTTATTTTCTGGGTGAGATTGTGAAGGACACCATCTGCAATTGCCCTTGGAAATTATCTTCTGGGTGAGAAGTTTAAAAGGCATTGTCTACAGCTAGGAACCTAACTGAAGAAAGATACCCCATCATCATGAAAAACAGCTTTAACTAGAACATTTCTCAATAAATATTAGTATATTTTCGCTTTCACCCCTGAGATTTAAACTCCTCTAATACATACACTTAATAGATTTCACCAAGAATTTCTTTTCATAGACTTCCAGGAGCTGATTCATCCATAAACATGACAAACCACACTATGGTGACAGAATTCACCTTACTGGGCATCCCTGAAACAGAGGGCCTGGAGAATGTCCTACTCTTCCTGTTCTCAACATTATATGCCTGTGCCCTGCTGGGAAACTTACTTCTTCTTACTGCAGTCATCTCTTCCCCACAACTCCACACACCCATGTACTTTTTCTTGGGAAACCTCTCCATCTTTGACATGGGTTTTTGTTCCACCACAGCTCCAAAGATGTTGTCATATCTCTCAGGACAGGGTGGAGGGATCTCTTTCCAGGGATGTGTTGTACAACACTTCTTCTATCATTGTCTGGGTTGCACAGAGTGCTTCCTATACACAGTGATGGCCTATGACCGCTTTGTTGCCATATGCTTCCCTTTGAGATACACAATCATCATGAACCACAGAGTATGCTGTGTCTTGGCCACAGGGACCTGGATGAGTGGCTGTGTGCACGCCACTATCCTAACTTGCCTCACTTTCCAGTTGCCCTACTGTGGCCCCAGCAATGTGGGTTATTATTTCTGTGACATGCCTGCAGTGTTACCTCTAGCCTGTGAGGACCACTCTCTAGCACAGAGGGTAGGCTTTACAAATGTTGGTCTTTTATCTCTCATTTGTTTCTTTCTCATCCTTGTGTCCTACACTCGAATTGGGATCTCCATCTCTAAAATTCGCTCAACAGAAGGCAGGCAGAGAGCATTCTCCACATGCAGTGCCCACCTCACAGCCATCATCTGTGCTTATGGACCAGTCATTGTTATCTACCTTCAGCCTAATCCTAGTCCATTGCTTGGTGCAGTTATTCAGATATTGAACAATCTTGTGACACCCACCATCAATCCATTGATCTACAGCCTGAGGAATAAGGATGTGAAAGCAGCCCTAAGGCATGTGTTTCTTAAGAGAAGTCTCAGTTTGGAAAGTAAATGAACATCTAAATCTTTACTTAACACAATTTCACCATTTAATAGGGCAGATTTGCATCTACAAGTTATTTCATAAGCCAACTTATTATCTATGACTTCCAAGGCATATTAAAATGAAATGTACGTTACATCAGTGTACTACTTCCTTCATTGTTTGAAGATACATATTTATTTTATATTTCCCTATGTTTTATAATGATGTGTGAGTGATCACATCTCTTAGCAGATGCTGTGTTGACTTTTATGCTATGTGTGGTTTGCTCTGATCACAACTATTTTATCAAGTATTTGTTAGTCTTCAGACTGTTTAAAATTATTAAGAGACATATGTATTCTTTCAAATCTACCAAACCAGAATTTTATATACTTTTTAAAATAGAAAAAGGTAAGCTCCAATTTTCTACCAGAAATTCATAAGTTCATAGAGAGTAAGTTATATTTAAGATGAGCTCTCTGAAGCATAAAAGCTTGCATGACCTCAAACATGTTTCTTGTGCAAATCTTTTTCTGGAACTGAGATATGTTTCTTGTGCTGTAATTCTCCTTCAAAAGGCTCATACATGGAGTATTTCTCATTAGATATTCAAAAAATCCATGTTGGTTTTTGCAAAATTGGCTCAAATCAGAGATAATAACCAATTAAATTGAAATACATTTATGCATTTCAAGACCTGGAACAATAGTTAATATTTAATGGATCTTAATCACATAGCTGTAAGTTTCCAAGGGAAAACATGCATGTTTCTCTTCTTTTCATAGCATTTACTTTCTCTAATCTCTTACACTCCAAAAGGTCAATAAATATATAATACAGTTTATTTAAAACTAGTATTATATATTTATTATATAAACTAGTTATTTAAATTTTAACCTAGTTAAATTTTAATTAACATATTCTTTTTATTTAACTGGTTTTAGTTTTCACTTAGGGTTTTTTGTTTGGTTGGTTGGTTGGTTTTTAACCTGTCAGCTATCTAAGGATTTTTTTTGAATGCTATATCCATTTTTTTGAAGACATAAATACATTATGGAGAGGATGGAAACAAAGAAGAAATGAAGCATCTAGCTATGTTTTAGAAGAAAATTACTTCTGCATAATAAAATGATTACTGTGTTTTCCATTAAGTTTCTGTCTATGATAACAGGCAGTTAAAGACTTCTTCTACAACTGGAAATCACACACACACACACACACACACACACACACACACACACACACACAAACAGGGTGCTGTGATGTGCTATCTAAATCTCTGAGATGAGATACTATACCACATAAGTAATCAGTCATTTCCTGGTAGAAATCAAATAAACAACAATATAACACAAGAAAACCTAGGTCCTTTCAAAAAGCCACAGTTAATTTGAAATATGAAAAATGCTAATGTTAAAGTTTCAAAAGTAGTTCTCAGCTTTATGTCCTCTTCTATATTCAGCATAAACACTGAAATGGGAATAACTACCCATTTCATCAGAAGGTTATAATTTAAAGCACACTGCCTCTCAGGAGCCACCACAGTGATTCCTAGCTCAGACTAGCACCCTTTCTGTTCCTGCCTTTTGGATAGAATGCTAAAGAGACATGTTCTATAACCTTGCCTCTTTTTTCTTTTACTTTTTCCTAGTGTGTGTGTGTGTGTGTGTATGTCTGTATGTGTGTGTATGTGTGTGTATGTGTATGTATGTGTGTGTATGTATGTGTGTATGTATGTGTGTGTGTATGTGTGTGTGTGTGTGTGTGTGCGCGCGCATGCGTGTGTGTGCACATGCAAGTGAGCGAGAGAAAGAGAACTGCAATTTGGGCTTTGTGCTTTTACAAATTGTCACTTTACAGCAAAAGTCAGTAATACCACATATTAAATTAGAACACTACAATGGAAATCGTACCTTCAAGTTTTCCTATAATCTACAGCAAGTTTTATTCCTAGCTGTTGCTGTTGTTTCTCTCTGTCTGTAGCTTTATGGTCAGACTCAGAGTCTAAAAACCTGTATACCAAAACTTATTTAGTTCAGGAAATAATTAAGGATGGTTTCCAGCTTTTCTGATGTGCAGTTCACTTCTCTTTCCTTACCAAGTTCCAATTCCAGCAGAAAAACTTATGTTACTATGGCGCTACACACTACAGCTGGCCAAACAACACTGATCATTCTCCTGACAAGTCACTATTACAAAATCAGTATATGAAACCACATCACTTTGTTATAAGAAAATATCTGCATTAAAACAGTATTTTTTATTTTTTCAAACATGGAAGAAATTAAGCATATCTAAGTATAGCACACATACTACAAAGAAATATTTTTGGCTCTCTATTCTGATGAGATCTACTTAGACTACATAGTACTGAAATGTAATAAACTAGGCAAAAATATAGGAAAGGTACTGTATATATGGATTACAAAGGATTCATATGTGCTTCACTACCTCCATCCCCCTCTCTCTCCCTCTCCCCCTCCCTCCCCCTGCCCCCCGCCTCTCTCTCTCTCTCTCTCTCTCTCTCTCTCTCTGTGTGTGTGTGTGTGTGTGTGTGTGTGTGTGTGTGTGTGTGTACAGTCATGCTTGGTTCTTGCCATTATGCCATCTCTTGAGTCATTTTTCACCACTAATAAAGTTATTTATCACTTGTTTAGTGTGTTATCTAAAAATAATTATTACTCAACCAGAAAGGTATTTCACTTTGTACATTAAAAAATGATCTTCGTGAAGTCGGGAATGTGTAGTGATTATTTCAATAGCCAGTTAAATATATACATGTTTGCCTGAGTCATTAACAGCTTCTCAACCAACAGCTAGATACATATTCTAATAGAACCCTGGTGAACTAAGAATAACACAGGTCAGTGGTGAAGTTAATCCTCTACCCAGACATTTACCTTTAAACTGAAGAGAACCATTCAGTGCTATGGATCAGCCTCTACTTGGAGAGGGGTTCCTGGGGAAAGGGTGTTTGGTAGAAACAATAAAACAACTTGAAGTCAAGCCTGTGGACAAATTGACAGCTCTGTGTTTTCCTTGAGATGGCTCCCTAGGCAGATCTCTGATATTCAGCTCTCTGCTATAGACGACAGCCCTCTCTCACTAGACAAAAAAAATTCTAACAGCTCTCTGGATAGCTCATCAGTCTTTTGAACAAAGTCAGAAAAAGTGCCAGAAAAAAAAATCCTAGATTTTCTGTCCAAACTCAGAAAAACTTGATAGAAAAAAATTCTTCTTTGGTTCTAAGACCAACATCAGATAAGCTTCTGGAAAAGAATTCTTGGATTTTCTGACCAAAGTCAGAGAACCTATCAGAAAGAAAATCCCAAAAGAAAACTGCAATAGCTCTCCAGACAGCTAATCTCTTGCATACCAATAGTCCCGTCTTTTACTTACAATTCATTCATTTACCTAGATTCCCTTTGGTCATCCCATGAATCAGAATTTTATGACCTTAGCCCCTTGATTGTTTAAAGACAGCAAATATATATATTTTTAAAATGTGGCAAATACTCAGAGATCTGTTTGCCTTTGTAAGCACAAACAATAAGCTAGCTGGATAGAATCCCATCCCAAGATTACTATTCTCACCACACCAGGTCCTAAATTCTCTCTGTCACAGGCTTTCAACTCAGAAATCTGCCAGTCTTTGTATCTTTCTGACAAGCTGGCTCATTACCTTTGTTCTTTTACGTTCATGAAATCCCTCACACAATTCATGCTGTGAGAAATTGTATATTCTTTCTTTCCTTTTCTTTTCTTTGCTTTTCTTTGCTTTTCTTTGCTTTGCTTTGCTTTGCTTTTTTTTTTTTTTTTTTTTTTTTTTTTTTTTTTTTTTTTGAGACAGGGTTTCTCTGTGCAATGCTGGCTGTCCCCTGGAACTCATTCTGTAGACCAGGATGGCCTCGAAGTCAGAAATCTGCCTGCCTCTGCCTCCCAAGTGCTGGGATTAAAGGCATGCGCCACCACGGCTGGCTGAAATTATATATTCTTGAACTCATGTTTTCAGATTTCTTTCCCAAAGTCTTAAGTGCTATCTTGAAGGTCACATCATTTACCATTTTGCTGAGTCACAACTTCACCTCCCAGAATCATGCTTCTTCTAATTATCGTTGAGTCCCTAACCTTGGTAGGGAGAACATCCCCTGATAACTTTTTTGGGAGAGCATTTCCTGAAGGAGGAACATAAACTATGTACATTATTATATAAACAAGCTTTACACCTAGCAACCATCAGAACTCATGGAGGCCCACACCTTGCTAGCTCTGCTCTGGGGGTCGGAGGTCGGGGGGTGTCACATATTCCCTTCTGTGTGGCAATGCAGGACTCAGCAATCTGCATTCTCTATTTTACAATTAAATGCTAATAGCTTATGCATGTTTGGTGGTAGATATATTTTATTCAGGAGAGGAGATGGAATCATCACTGAGAGTTCAGGGTAGCTTTCATTGTCTTGCTTTGTGAGAGAGCATTACACTGTTATCTCACAACCTTGAAAGGCAATCTTTAGACTTTGAAGTGAAATTTCTATTGACTGTCTACTTTTTGAATCATCTTGAATGCAAACATGCTAAGTCAAATGATTATGAGTGGCAGAGCATGTATAGTGTAGTTACTGAATAATGAAGTTCCAACTTAATCAACTTATTCTTTGGGTTTCTACTAAGGACTTCCTTTCTCCTGGATGGCTCACCTCCATTCTTCATATGAACATGGCATTCTAACAAGCTTAGTGAAGTCAATACCTACCTTGTCTAACTCTCACTCTGTTTATGAAAGGAAGTTGTCAAAGAAGAAAAGCAAAATTCAGGGCAGCAGTTCGTGTGTGTGTGTGTGTGTGTGTGTGTGTGTGTGTGTGTACGCAAATTTTTTTACATCTTGACAGCAGTTTCCCCTCCCTTTTCTCCTCCCAGTTTCCCCCTACTCCATTTTCTCTCCACCCATTCCTCCTTCGTTCCTTTTCATAAATGGGAAGGCCTCCCATGGATATCAACTAGCCATGTTGCAATAACACTACAAACCTCCTCTCCTATTAAGGAGAAGTGAAACAACCTAGCAGGAGGAAAGAATGACAACAGTTGGCAAGAGTGTCAGAGACAACCCTAATCCCTCTTTTAGGAGTCCCACAAGAATACACAATGTAACATGTGTAGAGATCCTGGGCCACTCCCATGCAGGCTCCCTAGTTGGATGTTCAGTTTCTATGAGCCCCTATGAGCCCAGGTTAGTTGATTCTGTGAGTTTTCTTATGGTGTCCTTGACCCTTCTGGTTCCTACTTTTCTCCCTTCCCTTCTTCAGCAGGATTCTCCAAGCTCCACCTAATCATTGGCTATAGGGACTCTTCTTTTTTTTTTTTTTTTTAATATCAACCACTAGCTGAAGACTCTGATGACAATTGGGCTGGGCACCTGTCTATGAATATAGCGAAATGTCATTAGGATCATTTTCTAACCTAAGCCTTTGGAATATCCAGTCTTTGATCCCTGGCCCTCCAGATAGTGTCTGGACTGGGCTTCTTTTCATTGAGTGGGTTTTAAGCTGGACAGTCATTGGCTAACCACTCTCACACATTCTGTACCACCTTTATTCAAGCACAACTTACAGGGTAGACAAATTATCAGGAGAAGGCTGTGTGGCTTGGTTGGTGTCCCAGTTCCATCACTGGAAGTCTTGCCTGGCTGCAGGAGATGGCAGGTTCAGGCTCTGGACCCGTAACAGTTAGGAGTCTTAGCTAGATGGGGAGACAGTTCTTTTATAGCGAGATGAAAAGCATATCAGATAAAGAAGCTTCTGTTAGACTAGACAGAAGTTATTTTCCCTTCCAAGTCTAAAATGCTAACTCTAATAGTATATGGCTGTCTTATAACTTTAGACTGATTCACCTATTTGGGAAAATGAGAATAAGGATAGAGAAATGAATGGCAAATATGAAACAATAATGCGAGAGAGGACTGTTTTTACTTTTCTCCTTGGAATAAAATTCTTGTTAAGAATTAAATAAAAATAAAACATTTTTTTCTTTCACTAGCCCAGTACCAGTTAGGGACAAATACTGATATAATTCTAAACAAGAACATGGGTTAAGTGACTAGCAAGATTCTTGAGTTTTAAGTTATATAGGAGTCAACAGAAAAAAATAGGTTGAATTATAAAAATGTCAACAACAATTTCAGAAGCAGAAGTTCCTGGAGTACTGAACCTATATCAGATTTTTTTAGTACAGAGCTGTTCAGATAATATAAGAATGAGTAGGTTCATATCAGAGGTTGTGTAACTGTTAATTCTTGACCATATGACACTATGTAGTGACACAGTTGCTGTGTATATCCCACTGACCACCTCAGTCTCATCAATATGAACACTAAAGGTTATACAACTCATAGGACTATAAAGTCTTTATACATTACTACAAAGCTTTTCAGGTCCTGTTTTTTATGGTGATTACTATTCCAAACTAGGTTCTGTAGGAATAAAAAATAATCAGTTACCCAGAATTCTCAGAGGCTCATCTCAAATATGCTATCACCTATCTTATATATTTTATATATGTACATATGAACCTTGTATACATTCTTTGACACTTGCATTGCTTGCCTTTCCATATCTGTGGTCAAAATGCCTGACAGAACAAATTAAATAGGGGGTTCAGTTTATTCTAGGCTGTAATTACAGAATCTTCATCTCAACAGCACTTGATTCTATGTGTCTGGGACTATAATATAAGAGTAATTAAATCACGTTGCCAGCAATATGTGGTAGAAGGTGTTCATTCACAATGATTAGAAAGCAGAGGGTGTGAGCAACAGGACTTGTGACAAGACTCAAGCCATAAAAGCACAGCCCTCAATATAGATGCATACTTCAAGTTTCCATTATGAGCAAAACTGTGAACATTTAGAACCACATATCTCAAAATTAACATTATTTCCCTGTTGTTCAATGTCTCATACCTATCTAAGATTTTTTTTATTTAAAGATTATTTTTTTCTTTCCTTTCTTCCTTACTCCTTTCATTTTTCCTTCTTTCCTTTCTTTTTCTTTTTCTTTTTCTTTTTCTTTTTCTTTCTCTTTCTCTTTCTCTTTTTCTTTCTCTTTCTCTCCTTTCTCTCTCTCTCTCTCTCTCTTTCTTTCTTTCTTTCTTTCTTTCTTTCTTTCTTTCTTTCTTTCTTTCTTTGAAAATAGATTCTCCTCTCATACAATACCTCCCAACCACAGTTTACCTTCCCTCTACTCCCTCCCCCCTGTTTCCTTCCAGTTTCCACACTGGTCAAAATTTCAAGCACAAGCCACCATCTGTATGTAAGATCAAGGCAGTAACCCCTGTAAATCTAAAGAAGCAGAATTTCTATGTACACTAACACAAGGTAAACACTCCAATTTCCAAATGAAGAAATGAAAGAAGACAAAGGAAGGATTAGACTAAAGCAAGGTTGAAACTCAGAATGGCAAACACCTAAGTCCTGTAGCTATACCCTTAGAATATGGAAAACTCAATGTTGTCATTTGAGTTCCAAGGGACTTTGACAGCACTGTGAATTTGATCTTGTCATTTGTAGTCCACAAAACCTCTTTCTTAAAGTCACTTCACTACTTCTTTCTACTTTTCTTGAGAAATGTTCTATATTCTTAACTTATCTAACATCTAGAGCTCTCCATTCTTGCTTAGTTTTGACCATCAGAGTTTCACGTATCATCTTATTATGGTCTACCTGCAAACTGAAACCCATTGCCTGGCCTTGGTGACATCCTACAAGGGTCTAAGTGTAAATCTCCATGTATAACCCTTGTGTTTGCATGCCTGCATATTTATATAAGTTTGTAAGAAACAGGCAAGTGCCAAACCCCTATCTATTTTTAGTACATTTCTATTGGACAAAAGCTGAATAATGTATAACTCAGTGGTACCCATTAAGGGGTAATCAACCTTTATGTAAGGAGATTTGGGCTTGGGAGAATGCACAGCCATATGTACTGATTACATAGTTGCTAATGTGGTTCCACATCTTTACGAGACTAGATGATTGAACTTTATTCATAACTCATAAGCCAATGACACAAGTCTCAAAAGAATGAAGTTATTGGTAGCCAGAGATCGAGATAGACATAGATGTATAATGCATGTAAATAACTCAAAATATGTATTGATCCCCTACTTTGTACAATAAGATCCAGGACACTAAAGTAAAATAAGTGATTATGAGTAAGTGGCAAACTTAAAATGATTTCTACAGTGTTTTGTCTGCTCTTATTGGATCACAATTTGGTGGTTTCATAGCTATTGTTTTATTTTAAAGTTTTGTTAGTTTTTTTGTTTGGTTGGTTGGTTCGTTGATTTTATTTTATTTATTATTTTGCTTTTGGACAGGTTTTTGTTACATTGGGTGTATGCTTGTGTTTGAGAAAGAACTTGAATTTGGGTAGGGAGCGAGAGGAAATGATCTGGAAATACTTGGGGAAGGGGAAAATGTGATCAAAATATATTGAAATTTAAAATGTGATTTAAAAGGGAAAAAAGGAATGTATACCAGAAAGTATAAAGGACCCCTAGGAACACCAGATACTATGACATCACTATTTAATTTTCTGATAATTCAAAAACAAGAAAAGGGTATATTTGAATATTTTCTCTCCAAGAAAGGATGAAGTATCTATCTTTGGGTTCCTTCTTAGATACGCAAGTCACATGAACTACCTGAACTTCTCAGTGCCATATTGATTACAAGTGAACTCTAAACCCAGATTCATGGTTTCGGTACTCAAGGAAGTTATGCAACCTGAAGTGCATCCTGACAGAGCAGACAGCAACCCTCCCCTCCTCCTCCTGTGATCTCTGCCTGCATATCAATGAACCCAAACCATGAAGTTTCTCTGAAGTTTCTAGCAGTAGCAAAATATTGTTATTATTTGTATTAAAATGTTATTAAATATGTGAGTATTTTTTTGTGTTTGTAATATTTAGGTAGTGTATGGTATTGTGAAATCCATACATTTGCATTTTGAGAAGTAGAAATTAACTTAAGCCCTCATGCTGGAGGAATGGAATTTGTAAGTATGAAAAGGGTTTCATAATGAATGAACCCAGAGACTAACAACAGGAAACCATGACCCAAGAAGGACAAGTCGACACCATATTAAGGTCAATGTGAGATTCTGCTGGAAGAAATTTTGGACTTAAATTTCTATAACAAATAACCAGAGGTTAATTCATATTTACCTCTTACTTTCTTTTCTAACACATAGGAAAATTCAGTCAGAATTACTACACTCTTGTAGTTTAATGAAATTGGCATGATATGACTTAGCATATTTGACAATGTTGTATTTATTTTGCTGTTTGTTACATAGTGCTACAGTAAATATCATGGCCAGACCTAATTTAATACACATGGAATATGAGCTGATGCATTTATGGCTGTGTATGAAGTATTTACTCAATAATCTGTTTATGTTCTGCTGTGAAATGAAGCCAATAAGATGACCTGATGCAGTACAGCTTGCTGGTTGATTCAGGAAATTGCCCTGTGGTTGCCTAGCAACGAATGGCTGTGTGGTTTTTGGTTTTAGTTTTGTTTTTTTATGCCAATAGAATTAGAGGTGAAATGCTTCACGGAGGAAGCAGGATAAAATATATTCTTTCATTTATAATCAACCTTTATTTTTTTCTTTAGTGCTTATGATTTTTTATTGAATATCTACATTTCAAATGTTATCCCCATATCCTCGTTTCCCTTCTGGAGCCCTCTTTCCCACACCCCCTCCACCTGCTTCTATGAGGATACTCCTCCTCCCACCCACCCAGTCCCACCTCATCATCCTGGCATTCTCCTACACTAGTGAATTGAGCCTTCACAGGACCAAGGGCTTCTCTTTCCTATTGATGCCAGACAACGCCATCCTCTGCTACATATGTGGCTGGAGCCATGGGTCTCTCCATGTATACTCCTTGGAGGGTGGTTTAGTCCCTGAGAGTTCTGGGGGTCTGGTTGGTTGATGTTGTTGTTCTTCCTATGGAGTTGCAAACCCCTTCTACTCCTTCAGTCTTTTCTCTTAACTCCTCCACTGGGAACCAACGGCTCAGTCCAATGGTTGGCTGCAAGCATCTATCTGCCTCTGTATTTGTCAGACTCTGGCATAGCCTCTCAGGAGATGGTTATAACAGACTCCTGTCAGCAAGTACTTCTTGGCATCCAAAATTTTGTCTGGGTTTGGTGTCTGTATATTGGATGGATCTCCAGGTGGGGCAGTTTCTGGATGGACTTTCCTTCATTCTCTGCTCCACACTTTGTCCCTGTATTCCCTTTAGACAGGAGTCCTTCTGATTTAAGAATTTGGAGATGAGTGAGTGGCCCCTTCTTCCAACCGGGGCCATTGCCTAACCTCTGGATATGGTATCTTCAGGTTCTCCCTCCCATTTGTTGGGTATTTCAGCTGATCTCATCCCTGTTTGGTCCTGGGAGCCTCTTGCTTTCCTGGCATCTGGGACTTGCTGGTGGTTACTCCCAGTTTCCCATCAGCTATTGCTACACACTTCTGTTCAAATTTCTGACCCTCTGTATATCAATCCCATCTCCCCTTATACCTGACCCTTTCCTTCTTTCCCCCCTTCTCTTCTTTCTTCCTACCAAGTCCCTCCCATCCTCTACCTCCTATGAATATTTTGTTTCCCTTTCTAAGAAGGAATGAAGCATCCACATTTTGGTCTTACTTGTTCTTGAGCTTCATATGGTCTGTGAATTGTATCAGTCTTTATTTTTAAGAAGACTACCATTATTCTTTAAACTCTAAGGTCAGATACTGTAGTCTATTTAAATTTAGCAGTCAAAGGTGAGGAAGTGCCCAGGAGAATGGTTGGTTAAGCCCAGCAGGATACCTTGATTTCCAAGTTTTATGTTGAGGAAACACATTCCACTAAGAAAATAAGCTCTTCAAGATCATTTTCAGTGAAAGCTGAAATGCATGGTATTTATACTACTTTTTTCCTGAGGTTACATTAAAGAATAAACAACTGAAAATGAGAAGAGAATCACAGATCAGCAGAGCAAGCTCCTTACAGGAGCTCTGCAATTCAACTTTCATTAGTCATCATTCAGGCTTGGATGGGATTTTCTGTGAATCAGCTACCTTTAAGTGATCCATGATTCTGATAGCAACACGTCATCCATCCCATTCCACTGTTAGTAATCCCCATCAACTCATTGGATAGGCAAGTTGGCCTTTAGATATCTTTTAGACTAGTATCAGGTTGTTTCTTACTAGCTTTTCTCCATGACCTTCATATATTGCACAACTGCTCAGTGCCCTCTGAGGAGTGAAGAGACATTTTCTTTGTCCTAACAGCATCTATAAACACGACAGATTTGAAGTTCATTCTATTCACCTGCACAGACGTGAAAGCAACTGATTTGTGTTTTCTTAGCCATCCTACTCTACCTTCAAATAATGTTTGAGAAGACTCCATTTATCTCTTCTATGCATTCTCCCGATGTAGTGTGTGTTTCTCAGAGGTCTCGAGCTCTCCTTCAACCGATTTAGGAAAAGAGAAACATTGAAGAGATGATTGTAATTTAAAAGTCAAAGGCATTGTGTGTGGCACTGGCCTGTGCTCAGTTTCCTGGGCTTCAATTTCCTCCCACCCCCCCCTTTTTTTTTCCCTGAGTGGCAATACTTTTCTCAAGCAGATACTAGAAGGATTTGGTGATATCTATTAAGCTATTAAGTAGCAAGTTATAATGACAGCTCACAGAACTAAATGCTGTGTGGGATATTTTTATATTGCATTCATTTCCTACTAGTAATTCAGGTTGTGTGGTAATCTGAAAATGTTAAGCACTTTGTATAATGCCTCTACTGATGAACATTAAAGAGTTTTCCATATATTATTAAACTTTGTCCTTAATTGACAGCATAGATAACACTCAACATCAATTAACTATAATTTTTAAGGAATTAATCTTTTTCTGAGATATAAACAATTTAAAATTATTCTAAGACAAAAGAAAGGCTAACTAAACAGTTCAGGAACCAGTTAGTCTTCAACTGAAAGTAATATTCCTGTGAATAATTATTAGGTTCGGTCAAAGATTTACTTATTTTTTTTATTAAGAAATATTATAAGAAGAAATTTGTAATCAACCTAATATCTTCATCACACCTGTAAAGAAACAAAATTACTAGGAGGAAGGTTTTTTTAAACTAAACACCCAGACATTTGTAAAAACTTGTTTAACCCTACAGTGAAAGGAGGTAAAACCTGAGATTTTGTGCAAACTCAAATAAGCTGTTTGTTGAGAGATGCTTCTGCTTTTTGTTATCCTAATGTGTCACTTTCTGGATAACACGTTTGCTTGAAACAGTATTCTGTGTTCTCAATAGTATTTAAATGTTTTATTTATTTATTTGTTTGTTTGTCTATGCTTGTATAAACAACCAGAGAGCCTTGTGTCATTTGGGTAAATGTGTAAAGCACTCCAAATAAAGGAGACGGAGAAAGACAAAGTGTAGGAGTCACCAAAGCATATGACTACACACAGCCCCATGATCACTTTGAAAATATGGTTCATCGTGAAGTTGAGAAAACCTTACCATAGTTTAATCAACATTGAGTGTTAGTACATCAGACTAAGGAAAGTATATGAAGAGTTAACTGTAGGTATAGTTGAAAGCATAGTTATGATAAGCAGAAGGATGTTTGCAGGCAACTAAATATCTCAGACTGAAAATGTTTTAAATAATCAAGAACCAAGGGTCAAAATGAGAGGTCTGAGAAATCTACTGACAATGTTTGTAGTAGGGGTCCCCTTTTCAGACTAACCTGGTAAGATTAAAAAATGACTTGATTTTTTCTTTTTAATGTTCTGAGTGCACATTGGAAATCATAATTTAATTCTCATTAGCAATATAAATTTCCCTCTAACTTCCCAACAACCAACCTCTGAGCATACTGAAGGTAGATGGATCAATAGAAATCAGCATGAAATGGACATGAATAGAACTGATCTTATTGAGTGGGGTCAGGACATTTTATCATAAATGAGTTTTGTATACTATAGCACATATCAAGATCATAATACCACAACTTTGATTTATATGTCATGGATTAATTTACCTCTATAAGAAATTACTCTCTCATTTTTCTTTCAAATATTTAACTCAGATAATCTATATCAGTAGCTATCATTCTGATGTATTTTTCGATTTAGAAATGTCCTTAAAATATGACAAGTAATTAAAGACGAACTTATATAGATAGTAGTGAAAGTCCCCAACAAGTGATAATACCATTGAACATTTATAAGAAAACTATTTTAAACATCCCTTTGTGCAGAAACACAGCTATATGGAGATTAAAAATAATATGTGGGTTTTTCTAATGTTTTATTCTTTCTACTTGCTACAAGAATGAAAGTTAATGTTCTGTTTGAATTTCTCCCAAATTATTTGCCAAATTATTTGTCAAATAAGAAATTATTGTTTTTTAATTTCTGATGAGGTAAGATTTTATCAATAGTACATTAATTTGCCTATGCATTTTAAAAAACATGAGATTAGGCATAAGACAACATTAATATGTTTTCAGTTTTATTTCCTCAGAGTCAATTTAGTACTGCTTTAGAAGGAAATTCAAAGTGATAATAAATTTTATGTCATATATTTCATTCTTATTTAGATATACGTTACTTTTTTCATTAATACATGTTGTTGTTCTATAGTTCGCTCCAAATGTCACTTTTTCTCTGTTTGAATAGGTTTCATTTGTCTTACTACTTCATTTAAGAGAAAAAAATTCCCATGTTTGAGATACCTTTTTGTGTTGTTTTGCATTATGATTTAGGGAAATGAAAATTGAAACACATTTCACAGATGACTAAAATGTCATGAAAATAAACATTTAGTGTTGTGTGGAAACCTCAATAAACATAACTCTTTTAGTTTTATATTGCTGGAGCATGAAATCATGTTTCTATTATGTGATGCAAATATGCATTTCTAACACAGTTTGAGTTGTTAAGTGGTATTTATTAATTCATTCAACAAGACTCAATTGGACATGTCCCGTGGCCATCCCATTGTCAGTAGAAGTATTGTTGAACAGATCAACTTTTCCAGATGCCATGGCATGGTGGGTTCTCACACCAGTTTCCAAACATCAGAGCAACAAATGTAGTCTAGGATATATAACCACAAAAGTTGAGATTAAGATTTCCTGTGGTTTAGATGCTTGTCAGTTATTTTAGGAGAGACATATAATTATTAGTTCGCTCCAAATGTCTCTTTTTCTCTGTTTGAATAGGTTTCATTTGTCTTCCTACTTCATTTAAGAGAAAAAATTTCCCATGTTTGAGATACCTTTTTGTGTTGTTTTGCATTATGATTTAGGGAAATGAAAATGGATACAAATTTCACAAATGACTAAAATGTCATGAAAATAAACATCTAGTGTTGTGTGGAATCCTAAATAAACATAACTCTTTTAGTTTTATATTGCTGGGATAAAACACAATGACCAAAGCAACATAAAAAAAGGGGGGGGGAGGTTAATTTTATGGTTTTAGAGGAGTAGAGTCCTGAACAAAGGAACAACTGAGAGCTCACATCTTGATCCACATCCACAAAGCAGGAAAGAACACTAAGAGTTATACATTAAATCCCAGTGAGACACTTCCTCCCACAGGACCAGCCCCCCCCCCAATCCTTCCAAAGAGGTTACAACAACCAGGGACAAAGCTCAAATATATGAGGCTGTGAAGCTTATTCTCATTCAAATCACAACAATATCATTTTTTACTCCTTTGATTCTGGTATCTTTAACTGAGAAATAATTTAGACCTCTAGAGCAGGTGAGGCCCAGTTATAAAAATGTTAATAAAATAAAAACAAAAATCTGCAGAGAAAATTATATGAGCATAACAACTGAAGCAGTCTTGGTCTATTCCATAGCATTGGGTAGGAAGTCCAACCAATAATTTAGGTTGAGAGCAATTAAACACATTGGCAGCAGAGAGCAGGGATTAAATCATGGCTTCTTAATCTGTAAGGGTATGTATGCCACGCCTTGTTTTACTGTAAATGTACATGGCACAGAAAACCAGTCTATACTCTACCTATAGGTGGATCCAAAAAGAGAGCAAAAAAAAAATTGGTGATGACAGAGTCAGTATATCAAAAGACCTGTGTGTGTGATTATTACTAGTCATTTTCTGACCTACCTTTTTCTGTCATATAAGTTGTTTTGAGAGTTAACAATGAGTTGCACATTGTTGGGCAGGTGATTTAAGGAAATTTTACTCCTAAAGACTCAGCAGGGATATGTGTGTGTGTGTGCTCTTACATTTATTTACTTATTTATGAGTATCCTCGAGTAGGTAAAAATGTGGAGTTTAAATATATGACTCTATAGGTAAAGTATCTGTTAACAATTTCATCAAGAATTTTGAAGTCAACCATATTTAAACTAAAACTCTGGTTACTGAATAATAAACCAAACTAGTTTGGTATTTGAGGACCTTATTGACAGAGCACTTTAGAGGTTGTGTAAACTTTAGTTTACAATCATGATAGAAAAGTTAAATAAGATGGCATGTGTGAAAATTTTCACTCAGTGTCAGAAAATAATTACTTCTCTAAATATACGAGTTAAGAGTCCAGAAAATGTGAGATAGAAAATGTTAGCAGGCAGAAAGAAGTGTATTCTAAGTGGAACAGAAATTGAAATCAGGCCAGATTTAACACAAGAGGAGTACAAGAAAGGTCAAAATTATTTTGTATCTTTAATCACAAAACAAAATGTAAGCCCTTCATGGGGACAAGAAACCTGGCCCCAGTGATTTTTTTATGAGGCTTATAGATTACTTGCCCAGGAAAAACGTGGAGAATAAGAATGAATATAGGTGCATATATGAGATACTGGTAGTTTTTGAAGCAAACCAAACTATAGAATCCTGTAAAGAAGTGTTTTCTTTTGTGTGCTGATTTGTTTAAGAGACTGAATCCAGAGGTTGATGATATCAGAAAATAATTCTTCAAAATCCATTATGAACTCCATAATTCATTTCTAAACACCTAAGCTAAACTGTGAAACACCCTTCTCAGGGCCCTCTTCACTTCCTTGTTCCTCAGTGAATATATTAAAGAGTTGAGCATGGGTGAGACAATATTATTTAATATCTGCACCACAGCCCCAAGCAGAGGGTTTGGTGTGCGCTGCAGGTAGATGATGATTACAGGTCCATAGGCACAGAGAATGGCAGTGAGGTGGGCACTGCAGGTGGAGAATGCTTTCTGCCTGCCCTCTGCTGAACGGATCCTCAGAATGGCAACCCCAATGTGTACATAAGAGACACAAACACTGAAGAGAAGCATCAGAGCCAGAAAGCCAACATTGATGAAACCCACCTTCCGGGCCAACTTATTATCAGTACAAGCCAGGGGTAAAACTGCAGGAATGTCACAGAAGAAATGATGGACATGATTGGGCCCACAGTAGGTTAACTGAAAGGTAAAAAATGTCAGGATGCCAGACTGAAGACATCCTATCAACCAGGATACTATGACCAAGCCCAGGCACACTCCAGGTTTCATGATAAGCATGTATCTCAGTGGGTGACATATGGCAACATAACGATCATAGGCCATCACAGAGTAGAGGCATCCTTCAGTAGAACCCAGAAAATGATAAAAGAAGAGCTGTGCAATACAGCCTCTGTAAGAGATGGCTGGGCTCTTGCCAGAGAGGTAAAGTAGCATTTTTGGACAGGTTACTGATGGGAACAACATGTCAAAAATAGAAGTCCCAAGAAGAAATACATGGGGGTGTGAAGGGTAGATGAAGAAACTATTGCTGTAAAGATGAGTAAATTTCCAAGCAAGGTAAAGATGTATATGAATAAGAACACCACAAATAGTAGAGTCTCCAGTCCTTGTGTCTGGGGTATTCCCAATAGAATAAATTCATCCAGCAATGTATGATTTTCCATGGGGCAGGAAACCTGTTTTGGATATTTCCAAACATGAAAATATGAATGTAAAGGTTAATACTAGTAACATATTTACTGTCCTAATTTTTACTTCCTTCCTTAGAAATACTAAAGGAAATTATTTCAAGGTAGTTTGTGTTATAGTAGCATAAGAACATGGACTTCATATCTGAAGATATATTTTCTCTAAAGCATGAATGGAACCAGACTAAAACCTTAACATGATGAAATAATAGATGAGCTAAGAAGATAGAGTTTCAAGTACCAAACAATGAGATGGTTTAGCTAATTTCATAATCCATTGTCTAAAATTAACACAAAATGGAAATCCAACCTGGAAAATTGTTCCTTCTCTTTCCTTTTAGAGTATTTTAAATCACTCAATAACATTCATCAGCATGCCAAAATATCCATCAAATTTGAACTTTGGGACTCTCATTTCTAATTTGAAGTAGGGGTCATCATAAAATGGAATTTTTATAGTATTTACACACATATACATATATCTGTGTGTATATGTAGAGAGATACATGCATATATATACATATATGTGTTCATATGCATATACACATACCTAATTCTTTGGTTAGGATATTTTCTTATATTATAATGTTCCTATGACAAGTGAAGCTTTTCAATGTTTTCTTAGATTCTTAAATTCCCTAGAACTTAACAACTATGTTGAACTTGTAGGTTTTAGATTTTAGTGGAGCTACATGATATATAAAGAAATGAGTATCATATATTATATAATGATATACTATAATATAATGTTAATATATATCATTATATATTGAATTTTGACTAATTAGAGCATTGAAAGATATCAAACCTGGACTTCATGGAAGCTTAGTGTTTGAAAATGTTTTATTTACCAAAGAAATGACAGTAAGCATGTTTACCCTGAGCCAATGGTCTCAATAGACATAAACACATAGTTTGATGTTACTAGAAAAATGTTCTACAGCAGACCTGCAAACTATATTCTTTTACTACTATTATACTACTTCTATACTACATCTATATATTATACTATTATACTACTTCTATTCCTTATACACTGTCATCTGCAGTCACCATGCCATGCTTTGCTTTGTTTCCTTTGAATGGAAATAGGTAACTGAATACGCCAAGAACCCAAAAGTACCTCTGAGTGTGATAAGTCTGTTGAAATGGTTGCATTTTAAAGGTTCTTAGGAATCAGTCATGACCAAATGGTGTTTCACTTTGCATTTTTACTTTATCTTGTTGAGATACAAATCATTTAGACATTATCAACTCAACATTGCTATGATGTCTAAATTTGATTTCATTTTCACTTTCTCTCATTTTACCTTACAGTTAGTAATTTCTCTGTAGAAGTAATTTACCTTCTAAAACCTTAGAAGTTATGTCAATACGATGTACATCTACGCATGATGTTCTGATGAGATTGAGTGCAGTTTCTGATAAGTTTGAGGTCCTAAAATTAATACCATGATACATAATCTAAATCTGATTTAGCAGTGTGTATTTAAAAGCTGGAATTTAAACCTTTGCTCAGTGGGTACATACATGAATGACAAATTGGAAATTACTTCATGAACATAATTCGACCATGTGTTCTATGAAGAAAGCGAGTTGTTCATAGTTATTACTATATCTCAATAACATCATATTTTGGATGCTACCTATTTGTTTTGACACCACCACATTTTTTGTAGGTTTTTAAATGACTTCTTTCAACCTGAAATGATAGGAATTTGAAACAATGAACTCCGGAGTCACAACATTCATCTTCTCATCCCAGATTCCATACATACTGGAGAACATTTAGATACTCTTTACATTGCAGAAATTCTACCAAAGGAGAGGGGCCAGCAGAATAACAAAATCTTCATAACTTCTGGCAAAGAAGCATTGTCTATTGACGAAGGAAAAAATATGAAAATAGTAAGGTGGTTGAAGAGTAAAGGAAAGCAAATATACTTTCCTGAGGAAAGCCACATGAGTTATCACTATTATTTAAATTTTTCATAGGAACATAAAAAAAAATGCATGAAGAGGAATTAGTATAAAAATATCTGAAATACACCAAAAAATATCTTCAAACAACCAGAGTGCGTATGATACATTTAGATTGATCACTTTAGTTCTTGTGATAATCACATGTAGTTTTATGTAAATTTGTGTTACATATTATATATTTATATAAATTGATAATAAGTTATTAATTTATTTTCATTAATGTATGAAGTCTATAATGAGTGTTTACTGCATCGGAGTCATTGAATCTTAGATACTTTCGGTTCTTGTTAAAAGAAAGCTAATATTCTACCTTTTCTTCCTTATCTGGACTTAAATTTGTTTTTTGTTTATGCAGCATTGTAGGGGAGAGGTCATGGTTTCTGATCATTCCAGAGTTCCAGACGAGCCATCTCCATATAAACGTGTCATTGGAGTTTTTAGGACAATTAAATTCAGTCTCAATGAGCAGAGAAGGCAAACAAATAAGTGTATGAATACATTTCAGGGAAAGTAATCCTAGCAAGTATAGAAGAAATCGAGATATAATGAATGACATAAGAACCAGAAAGTTGTAGGATGCAACTAGGAGCAAGAGAGTCATTGCAAATCAAGATTAAAATAGAAAAATACTATTGAGAACTTATAATGTTTTTATCTCTATCTCTCTTTTTCTCCATATGTGTGTGTGTGTGTGTTTGTGCTTAATGTGTAATGAGTATTCAACTATGTTTATTATTGACAAGCTTGGATAATATTTCTCTTCTGAAACCCCTGTTAAAAATCTACATATGATTTATCTTGAATATGACATAATTCTATTTTTTCCAGAGGATAAGGGGAAGTAGTTAGAAAGGATGAGATTTTCAACAGGGACACATTTTTTTTTTAATGTTAACTGGTTCTAGTTATTTGTTGAGTAGAAGATTTGAGGAATTTTAATATACATCCTCGCTTAAAGCAAGGAGTGAGGAACACACTGGTTTAATATTGGCATGAATACCATGAACTATAAATGTCTGTTCAGGAAATACCCTTTGTCCCCATGAAGATAGCAGGATTTTATTGAAAAATATAGTGAGTGATGAGAAGATGGGGATACAGGCTTAAGTGCTTATAGTATCTCATACAACCAACCCATGTGCCTGTGCCATCTCAAAACATTCTAACACAATGCAGTATAATTGACACTAATGATAATTCAAATAGCAACTTAGAATGGCTCAGTAATATAATGAATGGGGTTTCCTAAAAGACAAAACTCTATCCGTAGGTTTGCAAAACACATGAAACTCAAGAAGAACAAAGACCAAAGTGTGAACACTTTGCCCCTTCTTAGAATGCTGCATATGTATCAAAAGATGGCCTAGTCGGCCATCACTGGAAAGAGAAACCCATTGGACACACAAACTTTATATGCCCCAGTACAGGGGAACACCAGGGCCAAAAAAAAATGGGAATGGGTGGGTAGGGAAGTGGAGGGGGGGTATGGGGGACTTTTGGGATAGCATTGGAAATGTAATTGAGGAAAATACGTAATAAAAAAAAAGAAGAAGAAGAATTGGGAATAAAACACCCATGGAAGGAGTTACAGAGACAAAGTTTTGAGCTGAGACGAAAGGATAGACCATCTAGAGACGGCCATACCCGGGGATCCATTCTATAATCAGTCTCCAAACACTGACACCATTGCATACACTAGCAAGATTTTGCTGAAAGGACCCAGATGTAGCTGTCTCTTGTGAGGCTATGCCGGGGCCTAGCAAACACAGAAGTGGATGCTCACAGTCAGCTATTGGATGGATCACAGGGCCCCCAATGGAGGAGCTAGAGAAAATACTCAAGAAGTTAAAGGGGTCTGCAACCCTATAGGTGGAACAATAATATGAACTAATCAGTACCCCCCGGAGCTCGTGTCTCTAGCTGCGTATGAAGCAGAAGATGGCCTAGTCGGCCATCAGTGGAAAGAGAGGCCCATTGTTCGTGCAAACTTTATCTGCCTCAGTACAGGGGAATGCCAGGGCCAAGAAGTAGGAGTGGGAGGGTGGGGGGGTGGGGGGAAGTAAGGGGAACTTTTGGGATAGCATTTGAAAGGTAAATGAGGAAAATACCTAATTAAAAAAAAAAGACAAAACTCTAAATTAGAGCATCTTCTAGGATAGATAAAGCATGATGTACTCAAACTAACTTCAAAAGAATGGTAAAAACTAATTTAAAAATTCATGTGTGTGTGTGTGTGTGTGTGTGTGTGTGTGTGTGTGTGTGTGTGTGATATGCTAGGGTACATTTGCATGTATACAGACCTTTAGCCTATGTGTGCAAATATAGAGGCCAAAGAATGACCTCAGGTATCTTGTCTGTACCTCCCAACCTTAACTGAGAAAGGATTGTTCACTGAATCAGGAGCTTGATGTTCATTGGCCATCAAGCCCTCAGAACTGCCTGTATTCATGCTTCACCCACCGATATTGGTGTTGCAGATATGCACTACCATACCCAATGGTTATGTGGATGCCAAGGATCCTAACTGGTCCACTTCTGATTTTGATGGTATACCTATAGGGCCCATAATTTATAGCATATAAGCTCAGCTTCTCATCTTAAGTAAGGATAAAATTGTGTACCAGAAATCTCAATTCAAAGTCCACAGTTAAATTTGCCATTTCGAGCAGATTTTTGGAGATTAAAATGTTATGTAATTACTGCTAACAGCAGCACCATGAGGGTAAAAAGAAAATTCCATCCAAAACCATTGAATTATCATTGATTTTCCTCACTTGCTCCCAATTTGGGTCACATAATACTGTTTTTGAGATGTGCAACTATAATGCACTTTGTGACTGGATGTTATTATAAACATGTGAGGTGCTATTATAAATCATACCTGATTTACAGTAGATATCCACTAAATGTGCTTCATTAAAGTGGAACAAAACTTACAGAGTTGCTGCAAATAATTTAAGAAGAGGATGTTTTTTAACTGTTTTTATTCTCAGAAGTCTATAGTTTCACGGAGACTGTGAGAGGCCCTTACTAATGCATTTGGGAAGGTGTCTGTACTGAGATAAAAGTGAATATGTTAGTTCTTTTGTGATTGGGTTACCTCTTAGTCGGACATCATTAGGAAGAGAGGCCCCTTGGTCTTGCAAACTTTATATGTGCCAGTACAGGGGAACACCAGGGCCAAGAAGTGGGAGTGGAAGGGGAGGGGAGTGGGATGAGGGGGGTGGGTATAGGGGACTTTCGGGATAGCATTTGAAATGTAAATGAAGAAAATACCTAATAAAAAATTGAAAAAAGAAAAAAACGTGAATATGTTAAGCCAGAATGAGTTAATTCAGAGAGAGAATAATGCCTACAGGTACCTGACTGGAGAAAAAAAAAAACCTTTGAATATACTGTATTTTACATAATATGAAAATGTGCAGAAACTTATGAATGGATCCATTAATTTTACAGAGAATTAGGAATACAACCAGAGATTGTGTCTTATGTATCCTTAATAAAATCTATTACTTTCTCCCTTTGAAGGAGAATATTTAACTAAATACTATGGCTGTGTTCTTTTGTTACAAGATTTTCTACAAGTTTTTTTTAAACAAAACATGATTAATTAACAATGAATAATAACTCAGTAAAGTCTTCATTTCTCTGTGCTCTGAGACACTGAGTGACAGCAATGACACTGACCATCATATTGATGGAGGAGAAAGGCTGAAGTCAAGACGTTCTATAAATCCTTGTGCCATAGGATTTCAAAAGTGAGAAAAACAAGAGTTAAGAAGGAAAGAAAGCAGATTTGAGCACTTACTTGGTCACAGGCCTTAACAGTTCATTGAGCTGCTAAGTCATCTTTAAATGTTTTCAAAGGTGATGGGGCTCCCCACTCCCAAATGATTCCCATTCCATTGGACTTGAAATTGTTTTTTTTTTTTTTTACCTACAGATCATAAATGCCCTCTTTTTCATTCAGGATGATGCAGAGAAGGGTGTATTACACCCTAGGTGACAGGATGATGTGTTGTTAGTGGAATTGAACAGACTTTCTGCATTTGTGGAATTTTAAACGATGTCACGGTCCCTCTATAACTTCATTCATGTTATAAGACTCAAGAGAAGAAGACTTCTGAGCTCAGGGAGTGATTAAACTCTTGTTACAAAACAATCTTCAGGAACATAATCCTTAAAGCAATTGACAGTGTCTGAATCCCTCTTGACCATTTCACTTTCTCTTCTGGGTAAATGTCTCAATGGACCAGCAGTGCCCTGGAAACCTCTGCAAGTTGCTGTGCCATCATTTAGAATGTGCCCCTTGTGGCAGTATTTTCTTTAAATACTTTCTTGGACAAATATTTTCTTGTCTCCTTATTTGTTTAATTATTGAATATGCCCCCGAGACAGACAATTTATCAGATTATATTTTTTCTGTCTACTTACCATAAGGACAGTATGAATAGCCTCCCTTGTATACCGAAGCCCAATAAATCTTTGTTTTAAAGATACTAAAAATGAATATATATTCATTGAATATATGAATATATATACACGCATATTATATGTGTGTGTGTGTGTGTGTGTGTGTATAAAACATAAAACACATTCATGCTTAAGATCCAGAGTTTTCATCTAATTGTCTCTCCAATAACCAGAAAGATATGTGATCCCTGATTCAGCTAGTTCCAAGCAACTCTTACATTTACTATCTGGCAGACTTCGTGTCTTTAGCTTCTATTCTGCAAGACCAGAAAATGTGTTCATCATCCTTAATATTTTACTGTTCAGACATGTCTGTCAAAAAGAGAAGTTGTAGATATGAGAACAATTTCCACATATGAGCATGAGGACTATTTTTTAATTATTTTGACAGATTTAAAGACCATGTTTTTAAAACTAACAAAAAGAGACTTTGAGGGCTTTGCATCATGCTCTGCTTTTTATTTGCATCAGCATGTAAGAATGTAGCTTAAGATAAACTTTGATCAGTCATAGCATTAAAAAAAACTCAGCAGAGTAAGTATATCTTTATATTTCACAGATTTAAGAATATACAGTTTAGGAAGGAAATCTTGCCAAAAGAAAACATGTTACAAATAGCAAATCTAGACTGAGTCTTCCAGCCACATAATATCTTTTTCATAAGTTCTACCCACAGGGTAGAACTCTACAGTGATACTTTCATGTCTTGGCGCATGTTTCTATAAGTACATGTGTTGTGAAGACCTTTATCTGAAGCTGATTTTTCCCAAGCCACCCAGTCTTGTACTAACATGAGATGTGACGCCTCCATGCTTGAGCTAAGAAAGGGTTGCTCATTCTTTTGTCATCATTCAACTGGCTTTCCTTTGGCCCACCTGCTTCTTCTGAATTTGCTGAGGGGATCCCTATGGATCAGTTATAAACATCTTATCTATGAAGCTCATTCTCTGTCTTTCTGCATCAGTTATTTGCTTTTTCTTTTCTTTTGGCGATCCCTGGTTTTATGTTTTCATATATCAACATTAAGATGGTCATAGAAAGAATCATTTTAGAGAAGATCCTTGAGAAAGAACTGTTTTAAACCACCACATAATATTAAAGATAACTCAATGAATGCTAATATGCAAGAACTAATGTCTCAGTTCTTCCCTTCAAAGATGGTCCCGTTCTTCCAGCAAGACTTTCTTGCCTAGTCCCATTGAACATGTATGCAAGCTGTGAGAAGACATCATAGGCCACAAATTTCAGTCTTAAATTTTCCATAGTTCAAGTCATTCTTGGTTTATAATCTGTTTAAATGTATTTTCTGTGCACATGCAGTGCCATTTGGGATACAAACCCATGAGGAGATGAGATAAGGCACTTTGAACTCAGGTGAGTTAGTTCAGTGATGACCATCATTATAATGACTATAATTCTCAGTGCTGAGAATGATCTTCTCAGGGAAATTTGTTAGTAAGACTCTTCTCCTAGGCAATGATAATATGTTCTGTACTTTATGCATTTGTTAAAAATACTTAGTTGCCTGACAGATCAGTGCTCAAGTATATTTGCTTTCTAGTACGGCTGTGTTCTTAGATTGGGTGTGTGCTCTGGGTCCCAGATATTCATGAACAAAATGAAGATGAACTCTGCTTATTAGAAAACTTGTCACACCAAATTATATTATTAATATCAGGCATGCATTATGATCCCTACTTTTCTTCAAGTAAGCATTCCATCTGTGTGTGTGTGTGTGTGTGTGTGTGTGTGTGTGTGTGTGTGTGTGTGTTGATAATCCCACTAGAGAGAATCTATCTTTAACCTTCATGTATCTTACCATTCCAGATGCTTCTATTTGGTATTGGAGAAGTAGCCTCCACCAATTTAGCAAAAGAAAGAGAGAGAGAGAGAGAGAGAGAGAGAGAGAGAGAGAGAGAGAGAGAGAGAGAGAGAGAGAGAAGGAGGGAGGGAAGGAGGGAGGAAGGAAGGAAGGAAGGAAGGAAGGAAGGAAGGAAGGAAGGAAGGAAGGAATGAAGGAAGGAAGGAAGGAAATTCCTAGGCATCAGGAAGTACTTTAGAGTTTATTAAAAGCAAATAGAAGATGCATAGCAAGATGAGAAACAGGCTGAGTTTCAGAGGTAGGCTACCGATAATAAGTATGAAGCAGGATAGTAGTGCTTCTTGGAAAGCAAATGTGTAGCATGCCTTACGAACACAGTTTTCTGGGGCAATGGAGGTGCAGAACTTGAGCAAGTAGCAAATCAATGCCTGTTCTAATGTGAGGTCCATGTCAGGAGAGGGAACTCATGACCAATACTGCCTGAATGACCAGGAATTAAGGCTGAATAGACCAGAGACCCAGGATTGACAAAAATCAAATTATTCCTAATGATATCCAATGATATCTAGATGATAGATAGATAGATGATAGATAGATAGATAGATAGATAGATAGATAGATAGATAGATATAGATTGTGCTTAACCTGTCATCAGAGAGGGTTCCTCTGACAGCTGATGGGAGCAAATGCATAAACTCACAGCCAAACATTAGTCAGAGAAAGAGCCAAATTTGGAAACCTCCTATACCTTGGAGCTCTGAGAACCCCAAGAAAGATGAGGGAAAAAATTGTAGGTGCTGTGATGGGAGAAAAAACAGAGACAAAGTGTGGAGCAGAGAATGAATGAAAGGCCATCCAGGGACTGCCCCACCATGATCCATGCCATATACATACACCAATCCCAGACACAATTGAGGATACCAAGAAGTGCTTGCTGATAGGAGCCTAATTGAGCTGTCTCTGGAGAGGCTCTGCCAGAACCTGACAAATACAGAGGCGGATGCTCACAGCCAACCATTGGACTGAGCATGGGATCCGCAATGAAGGAGTTAGAGAAAGGACTGAAAGAGCTGAAGAGGTTTGCAACCCTATAGGAAGAACAAAAATATCAGCCAACCAGACCTCCCAGAGCTCCAAGGAACTAAACACCAACAAAAGAGTACACATGACTCCAGTCACATATGTAGCAGAGGATGGCCTTGTTGGGTATCAATGGGAAGAGAGGCCCTTGGAACTGTTAAGGCTTGATGTCCCAGTGTGGGGGAATCCCATGGCATTGAGGCAATAGTTTGTTGGTGGATGGAGTAGCAAAATCATAGAAGCAGGGAAAGGGGAGTTGGGATAGGAGGTTACCCAGGGAAACCAGGAAAGGGGATAACATTTGAAATGTAAATAAATAAAGTATCCAATAAAAGAATAAAAAAGAAATTTCTATTAAAAATAAATTTCTATAAAATATCCAAAATAAAAGGAAAGAAATTGGTTCTAATACTTTATCTTAGTTCAATTTGGCTCCCAAAAGCCACACTTCCAGATGCTGAGGGTCCCTACCTCCAGCTGGCTTTGATTGGTAATAAAGAGTTTCTGAACAGCAAATGGCTGGGCAGGGAGACAGAGGTGGGACTTTTATATTGCACTAGCAAGGAACTGAGGGCAAGGAAGGATGCCACTCCCCTGATTGGGTCTGGGGTAGCAGATATGAAATATATATACTAAATGATGTTAACTCAGGAATACTGTGGGGAGATTTAGAAGTACCCACCCATTGAGCTAGTCAAGGTATATTAAAATTAACTGTTTGTACTAGTTTTATTTGTAGTAGCCAGAGACTGGAAACAACCTAGATGTCCTTCAACTGAAGAATGCATAAAGAAAGTGTGGTTCATTTACACAATGGAATACTACTCAGTTCTTAAAAAGAATGGCATCATGAATTTTGTAGACAAATGGAAGGAACTAGAAAATATCCTGAGTGAGGTAACTCAGACCAAAAGAGACCTGCGTGATATGTACTCAATTATAAATGGGTATTAGCCAAAAAATAAAATAAAAAATTACAGCAAAACCAGGCTACAATCTATAGAACTAAATAGCCCAAATAACAAAGAAGGGGTTCCCAGAGAGTGAACTACAAACCAAAGAGCAAGCTTGGGCTGGACCTAGTCCCCCTGCACATATGTAGAAGACGTGTGACTTGGTTTTCATGTAGGTTTCCCAATAACTGGAGTGGAGTCTGTTCCTGAATCTGCTGCCTACCTGTGGATCCTTTCCTCCTAACTGGACTGCCTTTTCTGCTCTCAGCAGGAGAGGATGTGCCTACACCTACAGTGACTTCATGTGCCAGGGGTTGGGGTTTGAGTAGGGTAGTGGAGGTAGGTAATACCCAGAAGGGATCTCTACCTTATCAAAGGAGAAGGTGTGGGAGGAATGGGGGAAAGATCTTTGCAAAGGGGTACTGGGCGAAGGGGCTGACATTGGGATGTAAAGTGAATAAATAATTTTTTTAAATTTAAACTAATGATTTCATATACTTATAGTAAATTAATTAAAAGCTAGTAGCCTTGGAGTAAAGCAGCAACGCAGAATCACTTACCTAAGGATGATGCCACCCACAACGGGCTGGGCCCTCACACATCACTCATTAATTTAGACAATAACAGACTTCCCTATAGACCAGTCTTATAAAGATATTTCTCAACTAAGATTCCCTCTTCCAAGATTTCTATGTTGTGTCAAGTGTCAAAATCCAGAATACCTAGCTCTCAGGTCTGATATTTTAGTGTTCTGAATTCTCGGTGGTAAATTTAATGAGGAACACTACAGTTTTCTCATGTATATATTTAAAATGCTAAAAAATAATCAAGATCCCCTCTGGACTGTGACTTGCAATGTCACAGTTGCAAATGTATGTTATTACTATTTGGGGGAGCTAAGAGACTTTAATTGTTTTTTGTTATTAATTATGATCTGAGTCACTATTGAAATCAATGTGGAGGTTTTTCAAAATCTACAAACATATCTATCACGTGATCCAACTACAGCATTCTTGGGAACACACCTAAAAGACTCTGAATCCTACAACAGAGACACTTGCTCATCCATTTTCATTGCTGGCATATTCACCATAGCAAGAACTGGAAACAGCCTAGCTTTCCATAATTGGATGGATAATGGATAATAAATTATAGTATATTTATGCAATGAAATATAATTCAGATGTTAAAAATTTATAAATTTCACAACCAATCGAAAGAGCTGGAAATAGTCATTCTGTATGAGGTAATCCAGACAAAGAAAGAATAATGTCTCATGTTTTCTCTCAGCTATGCATGTTATTCTTGAGTCTTTAGGGATTCATGATGTATGTTAGGAAATTAGTAAGAGGCTATGAGTGGGGACTTTCAGGAGAGGAAAATAGAATGTAGTAGTATCAAGTAACTGGTGGGTATTGATGAAGAACTCCAATGTCACCATATCTGGCAAGGTCTGAATGTTGTTGGTACCAAACATTCATTTTTGCTGTTAAAAGTTCTCTTTTCTATGCAGTGGAAATCTCCATATAATAATGGATCAAGTTTGTTTTATTCACTGTGGTAAAGTGCATAGCCAAACAACTTAATAACTGTCTGATAAAGGTTTTTCAAATGAATAAATTAATGAGTGTAACATTCAAATTATGTTATATGTGTATATTAACATTGAAATAAATAATTAGATACATCGAATATGAATGTGTATGTATACATGTGTGTTTGTATATTTAAGTAAGATTAATCATATATGAAAGAGAAAATCATTTTGCCCCTTCACAACTAGGATTACTTTAATTGTAAGGCAATAAGTAAAAATGAAATTTAGAACCCGTGGTATAATTCCTATATTGTTGATTTGTTTTCTTGCTATAGTTGGAGAACTTTAAGAAGTATTTCCAAGAAATAAGCAAAACATTGGGTTTTTTGTTGCAGCATTTGGTTTGTCTGGAGTTCCTCAGGCTAGTAACACTAATTCTTTCCCATTGAGGAGGCGTTGTGTTCATATGGAATTGTCTCTAACGATCATGCTATTGGTTAGGGAGGGGTGTGGAGGCATGACAGGAGAGTGCTAAGGCAGACTACAGAAACTGCTTCACTGAACAGAAGAGTTTTTAATGACTTTACAATGTTCATGTGATCAGGAGCTGGAAGTCATTTGTATTATGCTGGAAGCTAGTGTCTCAGGAAATATTGTTCTTGCAGCTCATCTCAATCAACAGAGATCCATGAATGTCTGCTTTAATATTCAGTGCTATGGTATTTTGTCCAAGGATGCGAGTTTTTATTTGATCTTAGCGTCTGGACAAAGCACCCCTGAATGTACCTTGTTAGACTGGAAAATATTTTTTTAATGCAGTATTTTTCTTTCTCACAAAGCATAGAATTCATAAATTAATCTCACTATCAAGCTAACTTTGGCCACCATATCCCCTGGTTCAGCCTGGCCTTCTGAGTTCCTCCTTTGATAATGGAAGAGCTGTAGTCTAGCTGAAGAAATTAAAGCTTTCAGCTTCCCTCATACCAGCTGAGAGGGGCTAATTCGTTTAAGGATATAGACATGAATCATTTTTTACAACCCACACTCTCTGGCCCAAGAGGAATGAACTGTGACGAATATGAACACTGCCAAGAGAAGTTGTAATGAATGTTATATTCATGACAAAACATCCCTTCCTAAATGACAAACACTTTGGTGATACCAGCCCGAAATGTTGTCTCTTACTATCCATAACCCTGGCTGTATGTTACATCTCCCTGGAACACACTTCTCAGCCATGTTTTACCTACAAGTGATCATATAAACACAGTACCTTCATTCATTAATACCTTTTGTGTGAGATGTTTTCTTGGGACCAGAAATAAATCTACTATATGCTATTTATTTTCTTTCATCCTTGGCCACTGCATTAGTTCAGGCCTGCTCTAGTCATTGCCTTAACTGCTCGTTTTTCCAATAGGTCCCACAGTCATCAAACACTTGCGATTTTATCTTTTCATTCTCTTGTTAAGCCCAGAGTCACTCATCAAATGACATGTGTCTGACCTGTCATAAAATGAACAGGCCACCATGTTTTATTCTTAAAGATTGGTGTGATTGTCTCAGCAACTACAGACTAGATACTGGATCAAGGAAAATATGGACTCTGAGAGGATTAAGTGTAGTTAGATATGGATGAGACATTAAAATAATATAAGAATTCCAGAAATTCCTTTAGGCTCTTGTTTATTTGAAAACAGAAGCTCCTATCAACTCAGTTCTAAGGTCTTCAAGCAGAGATAACGTTGCTGGATTATTCTGATAGGTTCCATTACTATTCTCTGATTCCAACAGGAGCATGCAGAAGAAAACTGAGTCTCTCCGTGTTCTTTTCTCTACAGTTGTTAGGAAGAGCTTCACAGCACATAATCGAATGACTAATAAGTTCAGTTTTCAAAATTTCATGCTAACTTCTCATTTGTAGTTTATTTCTGCTGAAAACAAAACTAAAAAGTGCTGGAAGATAAAGCTAAGTCAAGATCTGTGTCCAAGTAGGTATAAGCTGAAAAGGAAAAAGTGAATGTGATGCTGTACAGTATCTAGATTACTGCCATTGAATCCAGGATTCTGCCACAAGGTTGCTTAACCCTCCACTCAAGCTCTGTTCTTTATGTAATATAATTGTGTTTCAATGTAACAAGATAGTATTTGAAAAATAAACATCATATCTCTCAAAATTCAATATCCCTTAGGTGAATAAATCGATACATTAGTTAGTGCAGATATTTTATGAGAATATCATTTCAGCCAAGATGATAAAACACTAACGAGAATAAACATGGGAAGAGGCACAAAATTAGAACATTGAAAATAAGGACTCAGAAGCTACTGGTTCAACCATCATACAAAGAAATGAACAGAAAGCAGAATGAAAAGAATGGTGGGCAAGTAGCAGGCCCACATTGTTTTGCATACAGGAGGACTGCTCCATTCTCACATTCTGTGGTTTATGCATGTGAGTACAGGGCAGTCTGAGTCAGACAACTGGACCTGGAGGCTCCATCTAACACTTGCTCTCTAGATGTCAAATCTTTGCTGTTGGGAGCCGCCCCCACATTCGCCGTCACAAGATGGCGCTGACATCCTGTGTTCTAAGTGGTAAACAAATAATCTGCGCATGTGCCAAGAGTAATTTTCCACTACATGTACTCTGCCTTTACTCGGCCATGGGCTGCAGCCAATCAGGGAGTGATGCGTCCTAGGCGAAGGATAATTCTCCTTAAAGGGACAGGGTTTCGCTTTCGTTTTTGGGGGGCTTTCGTTTTTGGGGCTTGGGGCTTGCGCTCCTGGCTCCTGAAGATGTAAGCAATAAAGTTTTGCCGCAGAAGATTCTGGTTTGTTGTGTTCTTCCTGGCCGGTCGTGAGAACGCGTTTAAGACTTTGCATCTCAGTCTATAGTATTGTACATTTGAGTTGTAATAATATGAGTGTTCTTAAATACAAAGATGTTTAGAGTAGTCAATGAACCTATTACATTAGCACTGAAGGGTACCTAAGTATTCGCTACTGATCGTTCTTTACAAATGCTTGGGAAGGAAGCACAGCAGATGTAGGACAGTCCACAGTGATGATTTCACCTCCTTATTCCTAAGACTGTAAATTAACGGATTTAGCATAGGGGTGACCAGATTGTTCAGAATCTGAACAGTTGCATCCAACCAAGGACTTGGTGTTGGCCTTAGATAAATGAAAATCACTGGCATGTAAAAGAGCAAAATGGCAGTAAAATGGGCACTGCAGGTGGAGAAGGCTCTATGTCGACCCTCAGTGGAGCGGATCTGTAGGATGGACCGAACTATACAGCTGTAGGAGGTGAGGATGAAGAAGAAGCAACTGAGGGGCATGAGACCCACACTGATGAACCCTACCATCTCCAGGGTCGATGTGTCTGCACAAGCCAGCTTCATCACCACAGGAATATCACAGAAGTAATAGTTCACATCTTTGGGGCCACAGTAGGGCAACTGGAAGGTGAGAGTAGTTAGAAAGGTGGAATGAATACAGCCGAAAACTGCTGTCCCCATGGCCAGGAAGGCACAAATTCTATGACTCATTATGACTGAGTAGCGTAGAGGGTAGCATATGGCAACAAAACGGTCATAAGCCATCACTGTGTACAGGAAACACTCAGTACCACCCAGGAAATGATAGAAGAAGAGCTGGGACACACAACCTGCATAGGAGATGGCTGGAGTATTTCCTGAGAGGTAGAACAGCATCTTGGGAGAACTCACAGACGGGAAAAATATGTCACACACTGACAGCTGGCACAGGAAGAAGTACATGGGAGTGTGAAGCCGACTGGAGGAGACAATTGCAAGGAGTATGAGCAAGTTCCCCACGAGAGTGAAGATGTAGAAAGAAAAAAACAGGACAAAGAGCATGGTCTCCACACCCTCTGTGTGTGGGATGCCCAGTAGGATAAACTGAGTCACTACTGAAAGGTTCTTCATAGCTTTGAGAATGTTTGAACTTGCAAAGATTAAAAGGCAGCAATCTGGTCCTCAATGTCTATTAAGAATTTTTTTCTACTGAGAGCTTTGAGGATGTTTTGAGAAGCAAAACATTGCATTCTTCTGATAAGCAAAACCATATTCCCACAAAAGTATCCATTACTGTAAATTCATATTGGAGAGTCAATCTACACAGTTTTTAGAAGGGTTGATTCATGAATATAAATGATTGTCTTGTCTTTTACACCAAAGACAGAGGTTAAGAGACATGGCCAAGTATTCTCAAATTAGACAGTGCTTTTCTTGAGTTTATATTCTGAGAACATGTGTGTGTTGAACCTTGGTGATATGCTTAAGTAACCTGCTGTCACTATTTATTACCCTCAGCAAAACAATAGAAAAATATTGTGTGAGGAGTCATGACATTTGACAGGAGTCCCATATTTGGTTCTTCTTAGCTAGACTAATTAAGATAATTCATCCAATGTGTTTTGTAGTTACCTGCAAAATGAAAAGCATACTTAGTTTAGCAACAGCAATGTCAACATAAATGAACATTGATATATGTTTATAAACTGCTTGAAAGTACCTGGCAAAATTGTTAATAAGCTCTAAATCTTTATGAGCTACAACTCCTAGAAATGCTAGCAAAGAAAAAAGGGAGACCTTCCTTTTGCCGTTATTCTCAAGCGTTCTTTCACACATGTGACTATCCATAAATCAACTGCCTCTGAAAGTATTGGCATTATCAGTTGTCAATAACACTGTATATATAGCAACCTTCAAAATCTCATGGCTGATAGTCAGAAACTCCCTTTACAAATACTGAGAATATGTACCTACCATGTATAGACCAGGTAAGAGAGTCCTCCTCTGAGGTACGATCTCTCTTATATTAAAAAAGGTCAGCACAAACCCAAATAATAACAAAAAATGTGACATACCTGAGAATTTGATATGGAATATATATATATCCATATATATATCCATATATATCCATATATATATATATATATATATATATATATATATCCCTCAAACACTACCACTAAATAACTTGCTTTCAGATATTCATTGTTGATCTCCTTCAAAGAGTTGAGAGCTACAAAGGTCAAAAGGAAAGGGATTTCGAACACAACAAATAAAAATCCCCTAGCTACTTGTAACTCATTTTCCTGCATTAAATACCTTTATGTTGCACACAATTTATTTCATCATTAAAAAGATGAGCTTATTGCAGGGTCTGTACACTGGCCACAAACTTAAAGAATAAACTGATGGCAGAAAATGTAACGAGCTATTCCTTCCCCATTCAAGGATAACAGAACTAAAGGATAAAATGACAGCCTCAAATACAGTCATTCCTCAATAACAAATATTTCCTGAGTTTTTGGACCACACAAAATAACTCAAATATGGCTAGAAACTTAAACCAAGAAATATTAAATTTAAATATTTCTCTCAGCATCCACAAAAGGATGAATACTGCTTCCCTGACCAAGGCCCATGCCACCATGGGAAAAAAAGACAATTTTCTGCTTCTTATAAATTATAATCATCATCATTGTTGTCCTCATCATGATGAAGACAAAAGGCTGGTGAGGATGTGGAGAAAGAGGAACACTCCTCCATTGTTGGTGGGATTGCAGACTTGTACAACCACTCTGGAAATCAGTCTGGCGGTTCCTCAGAAAATTGGACATAGTACTACCGGAGGATCCCACAATACCTCTCCTGGGCATATATCCAGAAGATGTCCCAACCGGTAAGAAGGACACATGCTCCACTATGTTCATAGCAGCCTTGTTTATAATAGCCAGAAGCTGGAAAGAACCCACATGCCCCTCAACAGAGGAATGGATACAAAAAATGTGGTACATTTACACAATGGAGTACTACTCTGCTATTAAAAAAATGAATTTATGAAATTCCTAGGCAAATGGATGGACCTGGAGGGTATCATCCTGAGTGAGGTAACCCAATCACAAAGGAACTCGCACAATATGTACTCACTGATAAGTGGATATTAGCCCAGAAACTTAGGATACCCAAGATATAAGATACAACTTGCCAAACGCATGAAATTCAAGAACATTACATTTTTACCAACTTGTGCCTTTTTTTTTCAAGAAAAAACTAAGCAATGCTAAACAAAATGTCAGATAGCTAACAATTAAATGGTGTTAACAAATTCAATTTAAAAGACCAGTAGCTCTATCTAATATACATAAACTATAAATAGAGAATCCCAAGATACTCATATTACTAATTTATTAAACCAATTATTTTTTATAGCTATCGTGTTTCAGACACAATATATCTGGGTCTTATAGATTTCATTTAAATGTCAACTCACCTGCATTATTCATGTGGTTTCATGGCTGAAATCATCGTGTAACAAAAAAATTTGAAATTCTATTGTAATACTCTAGTGCATTGGATTCTTGACTCAGATGTCCATACAATGTTATTTATTATCTTTAGAGAAGGGTGGAGAAATCTTGAAGAGAATACTCACTGGCTTTTCTGTCCTTCCATGTTACATACATAAATAATTGTGTTCTTATCCATATTGTTTTGAAGCAGGATCTCACTATGCAGCCCAGGCTGGCCTTGAGTTCACGGCATAAATGAGGCTTATCTCAGACTCACAGAAATCATTCTGCTCCTGTCTCTCAAATGCTGAGATTAAAGGCAGGTACCACCACGCCTAAACCCTTATTCATTTGTGAATGGAATTATTCAATTGCTATTCAAGAGAGGGGAATTTAACAGTATGCACTGGATATTTTTCTGACTTGATTCAATCTAAAAGTCAAACTTGGTAGCCAGTGTCATAGGCTGTTGGCAAAAACTTGTTTATTATTTCTTGTCTTTTTTTTGAGCTTATAATTACATTTTCCCCTTCCCGTTTCTCTCCAAATCCCCCCATATACCTCCTTGTTTTAATTCATATTCACAGCATATTTTCATTGCTGTTATATATGCACATGTATATGCATACACATATATATTCTAAATACAACCTACTTTGTCTCAGTATTATTACTTTGATGTGTTTTCAGAGCTGAGCATTTTGGTGTTAGATATCATCTTAGTCAGGGTTTCTATTCCTGCACAAACATCATGACCAAGAAGCAGGTGGGGAGGCAAGGGTTTATTCAGCTTACACTTTCCACATTGCTGTTGATCACCAAAGGATGTCAGGAATGGAACTCAAGCAGGTCAGGAAGCAGGAGCTGATGCAGAGGCCATGGAGGGATGTTCTTTACTGGCTTGCTTCCCCTGGCTTGCTCAGCCTGCTCTCTTATAGAACCCAAGACTGCCAGCCCAGAGATGGTCCCACCCACAAGGGGCCTTTCACCCTTGATCACTAATTGAGAAAACGCCTTACAGTTGGATCTCATGGAGGCATTTCCCCAACTGAAACTCCTTTCTCTGTGATAACTCCAGCTGTGTCAAGTTGACACAAAACTAGCCAGTACAGATACCATATCTGTGTGCTATTCCCTGAGGAAACAAAGATCTGTTCTTTGTCTCTGTTTCCCGAGGTAGCCTCTTTTAATGCTAGGAAATAAAGTCCTTCCGAAAAGGCTCTTGCTGCAGCTTTACACAAAAGTGAGACTTCAGTCTATTTATATTTAAATTGTGTGTGAGTGTGTGTGTGTGTGTGTGTGTGTGTGTGTGTGTGTTTGTGTGTATATGCACATGTCATGGTACCTGTGTGGTGGTCAGAGAACAATTTGTGGCTATCAGTTTTCTCTCTCTCTCTCCACTGTGTTGGTTCTAGGGAACAGACTCAGGTGATGAGGCAAGCACCTTCACCAATTAAGACATCCCCCCAGTCCTTGATGTTGATCTTAATTTTATATTTTAATTATAATTTCATTTCATTTTATAACTCACACAACGTATACTTCTCTGTCTCACACACTCTGTCATGTTAGCATCTTCGTATTCTAGACAGGCTGTTGCTAGAGATGCCACAAAGAAAGTCTCTAAAGAAAGAGGCCAGGTTAGCATGGATCAACATACTCCACTAAAGAAATTTATATTGTACCATGAGATGCAGTAGCATTCTGAAGAGAGGGCTAAGAGCCCATGCTTTTTACAAATGCTATCCATACCTGAACACCTCCAATTCAAGTGACCCCTCCACAATGGATAAGCAAAGAGCCCCAGAGTTTCTATGCTCAGATGCCATGGTGTTCTGTTATTCTGTAGGCTCATTAGCTTTTCCAATTGATTTCAGGAAAATGTATCACCTAAAGATCAGGAAGTTCCATGAGTATTACCTGTAAGTTTGTGAGGAGCAGAGGCTGGTAGACCTGGCAGAAGTCCAAATACTCATACCATCCACCTAGAAACATGGCCCCAGCTTTTCTAAGTGCAATAATTAGAATTGACATTTCCTTTCTATGATGAACCCTGTGTGTTCCAGTCCAAGGAGCTGTCATGTTCAGTTATAAAGAATCATGTCTTGTGGGGCTTGTGCAATCAAGGCCAGAACACTCCCTCCCTGGATCACTAGTATAAAGTGTTTTGAATATCCTCTTAGGGCCTGCCTGGAGTTCAGAGATAGCTCTGAGGGAGCAATTAGTGTGTCACCTCTTTTCATAATTAAATCATAAAACTGTAGTGATGGTTTTATTGAAAAGAGATGTTCCAAAGTGGTAAATATGTTCCTGGAAGATTATTTGCACAGAAGAGAACAATTCAATGCTTATATCATGAGTTCATCTTCAACGCTGTCCCACCATTAGGTGCCTTTTGATCCTAACTATTCTCTAACACTTGAGTTGAGCCTGGCTAGAAACCTCATACCACAAAGTTTATCTGAGGACTCGCAGCTACCTCACAAATTGTTTAGTGATTAAGAAACACTATCATGGGTGGAACAACTATACGAACTAACCAGTACCCCACGGAGCTCGTGTCTCTAGCTGCATATGTAGCAGAAGATGGCCTAGTCAGCCATCATTGAGAAGAGAGGCTCCTTGGTCTTGCAAACTTTATATGCCCCAGTACAGGGGAACACCAGGGCCAAGAAGTGGTAGTGGGTGGGTAGGGGAGCAGGGTGGGGGGGGAGGGTATAGGGTACTTTCGGAATAGCATTTGAAATGTAAATGAAGAAAATATCTAATTAAAAATTGAAAAAAGAAACACTATCATCTAGCACTGATTTAATCAAGGCATTTTGGAAATAGAAATAAAGATATATAGTGCAGCCAAAAGTATAAACTGAATCTATTCAAGACACCCATAGTAATTCTGAAATGGGAAATGTATGGCTTTTGTCTCCCTCTTTGTTATATTTATGTTACTTTTCAACTTTCATCCAATTCCTGCTTCTGTAAGCATAATGCTTACTACTATGATACTGAAATCATGCAATAATAAACGTAAGTGAATAATGATAATGCTTATCATTAATTCAGGCATTGCACAGGATCGTTGCTACAGGCTTACTTTAGATTCCATGCTACCTATTCTATTGTAGTTTTTCTGGAAAGCTACAAGTGCCACTCTGTATATGAATAAAATAATAGTTGCATTGAAGAAAACACATTGGGAGTCCATGGTAACTTCTCACAGAAGAAATGATAAGAACAGAAGATCAGATCCAAAAAGTACTTAGAATTAGATTAAGAAGGTTGTGGGTGTGTTCTTAATTGTTATGACAAAAAATGAAAATATAATAATAAAACCCAAAATCTATTTCAGCCTAGAAGTGAGTGACATGGTGGTAACCAGGAAAGGTTCTGGATTCATGCATGGTGACATCTCAGAAGCCAAAGGCAACAGGATTCACAAGTAATTTTTGTAGACTATTGGCAGCTTGCACAAGCATGGGAATGCAGGAGCCTTTGGTTGGGGGTAGGGGAAGAAACAAGAGTCAGAACTGTGGGACAGAAGAGAAAGGCTCTTTCTTCAGTCTTTGTCAATCATTCCTAACCCCTCCCTTCAGCCTTGATTTAGCTTCCTGCAGTATAACCCTTTCTCCTTCAGATTCTGCTTTAGCCATTTCTGTCCAAAGGAACATAGCACAAGGATACAGTAAGCATCCATGAGTACTCGCTACACATCTACAGACAGTCTTATTCAGCTATGCATCCACACTTGTGTTCCTTCAGTTTGCTCAGCTGGCCCCAACTACCAAGTCCATACTTCACTCTAGTCCTGAAAAGGAGAAATTAGCTGGAGGGACAGACAATAGGCTAGGGTAACCATGCAAACTCTAGGGTGTTCTGCTACCCGTCAGGCATAGTTGCTGGAGAGACCGATGAAAAAGAGGGAAAGGGAGGACAGCACTGTGCTCCTAACTGCATGATCATGAAGCCAGGCCACAGAATTCCTTGCCAGAACCTCCCATGCACACTTCCAGTCCTGCCATTGGCATTTGGCCAAAGCACAGACAGCACTTTGGCCTAGGCTGCGTGGTCCTCCTGCTTCAGAACAGATGCAAACTTCTGTGATCTTCCAGGCATGGCAGGAAACCAATCAAAAAGGAAGTGAAGAGATTTACTCTCTCCTTCCTTATTGCTTCAAATCTGCTGCTACATGGAATTTCCTGCCTCATCTTTTTCTTATCGAGCTTCAAGACAACATTCCCTTACCACTTAGAAAAGGACTTAAGTTCTAAGTCCAGTGTAACAATGATCATATTCCTCAAAACATTCCAAACACCTCGTGTATGGATAATTGGATGGTGTGAAGAGAAGAAAGTGTAAGTTTAACTTCTTTTAAGGAATTACAACCATCATATTTTTTTTTATCCTCAACTGCCTGAAAAAAAAAAAAAGGAATACATAAGGAATAATCAGTAGCACATTTCTAAACATAAACACCAGTAATACAAAAGTGAAAATATTTGTCTTTTGTTAGTTTATGCATTAATAAAGTCTAATAATGGTGGATATTAGAATTTTTCCAGATATTGACATGGGTACATTGTAGGGTAAATGGCATAGGAAAATCTGTAATCATAGGCCAAGAATGAAACTCATCTTAATAAATCTTTTGGAAAAAATAAAGCAGTGACTCCACGCCAATGGGGCAGTGAGAAGTATGGAGAGATTCTATGAATACAGTTATAACAAGACAATGAATGTAGTTTAGGTGTCAGTTGTATGGCAATGAGACAGTGTTTATGTGGGAAGAATACAGTGTGTTATAGTTAACTATTTTTCTTATTACAAATGAGTGAGAAGCCAGACAAACAACAAAAAAGTAATTATAGGTATAGAAGATCATATAGGGGGTATATGAGTTCATTATTCTAAATCTTCCATTTATTTGAATGAAAAACATTTAGATAACTGATGTGGTCTCTTTGTTTGTTATAAATCTGTATGCTACTCTTACTCATTTGTATGGACCTACTGTATTCATGAGTAATTATTTTCTTTTATTATTTCCTGCTATCAATATATTTATTTTATGACCAAGCTTGATTCATCTTGACTGCTGAAAACCCTTTCTACAATGTCTATATCCCTCTTACATACTCAAAATTTTGTTTCACCATTTCTTTGTTTCCTGCCACAATAAAACATGATTCAAATGTATTGGGCACTTTTTGCTTAGACTTAATATTATTTATGCCTTCAGGTTGCTCTGGTTATTTTTATTGAAGGAGGGAGGAGGTGTCTTCATTATTGCTTGGGTGTCATGGCTTCTACTTCTCTGAGACTGACGCAGGAGGCATGTATATATGTTTACCTTTTATATAGATAGATACACTTTCAACCGTGTATCAATAATTTATGTGTATACTTATACTAAGCTAAATGTCAGTCATACAAGTATTTTATAATCTATTTACTACCACATAACTTACTCCACAAACAACATATATTATCCTTAACACTCCAGTTGGAGAAAACTAGTTACCATAGTCCACTGTGGATTATTTCATGGTGTATTATTCCTAGTTACACTGAATTCAGAATTTCTATCAAGCACAACCATGAAAAGCACCTCCACTAGTAATTTATTATGTAATCTAAAATCATTACAAAGGTTCACTGTGTTTTTATTCCTGAATCTCCATGTATTTCCAGATTTACTTAAGTCAATATGACCTTTCACCAAGATCCCTAAAGATACCCTGAAAATACAAAATAGACATGAAAGGAATGCATTTAATAAAATTACATATCATTATTTTCCAGAGACTTAAATACACAGAAACACAATGATATTGTTTCAGGTATTTCAGATACTATTTTTAATTTTAAAACCACTGTCATTGATGCTTCATACAGGCAAATTCACTGGGGTTTTGTTTCTATGCTTAAGCTAAAGGTCACTGTTTCAAAACAAAGAATCACACAACAGGGAGATAAGAGTGTCACAAGGGGGTTAAATGAGAAAATTAATTGCTCTTAGTTCTCCCAGCCTGTCACTCTAAGTACCTCACAATAATGATAGGAACTCTTGAGAGACTTTCTTGGTGTGTGTGTGTGTGTGTGTGTGTGTGTGTGTGTGTGTCTGTGTGTGTGTGTGTGTGTGTGTGTGTGTGTGTGTGTGTGTGTGTGTAATATATTATTGATATTACCTCTTATATATCAAAACTTCTCTAACTTCACTCCAGTAAGTGCTTTGGGAAGTTAGTACATGAATCAAGGCACTTGATTTATAATATGTGAACTACCTAGAATTTGAAATCCTGATCCTCTAAGTAAAGAGAGTAGGGATTTATTTTTGGACTACTATTACCTACTACAGAACTATTTTTTGTGAAGTTCACTGCCTCTAAAGATTACACAAAACAGAAACAAAGGTTTCTAAGTAAAGAAAAGGTAAGCAACTAAATTCAGTTTCTCCTGTCATAAGTCCACATAGGAATGAGACAGACAATCTGAAATCCAGTCTCTAGATACTATAGAAAGTAGCTGAAAATGGTCACTCATATTTTGAAGAGACATGTCAGAATGCAGGAAAAAAAATGTATAACCCTTACATTATCCCAGATTTGTTTAAAGGTTAAATTGGTTTGATGTTAGCAAATAACTTATCTAATTTGCTATATACTATATCTGAGGCAACATAATAAATATAATCCCCATTTGTGCTACTGGTCAGGCAGAAACTGAGTACAAATAACTGCAATATAGTCACTCAAATTGCCTGAATATATTTAACTTATAATGCTGTAACTGAACCACACCTCCAATTTAACACAAGTCATGAGGTAACTCTTATTATATAACTCAAGTCATAAGATAAATCTTATGCTCCTATTTCTTCCATTATTTAGACAACTTACTTTAATCAAACATTTAAATTCTTAAATATTTTGAAATTTTTTGTGCATCCATAATATTGAACATGAAAACTGTTACTTTAACACTTGACTCTGAATAGTATACCATCAAACGGTCTATCTCCCTCTCTCCTTTTAGACTGTAGTAGTCTGAGAAGACTCTGTGTGATGCATCTCTATAACATTCAACACCCAAAACATCACTTCCGTTTATCACTATTGAATGGATGTTGCTTTTGGTTCACATTCACATCCAAACAATATCTTCTAAAAGCAGTGTCATCCTGCAAGCATTTGTTACAAATTCCTATAAATTTTAGAATAGTTTTGCTTATGATTATCAGCTAACTTTTTCATAAAATGCCCTTTTCAAGACAATTTTCTAATTCTAAGACATGTTTTTTATTTTTCCTGGGTTCATACAACTATGAGGTATTTTCCTGAGTTTTCATACACAAAGCATAACTGTGTAGCTCACATAGGATGCTTATGGAGATTTATCAAAGATTTTGTCAAGAGAGTGCAGAATTATTTAAATGCTTTCTAGATAAATCTGTAAAAGTATAATAAAAATTTGAAGTCTAGATGTAGTTTAGTGATTTCACCATTGTTGTGTAGGCTAATTTAGAAAAAAATACTTTTTAAATAACACAGTTTTGTTTTATTCTCCAAAGAAAACATTTCAGTCAGAGTCAACATGGGCAAATGTGGAAGATATTATGCACACTGAATGAAACTAGGGACAAAGGGGAAGTCACTGAATGATTGTACTTAAATGTGGTGAATATTACAGTAAAATCCATAGGAAACAATACAAAAATTCTACCATAGGATGGAAGGCAGAGAAACAAGAAAAATTGATCAATGTAAAAAAATCTTACTAAAGTTGTAAAGATAAATTATAAATACATTCTGTGCAAAGCAGTGTACATAGTAAATAATTTGCCATTTGTACAGCCAAACTGAAATATGTAGGTATCAAATTAAGCATTCTGACTACACATAAGCCGCATGTACATGAGGAACCTTTGGGAGATGTTACAAGATCCATTACCTTGATTATTGTGGTGTTGTGTGTGTTTGAATATGCATAATCTGAACAAATTATGAATATTAAATATTAAAGATTGTTTTATGTCATTTCTGCTTCAGTAACACTAAGAGTCAAGCAAAACTGATAGCTCAGTGTATCCGCTAAAAGGAGAATAAAACAAATAATTCAGGCACCTACGAAGGTCAAAGGCATCCAAAAATGAAGGTGTTAAAGGATCAGGAAGCAGAAGAATTTAGAAAAGCATGTCAAACTTCAGGGCAATTATTCAGTTGGGCCAGACACTGATGGCTAGTGTCAAGTGTACAGTGACATAGTAAGACATACTGGAGCCTTTGTTTTAAGAACCTTTCTTTTCCAGAACATCATTTCCAGAGGCAGCAAACAGAAGAAATTAGTCAGACAGCCAGTGGAATCAGTGGATACAATGGAAGTAAATGATTTACTATGTGTCAGTAAGATTTGTGCTGGAATGACAGAATATCACATTGCATGATAGTATATAGTTAAAAGTAGCTGATTTGGCTCCAGTGTGTTGAGGCGGGGAACTTGAAGTCCAAAAGCCTCCTCTAGCATGGTGCTTAGTTTCTGACTGTGCTTTCTGAACTTTCCCAGATAGAAGACATAGAAGGAAGGCTCTAGATAATGTATCTACCTTCTGTCTTTAACTTTTATTGTGCTGATAGCTAGAAAGTATTTAATTTTCTTTATTTCAGGATTGAAAGGCTAAGCACACCCTGTGATAATATGTCTACTAGTAAGTGAAGACAACAGTTGACTGTTTCACAGAGATGCCCCAATATTGAGAAAACCTGAATATTTGATACAAATTACAAGGTACACACCAGGGAGACAGTAGATAGAAAGTGCTTCCAGGCAGATGGAAATGGAACAGGCTGTGGTAGAATCTTTCATCTGATCATGCTACTCCAGGGATCTAATTTAATTTTAACTTTTATAACACATATATTAAAGTGTGTTATATTATAAAATGTGTATTCTTCAGTGTAATTCAATGTTTTTAATGTATTTACTGAATTACACAGCCATTATCATGATCTCTTGCAGAACATTTCCATCTCCATCCCAAATAAAATCCTGTAACTATGAGATGTCAGTGCCTTCCTTCCCACACTACATTACCTCATAGACACGAAGCTGGTTTCTAAATGTTTGACTGGCCTGTTCATGATACTTTTATAAATGGCTTCCAAAAATCTGGTGCCTTTTATGTTTGCTTATTTCACTTACAGAGTTTCATGTCCTTTGAAGATATCTATTCAGGGACTTCATTTATCTTTACTGCTGAACGGTGGTCTGTTTTATGGATAAAGTATACCTTGTCTGTCTATTTATCAGTAGATCAATATTTGAGAATTTTCAACCTAATGATCTCATAAGCACTTCTATTTAGCCAGTCCTGTACATATTTCTGTGAGTATATGCTTTTAATTATCATGGGTATATCTTCATACTGAAATTTTTGCAACGTGGTAAGTCCATAGTTTTATTTTGAAGCATTTTAGTGTTTTCTGTAGCATTTTATGACCCCACCCAAAACATATGAGGACCCCAGTTTCTTTACATCCCCGTAATACAGCTTTCATTGCCATGTTCCTGATCCATGTGACAGGTTACTTAATTGTACTTGCAATTTGAATTTTCTTAATACTGGGCAATAAAGCAGTTTCCAATGCTTATTGGACACATGTGCATCTCCAATAAAAGAATGGTTGTCCCTATCCTCTGTCTATTATAAACTGCAAAATTTGACAGTTTATTCATTTATTTATTTACTAATTGGAAAAGCAGGCAGTACTCATAGTCACTGAACCATCTCTTTTTTCCTGAATAACTAACTCTTTTTTTTTTCTGGTAAACACATCCACACACTTTTTCAATTTTAATTCAATAAAGTTGTCTAAAATAATATTGCTTTGAAAGACTTTAGTTTCCAAAGTAGTCAAAAGTCTTGAAACTTTAACAAATGTTACTCAGAGTACAATAGTATTTTTAAGAAATTCTTATTTGCTGAGCTGGAGACATGGCACAGTGAATAAATGTACTTGCTCCTCTCAAAGGTCAATTAGCTCTCTTCTGGCCTCCAAGGGTACTTGCACCTCTGTGCAATACACTATGTAGACACATATATGAGTAAACATATAAATCTTTTTAAGTTTTATTTATTTGTTTATTCTTCTGGTATATACTACATCCCAACCACAGTTGCCCCTGCCACTTCCCTTCCCAGTTTCTCTGACCCACCACCCCTCTCCCCCAGATCCACATCTCCTCTATTTCCTTCAGAAAAGAGCAAGACTCCTAAGAATATCAACCAAACATAACATAACAAGTTACAATAAGACCTAGCAAAATCCTCATATCAAAGCTAGACTAGGCAAATCAATAGGAGCAAAACAGTCCCAAGAGCAGTCTAAAGAGTCAGGGACAGGCCCCATTCACTCTGTTAGGAGTCCCACAAGAACAAACTACAAAATGGTAGCATATATGTAGAGGAACTAGGTTAGAACCATATATGCTCCTTGATTTTTGCTTTGGTTTCTCTTAACTTCTATGAGCCCTGCCTAGGTGATTCTATGAACTGTGTTCTTGTGATATTGTTGACCCTCTGGATTCTAACATATTTCCTCCACATTTTTGGGATTCTGTCTATTCTTTGATATGAGTTTCTGAATCTGCTCCTAGGTATTTGAGCAGAGAAGCACCTCTCTCTCTTTCTCTGTCTCTCTGTCTGTCCCTGTCTGTCTCTGCCTGTCTCTGTCTCTGTCTGTCTGTCTGTCTGTCTGTCTGTCTGTCTCTCGTTGGGTGTTGGGCCAGTCATGTTGGACCAGTCATTGGTTGGCCACTCCCAGAAGTTCTGATCCACCTTCACCCCTGCACATCTTGCAGGCTGGTCAAATTATAGGTCAAAATTGTGTGGCTGTGTCAGTCTCATAGTTCCTACACTAGCAGACTTACCAGGTTACAGAAGCTGGGCAGTTCAAGCTCCATATAACCCTTTACTAGTAATCTTCTCTAGGGTTGCACTCATAGACTCTACCAAGTTTCAATTTCAGTAGGGTTCCTTGGCACCGAAATGTCCTCCAATTCTAGTTGTCTTTGCCAGTACAGTCTCCTGCTCACTCACTTAATACCTCCTGTTCCCATCCCCACCTGCTCTAAGTTCACCTGTAACATTTATTCTATTTCTCCTTCCCAGGGAAATCTATGGGTCCTTCCTTGAGACCTCCTTGTTTTTTAGCCTCTCTGGGTTTGTGGACTGCAGCATAATTAATCTTTATAGTTAATATCCATTTATAAGTGAGGATATATCATGTTTGTCTTTCTGGAATTGGGTTATCTCACTCAGGATGACTTTTTGTAGTTCCATCCATTTTTCTGCAAATTATATGGTGTCATTTTTTAACAGATAAATACTACCCCATTGTGTAAATGTACCACATTTCCTTTATCCATTTTTCATTTGAGGGACATCGACATGGTTTTCAGTTTCTAGATATTATGAATAAAGCTGCCATGGCCATAACTGAGCAGGTAATGTAGTAGTAGGATGGAGAATTTTTTGGATATATTCCCAGCAGTGCTATATCTGGTTCTTGAGGTAGATTGATTCCCAATTTTCTGAGAAACTGCTATATTGGTTTTCAAAGTAACTACATGTTTACTATTCCACATGTAATGCAGAAGTTTACCTTGCTCCATATCCTCACTAGTATGATCAGTCATCTGTGTTTTTGATCTTAGCCATTCAAACAAATATAAGACCAAATATCAAAGTAGTTTCGATTTGCATTTTTTGATGGCTAAAGACATTGAACATTTCTTTAAGTGCTTCTTGGCCACTTGAGATTCCTCTGTTGATAATTCTGTTTATATCTGTAGCCCATTTTTAATTGTATTATTTAGTTTGTTGATGTCTAGTTTCTTTTTTATGAATAATTTCTTTTTTTTAAATTACCATGTGTATGACTGAACTTTACATCACACATATTTAAAAATCACATACCTTTGAAAAGAAATATGTACACGAAAATGTAAACTACAACCTCTCTCAAGTAGAAGAGAGATTTAGCATGAGAGTATACAACTGCAGAAAGGTGGGTGAAATACATAGACTTTTACAATTTACACCTTCAGAAAATTCAAAGCTTTCAAAGTGTTCTAGATTACCAGGAATTAATTATGTTTACCTTACCTCAGAGACTAGTCTGCAGAGGAGAGAGAACGGTCTTCAGAAGCAACATAGCTTTTTGGACAGGGTCCCTTTGGATGTCTAGTTTCTTAATTTCTTTATATTTTGTTTCTTAGCCCAGTGTCAGACAAGGAGATGGTGAAATGCTTTTTCCATTCTGTAGGCTGCAGTTTTGTCCTAATTGCAGTGTTTTTGCCTTACAGATGCCTTTCCATTTCATAAGATCCCATTTACTAATTGTCAGTCTTAGAGCCTGAGCTATTAGTGTTCTGGTCTTAAATGTATTTTTGTTGTTTGTTGGTTTTTTTTTTTTAATTTCAAGAAGGGTTTCTCTGTATAGACCTGGATGTCCGGGAACTCACTCTGTAGACCAGGCTGGCCTCGAACACAAAAATCTGCCTGCCCCTGCCTCCCAAGTGCTGGGATTAAAGGCATCCACCACCACTGCCCGACCTAAGTGTCATTATTTTTATTTTCTTATATTCTATCTAAAACTCTATTCCTTGAATGTTATATGAATTTTTTACTATGCTGTGTGTAATTTTTTCACATTTAATATTATGTTCAATTTACTAATATTGTAGGACAACCTCTTATTTGGGCTCTTATATAAGAAAGATTACTAATTTTAAATTTGAAAATGTGTGGCTCTATATTCCCTCAATATGAATACAGCTTTATCTGCTATATGTAGTTGTAATAGGTCACTTATACATCATTTTGATTTAATGGTGTCTGAAATAGTTTCATATTAATAACAAGTACCAATCTACTCCAGTACCATATGGTAAAAATATTTTCATATTAATTTATAATAAAACCTTCATGCCCAAAGCATACACATAGACACACACACACACACACACACACACACATATATATATATATATATATATATATATATATATATATATATAGAGAGAGAGAGAGAGAGAGAGAGAGAGAAAGCAAGCAAAACTTGTTTCTGGGATGTCAAATGTGTTCCATTGATGGCCCATCTATACTATGCAGATTATAACAATATTGTAGTGAGATTCAAGAGGGAAGAGGTTTAGGGCTCCATTATCCTGTTTCAAGTTAGTTCTGATTTTTGTTGATCTCATAATTTTGAATTTATAACGATTCATGTATAAGCAAATCAAATAAAAAAAACAGAAAGTTGAGTTTTAAAAAAGACCTGGAAAGCACATCTATTGTCATAAAGTTATTTTCATTGTCATGAATGGGGATGCCTTTCTTTTCTGTATCTCTTTAATTCCCTTCCACACTGATTGCAGTTCCAAGTGCAATGTCATATTTATTTCATTTAATGTATATAAATAAATTATAATTTCTGTTAAATTACTAATAGGCTTAATGGTTATTTCCTTTCAATCTTCTGCCATACGATGACCATTAAAATGTTTCTTCAAATGTCTCTATTAAGTAGAGAACTTATATAGAACATTGTTATTAACAGATAGTTATAGTCTCATCTCTTCACTTATAATTAGAGGTGCTTCATATTTAGAGTTTTGTTTGACTTACTATAATTAGAATATATGCTGTGATATTAAATAAATATTGTAGCGTTGCTTCATTCATTAACTAATGGTCAAAGTTTTTCATAGGTATTGTTTGTTTTCCTCGATGATGCTGATATTTTAATATAAAACAATATTTATAAGATAGACATGAGAGATTGCTAGATAACTCCATAGAATTTGTTATAGCTCTTCTTTGTGGGTTTATGGAATACAGATAAATATAGATATAGTGGATATTTATTTTTATGCCTCATGTTAATGTCTTTTAATTGTAATACCCATGAAGAACTGTTGGCAGCAGAAGACAACCGAGTAAAATTATTTTAATTCAATGTCAAAATCAAGTGCAGAGTGATCAACAATCTTTTTCTCACTTCCTATAAAAAGAATTGTTCAGGAAGAAATGGCTGAAGGCAATCAGTCCACAGTGACTGAGTTCATCCTCACAGGGTTAACAAACAAACCAGAGCTGCAGCTGCCCCTCTTCCTCCTCTTCCTTGGAATCTACTTGTTCACGGAGCTGGGGAACCTGGGCATGGTCATCTTGATCTCGATTAGCTCCCACCTGCACACCCCCATGTACTTCTTCCTCAGCAGCCTGTCCTTCATTGACCTCTGTTACTCTACTGTCATTATTCCCAAAATGCTGGTGAACTTTGTGACAGAGAAGAACATCATCTCCTACCCTGAATGCATGACACAGCTCTACTGCTTCTTAGTCTTAGTTATATCTGAGTGTTACATGTTGTCTGCAATGGCGTATGACCGCTATGTTGCCATCTGTAACCCCTTGAGGTATAATGTCACCATGTCTTACCAAGTCTGTTTATGGATGATAGGTGGGGTGTATTGCATAGGTCTCATTGAAGCCACACTTCATACTGTTTGCATGCTGCGAGTACTTTTCTGCAAGGCTAATGTAGTAAACCACTTCTTCTGTGATCTTCTTCCATTGCTGCAACTTGCTTGCTCCAGCACATTTGTCAATGAGGTAGTACTTCTGTGCTTCAGTACTTTTAATTTCTGTGTGCCAATGCTGACAATCTTGAGCTCTTACAGCTTTATCATTGCCAGAATCCTCCGCATTAAATCCACTGAAAGCAGATTCAAAGCCTTCAGCACCTGCAGCTCCCACTTCACTTCTGTTGCTGTCTTCTTTGGTTCTTTGGGATTCATGTACTTTCAGCCATCATCAGTTAGCTCCGAAGATCAAGGGAAAGTGTCCTCTGTGTTTTACACTACTGTTGTGCCCATGCTGAACCCGTTGATCTACAGTCTGAGGAATAAGGATGTCAAAGTTGCTCTAAATAAGTTACTTCGAAAGAAGACATTTCATATGTAAAATTATATTTTTCTTTAGTAGAAAGTTCTTATATCTACAATTTTGACAAGAAAAATACCTTGAGACAACAATACATGTTAATTCTTGAAGATTGCATTAACACGTGGTTATTTACTACCAAAAAATGTCAAGAAGAACTGGATTTAAAAAAATTTAGATACATGAAGGAAGCAGTTCTGGGTTGTCCGACGTTCTATCAACTTTAAGTCAACTACCACATCTCTGAATATTTTCAAAACACTCCCAAAGTCTTCCTATAGCTCATTCTGCTTTGTGTGGCTCTTTTCTGGAGATATTTTACTTTCTTGTTTAAGGAAATAAATACATGTGGTAGAAAGTTATCTATTATCTCGTTTTTGTGTATTCTATCCTCTCAATTTAGTGTATTATCAACCATATGTGAAAAAGTGATCTCTAAATTAAGTAGCCTTAGCAAAAATTAATAAACCCAAATTATTCCTTCTATATCTCCCTCAACATGTAGACCTGTATTATGGAATATAAAACAAAGAAATAATACTGCTCCAGCTTCAGGGAAATAACACTGAAATAACTGAACAAGACTGCACACATCTACACATGCTCAACACTATTGCCATTGTTACTGATCCAGCTTGGGGACTTTGCCAGCATCTTTGTTCCTGAAAGTTTCCTGTTTCCTGAAAGTTCTGTACTACTTTTCTCTATTTAAAATAACAACTGCACTTTCCAAGACCACATTATAGAATCTCAGTTTTATAAGTGATACACTAGTACACTATTGTGCTGTTTTTATATAGAAAATTTAAAACTGGAAAGCAATTGTCTCTCTAATTACATGTAGAATTCAGACCCCTAAACTAACTATCCTTTCTATGTTCCTGACATGCATAGAAGACACAATAAACTTAACTTTATAACCTTGATCCAATTAAGCTCCAAACCAGAAACGTCAGTTCTTTGTCAAACAGTATCATTCACACCAGATACCCATAGTATCTCTTAGTAAGAATATACCATTCAGGTCTTCTGAAGAATTTAACAGCAGCAGTGTGGCGTTTCTAGTCTATCCCTAGGAAAAATTCTCCTAGAATAATATACTTCTTTCTACATTGCTTTAGAAACTTCACTTCATGATTCCTGAAAGCTTCAAAGCCTTTAAACGAGATGCATTAAGGAGACAAGCGTGGAGATTTCCAAATAACACATGGGACCCTTGTTCACTCTATTAATCTGTGTCCAGAAGCACAGCACTCAAGCCTTTATTCTTGTTCCTAGTTTTAACTTTCTCTGTTTGTTTTAAACCTGATTACCTTGCATTTGTTATTTCAGTGGAATCCTGTAGTTGTCACAGAACATTGGTGGCTTTGTCATCAGCTTGCCTTCAAACACACGAAAAGCCTCTTTGCCATGTCGTCTTTACCTCATCCAGTAACACCAAAACTAGAAAAACAAGAGGACATTTTTTTTTGAAAAGCCAAATAAAGGTCCTTGATTTTCTGTAAGCCCTGACTTCTCTTCATCTTATCTTTTCTATTGTCACAGAAAACTATATATACTTTCATTGCAATTCCTTTTTATGTTGCATGATATATTAGTGACTTACCATATAACAGTACAAAATAATATTTATACTCAACAGTTTTGGTACTTGAACAGAACATACTTGAGAGAAAAATTTCTATATAGAAAATGTGAATCCCAAATCCATTTCTCCTAGCACCATATCACTTGTGTGTCAGACCATCATGAACTTAGTCTTTAGAAATTATAAGAATATACTCACCAGTAGACAGTAGCATACAACTTTAATTCCAGCACTTGGGCAGAGAGAGGCAGATATCTGTGAATCAACGACCAGTATAATGTACAGAGCAAGTTTCAGGACAAGTGGGGCTACACAGAAAAACTCTGTCTCAGAGATAGAGACAGAGAGAGAGAGAGAAAGAGAGAGAGAGAGAGAGAGAGAGAGAGAGAGAGAGAGAGAGAGAGAGATGTAAAAGGAAAAGACTATACTAACAGTAGATGAAAATGATCATTTATTTATATTCTACAATGATACCACAAAAGATAGGAAATTACCTTTTCATATTTCAAGTCATACGTTTTCTAGGTATGCTTAATGATACTCTTATTTTGAATCTAAAACAAAAATGAATCATTAGCTATGTCTGTCTCCTCTTTTGTAACATAGGAAGACTGCTTTGGGGGGGGAATATTAAAAGGGACTTGAAGGCTTCCCATGCTACTGCCAGCAGCTCTCTGCACCAGGTACAGTCCTGCTGCCTCTGCCACTAGCCTCATCAGCAATCAATCATGATATTACTACCACTGTTTCACTATGGCTAGTTCCTTCTCAGCTAGAAACCCCTGTGATTGGCAGTCCCACATTCTAGTAGCCTAGTAAAACAAAAGTCTTGAAGCTTATAATTAACCAGTCAGATTTATGAATCAATAAATTTTCAATTTACAAGATGCTTACACAGTAATTTCTGTGCTAATAGATAATGATACAAGCTGCCAACCTAGATTAGACAAGTTACCCCAATTATTTTATCCCTACATAATAGCATATCCACCTGTGGCTATTCACATTACTTATAAGAATGATGCTTATTTAAGTGTTGTGGAAAATATACTGGGCAATAAACAGATAATGGTCATATCTGAAAAAATGCACTATTTTTTTTCTCAAAATATAAAGAGATGGTTCTAATACTAACCATTCAGAATATAGAAATTAAGTAAAGTAAACACAAAACAAGGCATGCATTAATGCCGTATCTTCTGGATGTGCCCCAGATTGGAAAGACTTCCAGAAGAGTGGGAAAGCAGCAGGTTATGATGGGCTGGTTTGTGTGGTTTGCATGATGTCAGTATTACTTTGGTGCGTTTGTACTTTGTTTTTTTTTTTTCATTTATTAGTATTATGTGTCTGCTAATTTTCTGTTTGTGTGTATGTGCATATACACACACGTGATGTGTGAGTGTGCATGTGAAGGTCAAAGGACAAATTTGTGGAGTTGGCTCTTTCCTTCATCTTTAAATAAGCTACATGGAGTGAACTCAGTACGCCATGCCCGTGGTATGGTTATTTTTCCCAACTAAACCATCTCACTGAATCATATTTGTATTGTTTATAACACATTTCTAAAGTGTGTCTGATATATTTGAAAACTCACAGTTTTCAACGTACAGTTAAAACGTGTATATTCACGAGTTACACCAATGTCACCATATTCTACCATAGATTTGTTTTATCACTAAACCCTCATAACTGCATGTGGTCAAGTGATATCTCCCTTTTCGTAAACCAAGCAGGCATCAAGTTCCTTTCCATCTTGTTCCTGACATTTCCTAGACAAGGTGCCATATAATGTATGACTTGCTCTTATTCCTTTCTCTTGGCGTGCTTCGGGCCACTTGAAGATATGACATATTTCAGAACTGCAGGCCCCTTTACTACAGAATAATGTTCCAGTTCTTAGACAAAGTACACTTTTCCTGTCCATGCATCATTGAATGTACATTTGGATGACTTCAACATTTGAAGAGAAGCACTTCTTCAGTAACCCACCATGCTCCAGTTCTCTTACATATGTACATATTCTGCTGGGGAAGAGAGGTTGTTTACACCACTAGAATTGATAGGCCATATGGTAAGTTGATCATTTTTAGTTTTAAGCTCTACCAAAATGTCATTAACTTCTAATGATGATGAGCTTTGTGCAAGACAATGATGTCACTCCTTCCCTGAACTAAATGACTCTGCTCTCTTCCTTCCTAATATTTGTTACATATGTTAACTGGTGGCATGCAACCAGTGGCATATGACCACTACGCTGTCACCAGCAACTGCTTGGTAAATAATGTCATCAGTCTTAACAAGTCTGTTTCTGGATGGTAAGTGAGATGCATGCTATGGGCTTCACTGAAGATACAATTCAAACACTCTGCATCCTGAGAGTGCTTTTATGCAAGGGTAAAGTGATGTGAAACAACTGCTTCTGTGATCTTCTTCCACTGCTTCCACTTGCCTACTCCAGTACTTTTGTCAATAAGATAGTGCTTCTGTACAACAGTGATTCAGTATGTTCCAACCCAGGCCACTATAGCCCCTTACACGTTCAACATCACCTGCATCCTATGTATAAAATCCACCAATGGCAGAGTCAATGCGTTTAGCAGCTACAATTCCCACTTCTTTGCAGTTGTCGTCTTTCTTGTTCTCTGGCTTCATATATTTTCAACCTTCATTTGCTCCAAGAAGAAAAATAAAGCATCATCTCTGTTCTATACAACAATTGTGTCCATGCTGAATTCTCTGATTTAGGCCTGAGGAATAAGTATGTCAAATTTACTCTAAGGAAGGTGGTCAAGAAACAGAATTTGCACGTGTAAAGAATATTCTACATTAGCAAAGCTATATCATATCTAGAGTTCTGATTAGAACACAGTCCAGAGGCAGCAATGTATGCTTGATCATGATAGTATTGCTAGTATGTGATTATTTTGTTTGGGGGGGGGAATTATGTAAGGAATAATTAGCTTCATGAGTTCAGATATATGGTGGAAACAACTATAGGATGTCCCCATGTTCACCCACCAAGAGTTAACTGTACTACATCTAGATAGATTTAAACTCCTTTAAAGCCTTCTCTTTGTATGTGGAGCATGAGTATTTTCAGGTGAGTTTTATTCATCTTACTTAAGAGAATACTTTTGGTTAGTATGATTTGATAGTTTCAATATTTTCTGTATTTAGCCTTTTCAAGTTAAGCCTATTAGCAATTATCTCTGAATGTGATCTCTAAAATTACTTTAGTAAAAATTGAGTCTCTCTCTGTCTCTCTGTCTCTCTGTCTGTCTCTCTTTCTCTCTCTCTCTCTCTCTCTCTCTCTCTCTCTGGCTAAAACGCAGATCTATATTGAGGTAATGGAAACATAGGAACAATATGACTCCTCTCCACAAGGAAGTGACACTGTGTGGGACTCACAATGCTCAGTGTGACCACATACATTTCTTACAATCTCACACACTGTGTGCTTTCCCTCCATCCAGTTTTGGAGTTTGTTCTGTGCCACTCTTCCCTGTTTCAGAGAATGAATTCATTATTGGAAAACAAAATTTTTGAATCTCATATTTAGAAATTGTCTTGTTAACACAATTCTTTTGAGACAGAGTTTCCCTGTACAGCCCTGGCTGGCCTGTACTGTAGTATGTAGAACATGATAGCTAGGAACTCACAGTGATCATCTGCCTCTGCATCCAAAGTTATGGGATTAATGGTGTTCACCACCACATCTATTTTTTGGTTTTGCTTTGCTTTGGTTTGGTTTGGTTGATTTTGGTTGGTTTCATTCGGTTTATGCTACTGGATTTTTCTGCATTATTTACAAATGCATTTGTGTGGGTTATTCATTCATACTGAAATATTAAACTTGCAACAGTCTTCTCAGTGAATGGAAGCAACACTCATCCATTAAAACTGACTGGCCACTCTAAAAAATTATATGCAATAAAGCGGTTAATTAGAATTTTTCCTTTTTATATTAAGGTCATATTGTAGGACTTGACAATGCCAGAAAAAAAATTTGTTTTCTTGTTTCCAGCAGAAAGTCCCACCATCTCTGGTACACTTTTTTCTTTTTCTTTCTTTCTTTCTTTCTTTCTTTCTTTTTTTTTTTTTGAAACCCTTCCTTTTTTGCTCACCCTACACCTTTTCCTCCTGTAGGCATGACTTTCCTACATGACTTTTCTCATCTCTTCCATGAAGAGTTTCTCAGTGTCAATCATCATTAAATCTTTATTTATCAAGGGTTCTTTTAAAATTTCATACATGTATATAATATGTCTCAATCATATGGGAAGCTGCCTATTTCTGAAATATCTAAGGTGCTGATTGTGTTCCTGCTTATTCCTATAAGCTTCAAAGTCTTTGCAGCATAGTACTGAGGAGATGAGTAAGAGGCATCTCCGAGTATCACCATGCTTTTCCTCTCTCCTGTTGAGGCTTGTGTTCAGCAGCTCAGCATTAGTCTCCTTTTTTCTCTTTATGAGCATTAGCCTGCTTAACCTCTGACTCTAACATCAGATATATCCCTAATAGTTACAGTGGAGGACTGGCTTTATTTTTAGCTTGCTTCAAATATATGATGGGAACATGTCATGTTACCTTGATAATGAGATGGAAGAGTTCATTCCCCTATTGAATATGTGTTATGTACCTATATGTATTATCAAATACCATTACAAAACAATAAGTATCAAAATATTAATAATTAAAAGGAGCCAAACATTCTATAATGAAATATAAAACATTGTCATAAGCTTGGATAATAAACCCATGCAGAGTTTGTCTTTTATTTCTCTGATTCAAAATTTCCATCCTTTCAGGGACAATACAGTAGCAAAAATGGGTCACTATCACAGCATGCCAGAAGGCAGAGAGTGATACAATAAGTGACCAGGGATAATTTGTCCCTAAAGGACCTTCCTGCAGTGACCAATTTTCACCAGCTGTGCCCTATGTTCCAAAGTTTCCAGAACCTCACAGATTAAGCGCTGGCTGTGGACAAGTTTTCAGAACATTAGCTGTAGGAGTCTGTGGGAACTAATAAGGTGCCTTGGAGAAGAGAGGGGAAGGGACCCACGTCCCGCCAGAGTTCCACCTATGCTCTGACTGTCCACGTGGGAAGGCTGCCACATGCTTTCCACTCAGCCCCCCCCTGGGGGGCATCCAAGTCTCTGACCCACTTTTGGGGGGGGTGGGCAAGGGACAGCCCAAACTGGGAGCCCCAGGGCTACTTTCCTAAAGCCACCAGGGTTATAGGAGAGAGGGATGAGGGAAGAGAGGTTCCCACACCAGCGAGAGTGCAGAGCAGATCTTGACTGTAGCACAGGAAGGCCTTCTATCACGAGATTAGAAAAGGCTCACTAGGAGAGAGCCTATCCCATCCTCCAAGTGCAGTGGGCCTTGATGAGCAGAGACATTCTATGGTTTTAGAGCTTTATTGTTGTAAGGTGGGGAGAAGGGAGGAGGGAAGGCTAGAGAGAAAGAGAGAGTAAGAGGGAGAGAGGGAGAGGAGAAGACAGAGAGAGGAGAGAGGAGTGAGAGAAGTGAGAGAGCAAGGAGGGGCCTAACAGCCCCTTTTATGGTCTTTACTGCTGCTAGGCAACTGGGGAGGAGTTTAGCCTGAAGATCAGAAGCTTGACTTCTAGCCATGCTTCTCTTGTGGGGGTTGTGGGGGGCGATAACTTAGGCAGGAGCCAGAATTCCAGGAGCATGAGGGAACACCTACCGCGTCATGTAAGTGAATTATCACCGTTCTGGGGTTCAGACCTCAGCTTTACTGGAGACCAGCCTGCCTGTGCATAGCCCAATGCCCCACAGGAGTCATTTCAGATCAAATCCTCTATATATAATAAAAATTGTGGCTGTATTGAATGCTCACTTTATATATATTAGGAAAAGATATGTATAATACTCAGCAAGGTGAAGCAGAAACAGCAAGCTCTGCAGAAAAACAATGGATATTTTATGAACAGAAAACTGCTTTCAGCCTTATCCTCTCAGCTCAAAACATGTTTAGGGACCGGGCAGCTGCAAAAATCTTGAGATCAATAAATAGAAAAAAGAAAACTGTAAATATTTCAACTCATAAAGCACTGGAGTCTGAATCTTTTGGTAGACATATTGTAGAAATACTTATTTTTACAGTAAGTATTATTTTTAAGTCAATGTCATGATCTGTTGTCATGTGTCCTTTAGACTAATTTTGTAACTCAGGCTGTTCTTCTGTGAAAAATCTTCCCATTCTGACGGGGCTGATTAGAGGCATGTGTCACCATGGCCAATCACAAATGTCCTTAATTTTTTCACTATTTTCAATAAAACATTGTAATTTCAGAGGGTCATGAGACATCTCAGTGGAGAAGAGAGGTTAATGCACAAACATTAAAATTCAAGTTCATCACCCAAGTCAAAAGGTGAGCATGGCACTATACATGTAACCCCAGTGCTGGGAGAGGGAGAGACAGAAAATGACCTAGCTGCCTACCCAAAATCTTATAAAACGTCAAGCTCCAGATTCATCAAGAGACTCTAAGTTTAGGAAAAATGGAGAACAGCCATAGAGATCATTGCATGGTATGGCCTCTGAATGAGCACACATGGGTATGTACATGTGCCAACATATGTACATCTGTGCATATAACACATGGATTCATAAAAGAAGATGAGAAAAAATTAGCATTTTTGACACCTGGAATGATCTTGTGAGAATTATAGTGTATATGAGTTTCATGTTAATTTACACATGAAATATAAATATGCTGTAAATAATTAAATTATTCAACTAATACTCCAATAATAATTTAAATGATTAAAAAAGTGCTTGGTCCTGTGAAGGCTCAGTGCACTAGTGTAGGGGGATGCCAGGGTGGGGAGGAGGGAGTGGGTAGGTGGGGGAAGCACCCTCATAGAAACGGGGTGGTGGGGGGGAGGTAGGATGCGGGTTTCCAGAGGGAAAACTGGGAAATGGGATAAGATGAAATATAAATAAAATATCCAATAAAAGAAAAGAAAAATAAAGAAATAAAAAAAGTGCCTAAAGATGTAGAGGCACAGAACAGACATAACAATGATTTAGGAATTTTCTCTTCTTCCTTTTCTTCTTTTCCTTCTTCTTGCCTTCCTTCCTTTCTTCCTTTTTTTCTAACTTTCATTCAAGAAAATAAGCAGAATTTTTGACATTCAACTTTTATCTTAGAATAAGGTGATACTTACAGAGAGATTGACAAGATTAATAGATTTCCTATGTATTTAATACCCTATCTTTGTCACCTATAGCCATCAAAATGTCACACTCAGTAACGCTAATCAGTCATAAGTTGGTGCATCTCCCAACATCAGAGAAAGGTTTTGTTTGCTTGTTTGTTTGTTTTGGGTTTTTTCTTGCAGTAGATTATGATACAAACAGTAGTTGGGGGTGCAGAAGAGAAATGATCAAAGAGTGCAAAGCCCTAAGTACAACCATAGTAAAAAGCCCCTTGGGATGTTCAGGTATCACATTGGAAAAACAAACAAGCACACAAACAAGCAATCAAAAAACTAGTAAGAATGAGCAAGCCAGGTGTAGTGACTGACTAAAAGAAAACACCCTTTGAAGGCCATTTGTAGATGTGAAATCATAGAGGTTGTGGCAGCATGTCTAAGACCTTTTCAAGCTCAAGTCATGCAAAGTCCCAGCACTGCTGGAGTGTACAAATTATAGAAATTGGTAGCTTATGAGAGAAAGGTTGTTTTTTATTAAAGTCAACCATATTCTGGTGGATATCCACCCAAAAAGAATGAATATATGAGTAATACAGACTGCATTCAATGGATTTTTAAAAAATGAATGAAACATCAGGATGGAGTAGACATGGAATGGGGAGGTAGGTTTGAGAGAAGATGGTAAAGGTGAACATATATCATAAAAATGCAATGTACAAAATCATCAAAGAGTTAACAAAATATCTTTAAATACTCAAACATCCTACTATTTAATTTAATGTTTGTTTGTTTGTTTGTTTGTTTATTCATGCCTTCTGTTTTATTTAGTCTTTCTTATTTTGTCTCACTGTCATTTTTGCTATTGAGAATTCCATTCTAGTTGTCTAATGGCAGTTTCCATGGCATCTTGAGCTCCTGTTTACTGTCTGAATTGTCCTTTTTGTCATAAGTTTAGTAGTTTTGAGAATACTAGTTAGATATTGTTCAGAATGTTGATTGTACTGAATGAGTTGGTGGGTTTTAGGTCACTATGTTTTGTCACTGTGGTTCTCCTCACTCCATATCAAGAAGCAGTGTTCGGGGCCCTGTGAGGGGATGCATGATTGTGCTCCATTTGTTTTAGAACAGAGTGCTTACATAAATTGTCGGGAGTTTTTCTGTATTGAGGATTTGCCCTTATCCCTTACTCACTTATTTTTTTTTTTTTTTTGTCGTTTGCACGTCTCCATGAATGCATGGATACCAGTTTTATTATGATTAATTTTCCACTACCAGTGACTTCATATTGTCCTTGAAGTTATTGAAGTTTGTACATTTGAAACCATTTTTTTCTACTGTATTTATGTCTGTTTGATACCTCACATTATATTATTCCAGTTTTTTTGTTTTCTTATTTTTGGGTGTTTTTTTTTTTCTTCCTGGCATTAGAAGTTATCCAAAACATCTTATTTTGTTTTATTGAATTTAATTCTACAGTTGATACCCATTCTCACACTTACATCAGCATTTTCATCTCTAGCCCTTCCACTGAAGTTATATTTTGAAATGTCACAAAACAATAAGAAAATATCATGTTACAAATTTTAAAATGTTTTCTTAAGGTTTTATTTTCCTTTAACTTATGTATCTATGTCTCTGGGAGTATGGGTTTCCATGGAGGCCAGAAAAGGGCCTCATGTTTTTCTGGAGCTACAGTGACAGGCATTTGTGAACACGTGGGTGCTGTGGAGTGAACTCTCCAAGAGCAGTCATGTTTTCTAAACTGCCCAGCCATTGCTCCAGTCCCTAGTTAGCAACATTTAGCAGCAATTACAAATTATTTTCTATTACTCCAACCCTTAAAAACTGAAAAAGACTAAACTCATTTTCTCCAATATTTCAGAAACTGTTTTTTAAATTGTTGTGAAAACCTCCTATAACTGTATCTTTAAGTCTTGGGTTCTAGACTTTAACTTAATTGTAGACATAGTTTTGAGGGGGGAAAAACTGTACTTGTGGGAATTAATGAGTTGTATAAAAAGGATAATAAATGAAACTTTAATTGTTCTTGTCTCACAACAACCATCCCTTGTGGAAAGAAACCTTGAGAGAATTTCTTTTTACATATAATGTTAATGAAAACTCAGTATGGAATGCTATGTGACAATAATATGATTCAGGTAAGTGCCTGAGGAAGCTTGGAGGGCAATCTGGTCATTGCAATTGTTTGTGCATGTGCACTACTCAGAAGGAGAGATTTGCCTACTGATCCCTGACGTACAGGAAAGCTGTAGTTTTACTGTGGTTTATCAGTATCAACAAATGAAGAGAGATCTTGCAGAAGAGTACTGAGCCTACAGCTTGCATCTCACAGTGAGACAGGTTTTCAGGGAAAGAAAATGTGAGCCTGTGAGCTTCATTTCTCCTCGCTCCACTCCAACCTCAGAACTTTAGAGGCCCATCTTGAACTCTAAAGCACGGGTATTGTCAGAATTTCTCCACATTGGCTGACAATGATCATTCATATCTCCCAATAGCACATCAAATTGCAGGAAAGATGACCATCTTCATACTTCTACCTATACTTATTCCAATCTTAAGCCTAATGAATTTTGATGTAGCCAAAAATATGCTTAAAGTCACATACAATAAGTGTAAAATTGATTTGTTGCTGGTCATACTAATACTAGGGGGACAGTAACTTTTACTGGATAATTTCAATTTATACAACACTTATTAAACACATATACAAATCAATATGGTTCATCTGGTGGTATTTAAATTGTGTGCCTATCATTTTCACTGTTAGAGCCCCTGTTTCTTCTAATAAACTTTTTGAGATGATTTAATTAACTGTTATTTTTATGAATCCAAATTTTAATACTTGCTATCACTGAAAACTGTGCATATTTATGTTATTTCTTTTAGTTCTTCTAGACTTGATTTTCATTTAAAAAGCATCTGTTGGTCACATTCTGAGCCAGGCATACAGCAGCCATGTTCCTGTGGACTTCCCATCATGGTGTACAATTGCTCTGCCTCCCTTTTGCATTCAGTATTAGAGATTTTGAGGAGCAGAGACCTTGTCGCCTATGTATTTCTGTCTTTAATTCTCATGACAGCATTTCTGCCTATCTCCATTAAATTGTTTCACTATTAGTTCACATTCACCTCCATGTAATATCTTCCTGAAACATTAACAATAATTGTCTTAGTCTATTAATTTCACAATAATTTTGTGAATGATACCAGCTAAGCTGTTGATAAAGTGTATTTTCAAAATAGTTGAAATACTAAATTTCAACAGAATAATAACTCATATCTTATCATCCTAAGGGGCAATTTTAGATGTTTCCTGGGTTCACATAACAAGGCAATGTCGTATTTTATTTTAGGGACAAGCATAACTATGTAATGTGCAGAAGATGACTAATGACATTTAAAAATAATTAACATAATGCAAAACTATTTAAACCTTTGACTGTATTAACCTAGCAAGATCACCAGAAAACAACCCCTCTGAAGTTGCCTGAGCAAGAGTATATTTGTGCTGAGTCATCATGCCATTCTCAGGGAAATAACCAAATGTTTATTTCCAGGAGGAAATCTATCTGAAATTACATGGAAATGCGAAGGATATGCCAAGTGAAATAATGATGTAAAAAAAAAAAAAAGGAAGAAATGTTCAGTTACTTCACACACATAGGGTAAGTATAAAACTCAAATCCAAGGAAAAGAACATAAAAGTCTTTCCTAGAGTATGAGAAGTGGGCTAGACAGGAGGACTTGTCCAATCAAGTAAAATTCTTACTAATGTTGCAAGAATAAAGTATGATGCATTGTAAAGTATATTGCTTGTGGTTTTTGGTAAAGTATTAGACTTAGACTTAAGTTACATTTCTGCTTAATAAGCATTCTGAACACATTTAAAGAACACTAGCAAAAAATGACCTAAAACCTTTAGTAGAGGATACATGTCATGATTACCTAGAATGTGGTGACAATGTTAGGAGACTTTGATATACATGAACTGATCAGACAATGTACATGAAATAGTTATGGTTCATTGTGTGTCATTTCTACTCAATAGCACTATTAAGATCCATGCAAATAAAGCTTCATCTCATTAAACCATTTAGGTATCTTGATGATGACTCATTCATAACACAGGGGGAGACTAATTAACTAATGCAGAAGAAGTTCTTGCGCTTCTCTGCTGAGTTCAAAGACATGCAACTAGGCAGATGGCATTAACAGAGCTGAATACAAAGCTTCAGGACTAAGAGATTTTTGTCTGAAACAGATTCAGGTTAGCTTAGCTACCTGTCCTGGATCAGGACTCCTGACTACTCTCAAAGCGACAAAGACTTTGCAAGACATAATGCAGATAATGGGATGAGGACTAGTGCTTCCTGGGACAGCTGGTGAGAAGCAAAGAGAGCAGAAAAACCATTCACCTTGCCAGTGAAACACTTAGAATTGTATGATTTCTGTCTGTGTCTGTTATACGCTGATTTAACACAGTACTACATTCTAAAATAGGCAATATATACTGATCAGAAATTCATCTGTCTCTAGTCCCTGAATGTTTGGAAGTTCAATGTCAGAGGGCAAATAGTACTGTGTGAGACAATGAAGGACAAAGGGTACACAAACTAGAGCACTAGAGTGTGCACATGAAACCAAGCTCATTCTTATGCTACATATCTGCACATGTGACAACAAACTTACTTTCCTCTTCTTAAACAGGTGATCTTATAAAGTGGTCTCCTTTTTAATGTTCTACTTTCTCCTCACTCTTAGACTGGAGACAAAATTCCTACCATAACCTTGGGGGACACATTCAACTCATACTTATGTATGTATATGTAAGCACTCTGTAAAACACATGCTATAAAATTAGTAAAGGTTTTGACAATGATGAACACATCAGTTACATTAGACCATTAGACTTTTTATGAATCAGTAACAGTAACCTCTAGACACCCTTCAAGCTAGAATTGGAGATGGTGATCCTTGACAAGCGATGGCCAACTGTGCAGTTAGAAGAGAGTAGACATGAGGCAAATTATTGAGGACATCATCTGATTTTCTGATAATTACAGCTATATGTTTTACGGATCCCACTGAAAAGTTCATTGTTTCATGTTCTGTTTTGTTCCTGATGTTCATTGTGCTCCTTTCATAAGAAATATGTAAGAAACAGTTTAAATTATGTGTCTTGTGTCTTTAACTCATTATCACTTAGTGGTTACAAGGGTGTGGGGTTGCAAGTATTATGCAGTGGGTGAACACACTTGCTACACAAGCCTGGAGACCTGAGTAAGGATCCCCATAACCCAGTAGAAAAATCAGCAATAGTAATAATTGTAATCCTAGCACCTTGCTGAAAAATAGGAGACAGGTAGAAGAAACTACAGGGGTTAAGGAAACTCGTTATCCTTGGATTGTTTAGGCAAAGAGACCCTGTCTCAAGAATGTGGAAAGGCAAGGACCCATACCCAAAAGTTGTACTCTGATCTCTACATGCATATCATGGCCTATACATCTCTACACACACACATACACACACACACACACACACACACACCCCTTACTAGCATGCATATACACACACAAAGAAAAACAAAAGCTTATGTTTTCTTGTTTACATATTAGAGAGATTAGTGATTGTACACTTAGTGATTATACTAGCATATAAGTCATCAAAACACTTTTTAGATACTTATTGGAGAGAAAAATATTCCAGCACAGATAAAATGCTAATGTATGTATTTGGCATGAAGCAAAGTCTTGATTGGAATAGTTTCCAGGAGGATAACAAAGCAGCAGGTTGTGTTGGAAGGCATATGCCAGTGTCAGTTATATATACGTACACACACATACACACACACACACACACACACACACACACACACACACACACATATATATATATAATTTTTCCATTATATAGTTCAATGTGCTTAGCATATCCTTGGATTATATTCATATAGACAATATCACGTTCCATGGTAAAGCATTTCATTGATATCATCCTAACTAAAGCCTCATTACCAGAAAATAGTCATGTGAGTCTCTGCTTTCCCCAGAACTTGGCAGAAAGTTCTCTCTGTGTATGAATTGGCCTATTTTTGACACTTACTGTAAAATGGGTCCTATAATATATTACCTTGGTCTGCGTCATTTCACTTAGTATGCTTCAGACTCTCATGTCTTCAGGTATCTTTATTGAGTGTCCCTTTTTATGGTCAAAGTATACTGCATTTGTCCATCCACTATTGAATAGATTTGCCTGATGATTATTGGCCATGTGTGTATCCTCAATGGATGAATGGCTACTTACACCTTTTGATCATTACAAATAGAACCTTTTGTCCTTTTAATTGTTGTATTCTATGTTTTCTTTATGTACACTACTTAGACTTTCTTCTTCAAATATATTCCTTGAAACTTTTTCTCATTCTGTCTTTCATCTTTTCAAGATATTCCTTGTGTTTTATAAAGCACATTTTTTTTTAAGAACTCAGTTTACTAATTTGTATGATTGCCTCTGCTTTGGGCTTCTTACAAAAAAATCTACAATAATTCTGAACGTGCAAAGATGTAGTCTGTTGGTTTATCATTATCTTCATCAATATTATTGTTATTTCTTTGGCTCTTATGTTTATTTCCAGTACCCATTTTAAATTAATTTTACTGATTAAAGGGAGCTATGTAATTAATTCAGTATCATATGTTGAAAAATTACTATCAATACTGGAATGTTATAAAATCTTTATAGGGAATTAATTCTTCACAGATGTTTTTAGAATGTCAATATCACTTCATTGATTTGTGCATCTATGCTTAAATCAATATGACACCATATTGATATTGTAATGCTTAAAACAATTTTCAAGTTGGGAAAGGTACAATACCCAAGTTTACTCCCGTCTTTCTAATTTTCTCTGATTTTTGAACCAACACATATTCTCTATGCATTGTATGGCATGTGCATCAATATTTACACAAGCAGAGTTGTGAGTTCACAGAAATTACACTGAATTTGTATGACATTTTAGGTTTTTGTTCATTTTTAGAATGCTGAAACTTTGAATTCCATTTACATAGCTCTAACTCCTTTCAACTACTGTGACTTATGTTTTTACTCACAAGAATTTTACAAAATTACATATTTGAAATACATTGTATGATTCTTGAGTTTTCTCTTGATCTCTTTTGAACATCCTTACTAACTTTATGCACTACTTCAATAGATATACATTTGGGTATTTATACCGTTTAGAATTTTCTATATAGAGCAACATTACTTATAAGAAGACACTCCATGTTTGCTTTATACATAAAAATGTCTTATATTATTTTCTCAATTAATTACCAAAATAAAAGCTCTTATTCAATACTGAATAAAAGTGCAAAGGATTTTTATTTCATTTGTAAATTAAATTTCCATAGGAGTCCTCCAGTAGTATTGGTTGAGGTCTCTTGTGAATGATATGCATATTTTAATCTGAAATATTCATAAATAGAGGAAGTGAGAGTATTGCAAGTAAGGTACATAGAGTTCTAAAAAACTGAAAACAAAGTAATAATACCTAGCCTTCAATTGTTTGAGACCAAGCATGAACAAACTCCTCTGCAATAGAACACAAATGGAGGCAGATGGCTTAGATATACCTGTTATTCACATATTCCTTAATTTAGGAATTCCTTTTTTCATCATCTAACATGCACAAGTTATTGTCAGAGAAATGGTGGTGTCTGTCCCCAAATACTTAAATTCTGTATTATACCTCAGTAGATGGAAGCACAATAAATATATAACTTCTATTTTGTTTGTTTGTTTGGTTGTTTTTTTTTTTTTTTTTTTTTTTTTTTTTTTTTACTTCTTAAATAGAACTCTCAGGAAGAAATGGCATACAGCAATCAGTCCAGAGTGACTGAGTTCATCATCTCTGGGTTAACCAACAAACCAGAGCTGCAGCTGCCCCTCTTCCTCCTCTTCCTTGGAATCTACCTGTTCACAGTGCTGGGGAACCTGGGCATGATCATCCTGATCCTGCTCAGCTCGCACCTGCACACCCCCATGTACTTCTTCCTCAGCAGCCTGTCCTTCATTGACCTCTGCTACTCCACAATAATCACCCCTAAAATGCTGGTGAACTTTGTGACAACAAAAAATGTCATCTCCTATCAGGAATGTATGACTCAGCTCTATTTCTTCATTGCTTTTGTTATATCTGAGTGTCACATGTTGGCTGCAATGGCATATGACCGCTATGTCGCCATTTGTAATCCCTTGCTTTACAATGTCACCATGTCTTACCAAGTCTGTTCCTGGATGGTAGGTGGGGTATATGGCATGGGCTTCATTGGTGCAGCAATTCATACTTTCTGCATGCTAAGAGTGGTTTTCTGTAAGGATAATATAATAAACCATTACTTCTGTGATCTTTTCCCATTGATGGAGCTTGCCTGCTCCAGTACTTATGTCAATGAGGTAGTACTCCTGTCTCTCAGTGCTTTCAATATCTTTATTCCAACATTGACTATCCTGGGTTCTTACATCTTCATCATTATTAGTATCCTCCGTATCAAATCCACTGAGGGCAGATTCAAAGCCTTCAGCACATGTAGCTCCCACTTCTCTGCCGTTTCTGTCTTCTTTGGTTCCCTGGCATTCATGTATCTGCAGCCCTTCTCTGTCAGCTCCAAAGACAAAGGCAAAGTGTCCTCTGTGTTTTACACTACTATTGTGCCCATGCTGAACCCTATGATCTACAGCCTGAGGAATAGGGATGTTAAACTTGCTCTAAATAAGTTATTTCAAAAAAAGAAGTTTCATGTATAAAAAAAAAATTTATCATAGCAAAAATATGCCATATCTATGAGTTTTGTTTAGGAACATGTACAGAGACAAAAATGTATGTCTGCTCATGAGATTATTGTTAGTATGTGATTATTTGGGTGGGGGAAAATGGTTGTCAGTGAGGAATGGGTTTACACAAGAAAAAAGAAACAATTCTTAAATGTCCCAGAGTTCACCCATAGAAGGCAACCTGGAAAACCTATAAATATATATTTAAATCCATCAAAGCATTTTATGGTTATTGTGCTTTTTAGACATCTAACATAGCTCTTTTAGCTAAGGTTACTTATTCTATTTGGGGAATAAGTACGTATGATCATATCTTTTTATATTCTCAGTATCTTGATTATATGGCTATTTTCAAAGAAGTGTACTGCCCAACCTTTTGAAAGTTTGATCTCTGAAATAAATAATTTTTACAAAAATACAAAAGTGATATACAAGTTTTATTAAATGTGAAGATCTGTATTAGAGAGCATTGGTAAATAAAAGGTATAAGTTCTTTTTCTTATTGAGAATTAAATATCATGATAGTGTGACATACTCAAATTACAAACATGACTAAGTCGGCATATATTTGTGCAGATATGCCAATCTAAGTTTGGTGCTAGGACAAACACATGACCAACACAATACAAACAGTGACATTTTTGAAGATCTTTTTGTCTCGTGTTGATTTCTTTGGGCTTTTTTTTAACCTTTCTGTTATTTTCTTGCATATTATTTTTACTGTTTTCATGTGATTTGTTTGTGTGTGTGTGTGTGTGTGTGTGTGTGTGTGTTTGTATGGACATGTCTCTCCTGCTGTACATTCTCTGTGTCCTTCTTTCTTCATTTCTTTTGTTCTGAGTGTTTTTGTTGTTGTTTGTTGCTGTTGTTATATTTTTATTTTCCTGTTTGGTTTCTAAAGACAGAGAGATAGGAAGTGTGGAACTGGAGGGTTGGGAGGTGGGGAGGATCTGGTAGAGGAGATGAGGAAGAGTAAACACTGATCAGAATCTATGGTGTGTAAAAAAACTTTACAGTAGAAAACTCTGTTTTTCTGATAATTTTATACTATTTTTCCCCATGACAAGGAGATATTATTTTTTGACTCACATAAAATATCATATTCATAAGGAACATTTTTGCAAATGTAAACTATGGGTTATTAATTCATGTAAAAAGTTAGAACTGGAACATTGTTTTCTAATTAATGGCAAGTAGTGGACATATTCCAAATCTAAGAAAACAAAATTTTCTCCTAATAAATCCTTTTAGACACACACATACACATACACACACATTTGAGAATTTTGTACATATTATTTATCATACTGCCCTTATTCCTCCCAGATCCATTCTCCCCCTTATACATTCAACTCAGTGTCCTTTGTATGTTTTGAGAATGCGTCAAAACCATATTGTGCTGCTCCAATATTCTGTTAGAGCATTGTCCACTTACTAGGGACTACTCTCTTAGAGATAACTGGTTCTCTTCCAGAAGCCATGAATTTCCAATTGCTCATCAGCTAGGTGTTGAAAGAAAGATGAAATTTCAAGACTGTAAGTCATATAAAGTACTCAGAAATTGCTGGTTGTTTGTGAGCCTAGAGGCTGCCTGGGGCTGAGAAAAGAGAAAAACAAACCTGGGTATGCCTCGTAGTTAAAACATTCCTGGGAACATCTTGACCATAAGATAAAGGGCACTGTGAAGACATAGCAGGGCTATATTATCTAAGTCAACACCACCTGGCCGGAATCTGCCCTCTGTCTATTGCCCCTTGGCGCCGGGTAAAGTCATACATCAACTGGTTGCTATGTGAACAAAGATAAGCCCCCAGCCCACAGGAACAAAGTCCTGATGCACTGTGTTCTTTCTGTTAATGTTTGAATAAGCCAATAGTGTGTCGCTATGCTGAATTCCACACCCCTAAGCCCCTTACCCCATAAAAGCCCCTGGCTTTCGAGCCTCGTGGCCGACATCCGTTATCTCCTGTGTGGGATGCATGTCGGTCCGGAGCTCCGTAATTAAACGTCCTCATGTAATTACAGCGAGTGGGTCCTCGTGTTTCTTTGGGTGCTCTCACACTCCCGAGACTAGAGTGGGGGTCCCCGAAAGGGGGTCTTACAGTGTAAGGCTTCATTTTCACTCCCCATCTCTATGCTGGGGTTTGGTCTGGCCTGGGCTCACATGGGTTTTATGCATATTGTTACAAACAGCTGCCCTGCTGAATCCAGAAGATAAACCTTTTGAAGTGACAACTGACCTGAGATTCTGCTACCTGCCAAGAGGCTGAACCTGTCTTCTTGAGAGATTCCTGATTAAGCAACTGCTGACAGAATGGCTATGGCTCCAGGCACCAAGAGCAGACTGGCGGGGTCAGGGAGGGGTACCCCTTATAAGCATAGTCTCTTGGTAAACTCGTGCGCCTTGAACAGAAAATGTGTCTTGGTCTCCATTAATCTCTCTCGCAGTCTAAGTCTCTTTCAGCCCCAGCATGTCTCCCAGGTGTACCTGGTTCATGTAGGCTGCGGGCCAGCATACAACAGGAGATGACTATGTTCCTGGGTAGATATATGAATGCACCATCTATCTGACACCATCCACACAATGCAAACTGATAAATGACTTATTCTGTATAAATTCATTTGGATGGATGAATTGAAGCTATAGTGATATGTATACTAAGATGTATCAAGGAAATTAAGCTCCAGAATTACTGGATATGACACACCAAGGTATGGGTGTATCTTTTCCACCTGGACCTTATTAGGAGGTGTGCAATTATGATAGCTACCATTAAACTGTCAACTGACCATATACTGTGTGCAAAAAAACATCAACAGGCAGAGAACCCACAACTGTTCCCAGGACTTCAGCTGAGCATGGTTCCCATTCTTGGTACAGCCTATTCAACACCCCACCAGCCACTTGTTCACCCATCTGTGTAGCTGTCCAGAAGCCACTGAGAACTGAGTACCTGAAAGGAAAGCTGAAACTGAAAATGGACAGAGGGCTAGAGAAGGATGATCAAGGCTCAAAGTTTAATTTTCAGCTTTGTGTTTATATAGGCAAAACCCACAGACTCAACCTTTTGTTTCAGCTGGATTGAGTTGTAAAACAAGCTCAGCAGGCGGTCAACTCCTCAAAGCTCCATAGGAAAATGCAAATACAGTGAGACCAGGTACCTACTCCAGCCAGGTTGTAAAACCATCAGGGGTTTGTTTTAGCCTACTCAAGGCTCTGAGAAGGGCACATGTCTGGACATGCCATGCATTCATCATCTGTCCATTCTTTCACCTGGATTCAGCTCTTCCCTACTCTTTTGCAGCTGGACTCAACTCTGTATCTTTACTCTCAAGCCTGTGACACACATAAGCAGGCTTTGCTAGCTCTTGCACTGCTGCTGTTTCCTTTTCTATCTTTTTTTCTTTCAATTTTTATTAGATATTTTCTTCATTTACATTATAAATGTTATCCCGAAAATCCCCTATACATCCCCCCCCCACTTTGCTCCCCTACCCACCCACTCCAACTTCTTGGCCCTGACATTCCCCTGTACTGGGGCATATAAACTTTGCAAGACCAAGGGGCCTCTCTTCCCAATGATGGCCAACTAAACCATCTTCTGCTTCATATGCAGCTAGAGACACATGCTCTGGGGTTACTGATTAGTTCATATTGTTGTTCCACCTATAGGGTCACAGACCCCTTCAGCTCCTTGGGTACCTTCTTTAGCTCCTCCATTGGGGGCCCTGTGTTCCATCCTATAGATGACTATGAGCATCTACTTCTGTATTTGCCAGGCACTGGCATAGCCTCACACGAGACAGCTATATCAGGGTCCTTTCAGCAAAATCTTGCTGGCATGTGCAATAGTGTCTGCGTTTGGTGGCTGATTATGGGATGGATCCCTGGGAGGCATAGTCTCTGGATGGTCCATCCTTTGGTCTTAGCTCTAAACTTTAACACTGTAACTCCTTCCATGGGTATTTTGTTCCCTATTCTAAGGAGGAATGAAGTATCCAGGCGTTGGTCTTCCTTCTTCTGGATTTTCTTGTGTTTTGCAAATTGTATCTTGGGTGTTCTAAGTTTCTGGGCTAATATCCACTCTTTCCTTTTCTTATCAATACAGATGAATTAGCTTTTCTCTAAGCTTGCATTCTGAAACCTATTGAATTGGGCAGTGACCTCTTAAACCCTTTGCAGCCATTATCTAACAGTATCTTTACTGTGCAGTATGTGATCTGAGAGTTAATATTGGAGAGTAATTAAGATTGGACTAAAATAAAGGTGGAGAGGCAGCTTAGTACTTTAAAACACTTTCTATTTTTCCAGATAGCAGATTCCCAGCACCCATAGTTGCCTGTAATTCAAGAATTTGAGTTCAGGGGATTCAATGCCCTCTTCTGGCTTCTACATTCATGTGCACTCACACAAACACACACATACAAACAGAGACTAGGGAGGGAGAAGGAGAGGGAGAAGGAGAGGGAGAGAGGGAGATCTAAATTAGCAGTTGATCAGATAATCAACAAAATCTCCATTACTTAGCAAGTTGCTACCATTGAAACATCTGTACCCTGTGAATTTAATATTATTTACTAGAGTCTGACATATGTTCACTTCTTATTGTGATATACCACACCTATAACAATGTGTGGAAGGAGGAGGGTAAGAGAATTACCTTAGGTTATTAGATGTCATTCCCTATAAACCTTTTGTTTGAAACAGAATATCTCGTTGTCCTAGAACTTGGTCTGTTATGCTAGGCTAGCTGGTCACCAAGCTACAGAGGGAATCCACCTATCTCTGACACCCTTCTTGCCATAGCTGAGGTTACAGTGTACACATACATGTTTGACCTTCTGTTCTTTGTGATTGTTGTTGTTGTTGCTGCTGGTGCTGTTTGTTTGTTTGTTTGTCTTTTTGCTGAGTTCTGGAGATCCAAACTGAGGTCCTCACACCTATGATGCAAGCACTTTTCCAGCTAGGTTCAATTTTAAAAAGATTCCTAAAATTTTCCAAATAGAGATACCATCTGGGAATCAATATCTCAAATCACGAGTCTATAGGGATATTGCGTGAACTTTTCCTGGGGAAATAAAACAACTTATTCTTAGATTTTAACTAATATCTTTTTTCTTGGATCTCATATTGCAATTAGGGTTTTTTTTGGTTTTGGTTTTTTGACATCTCAGGCTCTATGAGAACCTTTTTGTGTTCTTTGTGATGGTTTTGATAGCTGTCAGAGCACTATTAAGGTATTCTGTAGACTTGCAGAAGAGTAAGCAGGAATATTTATCTTTAGATGGAGAATAACTATAGTGTGTGTGTGTGTGTATGTGTGTGTGTGTGTGTGTGTGTGTGTGTGTGTGTGTGTGTGTGTGTGAGTGTGTGTGTGTGTGTGTGTGTGTGTGTGTGTGTGAGTGTGTGTGTGTGTGTGTGTGTGTGTGTGTGTGTGTGTTTAGAGAAAGACCACATAAAACATTTTAATTTTTATTACATTGTATCTAGAGTCATTATTGTTAGCTTTTAGGCAGACTATACTAATTAATACTGCCATCAGCATGGTGGGCATGTGATCCAAAAATTAAAACCTATGAAACAAAGTGATGTGCTTTTTTGTTTGTTTGTTTCTTTTTTTTCAAGGGAATAAGAGATACCACATCACAAAATGTAGGTACACTTAATGTATGGCTTGTGTGACATAAGTTTTCACTTGTCCCCTGTGTAGATAAATTAGGGTCAGTAAAACATTGGCAAATATGAATAACTGAAGAGAGTGCTGCTTACTGTGTTAGATTATAATATATGCCCAGGAGTAGACAGAGGATGATCGGTAGGATTAGGCAAATACTTAAGCTGAAACCAAAGTTTTCATTATGTTAAAATATTAGATGGAGATAGAAGATCAATAAAAGTGTGGTTGATAATTTGAATAATGGGTATTTTATTCAGTTACGTGTCATTACTGTTTTTATAGTTACATTATAGTAATGATTTTTCATGTCCTTAGTCATAGTTAAATGCTATGGGGAAATATGACTGACAATATTTATTTTAGGTTTATTATTTGAATGGAGTACTTAGCATTTGCATTAAAGCCTTCTCTTATTCATGGGGAAACTAGGTTCAATTATTAGTGGGTATATGGGTTGTTTTGTTTCCATAGGTTTTAGGGGTTAGTTTTTAGGTTTTAATGTATTTGGGTGGTATGCTAAATGTGTTTGATTATAACTGCTATGGATATGGAAGAATATCCTGAAACTTGATGTTCTCATTGAATTATTTTAGGTGGTCTGATGTTAAGGTTATTTTTTATTTTATTTTATTTTTTTGATGAAACTAGGACCTGTATTCTTGTTATGATGGGATAGAGGTAGTGATGGAACTTAAAAACACGGGTGATTTATGAAACTGATGAGATTGGATGAATAGGGAAAGGAGCAGTTGGGGTAGCAGCTATATACAGTTGTGAACCTTGGTTGACAGTGGTAGCTGAGTGATGAGTAGTACGTGAGTAAATCTGAAGAGTAGATACTTAATAATACAATGTGACAGTAGTCAGGGTGACCAGCGATGATCACAGTAAACTAGATTTGTCTTAGCTAGCCCTCTCTTCTAAGGTCTAGAGTTACCTGGAAGACCTATTTCCCTATGATACTTAGTGATTATATACAAACAACATTATGGAACAGGTTATTATATGTCACTTGTTGGAAAGGAGCAAGCTTAAATGAGTTTTGTGTAATTCTTTTGTGCTATTTGTCAGTAAATATCATTACTTTATTTTTGTTACCCATTTAAATCAATATAGATGCATAAATATTATTTATATTTTAATTTATATTCCATTACTAGTTCTTTTCCTTTTTGTGATCATGTTTTCTCCTTGGCTATTAGAAACACCTTTCTACCATGCCTGTGCCTTTTAAAATCTTCTTACTAATTTATTTTAGCACTATGTTGCTTCCTTGCATGACCTGTCCAGCAGGTCCAGTTATTCAAGGGTCTCGAGGGGACCTTCTCCTAAGAACCAAATTGGGGGGAGGGGGGAGGGAGAGACGAGAATCAAGTGCAATGAACGACACACGGAAGCAGTCTGATTAGCATCAAGGTCTCACTGCATTAGCAAGGCTCAAGGCTTAAATGCACAAGCAAAAGAGGAAGTACTTCTCAGCAGGAGAGATGGGGCAGCAAAGCTGACTTAGGGCTGGAACAATCTGTGCTTGTTCTCGGAGCGGGTGCGTCTGTGGCCCGCTTTTGACCCCCCTTTTCTTCTGGGGGGGGAGAGGCCCAATTCGGAGATCAAGACAATAGAGTTGTCTTAATAGCTCGCACACTTGCATTGAAGATCTACTTTAAAAAAAAATCCTAATTTCCTTGCCCAGAATTGCTATTATCTACTACTACATTTTTCTCAAAGTCCTTCTGGATGTTTGTGAAAGAACAGTAGTATTACATACTCAGTAAACCCATAGAAGTTAGATATGCTCTTTGGTACCATTGCTTCTAACTATCTAAACTAGGATATATGTGTGCAATACAAACTTTCAATAGAAATATATTTACATTTTCTATATTTGCATGAATAAATATATATATAGTTAACTAAATACTGTTCATACAACAGTTTCCTACTCTATTTATTACCATAATTTATAAATGTTGTAAATTTTCATTTCAAGAAAGAGTTTCCATGTCACACTGCCCTGTTATTTATTTATTAAATCTATATCTTTGGCAACAGTGCTTCAGAGTACCCCACCAACAGCCTTAGCAAAAGGCCATTTATGAACAATTTTGTTGACTAAAGTTCACTTAATTTAACTTTTTAATCTCTACTCAGCTCCAGATTTACAAAAGACATATTCATCCTCAGCTCCTTATTAATATTGCATATCAAGTTGTTTTTAAATTGAAAATGAAATATGAAAAGAGCAAACTACAATAACAATCAGAAATTATTATTTATTTATTCAAACCTTAAATGAACATAAAAATATTGACACTATGGCCTTAAACATTCTAGATTGCAATGGGAAGCATTGTCATAAAGACCTTTTTTATATCATGGAATTAGCTCAGTGGTTAAAAAATGCCTGCTGTTGAGGCCAATAGCAAGAATCTGACTCCAGGCACTTCAGAGTTGAAGGAGAAAGTTGATTATAGCAAGTTAATTGTAATGTGACTTTTGTATCATGCCTATGCACCCACACCCACCCAACACACACAAGATAGATTAGATAGGTATATAGATAGATAGGTAGATAGGTGACAGATTGTAGATAGATAGATAGATAGATAGATAGATAGATAGATAGATAGATAGATAGAAAAAATATTCTTACAATAATGTCTTTGGGGACTTACTTTCTAGCCATTAAGATAATAATTGCTACAACTTCAAAACACAGAGATTTGTACCCAAGGGATCAGAGTAACATTCAAAATATAAGAGAGGAAATCTTAATTGCTCTTCTCTAGTAGCTCACACAAAAGGGCAGAAAAATCTGAAAGGAGCTTCCTTCTACATATTTCTGTGGCAACTCTTATGTTTTAAAAATCTTTGTAAAGGTAAGTTAACTCATGTAAGTGCTCTAGGAAGCTGTGACGAGGACCCAGCAACGGTTTTGCAATGGTTATTTGGGCTACTCAAAATATAAGTTTTGAATTTTTGTCCCATAAGCAAAAGCAAAGCAGAGATTTTTATTGTAGACTTCCAGCATTAACAACCTGAAGCACTATTTCCCTGAAAGGATTCTTTGCTCTAAAATTCACCTGGTTTCCAAGTAGAGAGAAAGTGAGTATGTGAATCCAATGTGTTCTAATACGAGATGCCCAGAATGTTGGAGGATCTAAATGAATTCTGTTCTCAAGACCAGATGGGAGTTTCATAACAGCAGCTGAGAATATCTCTCATATTTTGAAGCTAGTAACTTCTCTCTTTTTTTAAAAAATTGGATATTTTCTTAATTTACATTTCAAATTTTATCCCCTTTCCTGGTTGGCCCATGAAACTCCTTACCCCATCTCCCTTCCCCCTGCTGCTATGAGGATGCTCCCCTACCTACCCATCCACTCCTGCCTCCCTGTCCTAGCATTCCCTTATACTATAGCATCGAGCCTTCCCAGAACCAAGGGCCTCTTCTCCCATTGATGCCTGACAAGGCCATTCTTTGCTACACATACGGCTGGAGCCATGAGTCCCTCCATGTGTACTTTTTAGTTGGTGGTTTAGACCCTGGGAGTCTGACTGGTTGATATTGTTGTTCTTCCTTTGGGGTTGCAAACCCCGTCAGCTCTTTCAGTCCTTTCTCTAACTCCTCCAATGGGGACCCCATGCTCCGTCTAATGGTTGCCTGTGAGCATCTGCCTCTGTATTTGTCAGGCTCTGACAAAGCCTCTCAGGAGACAGCTATATCAGGCTCCTGTCAGCATGGACTACTTGGCATCCACAATAGTGTCTGGTTTTGGTGACTGTATATGGGATGGATTCCCAGGTGGGGCAGTCTCTGGATGGCCTTTCCTTTAGTCTCTGCTCCACACTTTGTCTCCATATTTGCTCTCGTGAGTATTTTGTTCTCCCTTCGGAGAAGGACTGAAACATCCACGCTTTGGTCTTCCTTCTTCTTGAGCTTCTTACAGGTTTGTTTAGTGCTAAGATATTTTGATGTTAACACAAAATGCATCTCAAAGGCTATAACACTGCTCTTAATCATGATAAAGACAATCTTAGTTTCTTTTACTAGTTACATGCATACTACATGTAAGCTAATTTCAAATATACTTCAATCACAGTGGAGAGCTATAATTTATAACCCTATCATTATATATACTATGAAACTACGTGTTGTTCATATGCTCCTATCACTTCCTTCATTTTTGGCTACACCATTCTTCTAATAAGTCATTTTCAATTATTATTACACTTTAAGATTTTGTGAATCCACGTTTGTACATGAAAGTTATTACATTAATGCATATCACCATTTCCACTTCCAAAGACATGATTAAATCTGCAAGATACAGTACTAAGTGAAATAAGCCAGTCACTAGAAGAAAAATGTTGAATGATTCTACTTATATAAGAACCCACTGAGGCAGAGAATGCAGTAATGATTATCAGAGAATGGAGTTGCAAGAGACAGAATAGATATGTTCAGTCTTTATTAGTCTTTACTAATTTTAAATGAGTTAAGATACAAAATGTTCAACACTGTATAATATCTACAGTTAACAATATACATAAACAGGGTGTATCTCATATTAATAATATTTATGAAACAATCAAGAATCACAGTATGATAAAAGAAATTTGGTTATTAAAAGATGTTCTGATTGTGTTTAGAGCATCATTGGTATTTGTGTGTGTCCTTTTTAAACTAGCAGTTGTGAATAGAATAGCAATGAAGAGAGTTGAGCAAATATTTCTGTAGTAGAATATGCAGGCATTTGGGACTATGCCTCAAAATTACATATACTTGGATTATATGGGAGTTCTAATTTTAGTCCTTTCCTACTTTATTATATCAAAATATAATATCAATATAATATGCCCAAATATTTTTATTTGGAAATAAAAATATCCAACACTGAAATTAACCAGATTCAAAGGCTATACAACTCAATAAACTTATACACAGTTAAAACTAGCATTCAAAATGGAAGTTGAGAAGCTTCACACACAATTTAGGCATTTATCTACCACCCCAAACTAAAAATCCATGACAGAATTAGCAAAAACATTAGACTTTATGCATACAAACCTGGGTCACGGTATAGCTTATTTATTTGTTTATTTATTTATTTATTTATTTATTTATTCATTCATTCATTCATTCATTCATTTATTAGTTGATAAGGTTGCTTTGTGTAGCCCTGGTCATCCTGCTGGAACTCACTCTATAGACCAGGCTGGCCTCAAACTCAAAGTTCCACCTGTATCTGCCTGCCAAATACTGTGATTAAAGGAGTTGGCAACTTCCACCATGAGGCCACTGTAGAGCTTTTTTTTAGGAACTTCTACAATGATTTCCATAGTGGCTGCATTCCAAAAATCAAGAAATAAGTGTTCCCCTTTACTACATATGAGGCAGCATTCATTTAACATATTTGTGTTTTTTTTTTTTTTGCATAAGCCATTATCACTAGGGTAAAATAAAATCTTAAATTAGTTTTAATATATAGTTATCTGATAGTGAAGGAGGATTGAAAATAAATAAATATTTCTCAGCCATTTGTATTTCCTCTTGAGAATTATCTGTTTAATTCCATGCCCTAGTTTTGAATTGAGTTGTTTGTTAATAATTAGCAATAATTGACATATTTAGGTGCATATTCGTAATTTGTTTCTCTCCAATAAAAGAATCACTACTCAATTACTCTGACTAATTCTGGCTGGATTATTTATTATTAAGATTTAAGACTTAGCTGTGTTGACTAACAATCTTTTAAGAAATAACATTTTAAAATATATTTTCCAACTGAGATTTGTCTTCTCAAATTATAGATGGTAGCTCTTAAAACATAATTTGTTTTTCAACTTTCACCTAGTCTAATTTACTTTTCTCTATCATAGTATTTATTTCTGGCATCTTTATCCAAGGAACAGTCACCAGTTCCTTGGTAATAAAAATATAGTCTTTTATTTTTATCCATTGTTGTTAGTGATAGAGCCCATTTGTTTTGTTAAGTTTTGAATATGGCATGAGAGAGAAATAAGTTGCATATTAATGTCTTCATATGCTTAAACCTCATTGTCCTCTTGTTGAAAATTCCTTCTATACAGAATGATATATAAATAATTAAAATTATTTAATTATTAATACATGTAATTTTTCCAGACTGCCAATTTCCTTCAATTTATCTGTGAATCTATATTATGACAGTTTGAAACAGTAAGTTTTCAAACAGGAAAGCTCAAAACCTCCACTTTGACCAGCTGTGGTGGATCTATTAGGTTGGGATACCAGGCTTACATAACTAGACCCTGTCTCCAAAAAACATAAATGAGTAAGTAAAATAAGTAAAATAAAATAAAAAATCCTTCATCTTGTCCACATTTCTTCTGATTATTCCATGTCCCTTATATGTTTGTCAGATTTTATGATCATTACATGCCAGAGAAAGAGCTGAGATTTTTATAAGGATGAAACTAAAATTGTATATCAGTTTAGGAAACTTTTTCCCACAATATTGAATCTTTCAATTCTTAATGTCTTTGTGTGTGTATGTGTCTGTATGTATGTGTGTTACAATGATTGTGACATAGGAATGTAGTTTCTCTGTACATAGACTGAGATATTTACAAATTAGGCTTGAAAAGTTCTTGGAAATTTTCAATAAAACCATCAGATATTTCTTTGGTTGTTCATGAAATAGATACCAATGTATTCTCGTAGTTTAGATCATGAATAGGGATAGATACTTCTTACATTTATCTACTTCCAAGAATTATATTTTTTACCTCTCCTGTCTTGACTGATGAGATACACAGTAGCCATCACATTAAATATACATGATTGGAACTGCTTGACCTTGGTTTCACACTTCCATATGTGATAGGACAGGAGACACCACCTGTGCTAACTTTTTCTTCCTTTCCCACAGGGAATTCCCAGAGGAAATGATAGCAGGAAACTACTCCATGGTGACTGAGTTTATCCTTGCTGGATTAACAAGCACACCAGAACTGCAGCTGCCTCTCTTCTTCCTCTTCCTCGGAATCTATGCAGTAACGATGGTAGGGAACCTGGGCATGATCACACTGATTCTGCTCAGCTCCCACCTGCACACACCCATGTACTTCTTCCTCAGCAGTCTGTCCTTCATTGACCTCTGCCATTCAACTGTCATTACCCCCAAAATGCTGGTGAACTTTGTGACTGTGAAGAACATCATCTCCTACCCTGAATGTATGACTCAGCTCTATTTCTTTCTGGTTTTTGTTATATCAGAATGTCACATGCTGGCAGCTATGGCATATGACCGATACGTTGCCATCTGTAACCCCTTGCTATACAATGCTATGATGTCCTATCAAGTCTGCACCTGGATGATATTTGGGGTGTATAGCATGGGTTTTATTGGTGCCACAGCTCACACAGTGTGCATGCTAAGAGTCCATTTCTGTAAGGTTGATGTAATAAATCATTACTTCTGTGATCTTTTCCCGTTATTGGAGCTTTCTTGCTCCCCTACTTTTATCAATGAGGTAGTTGTTCTATGTTTTAGTGCTTTCAATATCCTTTTCCCAACACTGAGTATCCTGAGCTCTTACATCTTCATCATTGCCAGCATCCTCCGTATTAAATCCACTGAAGGCAGGTCCAAAGCCTTCAGCACCTGCAGCTCACACATATCAGCTGTTGCTGTGTTCTTTGGGTCTGCTGCATTTATGTACCTACAGCCATCATCAGTCAGCTCCATGGACCAAGGGAAAGTCTCCTCTGTATTTTATACCATTGTTGTGCCCATGCTAAACCCCTTGATCTACAGCCTGAGAAATAAGGATGTCAAGGTCGCACTAACAAAATTTTATGAAAAAAGTTTCTCATGAAAATATGGGATCTGCAACCCTATAGGTGGAACAACATTATGAACTAACCAGTACCCCGGAGCTCTTGACTCTAGCTGCATATGTATCAAAAGATGGCCTAGTCGACCATCACTGGAAAGAGAGGCCCATTGGACACGCAAACTGTATATGCCCCAGTACAGGGGAACGCCAGGGCCAAAAAAATGGGAATGGGTGGGTAGGGAAGTGGCGGGGAGGGTATGGGGGACTTTTGGGATAGCATTGGAAATGTAATTGAGGAAAATATGTAATAAAAAATATTTTTAAAAAAAGACATAAAGAAATATTCAAGACACCAAAAAAAAAAAGAAAATATTTTTCTATCCCAAAATTTCATGGACTTTTTTATTTCCTTCTAGTATAGCTTTAAAGATTCTCATAGGCCAAGTTATTTCCTTTTTATTTTGTGTCATACTTCAGATTATGGGTTTTTATAATTTCTGATTTTTCTAGGCTTTAAAGCTTGTAATACAGTTGTGTTAAGAAAACAATGTGCATATGTTTATATTTTTGGAAATTCTGTGTCGTTAGTTTTTCAAATGATTTTTTTTCAGAAAATCTTTGATATGAATTGTCTTTCCCCATATTTCCTTGTTTAACAAACGTTCCTATTTCTCAAACCATTTAAGCTGTTCTAATCCGTTGTTCTGCTTTCTTCCTTTATGCCACCAAGTTCTGTCTTCACTACTTTAAATGGTTCTTCTTCATATTATCCATGCCTGTTCCAGGGAATCTTTGCAGAATAGCAAGTAGGAAGACTGTAAGAGCCAACAGGGGGTGGAGGGTGACTATACCGTCTGCCAGAAAGAATGGGGCATTTGGGAAATCATGCATAAGACCTGTAAAATCTCAAGCCAAGCAAATCACAGCATGAAGAGGAGGGACGTTCAAATGTCCTGGAGCTACCTGAGGAATAGCTGCTGGGAGAGGGAGAGTTAGCTTCATTTAAGGCTGTGACTCCTGGTATCTCTAACACCCTTCAGTGAATGGCTGCACACCTAAAATTATACAGGTGGTGCAAATGAGACTCCATGCTTTGTTTTGTTTTTTAATTTTTTTAATGAGAACAAAAATTTGGGTGAATATAAAATGGGGAAGGATGATCTGGGATAAGAAGGGGTAAGAGGATGAAGGTGATCAAAATACATCGAATGAAATTATTAAATAATTAATAAAAATTAAAACCAGAGAGAAACAAACAGTCTTCTCTACCTAACATAATGTTTCACCTGCCCCACTTGTCATACTGTGCAGAGTAACAGGGATGGATTTACTCACCACCATTGGACCTGATTATTTCACATCTGAAACATCATCTGTCTGATCACAGGGGCAAAACATTTCAGACTTTGTTATCAGTTTAAAACCCAGAGCCTGGTAATGCCAGTGCAATGTCAGCTTATCTCGTCTTTGGAGTTCAGAGACTTTTTCCTGTGTTAATAATATCTTATATTCACAATTGATTTTCTTATAATACAAAGTTCCACGTGTATGTTCATTCCCCCTCATATGCACATATATATTATGATATATATATATGTTAATGTAAAATGTGTAAATATAAATGCTGATCTTTATTGTTTGAATCTGCTTTGTAAGGTTTATAAAAATGTATACTGTATTTTCCTGCTATAGGAACCAAATAGCATCCAACATTTTTTTTTATATTCATGGGTACTGAGAGACCAAATCTTCTTGGTTCAGATCCCATCTTAGAGGAACTGACCTAAGGTGAAAGTCAAGTTAACTACCAGGCCGGTACCTAGCACCAGTTTCCAGGCCACCCTCTATTAAGGCCTGCATCCAGCATCAGTTTCCAGGTTATTCCCCAACAAAACTCCACCTCCAGGTTACAAGCCTGCCCATGACACTTCACTTCCTAACAACCACCAATCAGAAGGAAAGCAGAAATTAAGATTATGGTTTAGTTCCCAGCACCAGCGAATTATGTTAAAGGCCATAAAGCCCCCACTCCAATCAGATGTGTATCAGGCTAGATACCCCCTTCTTTCCTCTATAAATGCTTGCCTAAAACTGGGCTTGGGGCCTTCTTCCATTCTCCTTCATCAGAAATGGTGGTTTGTCCTAGAATCTAATGGTTCTAGGAGTCAGATGAATGGTCTGTCTAAAGTCACTATCTGAGAACAGAAAAGAATAAGTTAATGAATTTAATTTCTAACTGTCCAGTGTGTATTTAAAAGCACAATGCAGTTTCATCCACAGCAAAACAGAATTCCTAGCTGGATTCTAAAATGTATTCTTACAGCCACAGATAAGTGTAGCCCCCAATTCTTACAAAAGACGATTCTCTTTGTAACAAAGACTGTTAGAGAAAAAAACCAAGGGTAGTTATAATAAATACAACAATTGCTCCTAAAGATTCCTTTGCCTACAGAGACCTTCTACAAAGACTAGAAAATGTCTCCCTCTGAATCATATATAATAGTCATGCGGGGTCACTGAGGTGTGTATTTGATGCCATTTCCTCAGAATGCTGAGGCCCCACCTTACTTAGCTTCTCTGTATGTGTGTTTTTGTGTGTCTGTCGTTTTGTCATTCTGCTTTTAGGGTTTCTAAGATGAAACACCATGGTCAAAAGTAACGTGGGAAGAAAAGGGTTTATTTCACTTATATGTCCACATCACAGTTCATCACTGCAAGTAGTCAAGGCAGGAACTCAAACAGGGAAGGAACTGGAGGCAGGAGCTGATGCAGGGCCATAAAGAAATGAGTACTGCTTACTGTCTTGTATGTATGGCTTTCTCAGTTTACTTTCTTATAGAACCCAGGACCACACACCTAGAGATAGCACCATCTATAATGGACTGAGTCTTCCCACAAAGTCTCTTACTAAGAAAATTATGTATAGGCTTGCCTGCAGCCTGAATTTTATGGAGGCATTTCTCCTTTCAGATTATACTATCTTGTGTCAGATTGACATAAGACTAGCCAGGACAATTTCTGTTGCTCCTTGTCATGAAAAGTTCCAGCAATATAGGACACCACAGTCACAGTCACCTACCACAAATTCTCTCTCTCTCTCTCTCTCTCTCTCTCTCTCTCTCTCTCTCTCTCTCTCTCTCTCTCTCCCTCTCTCTATCTCTCTCTCTGCACCAGACATGATAGCCTGCCTATGATCCTATCCCAAACATGTTACTTTCATGGATAGTAATATGTTCTTTAATTTGTTATTCGGGTGAGAAAGGCACTCCACTCACTCAGTAGATCCCATTCCTTGAGGAGGGGTGTTACCCAATGACAAGTAGAAAAAAAATTGCTGTCTGAGGTTTCTACCCCAAAACACTCCATTCACAAATTCTTGGCCTTGGTTTCATCTGCTATCACTCATCAAAGGGAGCATATATAACCTCACACAGTGAGGAAGCACACAGTCCTACCTCACATAGGAAGAGGTTGCAATATCATGATTCCCTCTCAGACATTCCTGATTTACACAGATATGTCTCGATTCATATCTCAGTATCTGTTTCTGCAGGGGCTCTAAAACAAATTGTCTCTGATGCCATTGGTCCCTGATTGGACACTTATTATGTTGTGTGTGTGACGTTTCCCTGGACTATGAGACCAGGCTCTCCAAGTAGAGACCAAAGAATACATTCAACCCAAATCTGGCTAAATAAACTCTCTTGGGTTTGCTTAGAGAAGTAAGGGTGAAATGTTACTTAAAGGATCATGAATGACCCAAAGGCAGATGTATCACGACAAAGCCTACTGTCATTGGCCATTCCTCATTGAAAGTCACATTCCTGGAGCTCGCTGGAGAACTTGCAGTTAGCTGTATAGGACTGAATCTCATTCCCCTTGACAGTTCTTACTGTTTATTTTACATAACCTTGGGGATAAAGAGGAATTTGAAATATTATAAATTTGTGTAACTTCCTGTGACTTGGGAATTGCATATTTTCTGAGTCCCAGTGAACCTCCCTCCAGAACTGAATGTTTCAATTTGTAGTAAAAATGTAACACAGATTTTGATAGGACTGCTGAGTTAGGCATAATTCCTACCTTATATTCATGTTAGGACCTCAAAGATAGATTCTCTGTATCTCTATATTCCTCTTTCTAACATGCTCACACTGCCTAGGTGTTCTTTTCCACTTATTCACAAAATCCTGGCTTATTGGCTTATTAAGAATAAAGGCCTGAACTTGGCTTATTTGGACTGTTCTGGTCCAGGTTCTAACCAATTTTAATAAAATACTGCTAAATTTCCTGATAGCCATTCTGTGAACAATAAGTTCTTTTCACCCTCATTCACTGATCTGGGATTATTGACAAGTCAGCATTTAATTATATGCAACACCTGAGAAGTGCTAGAGCTTTTCAAGTGCTAGTCTGATGCAGTTACAAGCAGGATATAGGAGCCATGAGATGAAAAGTTCATAGAAAGCACAGTGTCTGAAATGCAAAGGCAATGTGTATTGCCTGCTTAGCTCTGAGATTGGCTGTCACTGTCCTAGGAGCTGCAGTCATGCTAGTCTATATCAGCCAGCCTCCACCGGTAGCAGAGGCCTTCATTTCTAGAAATCCCAAGATCTTACATGACTGCTGCTTTCTTCTTATTCCAAAGCCTGGCCAAAAAGCCCCAATTCTTTCCTAGTGTCCCTTTTTCTTCTGGGATCCAGAAGTCCTTTCATTACCTTTCACCCAGCAATTGTCTCCTGTCTTCTTTATTGACACAGTTAAGAATCAGCACCTCCCCTGTAAATGTGCTTGTCTTCTTGCTTTTTTTTTTTTTCCACTGCTGTTATGGTTTGTTTCTTTATTTCCTTGTTTCTTAGTTGAGATCAAAATAGAAATTTTTGATACTGAGTTTTAATTTCAGAACACTTTTTCACACAGAAGACTTTGCAAGATTATTATGGAGATACCTGTATCATTTGTGTTCTGATTTCTTTGCAATTATTAAAATAGCTCACTTATAAGGAAGCAGCTGAGATTGGTACATCACTGTTATCTATACTCCATGCTGTGTTTACATTTTCTTAGCATTTTGCCTGACGTTTTCTTTCTCTTCTCAAGAACTCCTTTTAAGGTCTAAAATTGATGATAAAATGACATCTCAGTCACCTCTAGACCTCACAATTCTAGAATTTCCTTTCTAGTTGTGTGGGTGTGAACAGTTAAGAATAGTGACTGGGTATTTTGTAAAATATCACTGTAGATCAGGCAGTTGTATTTACCCATGAGTTTTGTGTAAGGATGTATGTTTAATTTCTTTCTGAGAGAGAAAGGTCACCACAGCATGTAAAAGCAAGGTACAGTTGTCATGACAACTATCAGAAGGCATCAAGTCCAGCCCATTCTTAAGTAAAAAGAAACTGTACTCCATTTATATGAATTGAGAATTTGATTCAGAAGTTTATATTTTAAATTTGTGTTTTAACTCCATTTATTTGTTTGATCAAGTATTTAAATTACTGTAGACACATATATTTAATCCTAGTTTCATATATATTTTACTGTAAAGTGCTGCATTTATTTTTTTCTTTAATTAGTTTCTGATATGGGGATTGAAAATCCTTTTCTATAATGCCTATATCCCTTTCATGTATGTTTCTTACTACTGAAAAATGCTCTAAATATCTTATTTCCCTCCCAGAAATAATACTGCACATTCTGTCAGCTCTATATATTTATATTTATTGAATAAAGAATTAAAAATATGCTACACTCATGGAAGCTGTGTTTGTTCATTGCTACTTTGGTGTCACTGATTCTATTCACTGAACACACTAAGCAAATAATCATGTGTTTATACTAATTCTGTACAGAGTTACACATATAATTACCTAAATTTCATTCACAAGTTTGTGTTCATTGGAAGCTAACAAAAAGAGAAAACATTAATATAACGCTTTCTACTCAGGATTAGTACCAGATAGGTTAACTTAGAAGTTTTCATTGCTGATATGTAAATTCCACATTAAAAAGGAGAGGATTTACCATCATCTATTCCCTATTTATTTATTGGTCTATTTCTTCTCTTTGCTATAGTGGTCCCAGAATTTCCCCTGCACTCTTAATGGAAAACTGTTCCATCAACAAATATATTTTATAAAGGAATTACAATGTTTATTTTGACTATATTTCTGCAATCTCTACATATTGTCAAATTTAGTTAGATAAACATCTCCAGCCCCTTCTATGAAACTGGTATTTTGTGGAAATTAATAAAGGAACATAGAATAGACAACGTCTGATAATGAGTACAAAACATTATTTTTCCCAAATGTTAATTAAGTGGGGGTGGAGGGCAATGAAAATGACCTCATATATTTCAGAGATTATTTTCAGATGGGAAGTTGTCATGGAGTCATCCTACAATTATGCCATTAGTCTTCAGTTTCTGGCCCCAAATGCAATAATTGATACTATTACCAAACACAAAGAATTATACTCCAGGGAAACAAAATGAAAGTATCAACCAAACAACAATACAAGGAATCCTAACCACTTTTTCCTGTGAGCATCTCCTCCCCAGTGGAAAGAGATCCTCAGGGAGTTTCTTTCTATGTGCATTTAGGATGCCTCTTGTATTTCAAAAGTCTCTGTGAAAATAATATCAGTCTTGTAAGTGCCATTTGAAGATTTGAGGGGAGTCATGACATTGCACTTATGACAGGAATGTAAACTACTCAGAACATAAGGTTTCTGTTCAGAGCCCATGAACCAAAATGAGCCAGAAGATTGCATTTTGGATTACTTGTACCAATGACATGAAGTGGTATTTCATTAAGGAGCACTTGATCTTGACCTCATGTGTTGCTAGGATGGAAGACTCCACATAGAACAAAGGTGAGGTCCTAACTTCTATCTGTCCTGAAACCTCTCAGCCGCAGAATGTCAGATTACCTCTACTTTTTAGATACTATAGATTTTTTTAGTGATAGCTGAAAATATCAGTAATGTTTGAGAACAAAATTTTCTCCCAGGCAGTTTTCATGCTTGGATGGAATTTTGTTCTTACACAATATATTTCAGTGGCTATAGCTGTTTCCTCTAAGATGAAATACAAAACAACAACAACAAAACTGGAAATTTTTATGGCAAGTCATCGAGGTACTAGGTGTAAGTTATGTTCAAATAATTCATCAATTTTTACAAATAACTTCAGTGTATTATCCCTGTTATAAGCTATAATACTTATAATATAAAACTATAATATAAAACATGGGGGTATTTATTACTTTCCTCATTGCTTATTATTTCTTTTAACAAACAGCTTGAAATTTTCTAGAATATTTTGGTTTTTAGCAAATCCAAAATTATTAATATTGTGTAAACATAGCTTATCTCTTAAACTTGCATATTTCTCTTGAAAATTTTATACTAACCCCTTTCTAGACTAACTGCCATAACTTATGTGTTCCTATAGACCTCCTCACTCACAATATGCATCTATATACTACCTTTCTCTCTTCTTATACATTATAGCACTTTAATGAGCAGGGACTTTCTATCATGAATCTCTCTATGTTTTATGCTTATAACATATGCCTATTGTTATTAATTTTTCATCACACCGCATTTATAGCCAAACAATATTGCTTGAATACTTGAATAATTATAACCAGGTAAGTATTTGTTACTAGTTTCTTCAAATTTCATAATTATGTATGATCAAGATTACCCATAGCTGAATGGCCTTACATATTCCTGAAGTTTGCATAACTATAGATTATTGTTTTCTCATCTTTATTTACAAAGCATACAGGTTTAGCAAATCTATCAGGATAACCTAGGGACCACTCAACATGAAAGGAGTACAGGTAAGAACAAAAAGAGAACAACATATTTTTACATGCAGTTTTGTATGCTACCATCAAAATTAATTTTATAGTCTGTCAAGTCATAATACTGGAACCAAAGTTCTAGTTGCACTTTACCAGGCTCATAAGGATTCTACGTAATCTTCACTTTTTCGGTTTTACAAACTTTGAGTACCCCTGGAAGGCACTATGTTGTATGAAACAAGTCAGTCAAAAAGAAAATATTACTAAATAGTTCTATTTTTATAAAGTAAAAACAATTGTCAAACCCATAAAAATACAGAATATGATAATTATTTCTAGACAATAGAGGCTGTGAAGGGAAAGACCTGTTCAGTGGTTATAAATCCTTACTAATGGAAGAAGAATTAAGCTATTAAATGCTATGTGCAGTATAGTAGCTAAATTTAGCACATGGTATTATGTACTCAAAGGTTTTGGAAAATTTTCCCTCAGATTTTGATATTTTAGTTATAACACATTCATCTCTAAGGTTAATAAAAAGGAGGCTAATATATACGGATATATATATGCATGTGGATATGTGACAAAAATTAATGTAAAAAGAGGCCTAGAATTTGAAAGAGAGCAAGGAAGGTTATACCGAATGACTTGAAGGGAAGAATGGGAAGGAGAAAATAATGGAATTATATTATAATCTCAAGAAAAATTTGAAATAAGTAGACTGAGTAAAAAGAAGGGGGATTCTGAAACAATGGATTTAGGCAGTCTCCTTTAGTTCCTTCCTGAGTTCCTGGACTGATTTCCCTCAAAGCTGTGCGGTCTATGGATGTAGAGCTTGAGGGATGAGATGACTAAAGATTTTGTTGCCCAGAAAGCATGAGTGGGTTCCTGATGTTGAGCACTGAACCAGAAGATTTATACTCATGGAGTGTGGGTTTGTTTAAGTATAATTGTTCCTTAGCCCCAGTTCTTCACCTGTAAAGTAAGAAAACACTAGTTTTGAAATTTTCAGGAGCCTACAAGAAACTTTGAACTTTTAAAGTGACTTTGGACTTTTAAGGTGTTACAATTTTTAAAGACTTGGAGGATTTAAAATTTATATGATATTTTATATTATGATACTAACTGAGACTTTGGGGATAAAAAGATTATGATTTAAGAATGATATATTTGTATGTTCAGGCTACATAAGGTGGAGGTTCTAGTTTATTTTTATTATTAACTTGAAATTATCTAGTCAGTAGAGAAGAAGAAACTCAATTGAGTTGGAAAGTTGACCTTGGAAAAATTCTGCATGACAATATCTATGAGAGACTCTTTTAAAAAAAAAAAGATTTATTCATTTATTATATGTAAGTACACTGTAGCTGCCTTCAGACACTCCAGAAGAGGGCATCAGATCTCGTTATGGATGGTTGTGAACCACCATATCGATGCTGGGAATTGAACTCAGGACTTTCAGAAGAGCAGTCAGTGCTTTTAACCACTGATCCATCTCTCCAGCTCTTTGCTGTATGACAAATGTGTGAGGGCCCAACCCATCTTGGAGAGGACCTTTTCTGGGAAGGAGCCCTGGGTTCCATAAGAAAGCTAGCTAAATATTTATCAGTACACAAACTAATAAACAGTATCCTTTCATAGTTTCTTCTTCTTCTTCTTCTTCTTCTTCTTCTTCTTCTTCTTCTTCTTCTTCTTCTTCTTCTTCTTCTTCTTCTTCTTCTTCTTCCCTAACTTCCCTCAATGGAAGACTATGACCTGAAAAATAAATAAATAAATAAATAAATAAATAAATAATAAACATAATAAACATAGGTTCAAATGTTGAGGCTGGCCTGCGGCTCTCACGTCTGGGTTCGAGCCTGGAAGGCATCTTGAAACTGAAAGAGAGGGAAACTAGGTGACGAGAGAAAGATGGAACCAAGACAACTAGTCTGATCAAGGTTCAACTTTAATATCGGGGAACACGCTTTATAAAGAAGAGGGGCATCTAAAGTTGGCAAGTCCAATGGGCCTCTCTTTGCAGTGAAGAGCGGAGGCCCATTTCCAGTCACACAAAGTTCCTTTAAAGTTGTCAGTCAGATCAGCCTTTTAGTAGGAACTCAAGATCACAGAGCTGCTAACTCTGGAAGATCTTGGCGAGCTGGTTCAGCCTCAGGCAGGTAGCAGGTAGTGGCACATCAAAGGAGAGGGATGAGAAGCAGCACAGCAGGTGGCTCTGCCTAAGTGGTGGATGGTCACAGCCAGCCTTGCTAGGCTGGCAGGAGATAACATTCAAAGAGATCTTTTCTTCTCAAGGGTGCTATTATCAGAGTATTTTATCACAGAAACAGAAAAGCAAACTAGAACAGGTAGTGAACTCTCTTACATATCTGCATATCACTAATCTATAAACCTATTACTATTGTCCTTTAAAGTTCCCACATCTCAACAAATTTTCATCAATGAGAAATTTTCAACATATGAATTCTCTGAGGCAAAGCACAACTATATCAACATAGACATTCATTATATTTCTCTTGTTTATTTTATTTTCTGACATTTTAAAATTATATTCTTTTCTTCTTCCCTTCTTCCTCCCAAGTACTGTAACACACACCTCCTTGCTCTGTCTCAAATTCATGGCTTCTTCCTTCACTGATTGCTGTATTATATATATCTATGTAAAGATATAGTCCTAAACACAACCTGACCAGGTTGTATAATGTTATTTGTGTGTTTTCAGGGCTGACCATTTGGTGTTGGGTGTTTTCTACATTGGGGAATAAATTTCCAACACATGAATTTCAAGAGATGCAGAAAATTAATTGAACATGAAACTCATTATTTTATATTTCTTTTAGAGATTATAATATATCAATTTATAAATTTACCATTTTATACTTATATTTTATGCTTGCAATACTTTTATATATTTTACTTATATAATTTTATATTATATAACTTTTAATTGTATCATTTTTAATACAATTACATCATTATATCAATTGTGTTCTTCTCTGGGGGAAACTATTTCTCCCACTTTTAATATTCCTTAGTTTCCCCTCATAGTTCTTTGTGTAGAGTTGAAGCCTCATGGCTCTCTCTCGTCCACTTTAACATGCCCAGTGTTGTTTTCCTTATTCAGCTCATGTTTAAGCAGCCAACCCTATCCTAATAGAAACAAAACTAGGAGATTTGCTTAAATAAATAAAACATATTTCACAGAAACTACTACTACCACTTCTGAGTTTGACTTTAAGTTAGCAATACCAATTTCTAGACATTCTTAAGCTTTTCTAGAAAAGTACAGAATTGGTCCAGAATGGGAATGCTTTCTGGAATAGGAGATAACCAGGTGCAGAGTTAGAAGAAATCAAGTATGAGCAGTAAGTCCCTTCCATCCAGCATTGCATGTTGTAAGCAGTGCTACTCCAGGGTCTTTTGTATGACTTTTTTGTGTCAGTGTGTTTTCTATTCTTGTAGTTGTGCCTCAAGTATTGAAATTCCTTGGACCTGCAATAACTATATGTTTTACATTTTTTAGTGTTCTCCAGCTGTTTTCCTAGACTGTACTATTTTAAAACCTCACCAATAATATGAGATTGCAAAATCCTTGCATCCTTACAAGTATTATCACTTTATAATAATGCTGCCAATCAATGTGAAATTTTGTTTCACTATGATTTTTAGTTAAATGTCCTTATTGACTAATGATGGTACACATATTTTCAGATATTCTTGTAATGCATGAATGCTCATTTTACTTCTTTCTGTAACTCAGCTTTTGCCATTCTATAAAGAATGGACACATCTATTCTTGATTCTAACTTTAAAGTTTCTATCAACTGCCCTAATTGCCAAAATTATTTAAATCAGACTAACATCCTAAAACTAATAAGTCAGAAATTCAATTTATACAGCATTTTCTCTACAACTTTAATCTGCATGCTTATCTGCGTGAAACTTGTACAACAGAATGGTCCATCACCCAGGAAGTAATTATACCAAGTGATAGGCAGTGAGAGTCTGTTGGTGTCTACTCACACTAGGCCAAATAAATGAGTATGGCAATGACAAACATGAAACACACATCAGTAGCAGGAAGCAGTACTGGAATGAAGTCTCTGGGGTGGTGTTGCACCAGAGCTCACCCATCTCAGCTGAACAGCTTGGTGGGCAGTCTCCAGAGATCTCACTTGCCCACTGTAGCTCTTCCTGAACAGTGATCAACAGATCATTATTCAATGATCTGGCTATTTGTAACCCGATTATATGTTTTCTTAGCCATTAGAATATAAAATTGCTTTAAATCTATTAATGGATCTTCCTAAATTACATTACTTGAGATATGTTATTTTCATTTATCTGTGGTATCTTTAGAGGCACAAATTATTTTAATTTTAATTATGTTCCATTAATTTTCTTTCTTTTTTTTCCATAACTCTGATGGTAATATGTTATCCAAGAAACTATAACAATTTTATTGGCATGAAGAAATATTTAAGATACAGTTCAATATCCAAAACCATCAGGAAAATGCCAATAAAAAATTACTTTGAGATTCCATGTTACTCCAGTTACAATCATAAAGTTTAGTAGAACAATTGATAGCAAAGCTGACAAGGAAACATGAAAGAGGAATATATTTAACACCTGTGATGAAAGTGCAGATTATTTCAACCACTATGTAAATCAGTGGAGGGTCCTCTAGAAGTATGGAATTGACCTATGATGTGACCCAGCTATATATACCCCTAGACATATGTCCAATCTGTATTATTGGGGAGAGAGCTAGTTTGCTTTTGAGGAGTTGTGTCTGGTTATTCTATCATGTTCCCGTGTATATATCTATATCAATCCATATATAGAGAGCACATATTTTATTCAATGGTCAATGAGATTGTTTTCAAAAGAAGAATAAAGTTTGTCTACTTCTACCATGACAGGAGTTGTCAGATTGATTTCCATAGTAGCCGAACCACTTTACATTCCAACCAGCAATGAATAAATCTCTTTCTTTATATCCTAAGCAGCATTTATTGTCATTTAAGTTTAATGAACATTTTTACTAATTCTTTGAAAAATTCTAGATGCATACAATATATTTTGATCATATTCAACCCCTACTTCTCTGAAATACTCTAGTATCTAGCATCTATCCCCATCACCTCTTCCCAGTTGGGGAAGCAGCCGCTAAGGCCAATTTCCCAGATACTTACATGTTGATAGGCTTTCCCTCACGTACCTTTTCCCTCATGGTCACTCTCCCATGCCCTCCTAAAGGCAGAATCCCTCTTCTTGTCTCTGCATTTTTGCTGGGAATCCTAAAATTCCTGCCTTTATACCCCTGCTCATCCAATGGCCAATGGCTGTTTGTTAACCAGTCAGAAATGTTAGCAGGGAACTGCAGCAGACACATGAGTTCCCATGTAATCACAAATCAACTCCCCAAAATTGTGTATATCATATATGTCTTTCTGAATCTTCCAAAGGATGATATTCTAAGGTTCCTCCCATTTGCCAGCCAATCCCATGATGTATTTATTTTAAATAACGGAAGAGTATTCCATTACATAGATATAACTCATTTTCTTATCCATTATTCAGTTGAGGGACATATTGGTGGTTTCCAGTTTCTAGCTATTACAAATAAAGCTGCTGGGAACATGCACCAGCAAGGGCCTCTGTGGTATAGTGGGGCCTGGGGTGGAAAAATTTCCAGTTTGATGAAGAATTGCCAAAACTATTTCCAAAGTAGTTGTACAAGTTTACACATCCCACCCTCAGCAATATGTGAATGTCCCCCTAGATCCATATCCTCACCAACATTGTGGTATCCCTTGAGTTCTTTATCTTAGCTGGGATGAGAGTGTGAGATGGAATCTCAAGTCATTTTGATTTGCATTTCCATGATGTCTAAGGGTGCTGAACATTTCTTTAAGTGTTTCCTGGTCATTCAGGATTCCTCTATTGAGAAGCCCATGTATAGCCCTTCCCCCGCCCTTTTTTTGGCAATTGGGTTATTTCAATTCTTGATGTGTAATTTCTTGAGTTCTCTATATATTTTGCATATCAATCCTTGGTCAGATATAGGTTTGGTGATGATCTTTTCTCACTCTGTAGGCTATTGTTTTGTCTTATTGATGTGGAAGGATATTTCGTACTCAAATTTTGTTTTATAGTCTATTTTATTAGATACTGGAATGGTTTCAGCTTACTTCATGTGTCCATTTGTATAGAAAACATTTTCCAACCCTTTACTCTGAGGTAATGTCTATCTTTGTTGCTGACATGTGTTTCTTATATATAGCAGAATAAAGGATCCTGTTTTCTCATCCATTCTATTAGTCTGTATCTTTTTATTAGAGAACTGAGTCCACTGATGTTGACACATATTAATGACCAGTGACTGTTAATTCCTGTTATTTTAATGTTGATGGTATTAGTCTCTCTCTCTCTCTCTCTCTCTCTCTCTCTCTCTCTCTCTCTGTGTGTGTGTGTGTGTGTGTGTGTGTGTGTGTGTGTGTGTGCTTTCTTGATTTTGCTGGTACAGAATTACTTACTTCCTGTGTTTTCTTGGGTGTACTTATCCTTCCAGGGTTGGCTTGAGAGAATTCTCAAAAAGAAATATAATACTGCCTTGCTATAGGAGTTGCTACATCTGGTTTCATATGCCCACTGTTTTGCTTCTCATCCAAAGTCAACTCCATTGATTCCTAAGAATCTACCCCTTCTCAGGTCTCTAGCATATCCTAGAATTCCCTTCCACCCACCTGCAACCCTCAACCCTGATATTTGCACATTTTCATTCATTCTCCTGGTCCTCTGGCACTCTCTCCTGTCTTTCCCCCACACCTGATACTATCACCCCCATTTCCATCCTAAGCAGTTTTCTCCCTTCATCTGATTCCTATGACTTTTTTATTCCCAATTCTGAGATTCAAGTTTCCTTCTAGAGCCTTCCTTCTTGTTTAGCTTTTTTGGTCTGTGGAGTGTAGCATGAGTATCTGGTACTTCGTAGCTAACATCCAATATATGTTAGTATATACCACCCATGCACTTTGAGGTCAAAATTATTTCAAACAAGATGATATATTCTAGTTTCATCCATTTGCCTGCAAAATTCATGATGTCTTTTTAAAAAATAGCTGAATAGTATATTTTGTATTAGAACCGTGTTTTCTTTATTCATTTTCTATTGAGAGCCATCTGGTTTGTTTCCAGTTTCTGGCTATTACAAATTTCTCCACATCCTCAACAGCATGTCCTGTCATTTGAGATTTTGATCTTTGCCATTCTGATTTGTGTAAGAATTTCTTACAGTATCCAGGAACATCAGCCTATGGAAATCACCATGCACAATGGGACTGGGCCTTCGCACAAAGTCACTTACTAAGAAAATGACTTATAGACGTACCTACAGCCTGATTTTATGAAGGTATTTTCTCAATTACAGTTTCCTCCTCTCAGATTACTCTAGTTTGTGTCAGATGGACACAAATCCAGTGAGGACAATTTCTTTATTGTGCCCAGTTTGGGCAAGTTCCAGCAGTATAGGACACCACAGTCACCTACCACAAAAACCATGAAAAAGGTACTACAGCATGCTTATGATCCCATCTGAAAAATGTACTTTTCATGGATAGCAATATGTTCTTTAATTTGTCACCTGGATGTAGGACAACACTCCACTCACAGTATGATTCTTAGGTTTGTTCTTCTCTGTGTGCTGGATTTTCTAGATGTTTTGGGTTAGGATCTTTTTGCAATTCACATTTTCTTTGATTGTTGTGTCAATGTTCTCTATGGTATCTTCTGCACCTGAAATTCTCTCTTCTATCTCTTGTATTCTGTTTGTTATGCTTGCATCTATGGCTCCTGACTTCTTTCTTAGGTTTTCTACTTTCAGAGTTGTCTCCGTTTGTGATTTCTTTATTGTTTCTATTTCCATTTTTAGATCCTGGATGGTGTTGTTCAATTCTTTCAACTGTTTGGATGTGTTCTACTGTAATTCTTTAAGGGAGTTATTTATGTCCTTCTCACAGTCCTCCATAATCATCATGAGAAGTGGCTTTAGAGCTAGATCTTGGTTTTCTAGTGTAATGATGTATCCAGGACTTGCTATGGTGGGAGAATTTGGTTCTGATGACACCAAGTAAACCTGGTTTCTGTTGCTTCTGTTCTTTAGCTTACTTCCCACCATCTGATTATCTCAATAATAACCTGCCCTTGATATTTCTGATTGGAGCCTGTACTTCCTCCAATCCCAGTTGAGTCAGAACTTCTCAGAGTTCAGCTTCCCTTGTGATCCTATGATTCTGCGATCCTGTGATGCTGAGATTCTGGGTGTGTCAGAGTTCTTGGCAGTCAAGCTTCCTCTGAGACCCTGAGATCCTGGTGTGGCCAAGCTCCTGAGATCCTGTGCATGTTAGAGCTCCTGGAAATGGTACCTCCTCTGAGGACCATGGGCTGGTTCGCTGTGTTGGAAACCAAGGAAGACCAGTGCTGACCAGAGGGAACTTGAGCCACTGATCAGGAGGGGCTCCTGTGTCCATGCTCCACCTGGCCTCAGGCACTCCCAATTCTGTTTGAAGAGATGTTGTGCTCCACTCACCTATGATCCTAAGATCCTGGGTGTGGTAGGGCTTCTGTGGGGTGGAAAATCTTCTGGAGACCATGGGACTGTCTGCCATGTTCCAGCCCAAAGTGGCCCCTAGTTTTTTGTTAAGTAACTACTGATTTCAGGTGCATCACTATCCAGACAAGCAAGAAGTCTCTCTTCTAGTTCTCCCGTTTTCAACACACACACACACACACACACACACACACACACACACACACACACACACACACACACTAATTGGTTTTTAAAATAGTGAATTTTTATGGTGTTTTGAATGAAAAATATTGCCCATTGGTACTTGTATCTGAACACTTGGTCCTCATTCCCTGCCACCATTTGTACAGAGTTTGGAGCCCTTAGGAAGAAGATTCTTGCTGGAAGAAGGAATTACATAAAAAGTAGTTGGCTTTTAGAGGTTATACCCTTGCTCCAGTTACAGTTCACTTTCTCTGTGCTTCATGTTTGTAGTTAAAGATGTGAGCATTTGGATTCTTGACATTCTCATGATGCTTTTGTAACTGCCCTGCTTTCTGAGATGATGGACTCTTGTTACTCTGGAACACCAAGCCAACCAATGGAAACACGTTCTTTCTTCCAGAAGTTGCTTTTTGAGTGGTGTTTGCTTCTTTATTTATTTATTACACATAAACAGAATGTAATCAATATAAGACCTATTTGCTTTTCATAATCCTTAGTTTTGACTAACCCTCCCTAGCTACATTTTACCTCCTCCATCTTCCTGCTCAACAATTTCACTCCCAAGTCCCCTCTCTATTTTCATATCACCGATGTTGTAATAATTTTCATTGTTTAAGCCATCTCTTACCAAATGGCCTTTTCCTAGTTTATTTATTTATTCAGCTTTTCCTGGTTATTATTTGAAGCTGACATGCACATAAGAGAAAAAGTATATTATACTTATCTTTCTGAACCTGGGTGACCATGCTCTATATAATTTATTTTAAACTTTCATTCATTTATCCAACATTTTAGTTTGTCTGTTGAGAGAAGTAAAATGCCACTGTATATACTTATACCACATTTCCACTATCAGTTAATCAGTGAATAAGCATCCAAGTTGATTAAACTTTTTATTTGAATACCATCAGTAAGCATGGTTTAACAAGTATTTGAAGTAGGACAAAGAATCATCTGGGTATATAACCTTGTGATATTATGAAAGCAACTTCTATAAATACAGTGAAACCCCAGTAAAAAGTTTGGGGTGATTCTTGGCATACATAGGAAAAAAAGTCTTAAAATTTATATGTAATCACAAATGGTCAAGAATAGGCCAAATAATTTTAATGAAAATATTACTGGGGTTTAAGTGTCACAGCAGAAATTTCAAGTTATATTAAACAGCCATAGCAATGTATATACAGAGTGTGCTACTTGGAAAAAAAACAACCAAAAAACAGACATGTAAAACAATTATAGGATCCAGATATAATTCCACAGCAGAAAATCCACTTGAATTCTGACAAAAATATCAAAAATACAAATTTGAGAAAAGACGGCATTTTCAATTAATTGTCCTGAGAAAACTGTATATGAACATAAGGAAGAATGAAACTATATCCATCTCTATCTCCCAATATAAAACTGTACTCTAAATGGATGAAAGCTATATACTTTGAAAGTACTAATGGAAAAAATAGGGACCAACATTTCAATATATAGGCACAAGAAAAGATTTCTGAATTAGTAGTATAAAAAATAGAAACAATAATTGACAGATAAGATCCCATGAAATTAGAAAGCTTCTGTACATCACTGTACATCATAGGAAACTGTAATTGCATTAAGCTCCTGTCAACAGAATGGGAAAGAGATCTTTTTGGATTGTACTTATGAAAGAGGATTATAATGTAGAATATATAAAGAACTAAAATTAAAATCAGCCTGAAGGCAAATAAATTAAAATAGTGTACAGAACTGAACCAAGAAATATCAAGAGAGAAAATTAGTGTTCAACATCCAAAGCCATCAGGAAAATTGTGATTAAAAATTACTGAGAGATTTCATGTTTCCCCAGTCAAAAATCCACAAGGTTTTGGAGAACAATTGACAACAAAAGCTGACTAAGATGAACGGAAAAAAGATTTTTTTTTTTTTTGTATACTGGTGCTTGGATTGCCGATTGTTTCAACCACTATATAAATAAGTGTGGAGGGTCTTTATGAAGCATGGTATTGACCCACCATGTGACTCAGCTACATCATTCCTAGGCTCATGCCCAATCTGTATCCTAGGAAAGAAAAGGAGAACTAATTTGCTTTTGAGTTGTTGCCTGGAGTAGGTCTATCATTCTCCAACGGATGTCTCCACTCTCATGCCTATACATATTTACAGCACAAATTTAGCTTGATGGGTAAAAGAACAATTTATAAATAGCCATAATGATGGGGGTAACAGTTATATCCTGGAAGATTTAAGGGGAGTATGAATTGAATATCATCAAAATATATTGTTTGCATTTACAAATTTTTAAAGACTTAAAATGAAATGAGAATACATGCCATTGAAGATATAAAGAAAGAGAAACACTTATTCACTGTTGGTTGGCATTTAATGTGGTTGAGATACTATGGAAATCAATGTGAAGGATCTTATAAAGATAGTAATAGACTTGGCATTTGATTCACCTAAGTCTGGGTAGGAATTCTTGACATATACATTAAGTTTTTATAATTTACTATTTTAACTTCCACATTAAATATTATGAAGTTAATATTTTTATTAAATTCATTCTTTATTAATTTTTATATGTATGCAATGCATCCTGATGACTTTTATCCTTAATTCATTTTCCCCTTTAAACACCTATTAAACCTACCTTTCTGTACTGCCTGTAAGTCACCTTTCCTTGATCATACCATTTTGCTTTGATTTGTTTCCAACTGAGTTTAACCAAAGTAATCTAGTGGACCCTGAGTGGTAATTATCCTTAACGAAACTTTTCAAAGCTCTGAAATATTCAGGAATCAGAAACAACACAATCATCATGAATGACCTAGAAGTAGCTCTAGATAATAAGAGCATGAGTTCTTTGGAGGTGCTTTAAGAGCATAGAGGAAAGATGCTGCAGATGTGACTACCATCAATAGGACATCATAAGGAACTTGATGAATTTTTGTATTTTTTGGAGGCCAATTAGAGCTACTGATGGCCTGATGTGAAGAGTTACCTTCCAGAATCATAATCTCAGTTTTATGATTGCAGTTTCATGGGAAGCAATGGGAATTTAATTGGGTAAGGGAAATAATGGGAATTTATTCTTTGGAAGTCTTATTCTCTGTCCCTAATTTACTCTTTTCTTTTCAGGATAGATAGTGTTTTTAAAATATGAGTGTATTTAATATTTCTGACTAATATGTTATTATTCTGAAAACAATTTTACCAGTTTTGCTTTCTAGATATGAATTTATATTATATATTGATACAATAGCAAGATAATGTACTTCTGAATCTGCCATAGTAGGTTATGTGCTGGAGGCATACCATCCAATATTAGAAATAATTGAATATAAGAATTCTTTTTCTTACTTTGTTTGCTTTAGAGGCTTGTGTACACTGAATTCATTCCTGTTGAACAGAGTGTTTCTCATCCTCTCTAGTTCTTTTTAGAAGTAGGATCTGTGTTAACAAACAAGATATAACTCTATGTCCTTTAATATACTTCTAGAGATTTAGAAAAAAATCGTAGTAATATTTTGCATAGTTTATTTCTTAATAAAATTATTCTTTTGGATATCACAATGTCTGAAATCCTTAGAAATATATTTCATTAAATAGGCTAATTAAATAGAATATTGAGATAATCAAAAATGCTGGCCAAATGTATTTATTTTCTTCCATAAGATAACATATAAGTGAAATTGTTCTATATACATAGAACAGACACACTTATGAGAAGGCTTTGATGTTTCAACAAACTGATTAGTGGGTTGCATGCTATGATAAGCAGATGGTTCTCTATATCCCATATAGATGTTGTCCTTCATATGTTCCATTGTCTAAAACTTGTCCTGCTCTTGGAGACTTTAAATATAAACAGCAATAGATAGTAGTTATCTCAAAACTTGTGGTGGCCATACTTAGCAAGCTGAACTATTTGTCAGCCCTCTAACAAGAATTTTAGTAAAGAAAAAAATCAGTTTTGTTCACAAGAAAAAATTCTTTCAAGGAACTTATTTAGAGCAACTTTGACATCCTTATTCCTCAGGCTGTAGATCAAAGGATTCAGCATGGGCACGACAATGGTATAAAATACAGAGGACACTTTCCTTTGGTCCATGGAGTTGATTGATGATGGCTGCAGGTACATGAATGCAAGGGATCCAAAGAATATAGCAACTGCTGATATGTGTGAGCTGCAAGTGCTGAAGGCTTTGGACCTGCCTTCAGTGGATTTAATCCGGAGGATGCTGGCTATGATGAAGATGTAAGAGCTTAGAATTGTCAGAGTTGGAATAAAGATATTGAAAACACTGAAGCACAAAGCTAATACTTCATTAATAAAAGTATCAGAACAAGAGAGTTCCAGGAGTGGGGAAAGATCACAGAAGTAATGATTTATTACATTGGCCTTACAAAAATGCACTTTTAACATGAAGACTGTTTGAGTTGTGGCACCAACAAAAGCCATAATATATACTCCAAATATCATCCAGGAACAAACTTGATAGGACATTACAGCATTGTAAAGCAAGGGCTTACAAATGGCAACATAGCGGTCATATGCCATTACAGCTAACATGTGACACTCTGCAATAGTAAAAGTAGCAAAAATGCAAAACTGTGTCATACATTCAGGGTAGGAGATGATGTTCTGCACTGTCACAAAGTTCACCAACATTTTGGGAATAATGACAATGGACTGGCAGAGGTCAATGAAGGACAGACTGCTGAGAAAATAATACATGGGTGTGTGTAGTTGAGAACTGAATAGTATCAGGGTGATCATGCTGAGATTCCCCACCACTGTGACCACATAGATTCCTAGGAACAGGAGGAAGAGGGGCAGCTGCAGCCCTGGTTTGTCTGTTAAACCAGCAAGATTGAACTCAGTTACTCCGGAAAGATTTCCTTGGAACATTTTCTTCTGGGAGTTCTATAGAAAGGTGGGGGATATGAAATTGATATCTGTAATTTTATATACGTGAAGTGTTAAACAGAACTCTGTAGGCTTAGATTTTTCTAAACCCACTTTATTTAAGGTTCTTGAACACTACAACCTCCCTTCTATCTTAATAACCAGAGTTAGTGAAGAAAGAAGGCTACTAGGTTTTCCTTTTTCTGGACCTGTTTAAAAGTAGTTCTTTGTGGTGATTCTACTCTTCGTTGTCAGTATACCTGCAATCCAGTCAAATAGCAAATATCAAACATGAATCAGTAGCAGAATTTGATTCAAGAGAAATTTCAAGTTCTGCTAAATCTACGTCTGTCAGTAGTATGAAATAGCCAGAAACAGCCACCAATACCACAAGAAGATCATTGGCACGTGTCTCTCTACAAAGTAAAGATCATCGAAGACCATTGAAGTTTTGAATAGCTAGCAAAGACTAGCAAAATGCTTGATAGCCAGCAAAGACCAGCCAAGCATTGCACAAGCTTCCAGAAAAGTATCATATAACACCCTGAGTTCTTAAAGAAACCAGAAATTTTCACGTTAGAACTCAAGCTTTTATTTTGAAAGGCATCTTGTATTTTAACTCCCTAAGACATTAGCCCTATAAACACATGGAAGTTATAGATAAATATAAAATACATCTGTCCCCGAATATAATTTTTGCTATGAGAATGTTAGTAGTCAATCTGCTAAGGACTCCTCATGACTTATTTGTCATTCCCTGAAACATGGTACCAATTTTTTTCTATGTTATAATAAGAGCAGCATCCACACAAAGACAAATGACCACCACACACATACACAACCCTTGCAATAAATACTTAATGGTCATAATCTAAAGCCTTTCTCCATAAGGCAATCAACAATATAAGCTGAATTTTAATTAACATTATAGCAGAACTTCAAGTTAGGGCAATTAGGTGAGAAAATAAAATCAAAAGCCATAGTATGACATGAGATGTCAGGAAATTGTCAATCTATTAAAAAGTTACATATATAAATCATTGAACTTATGTGTTTCCTAATTACAATTCAGTGTAAGAAGAATGTTTTTCCAACAAATGGGCAATTAGATTTAGTTACATGTTAATACTTGATATCCAACTTTCCATACTTTGAAAAAATTAATGAAAAATGGATACTATAATATATACTATAGTATCTAAAAATAACATTTGAAGAAATACTTAGGTAGAATTTCATGCCCATGAAATTGGTGAGGATAAGATATCACAATCAAATGTTATGGAAAAAATTGAACATAATTAAAATTAATTTGTTCCTTAAAAGACACCATAGATAGATGAAAATAACAGATCTGAAGTAATGTATCTTAGGGAGAACAATTAATGGAACTAAAGGGATGTTATATTCTAATGGCTAAAAGACAAATAATCTAATTAAAAATAGCTAGATAATTTTAAAAATTAACCTTCCATTGGAGGTAGATAAATAACTATTAAATACCTGAAAATATGTGTACCATATAAATATTTATAGATATACATAATATAGGCATTAATGAAAGAAGAAGCCATGAATTTGAGGTAGAGCAAGGAGGTGTTTATTAGCGGACTTTAAAGAAGGAAGAGAAAGAAAAAATATATAATTATAATATAATGCCAGAAAATAAAAGAAGCAAGAGAAAAGATAATAAATGTCCAGATTCATACAGTCGTTCTTTGTCTCAGAGAATTCATGTGTTGGAAATTTATTCCTCCATGAAAACTTGTAGAGATGTGGGAATTTTAAAGGACAATAGGAATAGATTCACTGGTTATTATAGCCATGTAATTTAGTTCACTATCAGATCTAGTTTGCTTTTCTGCTGCTGTGATAAAATACTCTGACAGAGAGCAGCTTTGGGAAGAAAGGGTCTATTTTAGCTTATGGATTTTTGGGTTGTAGTCCCCCACTGAGGAAAATTAGGGCTGAAACTGAAGGAGGAACCAATGAAAAGAATCTATGGAAGAGTGCTGTTTATTGATTTGTGTACTGAAATATGTTCACTTAGCTTTCTTAATGTCTGGGGCTTTTGGGCTGGGCCTTCACATATTTATCATCTAGCAAACTATCTCTCATAGACCTTGCCTTGCCATAGGTTGACTTTTCCAAATTCGATTTTCCAACTCAATTGAGTTTCCTTTTTCTCAGGTGATTCTTGATGGTGTCAAATTGATAATAACAATGAACTACTTTGGGCACAAACTCAGTGGATGGGCCCAAGTCCCCCAGAGGACTCTTTATGCCACAGGTGCCCTAGCACATCCAGGATCTTAGATTCACTGGTGAGTGAAACAAACATCTGTTCCAAACCAATAGTGACTGGCCTGTGCCAGCAGCAGAGACACAGGAAACCTGCCTGACCAAGGGCACAGGTCCCTTCTGGTTGGCGCCAGCTCCAGGCCACTTTGGGTGGGAACTCAGCAAAGAGTCCCACATCCCCAGAGAACTCTTCATGCTGAAGGCCCAGGATTTTAGGATCACTGGTGAGTGAAACACATCTGTTCCAAACCAATCGTGAAGGCCCTTGGCAATATGAGCAAGGACACAGGTGTCCTACCTGACAAGCAGCTTGGGTTCTTTCCGATCTGTGCTGATTGACTTTGGTTTCGAACACACCAGACAGCCACAGGGTCCGCAGAGTGGACAGCATTTCCAGGCGCTGTAACATGCCCAAGATCTTAGGATTCTAGGATCCCAGGATACTAGGAACTTGGTCACACCAGGATCTCAGAGTCTCAGATGAAGCTTGACTGCCAAGAACTCTGACACATCCTGAATCTCAAGTTCACAGGATCCTGAAATCACAGGATGATAGAGAAAGCTGGAATCTGAGGAGTCCTGAATCAACCGGGGTCATAGGAAGGACAGGCTCCAATCAGATATATTGAGGGCAATAAGCACTGGAGATAATCAGATGGAAGGAGGCAAGCTTAAGAACAGAAGCAACAGAAACCAATATTACTTGGCATCATCAGAATCAAACTCCCCCACCATAGTAAGTCCTGGATAAACCATCACACCATAAAAGCCACTTCTCATGATGATGATGGAGGACTTTAGAAGGAAATACAGGAAAACACAGGTAAACAGCTAGGAGCCCTTAAAGAGGAAGCACAAAAATCCCTTAAAGAGTTACAGGAAAACACTACCAAACAGGTGAAAGAGTTGAACAAAACCATCCAGGATCTAAAAATGGAAGTAGAAACAATAAAGAAATCCCAAAGTGAGACAACTCTGGAGATAGAAGTCTTAGGAAATAAATCAGGAACCATAAAAGGGAGTATCAGCAACAGAATAGAAGAGACAGAAGAGAGAATCTCAAGTGCAGAAGATTCCATACATAACATGGACACAACAATCAAAGAAAATGGGAAATACAAAAAGATCCTAACTCAAAACATCCAGGAAATCCAGGACACAATAAGAAGACCAAACCTTAGGATAATAGGTATAGATGAGAATGAAGACTTTCAACTTAAAGGGCCAGTAAATACCTTCAACAAAATTATAGAAGAAAACTTCCCTAACCTAAAGAAAGATATTCCCAAGAACATAAAAGAAGCCTACAGAACTCCAAATAGACAGGACCAGAAAAGAAATTCTTCCCAACACATAATAATCAGAACAAAGAATGGACTAAATAAATATAGAATATTAAAAGCAGTAAGGGAAAAGGGTCAAGTAACATATAAAGGCAGACCTATTAGTTATACTTAGGCCAGACTTCCAGAGACTATGAAAGCCAGAAGATTCAGGACAGATGTTATACAGACACTGAGAGAACACAAAAGCCAGCCCATAATACTATACCCAGCAAAACTCTCAAGAAACCAAAGTATTCCAAAGTATTCCAAAGTATTCCATTACAAAATGAAATTCACACAATGTCTTTCCAGGAATCCAGCCCTTTCAAGGATTATAAAGGGAAAACTCCAACACAAGGAGGGAAATGACACCCTAGAAAAAGCATGAAAGTAATTCTTAAACAAACCTAAAAGAAGACAGCCACAAGAACAGCATCCCAACTCTTTTTTTTTTTCAAGACAGGGTTTCTCTGTATAGCCCTGGCTGTCCTGGAACTCACTTTGTAGACCAGGCTGGCCTCAAACTCAGGAGTCCACCTGCCTCTGCCTCCCAAGTGCTGGGATTAAAGGCATGTGCCACCACGCCCAGCCAGAATCCCAACTCTTAACAACAAAAATAGCAGGAAGTAACAATTACTTTTCCTTAATATCTCTTAATATCAATGGACTCAATTACCCAATGAAAAGACAGAGACTAACAGGCTGGATACATAAACAGGACCCAATATTTTGCTGCATACAGGAAACCCACCTCAGGGACAAAGACAGACACTACCTCAGAGTGAAAGGCTGGAAAACAATTTTCCAAGCAAATGGTCTGAAAAAGCAAGTTTGAGTAGCCATTCTAAATTCAAATAAAATCAACTTCCAACCAAAAATTATCAAAAAAGGCAAGGAGGGGCACTTCATATTCATCAAAGGTAAAATCTTCCAAGATGAACTCTCAATTCTGAATATCTATGCTCCAAATGCAAGGGCATCCACATTCATTAAAGAAACTTTAGTAAAGCTCAAAGCACACATTGCATGGCAAATAATAGTAGTGGGAGACTTTAGCATCTCACTCTCATCAGATCCTGGGAACAGCAACAAAACAGAGAGTTGCAGTGAAACTAACAGAAGTTATGAAACAAATGGATTTTTCAGAGATAAACAGAACAAGTTATCCTAACACAAAAGGATATACCTTCTTCTCAGCACCTCATGGTACCTTCTCCAATATTGACCATATAATTTGTCACAAAACAGACCTCAACAGATACAAAAATATTGAAATTCTCCCATGCATCCTATCAGATCACCATGGACTAAGGCTGATCTTCAATAACAACATAAATAATAGAAAGCCAAAATTCACGGGAAAGCTGGACACTCTACTCAATGATAACTTGGTCAAGAAAGAAATAAAAAATAAAATTAAAGACCTTTTAGAGTTTAATGAAAAAGAAGCCACAACATTTCCAAATTTAAGGGACACAATGAATGTGGAAAATTCATAGCCCTGAGTGCTGTCAAAAAGAAACTAGAGAGAGCAGACATTGGCAGCTTGATAGCACACCTAAAAGCTCTTGAACAAAAGGAAGCAAATTCACCCAAGAGGAGTAGAAGGCAGGAAATGATCAAGCTGAGGACTGAAATAAACCAAGTAGAAACAAAAAGAACTATACAAAGAATCAACCAAACCAGGAGCTATTTTTTTTTTAGAAAATCAACAAGATAGATAAACCCTTAGCCTGACTAACTAGAGGGCACAGAGACAATATCCTAATTTAAAAATCAGAAATGAAAAGGGAGACATAACAACAGAACCTGAGGAAATTCAAAAAGTCATCAGGTCCTACTACAAATCCTATACTCAACACAACTGGAAAACCTGGTTGAAATGGACAATTTTCTAGACAGATACCAGGTACCAAAGTTAAATCAGGATCAGATTAACATTCTAAAAAGCCCCATATCCCCTAAAAAAAATAGAAGCATTCATTAATAGTCTCCCAACCAAAAAAATCCCAGAACCAGATGGGTTTAGTGTAGAGTTCTATCAGAGCTTCAAAAAAGACCTAATTCCAATTCTCCTCAAACTGTTTTACAAAATAGAAACAGAAGGTTCTCTACCCAGTTCATTCTATGAAGCCACAATTACTCTGATACCTAAACCACAGAAAGGCCCAACAAAGAAACAGAACTTCAGACCAATTCCCCTTATGAATATTGATGCAAAAATACTCAATAAAATCCTCGCAAACCAAATCCCAGATCACATCAAAATGATCATCCATCATTATCAAGCAGGCTTCATTCCAGGGATGCAGGGATGGTTTCATATACAGAAATCCATCAACATAATCCACCATGTAAACAAATTCAAAGAAAAAAAACCCACATGATCAGCTTGTTAGATGCTGACTAAGCATTTGACAAAATCCAACACTCCTTCATGATAAGTCTTGAAAAGATCAGGAATTCAAGGCCCATACCTAAATATAACAAAAGCAATATACAGCAAACCTGTACCCAAAATCAAACTAAATGGAGAGAAACTTAAAGCAATCCCACTAAAGTCAGGGACTAGACAAGGTTGCCCACTCTCTCCCTACCTATTCAATATAGTACTTGAAGTCCTAGCCAGAACAATTAGACAATAAAAGGAGATCAAGGGGACACAAATTGGAAAGGAAAAAGTCAAAATATCACTATTTGAAGGTGATATGATAGTATATATAAGGGACCCTAAAAATTCCACCAGAGAACTCCTAAACCTGATAAACAGCTTCAGTGAAGTAGCTGGATATAAAATTAACTCAAACAAATCAGTGCCCTTTCTTTACACAAAGGATAAACATGTTGAGAAAGAAATTAGGGAAACAACACCCTTCACAATTGTCACAAATAATATAAATTACCTTGGTGTGACTCTAACCAAGCAAGTAAAAGATCTGTATAAAAAGAACTTCAAGTCCCCGAAGAAAGAAATGGAAGATGATCTCAGAAAATGGAAAGATCTCTCATGCTCATGGATCGGCAGGATCAATATAGTAAAAATGGCTATCTTGCCAAAAGCAATCTACAGATTGAATGCAATCCCCATCAAAGTTCCAACTCAATTCTTCAAAGAGTTAAAAAGGGCAATTTTCAAATTCATCTGGAATAACCAAAAACCTAAAATACCAAAAACTATTCTTAACAATAAAAGAACCTCTGGTGGAATCACCATGCCTGACCTCAAGCTGTACTACAAAGCAATTGTAGTAAAAACTGCATGGTACTGGTACAGTGATGGACAGATAGATGAATGGAAAGAATTGAAGACCCAGAAATGAACCCACACACTTATGGCCACTTGTTCTTTGACAACCCAATCACAAAAGAACTCATATGATATGCACTCACTCATAAGTGGATATTAGCCCAGAAATGTAGAATACCCAAGATACAATTTGCAAAACACATGAAACTCAAGAAGAAGGAAGACACAATTGTGGATACTTCGTTCCTTCTTAGAAGGGGGAACAAAATACCCATGGAAGGAGTTACAGAAACAACCTTCAGAGCAGAGCATGAATGACCATCCAGAGATGCCCCACTTGGGGATCTATCCCATAAACAACCACCAAACTCATACACTGGCAGATGCCATCAAGAGCCTACTAACAGGAGCCTGATATAGCTGTCTCCTGTGAGGCTCTACCAGTACCTGGCAAATATAGAAGTGTATGCTCACAGTCATCAAATGGATGGAGCACAAGGTCCACAATGAAGGAGCCAGAGAAAGTACCCATGAATTTGAAGAGATCTGAAGCCCCAATAGGAGGAACATCAACATGTACCAACCAGTACCCCCAGAGCTCTACCATCAATTTGGAACTATACCACCCATCAAAGAAAACACATGGTGGAACTTGTGGCTCTAGCTATATATGTAGCAGAGGATGGCCTAGTTGGTCATTGATGGGAGGAGAGGCCCTTGGTCCTGTGAAGGCTCTGTGTCCCAGTATAAGTGAATGCCAGGACCAGGATAGGAGTTGGGTGGGTTGGGGAGCAGGGGGAGGGGTGTATAGAGGATTTTTCTGAAGGGAAATTAGGAAAGGGGATAATGTTTGAAATGTAAATAAAGTAAATATCTAAAAAATAAAAATATTAAAAAATGAATTAGAACGTCTATCCTGTGTAAATAGAACACACAAATACCTCACTGTTAAATCACAACTTTCCTTTCTTTGTCTTCAAAATCTCAGGTTAATATCCTAATACTAAATATTTATATAAAAAGTAAATTTCTCCTGGTTTAAAAAAATTAACACTTTAAAAGTTCAAGGTCTTTCTAATAATTCAAATTCTCCTAACTGCAAAATTCTAAAAGGTTCAAAACTAATAAATGCATTTTTATGTTAACGTTAAAGAACTAGGGCATAGGAACAATTACACTTAGCAAACTCACACTCAGGTGAATATAAACCTTCTGGCTCAATGGTCAACATCTGGAACCCATCATGCTTTTCAGGGCAGCAAAAGCTTTAGTCATCTCATCTCTCTGTCTGTGCATCCACAGAACGCTCAACTTTGAGGGAAATCAGTCCAGGAACTGAAGAAGGAACCAAAAAGAGACTTCCTAAACAATTGTTTCAGATTCCCCTGGTTTTTTTTAACCCAGTCTATTTATTTATTTTAAAATTATTTAATTTGGGCAGGAGAAATGGCTCAGTGGTTAAGAGCACCAGCTGTTTTTCTAGAGGTCCTGAGTTCAGTTCCCAGCAACCACATGGTGGCTAACGACCATCTGTAATGGGATCAGATCTTCTAGTTTACTCGCATACATAAAATAAATAAATCTAATATTTTTTATTTCTTTTGTGATTATAGTATAATTACATTATTTCCTCTTTTCCATTCCTTCCTCCAAGTCCCTCAATAAAACCTTCCTTGCACTCTTTGAAATTTAAGACTTCCTTTCACATTGTTATTGCACACATACACATGCACACACACACACACACACACACACACACACATACATATATTAGTATATATATATATGTATATATATATATATCTGCATATATCCATATATAGTAGCCTCCATTCTGTTAATATTAGAAATGAATTTGTTATATGTAAAATACAAAACTTTAAAGGAAAATTTTCTCATTAAGCTTTGAGTACATAATTCTATGTGATAAAATTTAGATACTATACTCAATATAGCATTTTATAGCTTCGTTCTTCTTGTCATTATTATGGATGTATATTCATGGAACAAGTTCAGTTTTTCTCTCTCGGCCACTGTACTCTGTAAATCATTATCACATTCTCTATATATGGGTTTAACAATCATAGTCACCTTATACAAACAGAATCATTTAGTAATATTTTATTTTGTGACTGGCTTGTTTCACATAACATAGTGTCTTCCAGGTTCATCCACAGTTTTTAAAACTGAAAAGAATGCAGTGATGACTGAGAATCATTGAGAGCCAAGTAAAGTGCATCTAGAAATTTTGTTTTAGTATTATTATCTGATAGATTATAAAATTAATACATATGTTAGCATACAAAATCATGCTTAGTCACTGCATCTAAAAATATTTACCCAACTTCTTTTGTTCTTATTTGTTCTCCACTCATGCTGACTGGTCCCCAGGTTATTGTGATAGTTTTTGCTAAACCTGCTGAACTAATCTTTTACAATTGCTGGGTATGCTTTGTAAATAAAGATAAAAACAATAATTCTATAGTTATATTTGCTTAAGGAATATGAAAGATTATTCAGATATTGAGTGTTCTTGGCAAATTATTTCCCCAAATTTTATGTTTTAATTTCATAAAATATATACTACAATCATACATACTATATCTCAGCAGTTATGCAAATTATAAAGTTTGCAAAAATCATAATAAATAATTACACTTAGTATAATTATTCAAGCAATATTGTTTGAGTGTGACTGTAGAGTGATATAAATTTATTAACAATAAGCATATGCTATAGAGATAAACCATAGAGAGATGCATGATAGGAAGTACTTGCTCACTAAGCTATAATCTATAAGGAGAGAGAAAATTAATCTATGAGATGCATATTATGACTGAGCAGATCTACAGGAGCACAGCTGTTATGGTGGTTAGAATGGGTTTTCAAGTGTGGAAGCAAAAAAAGAAATAAGCTATGTTTGCACAATATCAATAATTTTGGATAGCAAAACACCAAACCATACTTTCAAATTGTTTTTTAAAAGAAATAATGAAAAATGAGGAAATAGAAACCCATAGTGTTTTCATATGATAATGTAATTTTATAAATATTATAGCTCATACACTGAAGTTTTTGGAAAAAATTGTAGATTTTTTTTTCGACAGTAACTTAAAACTATTATTTATATGGCCAATAATAAAAGTTTCTTTTTTATAATATGAATTGCCTTTTTAATATCACCTTAGTGGAAAGAGCTATAGCCACTGAAATTTATAGTGTAATAACAAAATTCTATCCAAGCATGGAAAAATCCTGGGAGAAATTTAATTCTCAAACATGAATGATATTTTCAGCTATCAGAAGAAAATTTCTATAATATCTGAAAAGTAGAGATCATGAGGGTCATCTGACAAATGAAAGTTAGGCCCTCACCTTTCCTCTACGTGGAGTCTTCCATCCCAGTTACATGAGTTGTAGATAGAGTGCTCCTTAAATGAAATGCCTCTTCATGTTTCTGATGCAAGTGATTCAAAATATAATCTTCTGCCTTATCTTTTTTTTATGGGATCAGAACAAAAATCTGAGTAGATTATATTCCTATTGTAAATCCGGTGCCAAGATTCCCCTCAAGTCTTCCAGAAGGATTTATTAAAATGATATTGTTTTCCCAGAAACTTTTGAAAATATAAGAGGCATCACAAACATGTTTAGAAGGAAACACTCTGAGAATTTCCTTCCACTGGGGATGAGATGCCCTGAGGAAACAGCAACTGAGGTCCCATATCATGCACTGTCTCATACTTTCATTTTGCCTCCCTAGAGTATAATTCTTTGTATCTGAAAAATCATTTCAATTATTGCATTTGGAGTCATAAACTGAAGTCTTGTGGCATGGTGAAGGATGACTCCATGAGAAGTTCCCATCTGAAAATAGTCTCTGAAATATATGAGGTCATTTTCACTGCTCCCCCTTTTAATTAATGTTTGGGGAAAATGTTTTATATTCATTATCAAAGTTGTCTCTTATATGTTCCCTTATTATTTCAAGAGTAATAAAGTTCCATGGAAGGGGCTAGAGATGGACATCTTGACCTTAGTAAATTTAGCAATTAGCAGAGATCGAAGAAATATAGGCAAAATAAATGTTGCAATATTCCATAAGGGTGCAGGGATAAAATTCTGGTGCCACGATTATAAAGAGATGAAATGGACCAGCAAATATATAGAAGAATGTATGATGGTGACTCCTTTCCTTTCCGTTTTTCTTCTCTATCTCTGTATCTGTCTCTGTCTCTGTCTGTCTCTCTGTCTCTGCCTGTCTCTCTGTTTCTGTCTGTCTCCTCTCTCTCTCTCTCTCTCTCTCTCTCTCTCTCTCTCTCTCTCTCTCTCTCTCTCTCTCTCTCTTTTTCTCTCTCTCTCTCAGCTAAAGACCAGTAATGGAAAGTTCTATACTAACATATCTGGTACTCATTCAGAATAGAACACTATATTAATGTTTTCTTTATTAGCTCTCAATTAATTCAAATTTGTGAATTATAGTTAAGTAATTATATATCATCTCATATATATATATACACACACACACACATACATACATATGAACACATGAGTATTTGTTTAGTGTGTTTAGTAAATAGAATCAGGGACACCAAAATAGCAATGAGCAAAACAAACTTCCATGAGTATAGCATGTTTTTAATTCTGTTATTCAATAAATGCATCCAGAGTTGATAGAAAATATGATTAACATTATTTCTGGGAGGTAAATTAGAAATGTTTAGAACATTTTCAGTACGGTAAACAATGCAGTGTTAAATTTCTTGAAGTACAAGATAACTACACATGCATACCAAAGGGGATTTCCAATCCACACATCTGAAGCTAATAAAACAAAAAATAAATGTGAAAGTTTAAAGTAAGATACATATTAAAATAGAAATTAAAGTCTTTGAGTTTACAGTGATTTAAACATGTGATTAAACAAACAAAGTTAAGACTCAAATTTATAGCACTCAATTCCAAGGAAATGTATTAAGTTCACCCTTCAGATTAATGGAGTACTATTGCTTCTTCCTTAGGAATGGGTTTCACTTGATCCCTTTGAAGGGGTCAGCTCAGGATCTTTGGAAATTTCCACCAGACCCGTCCCCTTCAGAAGGGAAAAGCTAATTATATTCCTCAGGAGGAATTTCTTTCTGGTCTAGTCTATTTGGACTTCTGTAGACTTCTTGGCTGTTCATGGGCATCACTTTCTTTAGGTCAGGAGAGTTTCTTCTAAAATTTTGTTAAATATATTTACCTGCCTTTTAAGTTAGGAATCTTCACATTCTTTTATACCTATTTTCCTTAGGTTTGTCTTCTTATTGTGTCCTAGATTTCCTGCTTGTTTTGGGTCAGGAGCTTTTTTACATTTTGCATTTTCTTTGACTGCTGTGTTAATGTTTTCTATGGAATCTTCTGCACCTGAGATTCTCTCTTCTATCTCTTGGTGGTGATGCTTGCATCTATGACTCCTGATCTATTTCCTAGGGTTTCTACCTCCAGAGTTGTCTCCCTTTGTGATTTCTTTATTGTTTTTATTTCCATTTTCAGATCCTGGATGGTTTTGTTCAATTCCTTAACAAGTTTGGTTTTGTTGTTCTGTAATTCCTTTACGGTATTTTTGTGTTTGCTCGTTAAGTGCTTCTACCTGTTTACCTGTGTTCTCCTGTATTTCTTTAAGGGAATTATTTATGTCCTACTTAAAGTCTTCTATCATCAACATGAAATGTGATTTTAAATCTGAGTCTTGTTTTTCCTGTGTGTTGGGGTATCCAGGGCTGGTTGTGGTGGGAATACTCGGTTCTGATGATGCCAAGTAGCCTTTGTTTCTTTTTCTTATGTTCTTGTTCTTGACTCTAGCCATCTGGTTATCTCTGATGTTAGCTGGTCTTGCAGTCCCTGACTGTACCTTGTTCCTCCTGTAAGACTGTGCATCAGCACTCCTGGGTCATCACTTCTCTGGGAGTAATTTTGGGTATGGAGAGCTGTGGCACAACATCAGCTCTGTGGTGCAGATGGAAATGGGAAGCATCCTATCCCAGCTCTTCCTCGGTTTTTGTGTCCTGATAGCAATTCTGTGAATAATAAACTCCTCTCACCCTCATCCACAGGGCACGGAATATTGATTAATTAACATTTAATTATGTGTTATACGTGAGCCATGCTGGAGCTTTTCAAGTGCTAATCAGATATAGTTACAAACAGGATATGGGAACCATGAAATCAAAAGTTCATATAAAGCATTAGAGTCTGAAAAGCAAAGCCAATGTGCTTGTCTCCTTTGTCCTTTCTTTTCTTTTTTCACTCTTGTTATGGTTTGTTTCTGTCTATATTGAGATCAAAACAGAAATTTTTGATACCGAATTTTAATTTCAGAATACTTTTACACACAGACAAGTCTTTGCAAGATTATTACAGAGATGCCTATATGCATTGTACTCTGACTTCTCTCCACTTATCATCACAATACTTCACTTATATTGAGGTAGCTGAGATTGGTACATCCCTGTTATCTATAATCCATGCTTTATTTAGATTTTCTTAGCATTTTACCTGATGTTCCTTCCTCTTCTGAAGAATTCCTTTTCTTTTTTTTTAATTGGGTATTTATTTAATTTATATTTCCAGTGCTTTCCCAAAAGTCTTCCACACTCTCCCACACCCACACCCACGCCCACCCACTCCCACCTCTTGGCCCTGACGTTACCCTGTACTGAGGCATATAAAGTCTGCACGACCAATGGGCCTCTCTTTCCACTGATGGCCAATTAGGCCATCTTCTGATACATATGCAGCTAGAGACATGAGCTCTGGGGGGGGGGGGGTTACTGGTAAGTTCATATTGTTGTTCTACCTATAGGGTTGCAGATCCCCCCCATCTTCCTGGTAACTTCCCCCAGCTTCTCCATTGGGGGCCCTGTGATCCAACCAATAGCTGACTGTGAGCATCCACTTCTGTGTTTCCTTGCCCCAGCATAGTCTCACATGAGACAGCAATATCAGGGTCCTTTCAGCAAAATCTTGCTTGTGTATGCAATGGTTTCAGCATTTGGAGGCTGATTATGGGATGGATCTCCGGGTATGACAGCCTCTAGATGGTCCATCCTTTCTTCTCAGCTCCAAACTCTGTCTCTGTAGCTCCTTCCACGGGTTCCTTGCTCCCAATTCAAAGAAGGGGCAAAGTATCCACACCTTGGTCTTCCTTCTTCCCGAGCTTCATGTGTTTCGCAAATTGTATCTTATAACTTGAGTATCCTAAGTTTCTGGGCTAATATCCATTTATCAGTGAGTACATATCATGTGAGTTCTTTTGTGATTGAGTTACCTCACTCAGGATGATGCCCTCCAGGTCCATCCATTTGCCTAGGAATTTCATAAATTCATTCTTTTTAATAGCTGAGTAGTACTCCATTGTGTAAATGTACCACATTTTCTGTATCCATTCCTCTGTTGAGAGGTATCTAGGTTCTTTCCAGCTTCTGGCTATTATAAATAAGGCTGCTATGAACATAGTGGAGCATGTGTCCTTCTTACCGGTTGGAACATCTTCTGGATATATCCCCAGGAGAGGAATTGTGGGATCCTCAGGTAGTACTATGTCCAATTTTCTGAGGAACCGCCAGACTGATTTCCAGAGTGGTTGTACAAACTTGCAATCCCACCAACAATGGAGGAGTGTTCCTCTTTCTCCACATCCTTGCCAGCATCTGTTCTCACCTGAATTTTTTATCTTAGCCATTCTGACTGGTGTGAGGTGGAATCTCAGGGTTGTTTTGATTTGCATTTCCCTGATGATTAAGAATGCTGAACATTTTATCAGGTGCTTCTCAGCCATTCTTTATTCCTCGGGTGAGAATTCTTTGTTTATCTCTGAGCCCCATTTTTTAATGGAGTTATCTGATTTTCTGGAGTCCGCCTCCTTAAGTTCTTTATATATTTTGAATATTAGTCTCCTTCTGATTTAGGATTGGTAAAGATACTTTCCCAATCTGTTGGTGGCCTTTTTGTCTTATTGATGGTGTCTTTTGCATTACAGGAGCTTTGCAATTTTATGAGGTCCCATTTGTAGATTCTCGATCTTACAGCACAAGCCATTGCTGTTCTATTCAGGAATTTTTCCCCTGTGCCCATATCTTCGAGGCTTTTCTCCACTTTCTCCTCTATAAATTTTAGTGTCTCAGTTTTATGTGGAGTTCCTCAATCCACTTAGATTTGACCTTAGAACACGGAGATAGGAATGGTTCAATTCACATTCTTCTACATGATAACCGCCAGTTGTGCCTGCACCATTTGTTGAAAATGATGCCTTTTTTCCACTGGATGGTTTTAGCTCCCTTGTCAAAGATCAAGTGAGCATAGGTGTGTGGGTTCATTTCTGGGTCTTCAATTCTATTCCATTGGTCTACTTGTCTGTCGTTATACCAGTACCATGCAGTTTTGATCACAATTGCTCTGTAGTACAGCTTTAGGTCAGGCATGGTGCTTCCACCAGAGGTTCTTTTATCCTTGAGAAGACTTTTTGCTATCCTAGGTTTTTTGTTATTCCAGATGAATTTGGAGATTGCCCTTTCCAATTCGTTGAAGAATTGAGTAGGAATTTTGATGGGGATTGCATTGAATCTGTAGATTGCTTTTGGTAAGATAGCCATTTTTACTATATTGATCCTACCAATCCATGAACATGGGAGATCTTTCCATCTTCTGAGAACTTTCATTTCTTTCTTTAGAGACTTGAAGTTCTTATCATACAGATCTTTCACTTCCTTAGTTGCAGTCATGCCAAGGTATTTTATATTATTTGTGACTATTGAGAAAGGTGTTGTTTCCCTAATTTCTTTCTCAGACTCTTTATCCTTTGTGTAGAGAAAGACCATTGACTTGTTTGAGTTAATTTTATATCCAGTCACTTCACTGAAGCTGTTTAACAGGTTTAGTTCTCTGGTGGAATTTTTAGGTTCACTTATATATAGTATCATATCATCTGCAAAAAAAGTGATATTTTGACATCTTCCTTTCCAATTTGTATCCCCTTGATCTCCTTTTGTTGTCGAATTGCTCAGTCTAGGACTTCAAGTACAATGTTGAATAGGTAGGGAGAGAGTGGGTAGCTTTATCTAGTCCCTGATTTTAGTGGAATTGCTTCCAGCTTCTCACCATTTCCTTTGATGTTGGCTACTGGTTTGCTGTAGATTGCTTTTATCATGTTTAGGTATGGGCCTTGAATTCCTGATCTTTCTAAGACTTTTATCATGAATGGGTGTTGGATTTTGTCAAATGCTTTCTCTGCATCTATTGAGAAGATCATGTGGTTTTTGTCTTTGAGTTTGTTTATATAATGGATTATGTTGATGGATTTCCATATATTAAACCATCCCTACATCCCTGGAATGAAACCTACTTGGTCAGGATGGATGATTTTTTTGATGTGTTCTTGGATTCAGTTAGCGAGAATTTTATTGAGTATTTTTGCATCGATATTCATAAGGGAAATTTGTCTAAAGTTCTCTATTTTTGTTGGGTCTTTATGTGGTTTAGGTATCAGTGTAATTTTCGCTTCATAGAATGAGTTGGGTAGAGTACATTCTGCTTATATTTTGTGGAATAGTTTGTGAAGAACTGGAATTAGATCTTCTTTGGAGGTCTGATAGAACTCTTAAAGAACTACTTTTAAGGTCTCAACTTTATAATAGTTTTAATGACATCTCAGTCACCTCTGGAGCCTACAATTCTAGAACTGCCTTTCTAGTTGTGAGGTTGTAGACAATGAAGGATGCTAAGCAGGTATTTTGTAGGATATCACTGTAGATCAGGCAGTTGTATTTACCCATGAGTTTTGAATGAGGACATATGTTTGATTTCTTTCTGTTATGGGAAGGCTATCAAAGCATATAGAAGGAAGGTAAATTTGTCATGATAGCATATCTAATAGCATTGAGTGCAACCCCACTTTTAAGGAAGAATTAGTCTGAAAGGAGGACTCAATTCAGAATTTTCTATTGTAAATTTGTGCCTTAAATACATTTATTTGTTAAATCATATATTTAAATCACATAATCACAGACATTAATTTCTATCTTCAAATATATTCGAATGTAACCTGCTCCGTTTATTTTTTCTTTAATTAGTTTCAGATGTGGGGACTGGATATTCTCTTTGATAATGTCTGTGTCCCTTTCATGTACTCTCAGAAATTTAACAATCCACTGGGCTTGCCACTGAAAATGTTTTAAATATCTTCTAAGTTTCATCCCTGAAATAATATTAACCATTTCTATTATTGGCTCTGGATAGTTTCATTGAATGACAGTATACCCACATAAGCTGGATTTTTCTCATGGCTACTTTGTTGAGTCTATTCTCTGAACACACTAAACAAGTAGCCATGTGTTTATACTAATTCCTTAAAGAGATACATGTGGAAATATATGTATTAATTAACTATAATTCACAAATTTTGTTCAATGATATCTCAAAATAATTATAAATATAATTTTTTTAGTCTGGATTAGTACTATATGAGCTAGTTTACAACTTTTTAATGCTTTTCTGTAAGTTCCACATTTAAAAAAAAGAAGAAAGAAGAAAGAAGAAAGAAAGAAAGAAAGAAAGAAAGAAAGAAAGAAGGAAGGAAGGAAGGAAGGAAGGAAGGAAGGAAGGAAGGAAGAAAGAAAGAAAGAAAGAAAGAAAGAAAGAAAGAAAGAAAGAAAGAAAGAAAGAAAGAGAAGGAGAAGGAGAAGGAAGGTGTCACCATTATCCATTCCAATTATATTAACTGGTCCATTTTGTCTCCTTGCTATAGTATTCCCAAAAGTTTCCCCCTACAGTCTATGGAAAACTTTTTTATCAACAAAATATATTAAATAAAGTAACTACAATATTTATTTTGTCTATATTTCTGCAAATAAATACTTATTGTCAAATTTACTAAGGTTAACAATACGTTCATCCCCAGCCCCTTCCATGAAACTCACATTACCCTTGAAATTATATAGGAACATAAAAGAGACAACATTTCATAATCATTACAAATTACTATTTATTACCCAGAAGTTAATTAAACCGGGGCAGAAGACAAGCAGTGAAAATTGCCTCATAAATTTCAAAGACTAGTTACAGATGAGAAGTTGCCATAGAGTCATCCTATAATCATGCCATGGGAATGCAGTATCTGGCTCCAACAACAATAATTGATACCATTTGCAAACACAAAAAATTATGCTCAGGGGAAGCAAAATGAATGTATCCACCAAAGCACAATGCCAGAAATATTAATCACTTTTTCCTGTGAGTATCTCATCTCCAGTAGGAAAAAATCCTTGGGGAATTTCCTTCTATACTCGTTTATGATGGCTCTTATATTTCAAACATCTCTGTGAAAATGATATTGGTCTTGTAAGTGCCTTTGGAAGACTTGAGGGGAGTCATGATATTGGATTTATAATAGTAACATAAAATTCTCAGAACATAAAATTTCTGTTCTGATTTCAAAATAAAAATGAGTCAGAAGATTTTATTTTAGATTATTCACTCCAAAAACTTGAAGATATATTTCATTTAAGGAGTATTTGACTAGAACTCATGTGTACTGGGATAGAAGTCTCTACATAGAGCAAAGGTGAGAGCCTAACTTTCACTTCTCCTGAAGTCTCTTAACATCAGAATGTCAGATGACCTTCAGGATAATCCCATAGTTATCATGATATACATATTTTTGAGATATTGTCGTGATATATGTTGCATATAATCTCAAAAAGAATTAATTTTAAAATATATGGGCTGAGATTTTTTTTTAAAAAAGGATTCTATAACAGCTGATTTAGGGCTCATTTAGGTTCATTCTTGAGTTCCTGGACTGATTTTCCTCAAAGCTGTGTGTTCTGTGGATGCACAGCAGGAGAACTGAGATGACAGAAGCTTCTGTTGCCTTGACAGCATGTGTGGGTTCCAGATGTTGAACACTGAGACCGAAGATTTCTATTCATGGAGTGTGGGTTTGATTAAGTATAAGTTTTTTTTATTCCTCAGTTCTTCACCTTTAAAACAAGAAAGCACTTATTAGTTTTTAATATTGCAGGAGCCTATAGTTAGGAAACTTTAAACTTTAAAAGAGACCTTGGATTTTAATGTGTTAAATTTTTAAAGACTGAGAGAATTTAACATTTATATGATATTTGGTATTATGATATTACCCTGATACTTTGAGGACAAAGAATGGAAAAGTTGTGTTTTATTGATGTATTTATGTGTTCAGTTTATACAGGATGGAAAGTCTAGGTAATTCTCATTATCAACTTAACACATTCTAGAGTTATCTGGGAAGAAGAAAATACAATTGAGTTGGAAAACTGACCTTGGAAAAAATGGCCTGCAGCAAGGTCTATGAATGTTTGCTAGACAAGGGTGTGAAAGCTAAGCCCACCTAGGAGAGAATCTTCTCTGGGCTGTAGCCCTGAGTTACATAAGAAGGCTAGATGAACACTCAGTATACAAGCCGATAAACCATATCCTTCCAATGTTTTTCTTCAGTTCCTGATTCAGTTGCTGCCCTAAAACATAAGCTGAAATAGCATTTTATCACAGCAACAGAAAAGCAACAAGAACAGATAGTCAACTCACTTGCATGGTTATAATAATTGATGAAGCTATTACTATTGTCATTTAAAGTTCCCACATCTCAACAAGTTTCTATTTATGAATAAATTTTCAATATATGAATTCTGGGAGACAAAGTATGCATGGATGGTCATTATCTTTCCTTTTGATTCTTTTATTTCCTGACACTATAATATAATTGTATCTTTTCCCCCTTCCTTTCTTCCCTCCAAGTTCTCAGATAAATTCCTCATTGCTTTCTCTCGAATTCATGGCTTCTTTTCTCATTCATTGCTATATTATCTTCATCTATATAAATATCTATGCATATATACAACCTGACTACTCTGTGCAATGTTACTTGCATCTGTGTTTTCAGGGCTGACCATTTGATGTTCAGTGTAGTCTTCTCTAAGGAATTACATTTCAAACCCATGTGTGTCATGAGACACAGAACTATGTGAACATGAAGCTCCTTACCTTTTAAAGAATTCTTTATTTATAAAGAATATAATACAATATACCCATTTATATTTTTATAATTTTAAAATTATAATACATTTATATGTTATAATAATACAATTTTATATTACATAATCTATAATTATACCATTATAATAATTGGTGTGCTCTTCTCTGGATAAAACTATTTCTCCTAGTCAGAATTTCTTAACTGTCCTGGCTCTTTGTGTAGAGTTGAAGTCTCATGTCTTTCCTCAGTCCACCTAACATGTCTAGTATTATTTTTCATTTTCAGCTCATGTTTAGGCAGTCATGCTTATCGTTAATGAAGGCAAAACTAAGATAACTGCTAAAATACATAAATCATATTTTGTGAAAACTAATATACTATCACCTCTGAGTTTACTTTAAGTCAGCAATAGCGATCACTAGGAATTCTTAAGCTTTTCTACAAAAATACAGAATTGGTCCAGAATGGGAATGCTTTCGTGTTACAGGACATAGCCAGCTGGAGACTTAGAAGAATACAGTTATGGGGCAGTAAATTGGTTCCATCAAGCATTGATTGTCGCAAGCAGAGCTACTCCAGAGTCTTTTGTGTGACTTTTGTATCAGTGCATTTTCTATTCTTGCAGATGTGCCTTAAGTATTGAAATTCCTTGGTCTTGTGATAACTGTCTGCCTTACAAGAGATCTTGAACTGTTTTATGAAATGTTTGTACTATTGTAAAACACCACCAATAATATGAGATTGTAAATTCCTTCCATCTTTGCCAGCAGGTATCATTTTATTACAACTCCTCCAATCAATGTGTAGTTTTCTTTCACATTGGTTTTTATTTAAAGATTTCTAATAATTGGTGATGGTACAAATATTATCAGGTGTTTTTGGTGATATATCTATCTCAACTAGGAGAGTCATTATTCAAATTATCTGGCAATTTAACTGGATTTTTTGTTTTCTTAAAAATTAAATTATAAAAGATCTTTAATTCTATTAATAGTTCTTCCTCAGATACAATACTGAGATTTGTTTCCCATTAAGTATGTTATTTTTTTTATCTATGGTGTCCTTTAAGGCAGAAATCATTTTTAATTTTAATTATACCCAATTAATTCTTTTTTTGGTCATAGTCTCTGATTATTCCAACTTTTCCAGGAAACTATCAAATATTCACAGGCATGAAGATCTCTTGTTGTATTTTTTTCAAATGTTGTTATATTAGCTATTATATTTAGTGATAGAATCCATGTCTCATATAATGAAAAGTAGAAATTCACTTTATTATATAATTTCATCTATTTGCTCATTGATTGGAAAACTGATCTTCCTCCATGTTATTTTCATGAAATACATAACTTTAAGAGCATATAGATGAAGGGTTTATACAGATTGATATATAATTTTAAAATTATATATTATATCATATATTATATATCATATATCATATATTATATATCATATATCATATATCATATATCAATCATATATCATATATCATATATCATATATCATATGTCATATGTCATATGTCATATATCATATATCATATATCATATATCATATATCATATATCATATATTATAAATTATAAATTATAAAATATATAATTTGCTTATATTTCATGGCACACCTGTATTATGAGAATATTGTAATGTTTAGTAAGTTTTCAAATGGGGAAATGTGAAACTTCCAGTGATATTCTTCTTCAGGTTTGTTCTGATCATTCCCAGCCACATTACATTTCTATGGGTATTATATGAACAATATATTGTTATTGGTAATGAAAGTATCTTGGATTTTCAGTAACATTACACTGAACTTTTAGACAAGTTTGGGAAGCATTGCCATTACACAAGGTTAAATCCTATGGTACATGAAGATGAGATGTTTTTCCACATATATAGTGATTTATCTTTGTCACTAATGTTGATAATTTCAAGAGCAATGTTTTATATTTCTTTAATTATTCCTAAATGTTTTAACATTTTTCGTGATATTTCAAGTGAAGTTTTACCATTTCTCAATTTCCTTAACGATCTTTGTTTTCAGTCTATGATGGCTTTTTAGATAAATTACCATGTTATTTTATTAAGGATTTCTTGGAATTTTATGCATAAAAAATTAATCCATATACATGTAAAGTTATTTTAATTATTTACTTTCAAATTTAAATCCCTTTTGATTTCAAGTTCTCATCTGATTCCCTAACATAAGCTACTGTTATAATGTTGATAACAATGTTCATTACCTTATGGTTTTATGTTAAAAAGGTTTTAGGTTGCCATCATCAAGTGTAGCAATGGTTGCAGGTCTTGTTGTAACATAGAAAAAAATTATTTCTCTATAGAGTGATTGGGAGAAGGACAAATAAGTCAAGAAAACTCCTTAGCAGACTCCACTGAATGTGTCTGACCCCTCAGTCATTGTCAATGGATTAAATACTAACATTCTCATAACAAAAATTATACTCACAACATATGTAACTTATCTTTAACTATAAGTGACATGTATTGGGAAGTATAATATCTTAGATTGGTAAAATGTAAGAATATCTGCCAAAAAATTAAAGATGAAAGTTTGAATTCTGTTTCTCACCTCATTGTATTGTAATATACTAGATAGTTATTTCACTTTATTCTTTTTCTACATAGAACCCAGAGAAGAAAATGTTAAAAGGAAATCTTTCCGAAGTGACTGAGTTCATCCTCGCTGGGTTAACAAACAAACCAGAGCTGCAGCTGCCCCTCTTCTTCCTCTTTCTAGCAATCTATGTGGTCACAGTGGTGGGGAATCTGGGCATGATCACTCTGATACTATTCAGTTCTCAACTGCACACACCCATGTACTTTTTTCTCAGCAGTCTGTCCTTCATTGACCTCTGCCAGTCCACTGTCATTATTCCCAAAATGCTGGTGAACTTTGTGACAGTGAAGAACATCATCTCCTATCCTGAATGCATGACTCAGCTCTACTTTTTTGTTACTTTTGCTATTGCAGAGTGTCACATGTTAGCTGTAATGGCATATGATCGCTATGTTGCCATCGGTAACCCCTTGCTTTACAATATTATGATGTCCTATCGAGTCTGTTCTTGGATGATATTTGGAGTATATATTATGGCTTTTATTGGTGCCACATCTCACACAGTCTGCATGTTAAGAGTGCATTTCTGTAAGACTGATGTAATAAATCATTACTTTTGTGATATTTATCCACTACTGGAACTCTCTTGTTCTGATACCTTTATTAATGAAGTAGTACTTTTATGTTTCAGTGTTTTTAACTTCTTGATTCCAACTCTGACAATTCTAAGCTCTTACATCTTCATCATAGCCAGCATCCTCCGGATTAAATCCACTGAAGGCAGGTACAAAGCCTTCAGCACCTGCAGCTCACACATCTCTGCAGTTGCTATCTTCTTTGGGTCTACTGCATTTATGTACTTGCAGCCATCTTCGGTCAACTCTATGGATCAAGGGAAAGTGTCTTCTGTATTTTATAGCATTGTTGTGCCCATGCTGAACCCTTTGATCTACAGCCTGAGAAATAAGGATGTCAAAGTTGCTCTAAATAAGTTCTTTGAAAGAAAGTTTTTCTTGTGAACTCACATTCATATTTAGAGGGCTAGCAAACAGTTAAAAGGGATAAGTAGGGCAACATGATATGAAATTACTGCCATCATTATTTATTTTATATATTGTTGAGGGCAGGACAGTTTTAGCAAATGAGATATATATGAAGGACAACATATCAGGGATATAGAGAAACATCTGCTTATCATAGCATGCATTGTATTAGTTAGTTTGTCAAATGCTCAAAAGCCTTCTTTGATTGATTCTGTTTATATGTTTATTAAAAAATGTTCCTTTTATTTGAGACATATTTATCTTATAGCGGAGAATAAATACTTATGGTTCAAATTCTTGATCATCTCACTATTCTATATGATCAGCATTTGTAACTAAACATATTTCTAAAGATTTCAGACACTGAGATCTCCAAAATAATAATTTTTTTCTTTTATTAGATATTTTCTTTATTTACATTTCAAATGTTATCCTCTTTCCTAGTTTCCCCACAAAAATCCCCTACTCCTCCCCCTCTCCCACAACCTACCCACTCCCATTCCTGGTCCTGGCATTCCCCTATACTGGAGCATAGAGCCTTCACATGACCAAGGGCCTCTCCTCCCATTAATGACCAACTAGGCCATCCTCTGCTACAAATATAGCTAGAGCCACAAGTTCCACCACATGTTTTCTTTGATTGGTGGTATAGTTCCAAGGGGCTCTGAGAGTACTGGTTAGTTCATATCAATGCTCCTTTTATGGGGCTTCAGACCCTTCAGCTCCCTCAGTATTTATCTGGCTCCTTCATTGGGTACTGTCTTTGTCAGGGTTTCTATTCCTGCACAAACATCATGACCAAGAAGCAAGTTGTGGAGGAAAGGGTTTATTCAGCTTACACTAACACATTGCTGTTCATCACCAAAGGAGTCAGGACTGAAACTCAAACAGGTCAGGAAACAGGAGCTGATGCAGAGGCCATGGAGGGATGTTCTTTACTGGCTTGCTTCCCCTGGATTGCTCAGCTTGCTCTCTTAAAGAACCCAAGACTACCAGCCTAGGGATGACACCACCCACAAGGGGACCTCCCCCTCGATCACTAATTAACAAAATGCCTTACAGTTGGATCTTGTGGAGGCATTTCGCCAACTGAAGCTCCTTTCTCTGTGATAACTCCAGCCTGTGTCAAGTTGACACAAAACTAGCCAGTACAATTGATCCTTTGTCAACTTGACACAAAAACACATCACTATTAAGCCTCAACCCTTACTTTCTTATTCATCCCCAATATCTAAATAACTAGCCGGGCGTGGTGGCACACAGGTTTAATCCCAGCACTCAGGAGGCAGAGGCAGGAGGATTTCTGAGTTCAAGGCCAGCCTGGTCTACAAAGTGAGTTCCAGGACAGCCAGGGCTATAAGGAGAAACTCTGTCTTGAAAGACAAAACAAAACAAACAAAAAAACAAAACAAAACAAAAAAAACAAAAAAAAGAAAGAAAAAAATCTAAATAACTTTAAAAGTCCCACAGTCTTTACATATTAAAAGTTCAATCCCTTTAAAATGTCCAATATCGTTTAAAATTCAAAATCTTTTCAAAATTCAAAGTCTCTTAACTGTGGACTCAAATAAAACACCTTCATTCTTCAAGAGGGTAAATATATCAGGGCACAGTCACAATCAAAAGCAAAATCAGACTCCAACCATCTAATATCTGGGATTCAACTCATGATCTTCTGTGCTCCTCCAAGTGCTTGGGTCACTTCTCGAGCCCTGCCCTTTGCAGCACACATCTTGTCTTCTAGACTCCAGCTGCCTGTACTCCACTGCTGCTGCTGTCCTTGGTGTTCATCTTATGGTACTGGCATCTCCAAACACTACAGTCTTCCACTGTAACTAGGCTTCACCAACAGCTGTGGGAACTAAAAGGGGGCCCTGAGGAAGAGAAGGAAGGGGGAAAGGCCCACACCCCACCAGAGTTCCACCTATGCTCTGGTCAGGTGGACGTGGGAGGGCTACCAGACTCTTTCCACTCAGCCCTGGGTGGGCATCCAAGCCTCTGACCCACTCTTGAGGGGGGGGTGGACAAGGGGCATCCCAACCTGGGAGCCCTGGGGCTACTCTCTAAAGACCCAGGGTTATGGGCGAGAGGGAAGAGGGAAGAGAAGTTCCCACACCGGTGAGAGTGAGCACAGCGGATCTTGACTGGAGCACAGGAAGGCCTTCCATCCGGAAATTTGAAACGGCTCATTAGGAGAAAGTCTATCCCATCCTCCAAGTGCAGTGGGCCTTGATGAGCAGAGACATTCTATGGTTTTAGAGCTTTGTTATAGAGAGGCAGGGGGAAAGAGAGAAGGTAGGAGAGAGAGAGGGAGAGAGAGAGGGAGAGAGAGAAAGAGAAGTCTAGAGAGTGAGAGGAGAGGAGAGAAGAATGAGAGAAGTGAGAGCTAAGAGAACAAAGGAAAGAAAGAGGAGTAAGAGGGTAAGAGTGAGAAGTAAGAGAGAGTGAGGAGAGAGACGAGTAAAAGAGCAAGGTGGGGCTGAACAGCCCTTTTTATGGCCTTTACTGTTGCTAGGTAACTGGGGAGGAGTTTAGCCTGAAGGTCAGAAGCTTGGGAGATTGCCTATGTGATTTCTAGCCATGCTTCTCTTGTAGGGGCTGTGGGGGGCCGGCAAGTTAGGCAGGAGCCAGAGTTCTAGGAGCATGAGGGAACACCTACCATGTCATGTAGGTGAATTATCATCATTCCCGGGTTCAGTCTGTGCATAGTCCAATGCCCCATAAACAGCCTCTCATAGGCTATCTTCATGGTGCCAAGCCTCAACTCCTTTGCATGACTCCTTCTGTCCTGAGCCATCAACTGCAACGGAGGCTGCACCTTCACCAATGGCCTTCCATGGCCTCTCACAGTGCTGAGCCTCAGATGCTCTGCATGACCCCTTCATGTCTTCAAAATTAGTACCACCTGGGTGATGTTTACACATTATCAAGTCCTGCTACAGCACAAAGTAAAACCTTGGTTATCTCTGAAACACAGCCTCTGTGCTCTCAGAAAAGACTTCCCAGAAAATTTCACCTCAATGATGTTGGTCTCTTCTTAATCACAGCTAATTTCTTAGCTCCAGCTAACCAACATCAATAGTTCCAGTAATGCAAAGTTTTCACTTTAGTAGTTCTGGTATCTTGTTCATCACAGCTGATTCTTCAGCCCCAACTAACCAGAACTACAGAATCTTCACAATCAAACTAGCAATGGCCCTGAAGAGTCTTTAATCTTCCCTCTGAAATTTCACAAGCCAGGTCTCCATCATCTGCACTATTCTCAACATTATCTTCCAAGCTCCTACACAACATCCCACAGAGCTCTTAACACTGAATAGATCTTCTGCCCAAAGCTCCAAAGTCCTTCCACAGTCCTTCCCAAAACATGTTCAGGTTGTCATAGGAATACCCCACTATGCTGGTACCAATTTATCTTAGTAATGGTTTCTATTCCTGCACAAACATCATGACCAAGAAGCAAGTTGTGGAGGAAAGGGTTTATTCAGCTTACACTAACACATTGCTGTTCATCACCAAAGGAGACAGGACTGGAACTCAAACAGGTCAGGAATCAGGAGCTGATGTAGAAGCCATGAAAGGATGTATTTGCTGGCTTCCTACCTCTGGCTTGCTCAGCATGCTCTCTTATAGAACCCAAGACTACCAGCCCAGAGATGGTCCCACCTACAAGGGGCCTTTCCCCCTTTATCATTACTTGAGAAAATGCCTTACAGCTGGATCTCATGGAGGCGTTTCCCCAACTGAAGCTACTTTCTCCATGATAACTCCAGCCTGTGTCAAGATAACACAAAAAAACAAGCCATTACAGGGAACTTGTGCTCCATCCAATGGATGACTGTGAGCATCCACTTCTGTATTTGCCAGGTACTGGCACAGCCTTACAGGAGATAGCTGTATCAGGCTCCTATCAGTAGGCTCTTGTTGGTATCTGCCTAGTGTCTGGGTTTGGTGGTTATTTATGTGATAGATCCCCAAGTGGGGCAGTCTCTGGATAGTCATTTCTTCATGCCCTGCTCCCAACTTTGTCTCTAGAACTCCTTCCCTGGATATTTTGTTCCCCATCCTAAAAAGGAACAAAGTATCCACACTTTTGTCTTCCTTCTTCTTGAGGTTCATATGTTGTGCAAATTGTATTTTGGGAATTCTAAAGTTCTGTTAATATCCACGTATCAGTGAATGCATATTATGTGTGTTCTTTTGTAATTGGGTTACCTCTCTCAAGATGATATCCTACAGATCCATCCATTTGCCTAAGAATTTCATAAATTCATTGTTTTTAATAGCTGAGTAGTACTCCATTGTGTAAATGTACCACATTTTCTGTATCCATTCTTACAAGTTGGAACAACTTCTGGGTATAGGCCCAGGAGAGGTATTGCGGGATCTTCTGGTAGTACTATGTCCAATTTTCTGAGAAATCGCCAAACTGATTTCCAGAGTGGTTGTACCAGCTTGCAATCCCACCACCATTGCAGGAGTGTTCCTCTTTCTCCGAATCTTTGCCAGGATCTGCTGTCACCTGAATTTTTGATCTTAGTCATTCTGACTGGTCTGAGGTGGAATCTCAGGGTTGTTTTGATTTGCATTTCCCTGATGATTAAGGATGTTGAACATTTTGTCAGGTGCTTTCCAGCCCTTCAATATTCCTCAGTTGAGAATTCTTTGTTTATAATAGCTCTGTACCCCATTTTAATGGGGTTATTTGATTTTCTGGAGTCCACCTTCTTGAGTTCTTTGTATTTATTGGGCATTATTCCCCTATCGGATCTAGGATTGGTAAAAATCCTTTTCCAATCTGTTGGTGGCCTTTTTGTCTTATTGACAGTGTCTTTTGCCTTACAGTGTCTTTTACCTTCATCTGGAATAACAAAAAACCTAGGATAGCAAAAATTATTCTTAACAATAAAAGAAAAGCTTTGCAATATTATGAGGTCCCATTTGTCAATTCTTACAACACAAGCCATTGTTGTTCTGTTCAGAAATGTTTCCCCTGTGCCCATATCTTCAGATTTTCCCCACTTTCTCCTCTATAAGTTTCAGAGTCTCTGTTTTTATGAGGAGTACCTTGATCCACTTAGACTTGAGCTTTGTACAAGGAGATAAGAATGGATTAATTCGCATTCTTCTACATGATAACCTCCAGTTGAGCCAGCACCATTTGTTGAAAATGCTGTCTTTTTTTCCACTGGATGGTTTTAGCTCCCTTGTCAAAGATCACGTGACCACAGGTGTGTGGTTTCATTTCCGGGTCTTTAATTCTATTCCATTGATCTTCCGGTCTGTCGTTATACCAGTACCATGCAATTTTTATCAAAATTGGCCTATAGTACAGCCTGAGGTCAGGCATGGTGATTCCCCCAGAGGTTCTTTTATTGTTGAGAATATTTTTTGCTATTCTAGTGTTTTTGTTATTCCAGATGAATTTGCAAATTGCCCTTTCTATCTCAGTGGAGAATTGAGTTGGAAATTTGTTGGGTTTTGCATTGAATCTGTAGATTGCTTTTGTCAAGATGGATATTTTTACTATATTAATCCTGCCAATCCATGAGTATGGGAGATCTTTCTATCTTCTGAGACCTTCTTTGATTTCTTTCTTCAGAGACTTGAAGTTCTTATCATACAGATCTTTCACTTGCTTAATTAGAGTCACACTGAGGCATTTTATATTATTTGTTACTATTGTGAAGGGTGTTGTTTCCCTAATTTCTTTCTCAGCCTGTTTTTCCTTTGTGTAGAGAAAGGCCATTGACCTGTTTGAGTTAATTTTATATCCAGCTACTGCACTGAAGGTGTTTATCATGTTTAGGAGTTCTCTGGTGGAATTTTTAGGGTCACATATATACTATCATATCATCTGCAAATAGTGATATTTTTACTTCTTCCTTTCCAATGTGTATCCCCTTTATGTCCTTTTGTTTAATTGCTCTGGCTAGGACTTCAAGTACTGTATTGAATAGGAAGGGAGAAAGTGGGCAGCCTTGTCTAGTCCCTGACTTTAGTGGGATTGCTTTAAGTTTCTCGCCATTTAGTTTCATGTTGGCTACAGGTTTGCTGTATGATGCTTTTATTATGTTTAGGTATGGGCCTTGAATTCCTGACCTTTCCAAGACTTTTATCATGAAGGGGTGTTGGATTTTGTCAAATGCTTTCTCAGCATTTAACAAGATGATCATGTGGTTTTTCTTCTTTGAGTTTGTTTATATAGTGGATTATGTTGATGGATTTCCATATATTAAACCATACCTGCATCCCTAGATGAAGTCTACTTGATCATAATGGGTGATCATTTTGATGTGTCCTTGGATTCGGCTTGCAAGGATTTTATTGAGTATTTTTGCATCAATATTCATAAGGGAAATCGGTCTGAAGTTCTCTTTCTTTCTTTTTTTTTTTTTTTTTTTTTTTTGAGTGTTGATCTGAATGTAATTTCTCAATGTGAGCATCAGACTTATAATACAGAAGAAAAACAAGGAAGCTAGGTGATACATCAGCCAAGGTTCATCGAGATGCATAAGCTCTTTACACAAAACAGAGAAAATGCATTACATAAAAGTTAACAGGAACCAGGCAGGGTTTACATGAAGTTCTCTTTCTTTGTTGGGTCTTTGTGTGATTTAGGTATCAGAGTAATTGTGGTGTCATAGAATGAATTGGGTAGAGTACCTTCTGTTTCTATTTTGTGAAATAGATTGAGGAGAATTGGAATTAGGTCTTCTTTGAAGGTCTGATAGAACTCTGAACTAAACCCCTCTGGTCGTGGGATTTTTTTGGTCGGGAGATTATTAATGAATGCTTCTATTTCTTTAGGTGATATGGGGCTGTTTAGATCGTTGATCTGATCCAGATTTAACTTTGGTACCTGGTATCTGTCTACAAAATTGTTCATTTCATCCAGGTTTTCCAGTTTTGTTGAGTATAGCCTTTTGTAGAAGGATCTGATGATGTTTTGGGTTTCCTCAGAATCTGTTGTTATATCTCCCTTTTCATTTCTGTTTTTGTTAATTAGGAAATTGTCCCTGTTCCCTCTAGTTAGTCTGGCTAAGGGTTTATCTATCTTGTTGAATTTCTCAAAAAAAAACAGCTCCTAGTTTGGTTGATTCTTTGTATAGTTTTTGTTTGATTGTTTGTTTGTTTGTTTGTTTGTTTGTTTTGACTTGGTTGATTTCAGCCCTGAGTTTGATTATTTCTTGCCCTCTACTCCTCTTGGGTGAATTTGCTTCCTTTTTTTCTAGAGCTTTTAGGTGTGCTCTCAAGCTGCTAGTGTGCTCTCTCTCTAGTTTCTTTTTGGAGGCACTCAGAGCTATGAGTTTTCCTCTTAGGACTGCTTTCATTGTGTCCCATAAGTTTGGGTATGTTGTGGCTTCATTTTCATTAAACGCTTAAAAAGTTTTTAATTTTTTCTTTATTTCTTCCTTGACCAAGGTATCATTGAGTATTGTTCAGCTTCCACGTGAATGTTGGCTTTCTATTATTTATGTTGTTATTGAAGATCAACCTTAGTCCTTGGTGATCTGATAGGATGCATGGGGTAATCAATGTTTTTGTATCTGTTTAGGCCTGTTTTGTGACCAATTATATGACCAATTATGTGATCAATTTTGGAGAAGGCACCAGGAGGTGCTGGAGACTGTGAGACCTTCTGCAAAGTTCATACCCAAGGTGACCTGGAGCTGGTGCAGACTGGAAGGGATGTGTGCTCCTGGTCAGGTGCGATTTCTGCTTCCCCCTGCAGGCTCAGGCCCCGAGCAATTGGATTGAAACCGATGTTGTATTCCACTCACCAGTGATCCTAAGATGGCATGGAGATTACTCTAGGGACAGTGGGACCTTCCGCTGAGTTCATGCCCAAGGTGACCCCCAAAATAATAATTTTATTAAAATAAAATTTGCAAAATATAATTCCTAATTCTTGTTAAATGTAGGAAACTGGATTAAAGGCCATGGAATGATATGAGTGATAACATAGCTTCTACCCCCTCCAAAAGAACCACAGTGGATGAGATACACACCTCTAAACAAGAATGCATACATACCCACAATTCTCTAAAGCAGGCTGGATGTAAGAATAAAATTTCTTATATGGGTCTGTATTTTCTAATATTTGTAGATATATTCAGCATGTTACTGAGCACAGCAGATCAGAAGTGAAGTATTTTACTATTGCATACACATGAAATATTTATTCGCACCTAGGAAGCAAAACATGTAAAAAAATTCTGTTTAATTCCATATCAGTCAGAATTGTTAAACATTCTCATATTTTTTAAAAACAAAGACTATTTATCCTCAAAAGAAAACACTGAATTAGAGACAGAGATGGAGACTTGTTAAAAAAAAAAGTCCCCATCATTTCTCTTACCTAATTAAATTCCACTGCTTCTCATTGAAAATGCAATCATACAACTGATTTAATGCTTCTGGGAGTTAATTGTACATATCAGACTATCCTGTACCTGTAAGTAGCCCCCCAAAATACATCATGTCCCTAATGATGCCCTCCTAGATGGAGCAGCATCTGTAGAATTATACTTGTCTCCTCTTATTTTTTTGGTTGTGAGCCTAGCCTTTAATGGCTGAGCCATCTCTCCAGCCCTACTTGTCTCCTCTTAAAGCGTCTCCAAAAAAAAAAAAAAAAAAAAAAAGTATATCCTTATTCTCTAGAGCTATAGCTATTTCCAGGTAATAAGTGATGATTGTGTTGTTTCTGATTCTTTAAAGCGTCAAAGTTTTGAACAATTTTAATAAGTACAATTCTCACCCAGGATTATCTAGGTGACCCTGTTTAAAATCTCTTGGATACAAAATAAAGCATAAAAGCATCTTCACAGAAAGAGGTCTTGTAGGAAGTATAGGATGATGGGGTAACTGGTGTTTGGGGGAAGAAAGTGAGGGGAAAAGAAGTGGGAATAAGAGAAATCAAGATGGATTATATTTATATATGAAATCACTAAAGAATGCATTTAATAAGACATCTTAACTTCATATTACATAATATGAATGTTCAAACACAAATCATTAAAAATCATATATGTATATATATATACATACATACACACAGACACACACATATTCTACCCCAATACATTCCATTCACAAATTCTTAGCCTTGGATTCCTAAATTATCACCCATCTCAGGGAGCATAGAAATGCTCACACAGTGAGGAGGCACAAAATTCCTTCACAGAGAAAAAGGTAGCCATATCATGATTGTCCTGTAAGACATTCCTGTTTCACACATATAAGCCTTGCTGCACATCTCAGTACCTATTTCTACGGGGGCCCTGTAAGAAATCCTCTCTGATTCCACTGGTCCCTGATTGGACACCTACTGTGTTGTGTGTGTAACATTTCCCTGGACTATGAGACCAGGCTCTCCAAGTAGAGGCCAAAGACTACATTCAACACAAATCTGGCTTAATAAAGTCTCTTGGGTTTGCTTACAGAAATAAGGACAAAATATTACTTATAGGATCACGAATGACTCAAAAGCAGCTGTATCACTACAAAGCCTACTATCATTGGCAATCCCTCATGAAAGTCACATTCCTTGAGCTCCCTGGAGGATTTGCAGTTAGCTTGATATGACTAAATCTCGTTCCCATGCCAGTTCTTACTGTTTATTTTACATAACCTTGGCGGTGAAGGGACATTTGAAAAATTATAAATTTGTTTAACATCCTGTGACTTATGAATTTCATATTTCCTGAATCCCAGTGAACCTTCCTTCAGAACTGAAACTTTCAATTTGGAGTAAAAGGTAACCCAGCAGCTGGTAGGACTGCTGAGTTAGACATAACTCCTGCCTTACATTGAAAGATAACCATGTTAGGACCTCAAAGACAGACACACTTGATCTCTTCATTCTTCTTCCCAACACGCTCACATTGACTGTGATCATTTGTATTTATTCACAATTTCCTGTTTGTTTAATTTGCTTATTAAGGATAACTGCCTGAACTTGGGCTGTGCTGTTCCAGGCTCTAACTAATTTTAATAAAATGCCTGATAGCTATTCTGTGAATAACAAACTCCTCTCACCCTCATCCACAGGACTGGGAATAATGATCAGTCAACATTTAGTTATGTGATACACCTAAGAATTGATGGAGATTTTCAAATGCTATTCTGATGCAGTTACTAATGGGACATGAGAGCCATGAAATATAAAGTTCTTATGAAGCATCAGAGTCTGAAATGCAAAGCCAATGTGCTTTTCTTCTTCTTGCTTTCTTCTCTTTTTTCACTGCTGCTATGGTTTGGTTTTTGTTAAGATTAATTTGGAAATATTTGATACTGAGTTTTAATTTCAAAATACTTCTACACACAGAAATATTTGAATGATTATTACAGAGATGCCTATATCCTTTGTGTTCTGATTTCTCTCCAGTTTTCACGAGAGCTCACTTATAATGAAATACCTGATATTGGCATATCACTGTTATCTATATTTCATGCTTTATTTAGGTGATTTTAGCATTTTATTTGATGTCTCCTTTCTCTTCTCAAGAATTTCATTTAAGGTCTCACCTTGATGATAGTTTTAATGACATCTCGGTCATCTCTGGAGCTTACAATTGTAGAACTGCCTTTCTAGTTGTGAGGATGTGGACAGTTAAGGATGCTAAGTAGTATTTTGTAGAATATCACTGCAGATCAGGCAGTTGTATTTTCCCATGACTTTTGAGTGAGGATATATGTTTTATTTCTTTTTGTTATGGGAAGAAAAAAAGCATGTAGAAGGGAGATACAGTTGTCATGACAATATATCAAAAGTCACCAAATGCACCCATATTTAAGGAAGGAGACATTGTACTCCATTTATATGAAAGGAGAACTCAATTCAGAATTGTGTATTATAAATTTGTGCCTTAACTCCATTGATTTGTTTGATCACATATTAAATCACTGGAGACTCAGAGACATTAATTTCTATTTTCATATATACTCAACTGTAACCTGCTGTATTTATTTTTTGTTTAATTAGTTTCAGATGTGGCAGTTGGAAATCCTCTTCAGTCATGTTTGTGTCATTTCATACATTCACAGAAATAGAACACTGTGTTGTTACCTGGCAGTGAAAATGTTCTAAATATATTTTATGTTTCCTCCCAGAAATAATATTAACCATTTGTACTATTGGCTGTGGACATTTTTATTGAATAACAGTATTTAAAACACAGTATACCCATGGAAGCTGGATTTTCTCATTGCTACTTTGGTGTCATTGAGTCTGTTCGCTGAACACACTAAATAAGTAGCCATGTGTTTATACTAATTCCATAAAGAGAGATACATGTGTAATTATATGTCTTAATTAACTATAATTCACAAATTTTGTTCACTAAAATCTTAAAATAACCATAAATGCACTGTTTTCTAGTCTGCATTAGTACCAGATGGATTAGTTTATAACGTTCCATTGCTGCTTTGTAACTTCCACATTTTAAAAAAAGGAGAGAAAAAAAGAAAGAAGGAAAGAGAGAGAGAGACAGACAGAGAGAGAGGGAGGGAGGGAGGGAGGGAGGGAGGGAGGGAGAGAGAGAGAGAGAGAAAGAAAGAAAGAAAGAAAGAAAGAAAGAAAGAAAGAAAGAAAGAAAGAAAGAAAGAAAGAAAGAAAGAAAGAAAGAAAGAAAGAGGAAGGGAGAAAGAAAGAGAGAGAGAAAGAGAAGAAGAGAAGAGAGGAGAGGAGGAGAGGAGAGGAGAGGAGAGGAGAGGAGAGGAGAGGAGAGGAGAGGAGAGGAGAGGAGAGGAGAGGAGAGGAGAGGAGAGGAGAGAAGAGAAGAGAAGAGAAGAGAAGAGAAGAGAAGAGAAGAGAAGAGAAGAGAAGAGAAGAGAAGAGAAGAAAAGAAAGAAAGGTGTCACCATTATGCAATCCCTATATATTAACTGGTCCATTTCCTCTCCTTGCTACAGTACTCCCTGAATTTTTCCCCTAAACTTTTATTGAAATTATTTTCATCAAAAATACATTAAATAAAGCAACTACAATACTAATTTTGTCTCTATTTCTGCAAACAATATTTACTGTCAAATTTACTAAGGTTAAAAATATGTTTGTCTCCATTCTCTTCTATGAAATTCATATTACTCTTGAAATAATATAGGAACATATAAAAGAAAATATTTTATAATGATAACAAATTATTATTTATTTCAGAGAAGTAAATTAAACAGGGGCAGAAGACGAGCAGTGAAAATGGCCTCATATACTTCAGAGATTATCTTCAGATGGGAAGTTGCATAGAGTCATCTTACAATCATGCCACGAGAATTCAGTATCTGGCTCTAAAGACAATAATTGATACTATTTGCAAACACAAAGAATTATGCTCAGGGGAAGCAAAATGAAAGTATTAACCTAAGCACAATACCAGAAATACTAATCACATTTTCCTGTGAGCTTCTCATCCCAGTAGGAAAAAAATCCTTCGGGAGTTTCCTTCTATACATGTTTCGATGGCTGCTATATTTCAAAATTCTCTGTGAAAATGATATTAGTCTTGTAATTGCCTTTGGAAGACTTGAGGGGAGTCGTGATATTGGATTTATAATAGTAACAGAAAATGCTCAGAACATAAAGTTTCTGTTCTGATTTCAAGAATAAAAATGAGTCAGAATATTTTATTTTAGATTACTCTCTCCAACAACATGAAGATATATTTCATTTAAGGAGTACTTGATGAGAACTCATGTGTACTGGGATGGAAGTCTCTACATAGAGCAAAGGTGAGGGACTAACTTTCATTTCTCATGAAATCTTTTAATATCAGAATGTCAGATGATCTTCAGGATAATCTCATAATTATCATGAGACATACACATCATGAGATATTGTCATGATATATATTCTATATAATCTCAAAAAAGAAATAATTTTAAAATAAATAGACTGAGTTTTACAAGGAAGGATTCTGTAACACCCAATTTAGCGGACTCTTTTAGGTTCCTTCTTGAGTTCCTGGATTGATTTTCTTTAAAGCTGTGTGTTCTGTGGATGCACAGCTGGAGAGGTTGGATGACTGATGTTTTTTGTTGCAACAAAAGCATGAATGGTTTCCAGATGTTGAACACTGAGCCAGAAGATTTATATTTGTGGAGTGTGGGTTTGCTTAAGTATAATTGTTTCTATGCCTCAATTCTTCACCTTTAAAATAAGAAAGCACTTATTAGTTTTTTTTTTTTATTTTTCAGGAGCCTATAGTTAGAAAACTTTGAACTGTTAAAGAGGTCTTGGATTTTAAAGTGTTAAATTATTTATAGACAGGGATAATTTAAAATTTATGCAATATTTCATATTATGATATTAACCTGAGGTTTTGAGGACAAAGATGGAAAAGGTGTGCTTTAATAGTGATGTATTTATGTGCTCGGTTTATACAGGGTAGAGAGTCTAGTTAATTCTTACTTCAATTTAACACATTCTAGAGTCATTTGGGAAGAAGAAAATTCAATTGAGTTGAAAAATTGACCTTGGAAAAATTGACCTGTAGCAAGTTCTATGAAAGTTTGTTTACTAGATGATGATAAGGCCCAGACCACCTTGGAGAGGACCTTCTCTGGACTGTAGTCCTGGGTTCTACAAGCAAGCTAGATAAACGCTTATCAGTACACAAGCCAATAAACAGTATCCTTCCATTGTTTTTCTTCAGTTCCTGCTTTTGTTACTGCCCTAACTTTCCTCAGTGGTAGACTATGACCTAAAGAAACATAAGCTAAAATAGTATTTTATCACAGGAACCGAAAAGCAAACTACAGCAGATAGTGAACTCAGTTACATGGCTGTCCTAATCGATGGACCTATTTCTATTGTCTTTTAAAATTTCCACATCTCAACAAGTTTCTATTTATGAAAAAAAATATGAATTCTGGGAGACAAAGAATGCATGGATAGTCATTATCATTCCCTTTGATTCGTTTATTTCCTAACACTATAATATAATTGTATCTTTTTCCCTTTCCTTTCTGCTCTTCAAGTACTTCAATAAATTCCTCATTGCTTTCTCTCAAATTCATGGCTTCTTTTCTCATTGATTGCTATATTATCTTCATCTATATAAAGATATATGCATAAATACAACCTGACTACTCTGTGCAATGTTACTTGTATCTGTGTTTTCAGGGCTGACCATTTGATGTTCAGTGAAGTCTTCTCTAAGGAATTACATTTCAAACCCATGTGTGTCATGAGACACAGAACTATGTGAACATGAAGCTCCTTACCTTTAAAAGAATTCTTTATTTATAAAGAATATAATATAATATATTCATTTATATGTTTATAATTTTAAAATTAAAATACATTTGTTATAATACAATTTTATATTACATAATCTATAATTATATCATTATAACAATTGGTGTGGTCTTCTCTGGGGCAAACTATTTCTCCCAGTCGGCATTTCTTAATTCACTGTCCTGGTTCTTTGTGTAGAGTTGAAGTCTCATGGCTTTACTCAGTCCACTTGACATGTCTATTATTGGTTTCCTTATTCAGCTCATGTTTAGGCAGCCATCCTCATTGTTAATAGAGACAAAAATAAGAGATTTGTTAAATACATAAACTCTATTTTATAGAAACTAACATACTACCACCTCTGAGTTTGACTTTAACAATACCAATCTCTAGATACGCTTAAGCTTTTCTACAAAAATACGGAATTGGTCCAGAATGGGAATGCTTTTGTGTTACAGGACATAGCCAGCTGGAGACTTAGAAGAAAACAATTAAGGGCAGTAAGTCCATTCCATCCAGCATTGGATGTTACAAGCAGTGCTACTCCAGAGTCTTTTGGATGACATTGTGTCAGTGTGTTTTCTAGTCTTGTAAATGTTTCTCAAGTATTGAAGTTCCTTGGACATGTGATAACTGCTTTGCCTTTTCAAGAAATCGCAGTTTTCTGAAAATTTTGTACTATTTTAAAACCCCACCAGTAATATGAATAATTTACTCACATCTTTTCCAGCAGTTGCCATTTTCTTCTTCTTCGTTTTTATTAATTTTTTAAAACTTTTTTGTTGGATATTTTATTTATTTACATTTCAAATGTTTTCCACTTTCCAGGTCTCCCCTGTGGAAACCCCCTATGCCGTCCTCACTACCCTGCCTCAATGTGTACTCTTTGGTTAGTGGTCAAGTCCCCAGGAACCCCGGGAGGTCTGACCAGTTGTTTATGGTGCACTGTTGCTTGCCACATAAGGCTGCAAACCCCCTCAGCTCGTTCAGTCCCTTCTCTAACTCCTCTATTTGGGACCCCACACTCAGTCCAACCTCTGTATTTGTCAGTCTCTGGCAGGGCCTCACAAGAGACAGCCGTATCAAGCTCCCATCAGCAAGGACTTTCCGAAATCCACGATAGCATCCAGGTTTGGTGACTGTATAAAAGATGGATCCTCAAGTGGGGTAGTCTCTGGATGACCTTTCCTTCAGTCTCTGCTCCACATTTTGTCTCCATATTTCCTCCTGTGAGTATTTTGTTCCCCCTTCTAAGAAGCATTGAACCATCCATATTTTGGTCTTCCTTCTTCTTGGGCTTCTTACAGTCTGTAAATTGAATCTTGGGTATTTCAAAATATTGGACTAACATCCACTTTATCAGTGAGTGCATACCCTGTGTGTTCATTGGTGACAGAATTACTTCACTCAGGATATTTTCAAGCTCCATCCATGTGCATGCAAATTTAATGAAGTCATTGTTTTTAATAGCTGAGTAGTATTCCATTGTGTAAATATACCAAATTTTCTGTTCCCATTCCTCTGTTGAAGGACAGCTGGGTTGTTTCCAGTTTCTGGCTATTATAAATAAGGCTGCTCAAATACAGTGGATCATATGTCCTTATTTCATAGACGTTGGAGCATCTTCTGGGTATATGCCCAGGAGTGTTATAGCTGGGTTCTCAGGTAGTACTATGTCCAATATCCTGAGGAACCACCAGACTGATTTCCAACGTGCTTGTACCAGGTTGTAATCCCACCAGAAGTTGAGGAGTGTGCCTCATTCTCCACATCCTTGCCAGCATCTTCTGTCACCTGTTTTTGATATTAGCCAATCTGACTGGTGTGAGGTGGAAACTCAAGGTTGTTCAATTTGCATTAACCTGATGACCGAGGATGTTGAACATTTCTTTAGGTGCTTATCAGTCATTGAGTTTCCTCAGTTGAGAATTCTCTGTTTAGCTCTGTTCCCCATTTTTTAAAAGGGTTATTTGGTTTTCTGGCATCTAACTTCTTTGTATATATTGGATTAGCCCTCTATCAGATGTTGGGTTGGTAAAGATCTTTTCCCAATTTGTTGGTTGCCATTTTGTCTTATTGACAGTGTCCTTTGCCTTACAGAAGCTTTGCAATTTTATGAGGCCCCATTTGTCAATTCTTCATCTAGAGCATAAGTCATTGGTGTTCTGTTCAGGAGATTTTCCCCTGTGCCCATGTGTTCAAGGCTTTTCCTCACTTTCTCTTCTATTAGATTTAGTGTATATGATTTTATGTTGAGGTTCTTAATCTACTTGGACATGAGCTTTGTACAGGGAGACAAGAGTGGGCAAATTTTCATTCATCTAAATGTAGACCACCAGTTGAGCCAGCACCATTTGTTGAGAATGCTTTCTTTTTTCCACTGAATGGTTTTAGCTCCTATGTCAAAGATCAAGTGACCATAGGAGCATGGGTTCATTTCTGGGTCTTTAATTCTATTCCATTGATCTTCTTGCCTGTCCCTGTACCAAAACCATGCAGTTTTGTTTTGTTTTGTTTTGTTTTGTTTTTGTTTTTTTTTAATCATTCTTGCTCTGTATTACAGCTTGAGATCAGGGATGGTGATTCCCCAAGAAGTTCTTTTATTGTTGAAAATAGTTTTTCACTATACTGGATTTTTTTGTTATTTAAAATGAATTTGAAAATTGCTCTTTCTAACTCTATGAAGGATTGACTTGCAATTTTGATGTGGATTGCATTGAATATGTAGATTGTTTTTGGCAAGATGGACAATTTTACTGTATTAATCCTGCCAATCCATGAGCATGGAAGACCCCATCTTCTGAGGTCTTCTTTGAATTGTTTCTTCAGAGACTTGATTTCTTGTCATACCCATCTTTCTCTAGCTTAGTTAGAGTCACACCAACGTATGTAATATTATTTGTGACTATTGTGAAGGGTGTTGTTTCCCTAATTTCCTTCTCAGACTGTTTATCCTTGGGTTAGAGGAAAGATGGTGATTTTTTTTTTTTTTTTTTTTGAGTTTGTCCCAGCCTGCAGGACAGTCGAACAGGGTCTGAGGAACCACTTGTGGAGAGAATAAAGGGCGAGAAACACAAGGATGGACAGCAAGTTTGATTGATCAAGCTGTCAAAATTTTATTATTCCCAGGCAGGTTTTATGCCCAGAGAAACAGGGTATGGGGAGGGGGATGACGCAGAATCGCTTTCTTTCTGGAAGAACGCACCTGTTCCCAAAAGCAGGATATTGGCTAGGTAAAAAGTTCAGCAAGAGAAACAGAACTGTATGGGTTACTAGGTACCTGTGCACAAGATCTATAGTTATTTGTTCTTAACTGGGGGTAATACTTTCCCATAGAGGCCTCAACTTTTTCCCACAGAAATCTCAAATAAGCTAGTACTTTTCCACTAAGGCCAAGACTTTGTAAGTAAGCATTTATGGCTGACAAGGCAGTGAACATTCAAACAGGGATGCTCCCAACATGAGTTAATTATATACTTAGCAACTTTGCTGAAGTTGAGTGTCAGGTTTAGGAGTTTTCTGGTGGGATTTTTGGGGTCACTTATGTATACTATCATATCATCTGCAAATAGTGATATTATGACTTCTTTTCAAATTTGTATCCCTTTGAGCTCCTTTTGTTGGCTAATTGCTCTGACTAGGACTTTGGGTACTAAATTAAACAGATAGGGAGATAGTGAGCAGCCTTGTAAAGTCCCTGATTTTAGTGGGAGTGCTTCAAGTTTCTCTTTATTTAGTTTGATGTGGACTACTGGATTGCTGTATATTGCTTTCACAATATTTAGATATAGGATTCATTTCCTGATCTTTCCAAAACTTTTACCATGAAGGGATGTTGAATTTTGTTGAATGCTTTCTAAGCATCTAATGGAATGATCATGTGTTTTCTTTTTTCTTTGAGTTTGTTTAAGTAGTGGATTACATTGATGGATTTGCATATATTGAACCATCCCTGCATACCTGAAATGGAGCCTACTTGATCATGATGGATAATCATTTTGATGTGTTCTTGGAATAGGTTTGTAAGAATTTTTTGAGTATTTTGGCATTGATATTCATGAGGGAAATTGGTCTGAAGCTCTCTTTCTTTGTTGGTTCTTTGTGTGGTTCAGGTACAAGCATACTTTGGCTTCATAGAACGAATTAGGTAGTGTTCCCTCTGTTTCTGTTTTGTGGAATAGTTTGAACAGTATTAGGTGTTTTTAAAAGGACTGACAGAATTCTGCACTAAACCCATCTGGTCCTGGACATTTTTTGGTTGGGAGACATTGAATGACTGCTTTTATTTTTTTAGGGGTTATGTGACTGTTTAGATTGTTTATCTAATCCTGATTTAACTATGGTATTTGATATCCATCTAGAAAATTTCCATTCCGTCCAGATTTTCCAGTTTTGTTGAGTATAGGCTTTTGTAGTAGGACCTGATGATCTTTTGGATTTCCTCAGATTCTGTTGTTTTGTCTCCTTTTTCACTTCTGATTTTGTTTATTTGGATACTGTTCCTGTCTAGTTAGTGTGGCTAAGAGTTTATCTATCTTGTTGATTTTCTCAAAGAACCAGGGCCTGGTTTTGTTGATTCTTTGTATAGTTCCTTTTATTTCTATTTGGTTGGTTTCAGCCCAGAGATTGATTATTTCCTGCTATCTACTCCTCTTGTGTGTATTTGCTTCTTTTTGTTCTACAGCTATCAGGTGCTATGTTAAGCTGCTATTGTATGCTCTCTCCAGTTTCTTTTTGAGGGACTCAAAGCTTTGATTTTTTTCTCTTAGCACTGTTTTCATTGTATTCCATAAATTTGGTTATGTTGTACCTTCATTTTCATTAAATTTTAAAGTCTTTAATTTCTTTCTTTATGTCTTCCTTGACCAAGTACTGCATTGTTTAGCTTATTCAGTAGGGCATTGTTCAGCTTCCATGTGTATATGGGTTTCATTGTTTCTGTTACTATTGAAGACCAGCCTTACTCTGTGGTGACCTGATAGGGTACATGGGATTATTTCATTCTTCTTGGATTTGTTGAAACCTGTTTTGTGACTGATTATATGGTCAGTTTTGGAGATGGTACTGTGAGGTGCTGAGAAGAAGATATATTCTTTTATTTTAGAATGAAATGTTCTATAGATATCTGTTAGATCCATTTTGTCCATAACTTCCATTAGTTTCACTGTGTCTCTGTTTAATTTCTGTTTCCATGATCTGTTCATTGATGAGAGTGGGGTGTTGAAGTCTCCCACTATTATTGTATGAGGTGCAGTGAATGCTTTGAGATTTAGTAAAGTTACTTTTATGAATGTGAGTGGCCTTACATTTGGAGCATAGATGTTCAGAATTGAGAATTCTTCTTGATAGATTTTTTTCTTTGATGAGTATGAAGTGTGATTCCTTATCCTTTTTGATAACTTTTGTTTGAAAGCTGATTTTATTCAATATTAGAATGGCTACTCGGCTACTCCAGCTTGTATCTAGGGGCCATTTACTTGGAGAATTGTTTTATAGATCTTTACTCTGAAGTAGTCTCTGTCTTTGTCCCTGAGGTGCATTTCATGTATGCAGGAAAATGTTGGCTCCTGTTTATGTATCCAGTCTTTTAGTTTATGTCTTTTTAGTGGGGAATTGAGTCCTTTGATGTTGAGATATTAAGGAATAGTGATTGTTGCTTCCCCTTATTTTTGAAGTTATTTTTATGTTTGTGTAGCTATCTTCTTTTGGGTTTGTTGAAAGAGTTCTTTCTTGCTTTTTCTAGGGTGTAGTTTCCCTCCTTTTGATGGTGTTTTCCATCTATTAAGCTTTGTTGGGCTGGATAGATATTGTGTAAATTTAGTTTTGTCATGGAATATCTTGCTTTCCCCATCAATGGTTTTTGCGAATTTTGCTGGGTATAGTAGCCAGGATTTAAGCATTTGTGTTCTCTTAGGGTCTGTATGACATCTGCCCAGGATCTTCTGGCTTTCATAGTCTCTGTTGAGAAGTCTGGTATAATTCTGATAAGTCTGCCTTTATATGTTACTTGACCTTTTTCCACTACTGCTTATAATAGTCTTTCTTTGATTTTTTTGTATTTGCTGTTTTGACTTTTATGTGATAGGAAGAATTTCTTTTTTGTCCAATCTATTTGGAATTCTCTCCGGTTCTTATATGTTTATGGATATCTCTTTTTTTAGATTAGGGAAGTTTTTTTCTATAATTTTGTTGAAGATATTTACTGGCCCTTTATGTTGGGAATCATCACTCTCTTCTATACCTATTATACTTATGTATAGAAGAGATCCTTTGGTCCTCTCATTGTGTCCTAGATTTCCTGCATGTTTTAGGTTAGAGTCTTTGCATTTTGCATTTTCTTTGACTGTGGTGTTATTGTTTTCTATGTTATCTTCTGCACCTGATATTCTCTCTTTTATCTCTTGTATTCGGTTGGTGATGCTTCCATCTGTGACTCCTGATCTCTTTTCTACGTTTTCCATCTCCAGAGTTGTCTTCTTTTGTGATTGTTTTCTTTCTATTTCCATTTTTAGATCCTGGATGGTTTTGCTCAATTCCTTCACAAGTTTGGTTGTGTTGTCTTGCAATTCTTTAAGGGACTTTTCTGTTTCCTCTTTAAAGGCTTCAAGCTGTTTACTTGTGTTCTCGTGTATTTCTTTAAGGGTGTTATTTATGTCCTTCTTGAAGTCCTCTATTATCATAAGATGTGACTTTAAATCAGAGTCTTGCTATTCTGGTGGGTTTGGGTATCCAGGGCTCACTGTGATGGGAGAACTGGGTTCTGATAATGCTAAGTAGCCTTGGTTTCTGTTGCTTACATTCTTGTTCTTGCCTCTAGCCATCTGGTTATCTCTGGTGTTATCTGTTCTTGCTGTGTCTGACTGTGGCTTGCCCTCCTTAAAGCCAATGTGTCAGAACTCCTAGGAGATCTGTTCTCTCTGGGAAGAATTTGGGTATGGACAGCTGTGGCCCAGGGTCAGCACTGTGGTGCAGAATGATCCTGTCCCTGTCTGTTCTTAGGTTCCTGTGTCCTGATAGTTCTGGGCAGGTCCTTCTTGGGCCAGGATTTAAGCAGAAGTGGTAGTCTTACCTGTGCTCACAGGCATGTCAATACTCCTAGGGATCCAGCTCTCTCCTGACTGTATCTGGTATTGAGAGCTGTAGCACAGGATTAGCTCAGGGCACAAAAGGAACCTGGAAGGACCCTATCCCATGCTGCTCCTCAGTTCCTGTGTCCTGGGGGCTCTGGGTGGGTGCCTCTGAGCAGAGGTGGTGGTCTTACCTATGCTCACAGGTGTGTCCACACTCCTGGGACTCTGTCTCTCTCCCAGTGGTATTTGGGTGTGGAGCATTCTGGCACAGGATCCAGCAGTTACCATTTTATAGTAACCCCTCCAACCAATGTGAAATTTTGTTTCACTTTGGTTTTTATTTAAATGTTTCTAATAATTACTGATGGTACATACATTTTCAGGTGATTGTTGGTGATTTATGTATTTCAAATAGAAGAGTCATTATTCAAATTATCTGGCTATTTTTATCTAAACTATTTGTATTCTTAAACAATAAGATATAAAAGTTCTTTAATTCTATTCTCCCTTAGATACAATACTGAGATGTGTTTCCCAATGACTATGTTATTTTTTCATAAATCTAGGATATCCTTTAAGGCAGAAACTATTTTTAATTTTAATTATGCCCGAATAATTTTTTTTTGGTTATAGTCTCTGATTATGCAAATTTATCCAGGAAACTATCACAAATTTCATGGGCATGAAGATCTACTGTTGCATTTTTTCAAATGTTATGTTTAACTATTATGTTTAGTGATATCATCCATTTCTCTTATTATGAAAAGTAAAAATGTACTTTATTATGTAACTTCATCTATTTGTCCATTGGTTGGAAAATAGTCTTCACCATTGAATTTTTATGAAATGCATAACTTCAACAACATAAAGATATAGGGTTTCTTTACGCATTGATAGTTTCCTTATAGTTCATGGCATTCCAATATTATGAGAATATTGGAATGTTTAGTAAGTTTTCAAATGGAAATCTTGAAACTCCAAATGTTATTCATTTCCAGGTTTGTTCTGAACATTCCCAGCCACATTGCTTTTCAGTGAATATTATATGATCAATATATTGGTATTGGTAATGAAAGTATCTTGGATTTTCATTAGCATTACACTGAACTATTACACCAGTTTGGGAAGTATTGCCGTTACACAAGATTGAATCTTGTGATTCATGAAGATAGGAGGTTTTTCCATGTATGTAATGATTTAACAATGTTGATAATTTCAAGTGAAATGTTTTATATTTCTTTAATTTATTGTTAAATGTTTTTAACACTTTTTATGATATTTCAAGTGATTTTTTTAATGTTTTCTAAGTTTTCTTAATGATCTTTGTTCTCAGTCTATGATGGCTTGTTAAATAAATTACCATGCTATTTTCTTAAGGATTTCTTCGAATTTTATGTATAAAAAAATAATCCATATACATGTAAAGGTATTTTCATTATGTACTTTCAAATTCAGATCCCTTTTGATTTGAAGTTTCCACCTGATTACCTTAGGGTTCTGTTATATTGATGAAAGTACAACTTACTTAAGTTGTTCATTGTCTTATGGAGAAAGGTTTTAGGTTGCCACCATTAAGTATAGCAACAGTTGTGGATGTCTGTGGTGGTCTTTTGCCTTTGGTGAATGCTGCTCTTATTGTAACATAGAAAAAATGTATTTCTCTATAGAGTTATGGGGAGAAGGACAAATGAGTCATGGACACTCCTTAGCAGACTCCACTGAATGCATCTGATCAGTCTTTCATTGTCCATGGAATAAGTCCTAATATTCTCATAGCAAAAAATATACTCACAGACAGAAGTAACTTATCTTTAACTATAACTGGCATGTGTTAAGCAGTCCAATGCTTCAAATTCTAAAATTTAAGATTATCTGTCAGAAAATTGAAGATGCTTACCAAAGTGAAAGCTCGAATACTGTTTCACACCTCAGTATATGCTAAAATACTAGATAGTTATTGCATTTTTGTCTCTTTCAACATAGAAACCAGAGAAGAAAATGTTAAAAGGAAATCTTTCTGAAGTGACTGAGTTCATCCTCGCTGGGTTAACAAACAAACCAGAGCTGCAGCTGCCCCTCTTCCTCCTCTTTCTAGCAATCTATGTGGTCACAGTGGTGGGGAATCTGGGTATGATTATCCTGATATTACTCAGTTCTCACCTTCACACACCCATGTATTATTTCCTCAGCAGTCTGTCTTTCATTGACCTCTGCCAGTCCACTGTCATTATTCCCAAAATGTTGGTGAACTTTGTGACAGTGAAGAACATCATCTCCTATCCTGAATGTATGACTCAGCTCTACTTTTTTGTTACTTTTGCTATTGCAGAGTGTCACATGTTAGCTGTAATGGCATATGATCGCTATGTTGCAATCTGTAACCCCTTGCTTTACAATGCTGTAATGTCCTTTCAAGTCTGTTCCTCAATGATATTTGGGGTATATAGTATAGCTTTAATTGGTGCCACAACTCACACAGTCTGCATGTTAAGAGTGAATTTCTGTAAGGCAAATGTGATAAATCATTACTTCTGTGATCTTTTTCCACTCCTGGAACTCCCCTGTTCTGATACTTTTATTAATGAAGTAGTAGTTTTATGTTTCAGTGTTTTTAACATCTTTATTCCCACTCTGACTATTTTAACCTCTTACATCTTCATCATAGCCAGCATCCTCCGGATTAAATCCACTGAAGGCAGGTCCAAAGCCTTCAGCACCTGCAGCTCACACATATCAGCTGTTGCTATCTTCTTCGGTTCCCTTGCATTCATGTACTTGCAGCCATCATCAGTCAGCTCCATGGACCAAGGGAAAGTGTCCTCTGTATTTTATACCATTGTTGTGCCCATGCTGAATCCCTTGATCTACAGCCTGAGAAATAAGGATGTCAAAGTTGCTCTAAATAAGTTCTTTGAAAGAAAGTTTTTCTTATGAAAAAAAGACTGATATTTCTTTACTAATATTCATGTTTAGAGAGCTAGCAAACAGTAGAAAGGGCTAAGTATAGCTAATGATGTGAAATTATTGCCATCACTGTGTGTTTTTTTTTAATGTTGACAAGGGCAGGACAGTTTTAGTCAATGGGACATATGAAGAACAACATCTATATGGGATATAGAGAACCATCTGCTTATTATAGCATGCATCACACTAGTCAGTTTGTGAACTCTCATAAGCCTTCTTTTGAATGATTCTGTTTTATGTATCTAGAACAGTGTTCCTTTTATGTGAAATATATTTATCTTATAGCAGAGAATAAATACATTTTGCCCAAATTTTGATTATCTCAATAGTCTATATAGCCAGCATTTGTAATGAAATATATTTCTAAAGTATTCAGATATTGTGATATCCAAAAATAATAAATTTATTAAAAAGTAAAATATGCAAATTTTTTCTTTCTTTTATTCCCCCTCACTTTACATGCTGATTGCTGTCCATCTCCAGGTCATTCCCTTCATGATCCATCCCCCTAACAATTCCCTACCCTTCTCCTCTAAGTTGGTGGAGGCCACTCCTGGGTATCCTTCTGCCCTGGCACATCAAGTTTCTGTGGTTTTAGGGACATCCTCTCCCCCTGAGGTCAGACAAGGAAGCCCAGCTAGAGGGTCATACCTAATTTTTGTTAATTGTAGATCAATACAATGTATTGCAAGAAATATTAAAAAGTAATCCATACTACTGACAGCATGGCACTGGCAGACAGGCCGGCCTATTTGCAGCCCAGCAGATTCTCTGAATCAGAACTCTGAAATCTCTCCACTCAGCTCACAAAATTTCCATCGTGGGCTGTAGCCATGCATGCCCCATATTTCCAAATTCCCATAGCTAGTTGGAACCCAGTTAAGTCATAGTGTGAAGGAAGGCACCACTCAATCTTAGTTTAGAATCAACAGGAAACACAATCGCTGTGCGCAGAAACTAGCATCCTAATGCTTTAAGCTACTTAACTGTCATTCTCCCCCCTACCCTCTTCCTCTATCAACCCAGAAATCCCGCCTACTCATTGCCCAGTGATTGGTTTCTTGAAATCTTTATTCTGTAGGGGAAGGTTCTGCCACAATCATATAGCAGGTTGCACAGGTTATTTGGGTCTGTGAGAAACAGACAATCACCAAGTGGCCTGGAGACATCCTAGCCTACAAGGAGCACCTCAAGTCCATTATCTATTAATTTGCTTCTTTTATTTCCTGACACTATAATATAATGCCTAATATTTGTTAAGTGTGGGGAAGTATTAAAGGACGTGAAGTTATATGAGTGGTGACTTAGCTCATACCCACTCCCAAAAAACTGCAGTGGATGAGATACACACCTCTAAACAGGAATTCACACATATGTGCAATTCTCTAGAGCAGAGTGGAAAACCAAAAGTTCTTATATGGGTCTGTGTTTTCTAATATTTTAGGTATGTGTCCAGTAGATTGAGAAGTGCATTATTTACCATTGCATACACCTGAAATATTTTTCTTATTTAGAAAAAAACTCATAAAAGTTGTTTTTCTGGTTGTTGCCATTTTGGTCAGAAATATTAAATATCTCATATTTTAAAAAAGACTATCTATCTGCAAAAGAAAATATTGCAATAGGGACAGAGAAGGAGATTTGAAAAAAAATCTCCATTATTTCCCTTTCCTAATTAAACCCTATTACTTCTTCTTTGAAACTACAATCATAAAACTGATTTTATATTTCTGAAATATAGTTTTGCATATCAGGTAATCTTAGTATCTCTAAGTAGCCTCCAAAATTCATTGCTTTATGTAATTCCCTCCTAGATGGGGCAGCATCTGTGGAATCACTCTTGTCTCCTCATAAAGCATCTCCAAAGAAGGCGTTTCCTTATTATCTAGAGCTACCTCCAGGTCACAGATTACAATTGTGTTGTTTCTGATTCCTTAAATGTTCAAAGCTTTGAATAGTATTATTAATAATAAATTTTTACAATCCCTCCTTCCATTACCCCTTACATTCTTCTAAGAGAAGAGGGAACCTCCCTTTGGTACCATCCTGGGACATCTTGTCCCAGCTGAACTAGATACAACCTCACCTGCTGATGCCCAATCAGGCAGTTCACATAGATCAAGGGGATACAGTGTCAGGCGACAAAGTCCAAGACAGCCCCTACTCTACTTGTTAGGTGAACCCACATGAAGACCAAGATGCACATTTGCTGCACATGTGCTGCAAATGTTCCTCTCTTGCATGTTCTTCAGTTGGTGGTTCAGTCTCTATGAGCACTCACAGTCCCAGGTTAGTTGACTCTGATAGTCTTCAAGTGATGACCTTGACCCCTCTGGCTAGGCCATTTCTCTCCCCAAATCTTTCACAAGGTTCTCTGAGCTCTGATTGATATTTGGCTTTGGGTCTCTGAATCTGTTTCCCTCTGTCAGGAGACAGTTATTCTAGATTCCTGTCTGCAAACATAGCAGAGTGTCAGGAGATGGCTCTCTCCCATGAAATTGGTTTCAAGTTGGGACAGTCTTTGGTTGACTACTTCCCTGGTTGTAAATCTATTTTACGAGATATTAGAATGGCTACTCCAGCTTGCTTTTTGGATTCATTCGCTTGGAAAATATTTTTCCAACCCGTTACTCTGAGATAATGTTTACTCTGAGATAATGTGTATCTTTGCTGGTGGAGTATGTTTCTTACATACAGCAGAATGATGCATCATGTTTACGCATCCATTCTATTATCCTGTGTCTTTTTATTGGAAAATTATGTCCAGTGATGTTAAGAAATATTAATGACCAATGATTATTAATTCCTATTATTTAGTGCTTCTGGTATTAGTGTGTATGTGTGTGTGTGTCCCTTATTTTGTTTTTGCTGATATGGTCTTATTCAGTTTTTGTGTTTTCTTTGATTTAGTTAACCTGCTTGGGCTTGAGTTTTCTTTCTAGCATTTTCTGTAGGGCTGGATATTTGTATATATGTCTAAATTTGACTTTGTCTTGGGATATCCTGTTTTTTCTATCTATGGTAACTGAAAGTTTTGCTGAGTCTAGTAGTCTAGTTTGGCATCTGTGATCTCTTAGAGGCTGTAAGGCCCCTCTAGCATCTAGAGTTTCCATTGAAAAATTAAGGTGTAATTCTGATAAGTCTGCTTTTGAGTGTTATCTACCCATTTTCCCTTGCTGGTTTTAAATACTTCCTTTTTTCTGTAGATTTTGTTTTTTGATTATTTTGTGCCAGGGGGATTTTTTTTTTTTTTTGTGGTCCAATCTAATTGGTGTTCTATATGCTTCATGTATGTTCATAGCCATCTCTTTCTTTTTACTGGGAAAGTTTTCTTCTATAGTTTTGTTGAAAATATTTTCTGAGCCTTCAAGTTGGGACTCTTCATGTGATTCTATTCCCATATATATTAGGTGAGGGTTTGTTACAGTATCTCAGAGTTCCTGGATGTTCTCAGTTAGGAAATTTTGGTATTTAACATTGTCATTTACTGATACATCAATTTGTTCTGTTGTGTTTTCTATGCCTGAGATTCTTTCTCCCTTTCTGGAATGATGTTGTTCCATTTCTCTTCCCTTGGTTTTCCATCTCAAGGATTCTCTCAGCTTGTGGTTTTTTTGTTTGTTTGTTTGTTTGTTTTTTTGGGTTTTTTTGTTATTGTTTTGTTTTGTTTTGTTTTTCTTGCTTCTATTTCCATTTTCAGGTCTTAAACAGTTTTATTGATTTCCTTCACCTGTTTAATTGTATTTTACTGTATTTCCTTAAGGGATTTATTTATTTCCTCTTTAAAGGCCTCTACCTGTTTGATTGTATTTTCCTGTATTTCTTTGATATATGTATTTATTACCTCCTTAAAGTCCTTTGTTATCCTTATAAGATTAGATTTAAGGTCATTTTCTTGCATTTCAGGAGTCATAGGATATACTGGGCTTACTACACCAATATAGTTGAATTCTGGTGGTGCTGTATTGTCCTGGCTTTTGTTGATTGTGTTCCTATGCTGGTCTTAATTAATCTGGTTCTCCCTGGATGTTCCTGGTATAGCAGATATTGGAAAGTGGGAGCCTAACCTGGATGTTCCTGGTGCAGCACATTTCTGGTGCCCACACCCCCCTCCTTGGACTGGACAAAGGAAGTCAGGGGACAGTGAAAGTCTCTCAGTAGCTGAAGGTGCCCCTGGGGACATAGTAGGTAGAAGGGTTGAGGGCAGAAGTAAGGGATCTAACCTACATGTTTCTGTTTTAGCAGGGCTGATGAAGGTGGCTTAGAGGTGGCCTGACAATGGAGCAGTGGGGACAGCAGGCCACTCAGGACAGCTGGATGTGCCTCAGAGAACCCCTCAGGTGGGGGAATTGATGGAGGGAAGTGACATTGGTCTAAATTTTTTACTACAAACTCAGAAAGCTTTTCTGGCACCAATATTTTGACATGTATTTTCCTACGTATTCCTTTAGTAGTTTCAAAGTTGTAAAGTCTTATGTAAGGAGAGAGGGAAATATGGATCAGGTTTCATTCTTCCTTATAATGATATCCAGTATTTCCAGCACTATTGGTTGAAAATGATGTCTGCTCTCCAGTTTGTATCTTTGACATCTTTGTCAAAATGAAAGTGGGTGTACTCCTGTGGACTTACAGATGGATCGTATAACTAACTTACATATCTTTTTTTGTACAAGTACCACACTCTTTTCATTGCTACAGCTCTATATTATAACTTGAAATTGGTATGATGATACATACCATAGTATTCATTTCATTAGAATTGTTTAGTCAACTCTGAAGCTTTTGTGGGAATGGGTGGGTAGGGGAGTGGGAGGGAGGGTATGGGGGACTTTTGGGATAGCATTGGAAATGTAATTGAGGAAAATATGTAATAAAAATATTTTTAAAAAGAAAGATAAAAGAAGATTAAAAAAAACAAATTTTAAAACATTTTTTTTCTATGTCTACCAAGAATTATCTCAGATCTTTATTGGGTTGTATGGAATTCATAGATTATCTTTCATAAGATCACTAGGATATCTACCCAGAGAATTCTGTGTCCTACTACATATACTTGTTAACTCATATTCACTGATGTTATTCCCAATAGATAGAAAATGGAACCAACCCAGATGCCTAACTGAAAGTGAAAATGTGGCACCTGCTTGTGCAATGGCATTATATTCGTCTCTAAAGATTAAATGAATTTTTTAGATAAATAAATTAAACTTTAAAAACATCCTGAGTAAGGTCACCCAGACTCAGAAAAATAAGCACTATGATGTTCTTTTTCATATGTAGATCCTGGCTTTGAATCATAAACCAGAGTACCTAAATAAATAAGCAAGAGAAGATCTTTTGGTTAAAACAAGGAGGAACATTACAACATAGGTGATATGAAAACAAAGGGGAAATTTGGGACATAACATTTTGAGCAAGAATATAGGAATGTGGGGTGGATTTAGGATGTAGGTAAGGAGGGTTAACTCAAGCTAAGAATTATGAAAAAACAAATAGACTCTGTAGTGATTACACTTCTGTTGTGGTGATTTAAAAAGCACTACAAAAAGCAACTTCTGGAAGAAAGGATTTGTATTAGCTTGGGGTTTCAGAGGAATAAGTTTTCATCATGGAAGAAAGCATGGAAGCAAGCAGAAGCTTGATGAAAGAGTCAATGAAGCCCAGAGAATATAAATAGGAAGTAGAGCAAGACTATAAGCTCTAAAAGCCAACTAATTTTGATGTGCTGTTTTTATTCCTGCAAGGATCTACCTCTGAAATTTCCACAACCTGCACCAACAGTGCCAGAGACTGGGGACCAAGTGTTCAGATAGAAGCACCAGTGGGGAATATTTCTTATTCAAAACACTATAGACACTCATCCTTTTTTAAACAAGTGTGTGTGTGTGTGTGTGTGTGTGTGTGTGTGTGTGTGTGTGTGTGCATGAGCATGAGCATGTGTGTGTAAAATGGAAGAACTAAAGGAGAGACTTCTTATATGTCTGGGCAATGTTCCACCTGAAATCTATAGTTACTAAACAAAATCCTAATGACAAATATAAGAATTCTCGTTATGAGTTGTTGATCATGGAGGCCCTAGAAAACCCCAGGATAGTACAGACTTTTGCTATTCTTCCTCTTTGCCAAGACAACTAGATAACTAGACAACTGATTATTGAACAAAACGTATTTTGTTTGCAGGGTGTAGAAAAATTAATATGATACTGATCTGGATGCTTCTTGCCTACTGGCTAGTTTTCATGTACCAGAAAATCATATACAGGCTATTAGGCTTAGAGTAGAAGGCAACAAAAATCTCACCTAGCAGTGAACACTAGATTCTATAATAATAAAGAACCAGGTATGATATTCCCACTGGTAAATAGTAGCATAACTATTATGGGGATAATTAACTGCTTTCTAGTCAGATTGGACATTTTGTTTCACAAGAATAAATACATACATCATATCATAAACCCAGTGTGCTGGCTGGTTTTATGTGTCAATTTGACACAAGCTGGAGTTTTCATAGAGAAAAGAACCTCCCTTGAGGAAATGCCTTCATGAGATCCATCTGTAAGGCATTTTTCTCAATTAGTGATCAAAGGAAGAGGTCCCAGCACATTGGGGTGGTGCCATCCCTGGACTAGTAGTACTGGGATCTATAAGAAAGCAAGGTGAGCAAGCCAGGGGAAGCCATCCAGTAAGCTGCACCCCTCCATGGCCTCTGAATCAGCTCCTGCCTCCAAGTTCCTGCCCTGTGTGAGTTTCAGTCCTGATTTCCTTTGGTGATGAACAGCAATGTGGAAGTATAAGCTGAATATACCCTTCCCTTCAGTGAGTCTATACAAGAATGGGCCAATCAAGAGTCAACCATGAGAAGTCCCAAAGAGGAGCTAATATTGATGGTGTCACAGAAACCAAAAGACATTGAACCAGACCAATGACTCATTGCTATGAATATTTGCAAGTGACAATGTTTGGACAAAGGGAGGGAATATAGGGAGAAACAGTGAAAGTTAAAGGGCATTTGAAGAGTAGTTATGGAAACCTAACACAACAGGAACTTACTATGTTCAGGATTAGTTGACCAACATATAACATATTCCACAGTTTTTGAGTTTTTGTGTTTATTACAGTTTGGTGTTTTATTTATTTTGTTTGGGGGCATGGTTTTATTTTGTTTTCTTCACTTTAGGGGGTTTGTTTTAAAAAAAACAAAGAAGAAAGATCTTAAAATTGTGTGCTTTGGGAGGAAGCAAGGATCTGGAAGGATTTAAGGGAAGGGAAAATATGATCAAAATATATTTAAATTTAGAAGTTGTTTTAAACAGATAGAATGATTTATTTTAACTTTAAACTTATCTCTCAACTGTAAAAAAAATTCTATCTCCTTGCAATAGCTGTTACTAAGGAAAAATATGAATAAATCCTGAAGATTTAGTTAAAAAATAGTTTCATGAAGTAGATAAACATGGACATCTCCAAGAACACTTTGCTTTCCCTGCCCCTGTGTTATTCAGTGTCCAGAGGTGCGATACTGGACTTCTTATTCCTCCTTATCAAACACTAGCATTTCAGCTTGTTCATCCTGCAATTAGAATCCAGCCTTCTCCTCTAGCAGACTTTTAGCTATTCTGCCTTTTCTTCACCTGGCCTTCAAATGTGCAATGGAAACATGTCTATTGTGTCACTTTCCTACACTTTATACACACAAAACTCTTTTTCTTCCACTAATGTATTTATTTGTTCATTTCACATCCCTACTGCAGCCCTTTTCTGCCTTTCCTATCACACAGCCCCTCTCCCATCTCCCACTGATTTCTTCTCTGAAAAGGAGGTCCTGTTGGCTATTACCCAACCCTGGCACATCAAATCACTGTAGAACATTCTCTCCCACTGAGAACAAACAAGGCAGCTCAGTTAGGGGAATAGGATCCACAGGCAGGTACCAGATTCATGAACACACCTGCTCCAGTTGTTGGGATACTTGCATGAAATCCAAGCTGCATATCTGCTAAGCAATGTATAAGAGGCATAGGTCTAGCCCATGCTTACTTGTTGGTTTGTGGGTCAGTCTCTGGGAGCCCCCAAAGGTCCAGTGTAGTTGATTCTGTTGGTCTTCTTCTAGCATCCTTATTCTCTTTGGGTCCTTGAATCCTTCCCCTAATTCCACAAGATTCCTGAGCTCCATTGGATGTTTGAGTGTGGGTTTCTGCATTCCTTTCCATTGGCTGCTGGTTGAAACTCTCAGGGGACAAAATTCTTTAAAATAGAAAGACTACTCCATTCTTTGAAAACTGTGAGAGTCAATATACTAATGATTGCTTTACATTGTATCCCTTTTACAATAGCACAAACAAACCCATAAATATATATCCCTCTATGTAAAGATGCATGTCATGTAATAGTACACATATACAGGATTTATCAAGTATAATTGAAAAATTACTCATATTCTAAAAATGTTAATAATTTAAAATTTTTATAGAGTAAATATATTTGATGACTAATCATTGTGATAAAGGTGAGTAATATTCTTGTGTAGGATATTTCATTATTCTGATACACACGTATTGTTTTCTATAACAAAATATGTTGTCATATGAATTCAGCATTTTCAGCAACCATTAGTTGTCACTAGAAGGAACATTAGAGGCCATCCTTTTGATACTCATACATACACATACAAACCATATCACATTCAGCCAAAAGATATGAGTGGGGATATGGGATGGGGAGCAGTGGGGGCTAGACTGGAAGGGGGATGAAGTCTGGACTGTAAAAAAAAGATTAAAGAATAATAAAAATTTAAAAATAATAAAAGATTTACTTTTTATGCATATGAGTATTTGTCTGTATATCCACCATTGCATGCCTAGTGTCTGAGACCAAAAGGGGGTATCACATCTCCTGGAATTGAAGTTACTTACTGTTGTGAGCCTGCAGTGTGTGTGCTGGAAACTAAATGTGGGTCCTCTGCAGGCAGCAAGTACAAAGAACAACTGAAATGCTGTTACTGAGAATTTAACATTTAGATTTAATATTGCATCTAAGAAAAATAATACTGTCAAATGTGACTAAAATAAAATATATAAAGTGCTAATAAAAATACAGGATTTTAGTAGCTATTAAAACATTTTTATAAAGGTCCAGGTCATCTTATATTCAGCCTTTATCTTTGTCCTTACTCCTGATACACCCAGAAATGGCTTTTTGATTCCATCCTTTTCCAGAATTTATAAATGTTTCAGTAACAAGCACAAGTAACAAGGAGCTCCTTGCCTTGCATTTCCTACCCCTCCAGGTTTTAGCAAGGTATCCTTCTGTATCATCCATCACACATGCTATAGAAATGATGTTGTGCCTGTATGCAGTGAATATTATAATATGTCTTACATTGATTGTATTGTTGTTGAATAACAGCATCCACCTTTTTCTGACTTCTTTCCATCCCTTCTTTTCTTCCTTCCTTCCTTTTTCCTTTTAACATCTGTCCCAAGTAAGGGCACCAGGAGGAATTTCCTGCTCATGATATATCTGTTATATCTGGATCTTTGTTTCTTCCTAGCTACTTATGACATTCCCAACCTTCCCCACCCTCTGCAGCAACACTGGAGTAGGGAGGAGAGGGTGTCAGCCTGTGTCAGTCAGCACAAGAAAGACCCACATAGCAGGGCTGTCACCGGTCATCTGACTTGATGTCCAGGGTTTGTTTGTTTTATATTCTTAGCTTATTTTAATTTAAATATTTTATACAATACATTTTGATTCTCTATTTTCTACCTTGAAGTCCTCTCAGATCTGCCTGAACTCCATACTCATAGAACATTATCTCTCTACACATAGAAATCAGAAATGAAAAGGGAGACATAACCAAAGAAACAGAGGAAATTCAAAAAAGCATCAGAGCCTACTATAAAAGTCTATACTCAACAAAACTGAAAAATCTAGATGAAATGGATGGTTTTCTAGACATATGCCACATATCAAAGTTGAATCAAGAGCAGCTAAACTATCGAAACGGACCCTGTATCACACAAGGAAATAGAAGAAGTCTTTCAAATCTTCCCAACCAAAAAAAAAAAAAAAAAAAAAAAAAAAAAAAAAAAAAAAAAAACCCAGGGCCTGGTAGATTTAGTCCAGAATTCTACCAGACATTCAAAGAAGACCTGATACCAATTTTCCTCAAACTATTCCATAAAATAGAAACAGAAGGAATACTACCTAACTCGTTCTATGAAGCCACAATTACTCTGATACCTAAACCTCAAAAGAACCCAAACAAAAAAAGAGAACTTCAGACCAACCTTACTTATGAACATTGATGCAAAAATACTCAATAACATTCTTGCAAACTGAATCTAAGAACACATCAAAACCATCATTCACCACAATCAAGTAAGCTTCATCCCAGGGATGAAAGGTAAGTCTGATATACTAAAATCTATTAACATAACCCACTATATAAATAAACTCAGATAAAAAATCACATGATCATCTCCTTAGATACTGAAAAAAGCATTTGTCAAAATACAACACCCCTTCATGTTAAAAGTATTGGAGAGATCAGGAATTCAAGACCCATCCCTAACATTAAAAAAGCAATTTACTGCAAAACAATAGCCAATATCAAATTAAATGCAGACATACTTGAGGAAAACCCACTGAAATCTGGGACAAGACAAGGATACACACTCTCCCCATTATCTATTCAATAGAGTACTTGAAGTGTTAGCTAGAACAATAAGACAACAAAAAGAGATCAAGGGGATACAAATTGATATAGAAGAAATAAAGGTATCACTTTTTGCAGATGGTATGATAGTGTACATAAGGGACCCCTAAAATTCGAGAAGAGAACTTTTCCAGCTGATAAACAATTTCAGCAAAGTGGCTGGATACAAAATTAACAAAAAAAAAAAAATCAGTAGCCTTCCTTTATATAAAGGATAAACAAGCTGAGAAAGAAATTAGTGAAACAATTCCCTTCACAATAGCCACAAATAGTATAAAATACCTTGAGGTAGCTCTAATCAAACAAGTGAAAGACCTGTATAACAATAACTTGTAGTCTCTCAAAAAAAGAAATTGAAGAAGATCTCAGAAAATGGAGAGATCTCCCATACTCATGGATTGGCAGAATTAACATAGTAAAAATGTCCATCCTACCAAAGGCAATCTATTGATTCAATGCAATCCCCATCAAAATCCCAACACAATTCTTAAAAGACATGGAAAGGGCAATTCTCAAATTCATCTGGAAAGGCAAAAAACCCAGAATAGAGAAAACAATTCTTAACAATAAAAGAACAGCTAGGGGAATCATCATCCTTGAACTCAAGATTTACTACCGAACAATAGTGATAAAAACTGCATTCTATTGTAACAGGGACAGACATGATGCCCCACCATGCCACAGGGGCACGTGTCCCACTATGTTAATAGCAGCCTTATTTGTGATAGTCAGAAGCTGGAAACAACCTAGATGTGCCTCTACAGAAGAATGGATACAGACAATATGCTTCATTTACACATTTACACATGGAATACTACTAAGCTATTAAGAATGAAGACATCCTGAGTTTTGCAGGCTGGATGGAACTAGAAAATATCATCCTCAGTGAGGTAACTCAGACCCCAAAGGACTTTAATGATATCTACATACTAATAATTCGATATTAGCAAAAAAGAAAAAAAAGTACAGAATACCCAAGATACAGTCCACAGAACTTAAACAGTTCAACAATATGAAATGCCCAAGTGAGGACACCTCAGTCTCCCTTGGGAGAGAGAAGAAAGCAATCACAAGTGTTTGTGGGGGGAGGAGTGGAAAGAGGTACTTGGAAGTGAAAGTGGATGGGGTGGTTTGGAGTTGGGGGGAGAGAGGGGAATCTGATCTTGTATTGGGTGAGGGAAAAAGACTGAAGCCCTGAGGGCCAGCAGAAAGAATGGAAACAGGCAACCTCAGGAAACAGGAGGTTGGGGAATGCACCAGAGACATTGAAGATTAAAGACTCTCAGTAATCAAAGGGGGGACCTTAGATGAAATGCCCAACAGTATGGAGAGGGAACCTATAAAGCCCACCTCCAGCAGGAAGACAGGGTATCAAGTGAGGGATGGTGTTGCCATCCCACAGTCACATCTTGGATCCAGAATTGTTCCTGTCTGAAAGAATAACAGGGAAGGAAATGGAAAGGATCCTGAGGATAAGAAAGTGCAGTGACAGGTCCAAAGTGGAGGTCCTAAGGCCTGACACTATTACTGAGGCTGTGGAGTGCTCACAGAAAGGGACCTATCAGTATGCCCTCAAAAGACCCAACAAGCAGCTGAAAGAGTCAGAGGCAGATATTTGTACACAACCAATGGACAGAAACAGCTGACCCCTCTTGTTGAATTAGGGAAGGCTGAAAGAAACTGAGGAGAAGGCTGATCCTGTAGGAGGACCAGCAGTTTCAATTAACCTGGACCCCCAAGATCTCTCAAACACTCGACCACTAAACAGGCAGCATACACCAGCTGATATGAGGCCTCTAACACACATGCAGTATAGGACTTCAGGGTCTGTGTTCATTCAGAGATGATGCACTTAACCCTCAAGAGACTGGAGGCCCCAGGGAGTTTAGAGGTCAGAAAGGGTGCGGGTGGGGCATCCATGTGGAGATGGGTTGGGGTGGGGAGGAGGTGTGGGATATGGAACAGTTTGAGAGTTGATGGGGGAAAGGGAATGGAATATGGAGTGTAAAAGTAAATTAATTTAAAAAATAAAATAAATGAAAAAATATATTGTAACCATTATCTCAAACTTTGTTAGTGAGTAATGAATAGAATATTAAATGTAATTTTACCATAACAAATAATTTAGTATGAAAATAGAATCCGTAACAAGACATTTACCTTGTCCATCCATGTTGATTTTTAAATTTAGAAAAACCAATCCTAATATCTCTTTACTACTCTTGTCAAGAACTCCTTATATGTCTTTGATAATGTCTGAATATTTTAATGTAGAAGCAAATGAAATATGCCTGTGTTGATCCTGACAATTACCATTCATGAAAATATTATAATATTTAAAAGCAATTAGGGAACTGAAATCAACTGAGGTAAATAAAAACATATGGATTCTCTTGTTTTCTGTTTTCCCTTTTTGGTAGATCACATGAGCTAATTCTTTAAATGGATATTTTACAATTTCCCTGAAGTTTTGAAATTTTAAGTGCCCTACCTTAAAAGTCTAGAACGCTAACAATGACAGCACCCACTTTCCTGGTTTTTTTTTTTAATTACGCATTTATTTCATTTACATTTCCAATGCTATCCCAAAAGTTGCCTACACCCTCCCACACCCACTCCCCCACCCACCCACTCCCATCTCTTGGCCCTGGCGTTCCCCTCTACTGAGGCAGATAAGGTCTGCATCACCAATGGGCCTCTTTCCACTGATGGTAAAGAACTCAAGAAGGTGGACTCCAGAAAGTCAAATAACCCCATTAAAAAATGGGGCTCAGAGCTAAACAAAGAATTCTCACCTGAGGAATACCGAATGGCAGAGAAGCACCTGAAAAAATGTTCAACATCAGGGAAATGCAAATCAAAACAACCCTGAGATTCCACCTCACACCAGTCAGAATGGCTAAGATCAAAAATTCAGGTGACAGCAGATGCTGCCGAGGATGTGGAGAAAGAGGGACACTCCTCCATTGTTGGTGGGATTGCAGGCTTGTACAACCACTCTGGAAATAAGTCTGGTGGTTTCTCAGAAAATTGGACATAGTACTACTTGAGGATCCCGCAATACCTCTCCTGGGCATATATCCAGAATATGTTCTAACCGGTAAGAAGGACACATGCTCCACTATGTTCATAGCAGCCTTATTTATAATAGCCAAAAGCTGGAAAGAACCCAGATGCCCCTCAACAGAGGAATGGATACAGAAAATGTGGTACATTTACACAATGGAGTACTATTCAGCTATTAAAAAGAATGAATTTATGAAATTCCTAGCCAAATGGATGGACCTGGAGGGCATTATCCTGAGTGAGGTAACTCAATCACAAAAGAACTCACATGATGTATACTCACTGATAAGTGGGTATTAGCCCAGAAACTTAGAATATCCAAGGTATAAGATACAATTTGCAAAACACATGAAGCTCGGGAAGAGCAAAGACCAAGGTGTGGATACTTTGCCCCTTCTTGGAATTGGGAGCAAGGCACCAATGGAAGGAGCTACAGAGACAGAGTTTGGAGCTGAGACGAAAGAATGGACCATCTAGAGACTGCCATACCCGGGGATCCATCCCATAATCAGCCTCCAAACACTGACACCATTGCATACACTAGCAAGATTTTGCTGAAAGGACCCTGATATAGCTGTCTCTTGTGAGATTATGTCCAGGCCTGGCAAACACAGAAGTGGATGCTCACAGTCAGCTATTGGATGGATCACAGGGCCCCCAGTGGAGGAGCTGGAGGAAGTACTCAGGGAGCTGGGCGGATCTGCAACCCTATAGGTGGAACAACTTTCTTGTTTTTAAAGTCAGAATCTAACAAGAAGAACAAATAACTTTAGATGATATTAAATACTTGACAATCAATGGGGAAATGTGATTTCTTTTTTTAAAAATATTTTTATTACATATTTTCCTCAATTACATTTCCAATGCTATCCCAAAAGTCCCCCATACCCTCCCCCCACTTCCCTACCCACCCATTCACATTTTTTTTTTTTTTTGGCCCTGGCGTCACCCTGTACTGGGGCATATACAGTTTGCGTGTCCAATGGGCCTCTCTTTCCAGTGATGGCCGACTAGGCCATCTTTTGATACATATGCAGCTAGAGTCAAGAGATCCGGGGTACTGGTTAGTTCATAATGTTGTTCCACCTACAGGGTTGCAGATCCCTTTAGCTCCTTGGGTACTTTCTCTAGTTCCTCCATTGGGAGCCCTGTGATCCATCCAATAGCTGACTGTGAGCATCCACTTCTGTGTTTGCTAGGCCCCAGAATAGTCTCACAAGACACAACTACATCTGGGTCCTTTCGATAAAATCTTGCTAGTGTATGCAATGGTGTCAGCGTTTGGAAGCTGATTATGGGGTGGATCCGTGGATATGGCAGTCTCTAGATGGTCCATTCTTTCGTCTCAGCTCCAAACTTTGTCTCTGTAACTCCTTCCATGGGTGTTTTGTTCCCAATTCTAAGGAGGGGCATAGTGTCCAAACTTCAGTCTTCATTCTTCTTGAGTTTCATGTGTTTAGCAAATTGTATCTGATATCTTGGGTATCCTAGGTTTTGGGCTAATATTCACTTATCAGTGAATACATATTGTGTGAGTTCCTTTGTGAATGTGTTACCTCACTCAGGATGATGCCCTCCAGGTCCATCCATTTGGCTAGGAATTTCATAAATTCATTCTTTTTAATAGCTGAGTAGTACTCCATTGTGTAAATGTACCACATTTTCTGTATCCATTCCTCTGTTGAGGGACATCTGGGTTCTTTCCAGCTTCTGGCTATTATAAATAAGGCTGCTATGAACATAGTGGAGCATGTGTCCTTCTTATCGTTTGGGACATCTTCTGAATATATGCCCAGGAGAGGTATTGCTGGATCCTCCGGTAGTACTATGTCCAATTTTCTGAGGAACTGCCAGACTGATTTCCAGAGTGGTTGTACAAGCCTGCAATCCCACCAACAATGGAGGAGTGTTCCTCTTTCTCCACATCCTCGCCAGCATCTGCTGTCACCTGAATTTTTTATCTTAGCCATTCTGACTGGTGTGAGGTGGAATCTCAGGGTTGTTTTGATTTGCATTTCCCTGATGATTAAGGATGTTGAACATTTTTTCAGGTGCTTCTCTGCCATTCGGTATTCCTCAGGTGAGAATTCTTTGTTCAGCTCTGAGCCCCATTTTTAAATGGGGTTATTTGATTTTCTGAAGTCCACCTTCTTGAGTTCTTTATATGTGTTGGATATTAGTCCCCTATCTGATTTAGGATAGGTAAAGATCCTTTCCCAATCTGTTGGTGGTCTTTTTGTCTTATTGACGGTGTCTTTTGCCTTGCAGAAGCTTTGGAGTTTCATGAGGTCCCATTTGTCAATTCTCGATCTTATAGCACAAGCCATTGCTGTTCTATTCAGGAATTTTTCCCCTGTGAAATGTAATTTCTAATTGTTGACATTTTTCTTTACAGTTATTACCTTTGGGAGAGAATTCTTATGAGAGATCATTATTTTTTTGTTTTGTTTTGAATGAGATTATCTCTAACATGAATGTGTCACATCAACCAACATTTGCAGAGGAATAAATGACTGAGGCAAGAGCTTCATCAGACATCAAGTTCCTTGAAGCAACCCCTTCCTCACATCAAACACAATTTTCTATCCAGTGAAATAGAGAATAAAACCCTCCAACACTGAATTTGTTGTTAAGTAGGGGTAAGTATGAACTCCCACCCTTGCCTTTTAAACCTTTAAGTCTTCTGCTGCACTCTCTCTCCTGGTGCACACAAGTGTGCATGGCTGTTTGTCCATCCATAGCCATGTTCATTCTAGTAACTACACTCTCTGGTAAAAAGTCCTCTTCCCTCATGTGCTCAGCAGTACAGACTCGTGTATAATATTTTACCGGCCAGTCATTTTTAGCACTATCAGTGTAAAGTTGGTGTCTCAACCATTCATAAAATTCTTAGGGATTTGTTTTAACTCAGTTACATTTCTGTGAACAATTTTATCGAACAGTTTTTGGCACATGCTACATACAAGGCAATATGCCAATCACTATTCAGATCTGCAATGTGAAGCAGTAGAAAAGCTACTGAATAATTCATGCAGGACATCACAGAGAGAAACTCAACACATTTCAAAGTAAATGTTATGGGCATACAGTAAACTTATGCTGTGATTCAGAAATTGTTTGCTAATTAATTTAATTTTTATGTGTTGGGTATTTAAATTTCTGCTTCCTAGGTGGACCAAATAACAGAATATCCTTTCCTGTGGTAATACAGTAAATAAGACTTTGAGAAAAGATTTGAACTTAAGTTTTATAATCTAATGATATTAGCATTATCAAGTTACAAACTACTGGAGTTGAAAGAGGTCTTAAAGGTGATTTAACATATGTAATGCTCTGTTCTTGAGTAATGACTAAAAAATGGTTATAGAAAAATAAAGCACTCTGATATTGTTGGCTTTAAAGGAACTAAATGGTGTCTGACTCTTATGAGTTCTTTTGGGTCCAGAAGCAACATACTTCTGTTCATGACTTCAGGTCATTATTTTTACCATAAGCTTTTGGAGAAAAATACAGTGAGACCAAATCTTTTTAAATAAACCAATATGTTGAATGTTAAGATACACATAACATGTGATACGTAGATTTTCATTATGTTCACAAATTACTCTCTCTTATTTTAGACATTCCTCAACTAACAAGAGTTGTTGATTATTTATTTTCTGAAATTATCTTTGTTTCCATGTCCTTTCAAAGTATTCCATTATGGATTGAAAATAGTAGTACAGAACCACTTAAATGTTGAAACTTTCATTTTTTTCTGTGTTCTAGAATTTACATGTTTACTTTTAAATATAAAAGTAAAGGTTCATTGGTCATTTTGAAAGTTACAACATAACCATTAGCTGTAGTGGGTTGAAAAAAATTCCAACTGAACTTTGCAAAATTTCTGTTTATCCACAAGACACCATCAGTAAACATGTTGAGGGACATATAAACTTAACGATCACAGAGTCTGACCAGTAAAAAATTGTCTTGTGCTTGTCTTCCAAAACTCTTCTCAAATGAGTATTATTTTAAGCTCTACCAATTCAATAATGAAGTCCAATTAGCAGGGGTCAGTCATGGTCTGTTGCTTCTTTTCCACATTTGTGAAGTTTATAACTAAATTATGTTATTGTATTTCTCCCTTGGAACTATCCAAGTTAGATCAATTGACAATTCCTCTGCTGTTGTTATATAAGTGCAACATATTTGGGGAAAGTAAGTTCTGCTTTTCAGAGTGGCAGTACTATGTGCAGTATATAGTGCCACAGTGTGGCAGTTTCAATAAAGAAACAACTGAACTGTATTGACAAGTTAGACAGTTGATCAGCTAATTAGAGTCAGAATTACAGTAAAGAAATGCTATGAATCTAGCTACAAATAGAAAGGAATGAAAACATTTGTTATTGTTGATTCTGAGTCTGATTAAATGTCTGCTATGCATTATAAACAATTTATGCATGACAACATAAATTACAGATGATTTGAGAGGGGAAAATCTCATCAAAAATATAACTAATAATCCTCTGTTTTAAATTAAATTTAAAGAATAAACGATGCACACATCCTAAAAGGTTATAAGTAGTAATGTCAAGGTCCTACATGTCAGTTTTCCTTCCACTGATTGTACAGTCATATCTTGTCCCAAGGAAACAGGAGAGTCTTGAGAACCAATTATATAGTATGTCTACTTTGATGAGAGAAGAGAGAGAGGGGGGGGGACGGGAAGAAGGAGGGGAGGGGGAAGAGAAGAGAGGAGGAGAAAGAGAGAGAGAGAGAGAGAGAGAGAGAGAGAGAGAGACAGAGACAGAGAGAGAGAGAGACAGAGAGACAGAGACAGAGACAGAGACAGAGACAGAGAAAGAGAAAGAGAAAGAGAAAGAGAAAGAGAAAGAGAAAGAAAAAGAAAAAGAAAAAGAAAAAGAAAGAAAAAGAAAAAGAACGGATGGACAGAGAAAACACAGAGGCATAGAGGGGAGAGAGAGAGAATATGGATGATGCAGAAAATTATTATCATTTCTCTGTTTTAAACTTAGAAGCTTCTGACAATATAATGAGAAGATAATGGAGTCTGGAAACCTTTCGATGATAATCGAATTTATCTTGACTGGATTCCCAACCAAACCAGAGTTGCAGCTGCCCCTGTTCCTCCTCTTCCTTGGCATCTACCTGGTCACAGTGTTGGGGAACCTGGGCATGATCATCCTGATCGTGCTCAGCTCTGGCCTACACACACCCATGTACTTCTTCCTCAGCAGTCTGTCCTTCATTGACCTCTGCCATTCCACTGTCATTACCCCTAAAATGCTGTTGAACTTTTTGTTAGAGGAGAACATCATCTCCTACCCTGAATGCATGACCCAGCTCTACTTTTTCTCTCTTTTTGCAATTGCAGAGTGTCACATGTTGGCTGTAATGGCATATGACCGCTATGTTGCCATCTGTAACCCTTTGCTTTACAAGGTTGTCATGTCTCATCATGTCTGCTTCTGGTTCACAGTGGGAGTTTACACTTTGGGTATTCTTGGATCATCAGTTCACACAGGACTTATGTTAAAATTGTTTTTTTGTAAGACCAATAAAATTAACCACTATTTCTGCGATCTTTTTCCACTCTTGGAGCTATCATGCTCCAGTATATACATCAATGAACTCTTGGTTCTTTTCTTGAGTGCACTGAATATCTTGACACCTGCATTGACCATCCTTATGTCCTACATCTTAATCATTGTCAGCATCCTCCGTATTCGCTCCACTGAGGGCAGGTCCAAAGCCTTCAGCACCTGCAGTTCCCATATCTCTGCTGTTGCTCTCTTCTATGGTTCTGCTGCTTTCACATACTTACAGCCATCTTCAGTAAGTTCAATGAACCAAGGGAAAGTGTCCTCTGTGTTTTACACTACTGTTGTTCCCATGCTGAACCCACTCATCTACAGTCTGAGAAATAAGGATGTCAAATCTTCCATAAAGAAAATTCTTAACAGATGAACGTGGCAGATTCATGAATGGAGTTGTTGTCATATTAGAAAAAGGTGATTTTGCCTGTGTATAAGATTTATTAGCCCAACTTTGGAAAGTTTTAGAATATCATGATGCTTTCCTGTGCAATGTTTTTTCCCCACAATTTTCCTCATGTATATTGCCTTTGAACATACATTGCATGGTCCAAAGAGTATATAGAAAAATTCTTGAGGCTTATGGTGTCCTAATTCTATTTTCTAATAATAATGCCAATGATGGTAGTGGTGGTGATGAGGTCACTTAAGAGGACAAGGATAATAAGAGGCAGTACATTCATTCATTAGGGTTTTTGCAAAATATAATCTGCACTCAGAACTTCAAATGGATGCTTTACATAATAACCCCAGTAACTCTCAGAGAAAGTTTTAGTGTTATTCACCACTTAAAATGAAAAAAAATCATGTCGGTGTCTTTAGCAGAAGTGATTGAGTATGTCAGATTGGGATACTGGACCATAATACTACTCAAAATGATGTTTGGTTTGGGCAAATGTGAATGCATATAAGCCTATTGAAAACCTCATCTATACAAATTGAGTATCCACTGTAATCTATATGACTTCTGCACATGCTTTAAAAACTCTATAATATTTTCATTTTTATTTCTGTTAGTATAATAAAATAACAAAATACTTCACTCTGGACTCATCAAAAAAAATCATGATTTCCATTGTCCTATATGTAGTTTTTGCTTCTTGATGCTGAATGTCACATCAGCCCTGCTTTCTCTGTTTTGGGAGAAGTATGTTTTTTGTCCATTAGCTCAAGGTTAGGACTCATTATGTAAATTGGGTGTGCTTGACCATAATCTGTGGTTTTATTCCTTCCCTATTTTATTATTTTATTCTTATTCCTTCCCTATTAATCTTATCATTCAGTACCTATTTCAATGCATTACTGCACACACACACACACATACACACACAACTAGCATGCTTACCTAGACTCTGGTAACCCTAAGCTTTTACAGTGTAATCATAGTTAGAACCATCCACATTAAGTTCACTGAAGGAAATTCAAACCCTCAGCAATGCATCACCCATATGATGTAGTTATGATCTCTTTTTGTTGTAACTGTTTGTGATCAATCAGGAACCAAGGGAATGTGTTATCTGTATTTTATTCTATCTTTGTGTTCATCTTTTTTTTTTTTTTTTTTTAATTTTTTTTTTATTTTTTTTTCCATTTTTTATTAGGTATTTAACTCATTTACATTTCCAATGCTATACCAAAAGTCCCCCATATCCACCCACCCCCACTCCCCTGCCCACCCACTCCCCCTTTTTGGCCCTGGTATTCCCCTGTACTGGGGCATATAAAGTTTGCAAGTCCAATGGGCCTCTCTTTCCAGTGATGGCCGATTAGGCCATCTTTTGATATATATGCAGCTAGAGTCAAGAGCTCCGGGGTACTGGTTAGCTCATAATGTTGTTCCACCTATAGGGTTGCAGATCCCTTTAGCTCCTTGGCTACTTTCTCTAGCTCCTCCATTGGGAGCCCTATGATCCATCCATTAGCTGACTGTGAGCATCCACTTCTGTGTTTGCTGGGCCCCGGCATAGTCTCACAAGAGACAGCTACATCTGCGTCCTTTCAATAAAATCTTGCTAGTGTATGCAATGGTGTCAGCGTTTGGATGCTGATTATGGGGTGGATCCCTGGCTATGGCAGTCTCTACATGGTCCATCCTTTCATCTCAGCTCCAAACTCCGTCTCTGTAACTCCTTCCATGGGTGTTTTGTTCCCAAATCTAAGGAGGGGCATAGTGTCCACACTTCAGTCTTCATTCTCCTTGAGTTTCATGTGTTTAGCAAATTATATCTTATATCTTGGGTATCCTAGGTTTGGGGCTAATATCCACTTATCAGTGAATACATATTGTGTGAGTTTCTTTGTGAATGTGTTACCTCACTCAGGATGATGCCCTCAAGGTCCATCCATTTGGCTAGGAATTTCATCTTTGTGTTCATCTTAATTCCTGGAATGGTTCCAGTGTTGCCTAAAAATGATAGAAATTATGTTTGTAACAAAAACTGTTAAAGAAAAGAAGATGATCTGGCAAACTTGTTAATGATTATTATATTTTTTGAGTAATCTATTGAATATTGGTACATATGTCAACATTGTCTCTCATGTGCATTATTTTGTCTTCTTATGAAAGTTGATGTCATTTTTTATGTGGACCTTTGAGTCATCTGTAGTATGCAGGCATACATTAGAATAAATACTTAAATTACACAAGGCATCTAATCCCAAATCCGTTCATTTTGCCTGTCTTTTTCTACTAATTGATATATATTTAAGCAAATTCTCAACCGTAATGAAAATCCCATTATCCAAAAGTAAATGCTAAACTTCCTTATAATATGCTGTCAATGACAGCACAGATCAGAGGAGGACAGATATTTCAATTTTATCCGTAAGTAATTAATTGTTTTTTACATCCAAATAGCTGCCCCCACCTAGTGCCCTGACAGAGTCCTGCCTCCCATCCTCCCTCTACTTCTCCCAGAGATTTACCCCACCCCAACCCCCACATGGAACATCTTTCAATCTTCTAATATCTAATTCAATAGCTTTCTAAGCCGATTTGAAGTTCTTGTCATGTAGGTCATTCACTTGCTTGGTGAATTACACCAAGATATTTCATACTATTGTGGCTATTGTAAAGGGTATTGTTTCCCTAATTTCATTCTTGCCCTGTTTATCATTTGTATAAAGGGGTTATTGATTTCTTTGAGTTTATTTTATATCCAGCCACTTTCCTGAAGCTGTTTATCAACTATAGGAGTTCTCTCGTAGAAATATTGGGGTTGTTTGGGGTTGTGTATATATACGATCATATAGTCCTCTAATAAAAATACTTGGACTTCTTCCTTTCCAATTTGTATTCCGTTAATATTCCTTAGTTGTCTTATTGCTCTAGCTAAAACTTGAACTACTCTATTGAATATATAGGGAGAGAATGGACAGCTTGTCTTGTCCCTGATTTTAGTATAATTGCTTCATGTTTCTCTCCATTTACTTTGAGTTTGGCTATTAGATTACTATATATTACTTTTATTATGTTTAGGTATGTGCCTTGTATCCCTGATCTCTCCAAGACCTTTAACATGAAGGGGTATTGGATTGTGTTAAAGGTATTTTCAGCATCTAATGAGATGATCACATGATGTTTTTTCTTCTATTTTAGTTACATGGTGGACCACTGATGGCTTTTCATGTATTAAACCATATATCCCTCCATCCCCGTGATGAATTCTACTTGATAATGGTGGATGATGTCTTTTATTTGTTTCTGGATACAGTTTGCAAGTATTTATTGACTATTTTTGCAACAATGTTCATAAGAGATATTGGTATGAAATTCTCTTTCTTTGTTGAGTCTTTGTATAGTTTAGGTATCAAGGTATTACCATTCTATGTGGCATCTTAGAATGAACTAGGAAACGTCCCTTCTGTTTCTATTTTATGGAACAGTTTGAAGAGTTTTAGCTCTTCTTTGAAAGTCTGGTAAAATTCTGTGCTAAAGCCATTTTGGTTGGGAAATTCTTAATGACTGTTTCTATTTCCTTTATTATTATAGGGCTGTTGTGTTTTTTGTTTTTTCTCTTTTCTTTTTTTTTTTAAATTAGGTATTTTTTTCATTTACATTTCCAATGCTATCCCCAAAGTCCCACAGATTACAGACTTCCCTGATTAGAATAGTCATCCTGGGAGACAGGCAGAATTTGGGGGTGGGGAGAAGGAAGTGAGGTGGGGCAGTTGTACCTACACCAGTAAAGGGAGATGGAGGTCCCACAGGACAGGACAGAGCCCACATCTGTTGCTCAAATCACACATTGATTCCCACACAATCATAGTGGGGGATTCAATTCCCCTCTCTCACCAATGGACAGGTCATCAATAGAGAAAATAAACAAAGAAGCTAACAGATGTTATGAACCAAATAGATTTATCAGATATCTACAGAACCTTTCACCCCAAAACAAAAGAATATACCTTCTTCTCAGAACCTCACAGAACCTTCTCCAAAATTGACCACATAATCAGGCACAAAGCAAACCTCAACAGACACAATACGATTGAAGTAAGCCCTTACATTGTATCAGATCACCATGGATAAAGGCTGGACTTCCACAACAATAGAAACAACATAAAGCCCACATACCCATGGAAACTGAACAACTTGCTATTCAATGATCATTTGGTCAGGGAATAAAAATGGAAAGCAATTAATGACTTCCTAGAATTCAATGAAAATAAAGGCACAGAATACCCAAACTTATGGGGCACAATGAAAGCACTGTTAAAAAGAAATTTCAAGCTGCCTCTTGTGAGGCTATTCTTGGGACTAGCAAACACAGAAATGGATGCTCACAGTCAGCTATTGAATGGATCACAAGGCCCCCAATAGAGGAGCTAGAGAAACTACCCAAGGAGCTAAAGGAATCTGCAACCCTATAGGTGGAACAACAATATGAACTAACCAGTACCCCCCCCAGGAGCTCCTGTCTCTAGCTGCATATGTATCAGAAGATGGCCTAGTCGGCCATCAGTGGAAAGAGAGGCCCATTGGTCTTGCAAACTTTATATACCTCAGTACAGGGGAACACCAGGGCCAAGAAGTGGGAGTGGGTGGGTAGGGCAGTGAGGGGGGGTGGCATGGGGGACTTTTGGGATAGCATTGGAAATGTAAATGAAGAAAATACCTAATTAAAAAAAGCAGAAAAAAAAGAAATTGGAGAGAATTCATATTAGCAACTTAACAGCACAACTGAAAGCTCTATAACGAAAAGAAACACAAGAGTAGGAGATGGCAGGAACTAGTCAAACTCCAGGATAAAATCCATCAATTAAAACTGAAAAGGACAATACAAAAATTCAACAAAACCAAGAGCTGTTTTTTTTTGTTTTGTTTTTTTTTTTGTTTTTTGTTTTTTTTTTTTTTTTTTTTTGAGAAAATGAACAGGGTGAACAAACACTCAACCAAGCTAACTAAAAGGCACTGAGAGAGTATCCAAATTAACAAAATCAGAAATGAAAACATAAAAACATAAAAAACAGGGAATTCAAAAAATCATTAGGTCTTACTTCAAAAGCTTGTACTCCAAAAAAATAGAAAATCTAAACAAAACGTGAAATGGATGAATTTCTAGACAGATAGCACATACCAGAGTCAAATCAAGATCAAGTAAACTATATGAACAGTTTCATAACATCCAAGGAAATGGAAGCAGTCTTTAAGAGTCTTCCAACCAAAACAAAACAAACAAACAAACAAAAAAAACAAAAAAACAAACAACAAACAACAAAAAAAAAAAGCTCAGGGCCAGATGGCTTTAGTACAGAATACTACCAGACTTTCAAAGGAGAGCTCACACCAACACTCCTCAAACTATTCCACAAAATAGAAGCAGAAGCAAAGCAAAAGACACCGTCAATAAGACAAAAAGGCCACCAACAGATTGGGAAAGGATCTTTACCTATCCCAAATCGGATAGGGGGCTAATATCCAATATATATAAAGAACTCAAGAAGGTGGGCTCCAGAAAATCAAATAACCCCATTAAAAAATGGGGCTCAGAGCTGAACAAAGAATTCTCACCTGAGGAATACCGAATGGCAGAGAAACACCTGAAAAAATGTTCACCATCCTTAATCATCAGGGAAATGCAAATCAAAACAACACTGAGATTCCACTTCACTCCAGTCAGAATGGCTAAGATCAAAAACTCAGGTGACAGCAGATGCTGGCGAGGATGTGGAGAAAGGGGAACACTCCTCCATTGTTGGTGGGATTGCAAACTTGTACAACCACTCTGGAAATCAGTCTGGCGGTTCCTCAGAAAATTGGACATAGTACTACCGGAGGATCCCGCAATACCTCTCCTGGGCATATATCCAGAAGATGTCCCAACCAGTAAGAAGAACACATGCTCCACTATGTTCATAGCAGCCTTGTTTATAATAGCCAGAAGCTGGAAAGAACCCAGATGCCCCTCAACAGAGGAATGGATACAGAAAATGTGGTACATTTACACAATGGAATACTACTCAGCTATTAAAAAAAATGAATTTATAAATTCCTAGGCAAACGGATGGACCTGGAGGGTATCATCCTGAGTGAAGTAACCCAATCACAAAGGAACTCGCACAATATGTACTCACTGATAAGTGGATAATAGCCCAGAAACTTAGGATACCCAAGATATAAGATACAACTTGCCAAACACATGAAATTCATGAAGAACGAAGACCAAAGTGTGGACACTTTACCCTTTCTTAGAAATGGGAACAAAACACCCATAGAAGGAGTTACAGAGACAAAATTTGGAGCTGTGACGAAAGGATGGACCATCTAGTGACTGCCATATGCAGGGATCCATCCCATAATCAGCTTCCAAATGCTGACACCATTGCATACACTAGCAAGATTTCGCTGAAAGGACCCAGTTATAGCTCTCTCTTGTGAGACTATGCCGGGGCCTAGCAAACACAGAAGTGGATGATCACAGTCAGCTCTTGGATGGTTCACACGGCCCCTAATGGAGGAGCTAGAGAAATTACCCAAGGAGCTAAAGGGAACTGCAACCCTATAGGTGGAACAACAATATGAACTAACCAGTACCCGGGAGCTCTTGTCTTTAGCTGCATATGTATCAAAAGATGGCCTAGTCGGCCATCACTGGAAAGAGAGGCCCATTGGACTTGCAAACTTTATATGCCCCAGTACAGGGGAACACCAGGGCCAAAAAGGGGCAGTGGGTGGGTAGGGGATTGGGGGGGTGGGTATGGGGGACCTTTGAGATAGCATTGAAAATGTAAATGAGGAAAATACCTAATAAAAAAAACTGAAAAAAAAATAGAAGCAGAAGAAACATTATCTAATTCATTCTATGAGGCTGTAGTCACCTTGATACCTAAACCACACAAAGACTAAACAAAGAAAAAGAACTTGAGATCAATTTCACTTATAAACATTTACAGAAAAATAATCAATAAAATTCTAGCAAACTGAATCCAAGAACCCACCAAAAACGCCATTCACCACAATCAAGTAGGGTTCATCTTAGGGATGCAGGGGTGGTACAATATATGAAAATCCATCAATGTAATGCACTCTATAAAAATACTCACATGATCATCATCTCATTAGATGCTCAAAAAGCTTGTGAAAAAATTTAACACCCATTCATGTTAAAAGTCTTGAAGAGATCAGGGATTCAAAACACACACACATATATAAGAAAAACAATATACAGCAACCTTGTATCCAACTTCAAATTAAATGGAAACATAAAGCAACCCCATTTTAATCAGGTACAAGACAAGGCTGCCCAATCTCTTCAACATAGTACTTGAAGTTCTAAGACAACAAAAGGAGATCAAGGAAATATGAATTGGAAAGGAAGTGACTGAATCACTATTCCCAGATGATATGATAGTGTATGTAAGAGATCCTCAAAACTCAACCAGAAAACTTCTATAGCCGATAAGCAACTTTAGGAAATTGGCTAGAATTAAAATTAAGTCAATGAAATCAGTACCCATCACTAATAGAAATGATAAAATGGCACAGAATGAAATTAGGAAAAGAAAACCACTTACAATAGCTGCAAATAATAATAAAATATCTTGGTGTAACCCTAACCAAGCAAGTAAAAGATCTGTATGACAAAAAATCTCTGAAGGAAGAAATTAAAGAAGATATCAGATTATAGATAAATCATCCATGCTCATAGCTCAGTAAAATTAACATAGTGAAAATGGCCATCTTACCAAAACAATCTACAGATTTAATGCAATTCCCTTCAAAATTGCAACACAATTTTTATAGGCTTTGAAAGAGCAATTCTCAATTTCATATAGAAAAACCAAAAATCCAGGATAGCCAAAACTACCCTGAGTAATAAGAGAAGCTCTTGAGGAATCACCATCTCTGATCCCAAGATCTACTACAGAACAATAGTGGTTAAAACTGTATGGTATTGGCACAGAGACTGAAAGGTTGATAAATGGAATAAAATTGAAGACCCCAAAATTACACCATTCGCTAGAGCCACTTGATTTTTGACAACGAAGCCAAAACCATTCAGTGGAAAAAAGAAAGCATCTTCAACAAATGTTGCTGGTCTAACTGGATATCTATTTGCATACAGAAGAATTCAAATAGATCCATAATTATTACCCTGCATAAACCTCAAGTCCAAGTGAATCAAAGACCTCAACATAAAACCAGATACACTAAATCTAATAGAAGAGAAACTTGGGAGCAGCCTTGAATGCATAGGTATAGGAGACAATTTTGTGAACAGAATAACAATAGTTCGGGCCCTAAGATCAACAATTGATAAATGGAATTTCATGAAACTGAAAATCTTCTGTAAGGCAAAGGACACTGTCAACAGGACAAAATGACAGCCTACAGATTGAGAAAAGATCTTCACCCTATATCTGACAGAGAGCTAATATCCAAATTATATAAAGAACTCAAGAAGTTAGGCTCCATCAAACCAAATAACCCAATTAAAAATGTGGTACAAAGCTAAACAGAGAATTCTCATAAAAGGAATCTCTAGTGACTGAAAAGCACTTGAAGAAATTATCAACATCCTTAGTTATCAGATAAATATAAATCAGAGCAACCCTGAGATTTTACCTTATAACAATCAGAATGGCTAAGATAAAAACTCAAGATGAGTTTTCCTGGTGAGGATGTGGAGAAAGGGGAACACTCGTCCACTGCTGGTAGGATAGCAAACTTGTACAACCACTCTGTATAAATCAATCTGACAGTTCCTCAGAAAATTGGAAACAGATCTACCTGAAGACACAGCTATATACTCCTGAGCATAAACCCAAAAGATGTTCTACCATATTACAAGGATACATACTCCACTATGTTCATAGCAGCTTTATTCATAACATTGTGAAACTGGAAACAACCCAGGTGTCCCTCAACTGAAGAACAGATATAGAAAATGAGGTTCATTTACACAATCGAATACTATTCAGCTATTATATACTATTATACTATGCCTATGATACAACCATACAGATGCAAGAAAGTTAAACAAGAAGGAAGGCCAAGGCAAGGATGGTTGAATCACAATTATAAGGAGAAACAAAATAGTCATAGGAGGCAGAGGGAGGGAGGGCAATGGTTGGGAAAGGGGAGGGGAGGGGAATGGGAAAGCAAGATCAGGTTTGGAGAGAGATAGGAGGAAAGCTCAGAGGGTCAGAAAAATGAATGGATATAAGAAGTTGAAAGGGCAATCTGCAAATTCATCTGGAATAACAAAAAAACCTAGGATAGCAAAAACTCTTCTCAAGGATAAAAGAACCTCTGGTGGAATCACAATGCCTGACCTAAAGCTGTACTACAGAGCAATTGTGAAAAAAACTGCATGATACTGGTATAGTGACAGACAAGTAGACCATGGGAATAGAATTGAAAACCCAGAAATGAACCCACACACCTATGGTCACTTGATCTTTGACAAGGGAGCTAAAACCATCCAGTGGAAGAAAGACAGCATTTTCAACAATTGGTGCTGGCACAACTGGTGGTTATCATGTAGAAGAATACAAATTGATCCATCCCTATCTCCTTGTACTAAGGTCAAATCTAAGTGGCTTAAGGAACTCCACATAAAACCTGAGACACTGAAACATATAGAGGAGAAAGTAGGGAAAAGCCTCAAAGATATGGGTACAGGGGAAAAATTCCTGAATAGAACAGCAATGACTTGTGCTGCAAGATCGAGAATCTACAAATGGGACCTCATAAAGTTGCAAAGCTTCTGCAAGGCAAAAGACACCGTCAATAGGATAAAAAGGCCACCAACCAATTGGGAAAGGATCTTTACCTATCCTAAATCAGACAGGGGATTAATATCCAATATATATAAAGAACTCAAGAAGGTGGACTCCAGAAAATCAAATAACCCCATTTAAAAAATGGGGCTCAGAGCTAAACAAAGAATTTTCACCTGAGGAATACCGAATGGCTGAGAAGCACTTGAAAAAATGTTCAACATCCTTAATTATCAGGGAAATGCAAATCAAAACAATCCTGAGATTCCACCTCACACCAGTCAGAATGGCTAAGATCAAAAATTCAGGTGACAGCAGATGCTGGCGAGGATGTGGAGAAAGAGGAACACTTCTCCATTGTTAGTGGGATTGCAAGCTGGTACAACCACTCTGGAAATCAGTCTAGCGGTTCCTCAGAAAATTGGACATATCACTACTGGAGAATCCTGTAATACCTCTCCTGGGCATATATCCAGAAGCAGTTCCAACTGATAAGAAGGACACATGCTCCACTCTGTTCATAGCAGCCTTATTTGTAATAGCCAGAAGCTGGAAAGAACCCAGATGCCCCTCAAAAGAGGAATAGAAACAGAAAAATATGGTACATTTACACAATGGAGTACTACTCAGCTATTAAAAAGAATGAATTTATGAAATTCCTGGGCAAATGGATGGACCTGGAGGGCATCATCCTGAGTGAGGTAACCCAATCACAAAAGAACTCTCACAATATGTACTCACTGATAAGTGGATATTAGCCCAGAAACTTAGAATAACCAAGATATAAGATACAATTTGCTAAACGCATGAAACTCAAGAAGAAAGAAGACCAAAGTGTTGACACTTTGCCCTTCTTAGAATTGGGAACAAAACACCCATGGAAGGAGTTACAGAGACAAAGTTTGGAGCTGTGATGAAAGAATGGACCATCTAGAGACTGCCATATCCGGGGATCCATCCCATAATCAACTTCCAAACGCTGACACCATTGCATACACTAGCAAGATTTTATCGAAAGGACCCAGATGTAGCTGTCTCTTGTGAGACTATGCCGGGACCTAGCAAACACAGAAGTGGATGCTCACAGTCAGCTATTGGATGGATCACAGGCCCCCAATGGAGGAGTTAGAGAAAGTACCCAAGGAGCTGAATGGATCTGCAATCCTATAGGTGGAACAACAATATGAACTAACCAATACCCCCCTACCCCGGAGCTCGTGTCTCTAGCTGCATGTGAATCAGAAGATGGCCTATTTGGCCATCAGTGGAAAAAGAGGCCCATTGGTCTTGCAAACTCTATATGCCTCAGTACAACAACCCACCCATAAAATCCAAAATTTGTCCTGTCTCAAAAAAAAATGCAGGGATGGTGCAGAGACTGAGAGAAAGACCAAGCAATAACCTGCCCAACTAGAAACCCATCCCATGGGTAAGCACCAATCGTGACATTAACAATGATGCTTGTAAACAGGAATCTTGGATAATTGTCCTCTGAGAGGCTCTACCCAGAAGTAGAGTGAAATAGATGCAGATACCCACAACTAAACATTGGATGGAGGTCCAGGACACTTATGGAAGAGTTGTGGGAAGGACTGGAGGCCCTGAAGGGAAGAGAACCCCATGGGAAAACCAATAGAGTCAGCTAACCTGGACCACTCTAAGCTTTCTCACACTGAGGCAACAACCAAACAGCATACACAGACTGGAAAGAGGCCCCCCAGAACATATGTATCAGATATGGAGTTCAGTCCACCTGGCTTTCTTTTCTGACCTCAGTGGGAGTAGATGCACATAATCAGGCAGAGACTTGATGTGCCAAGGTGGGAGGATAACCAGGGAGGTGTGAGAAGGGACTAGGAAGAGGAGCAGAGTGTGGAATGTAAATTAATTAATTAATTTATTTATTTATTAACAAAAATAGAGAATGGTCTTAATAACTGATCTCTTTCTCTGGCCCCTGAAACAAATATTTAATTATTTAACTAATTACATGAAAAATTTTTATATAATTGAATTCTTTTCTTCTCTCACAAAATAGATCCCAACCATATTTTCCCTTTCCTTCATTCCTCCCAGTTCAACCTCCTGCCTTCCTTCTCTGCAGATCTATTCTCCCTCTACTTCCTCTAACAAAAAGAGCTGGCCTCAAAGAGATGACAGGCAAGTGGAACAAGATAAGGTAATAATAAAGCAATGGAAAAGCTCTCATATCCAGGCTGGACAACACAGCCCAGTAAAAGGAAAAGAGACTCAAGTGTAGTGAAAGAATCAGAAGCCACCCATTCCAACTGTTGCGAGTTCCACAAAAGTACCAAATTAATAGCTATAACATATCTACAGAAGATCTGGCATAGACCCATACAAGCTAATGGCTTGCCATTTCAGGCTCTGTAAGATCTCCTTAGTTGATTCAGTAGGCCTTGTTCTCCTGGTGTTCTCTCTCCCCTCTGACTCCTACAGTCTTTCCTCCACTCTACAGCAGGGATAATCCCAGGGCAGAGGTAAGCAGAAGGTAGCCTGGTCTGCAGAATGACTTCCTCAGCAGCTAGTCTGCACAGATAAATGAGAATTCTTAATGTCTAAAATAATATATTCTTAGAAATCGTTCTGTAAGGGCAACAAAATATAACATTTTCTGACACCAAGCTATATTCTTTAGACAACATTTTTTTTTCTTTTTTTTTTTTTTTTTTTTTTTTTTTTGGTTTTTCGATACAGGGTTTCTCTGTATAGCCCTGGCTGTCCTGGAACCCACTTTGTAGGCCAAGCTGGCCTCGAACTCAGAAATCTGCCTGCCTCTGCCTCCTGAGTGCTGGGATTAAAGGTGTGCACCACCATGCCTGACATGCCTGACTTAGACACATTTTTTAATGAACCCAAATTTTTATTTGTTCATTTCTTGAATTTCAAGTACTTTTCCATGACCTTATATGTCTGAGTTGTTGGGTTGTTTCATTTGTCTGTTTGTGTGATTGCTTGCTTGTTTGTTTTGCAATAATGCTCAACCACTATGCCCTACTTTGGAATGTGTCTCCTCTCAACTGATTTTGCAGAGGTCTACATATTTATTTAGTTTCATATTGTTATAAACCTTAAGTAGGTTTAATTGGTACTCAGCACAAATGTCTCCTTTCAACATGACAGTATACATGTATATACTGTGCAATGTTTAAATAAAATTAAATATATCTACAACCTCAAATGCTTACTATTTATATTTTAAAATCTTTTTTAAGTATTTCCTTCCAGATTAGTCATTATTATCTCTATTCATCCTACTCTACAACTGAACACCACGATCCTTGCTTCTATCTTACTGTACCTTGGTATCCATTGGATAGCCTCTTGCCAACTTACCACATATCATTGCCTCTGGTAAAGTTTTCACAAGAAAAATTAAAATATCTACTTACAAAAATCATACAGGATTTTCACAACACTTTCCTTCTCAGTGATGGAAAAAAGTAAATAAATAAAAACGCAAAAATAAGTGGAAGGAATAAAAATGTCATATTTCTGCTGTAAAATATTACCAATATAAAAAAGGTTGCCTTCTGACCTCTATGTGCAGACCTTAGCATGCATACATTCATATACACATAATATATTCTTAGATATAATTCTGTAAGGGTAACAAACACACACACATGTGCACACATGTACACACATGTGCTAAATAAATAATGACATATTTTAAATGTGGTAACTACAGCTTATTTTTACACTCAAGCCTAGTTGTATACAGCCATGTAAATAAATGTTATAGAAATCATGGTGAGTTTGGGAGATAGAGGTAGGTATATTTCTATGAGTTCAAGGTCAACCTGCCTTAAAAAGTGAGTTTCAGGGCAGCCCGGGTATTACACAGAAAAAACCTGTTTCAAAGAGATAGGGGATGGGAAAGAGGGGAAGAGGAAAAGGCAGAGGGGAAGAAATCATAGTGAGTTTACTCAGTTGAAAGTAAAAGAATCTTTCTATGAATTAAAGCTGATCTAATGTCAATCAATGAGGTTGGGGATGAATATCAGTCATAAAACAGTTTCTTTTTTTTTCTTTTCTTTTGTTTTATTGAATATTTTCTTTATGTACATTTCAAATGTTATCCCCTTTCCCGGTTTCCCCTCCAGAAACCACCTATCCCATCACTCCTCCTGCCTCCCCACCCTGGCATTCCCATACACTGGGGCATCCAGCCTTTACAGGACCAAGGTCCTCTCCATCCATGGATGACCATCAAGGCCATTCTCTGCTACGCACACAGCTGGAGCTATGGATCCCTCTATGTATACTCTTTGGTTGGTGTTTTAATCCCTGGGAGCTTTGGAGGGTCTGGTTGGTTGATATTGTTTTTCTTCCTATGGGGTTGCAAACCCCTTTAGCTCCTTCAGTCCTTTCTTAAACTCCTCCATTGGGGACCCCATGATCAGTCCAATGGTTGGTTGCAAGCATCTGACTTTGTATTTGTCAGGCTCTGGAAGAGCCTCTCAGGAGACAGCTATATCAGGCTCCTGATAGCAAGCACTTCTTGGCATCTACAGTAGTGACTGGGTTTGGTGACTGTATACAGGTTAGACCCTCAGGTGGGACAGTCTCTGGATGGCATTTCCTTCAGACTCTGCTCTACACTTTGTCTCAGTATTTTCTCCCATGAATATTTTGTTTCCTCTTCTAAGAAGGACTGAAGCATCCACACTTTGGTCTTCCTTCCTATTGAGCTACATGTGGCCTATGAATTGTATCTTGGGCTAGTATCCACTTATCAGTGAGTGCATACCACATGTGTTCTTTTGTGACTGGGTTACCTCACTTAGGTTGATATTTTCTAGTTCCATCCATTTGGCTAAGATTTTCATGAAGTCATTGTTTTCAATACCTGAGTAGTATTTCATTTTGTAAGTATACTGCATTTTCTATATCCATTCCTCTGTTGAAGGACATCTGGGTTCTTTCTAGCTCTGGCTATTATAAATAAGGTTCAACCCTATAGGTGGAACAACAATATGAACTAACCAGTATCCCCGGAGCTCATGTCTCTAGCTGCACATGTATCAGAAGATGGCCTGGTTGGCCATTATTGGAAAGAGAGGCCCCTTGGTCTTGCAAATTTTATATGCCTCAGTACAGGGGAATGCCAGGGCCAAGAAGTGGGAATGGGTTGGTAGGGGAGTCAGGGAGAGGGTCTGGGGGACTTTTGGGATAGCATTTGAAATGTAAATGAAGAAAATACCTAATTAAAAATAAATAAAAAGAAAGAAAGGAAAAAAGAAAGGAAGGAAGGAAGGAAGGAAGGAAGGAAGGAAGGAAGAAAGAAAGAAAGAAAGAAAGAAAGAAAGAAAGAAAGAAAGAAAGAAAGAAAGAAAGAAAGAAAGTAAGTTGGTGAGCATGTGACATGGGAATAAACTTCAAATGAAACAGAATTTTATATTTTACTCTATCTACAATCATTTTATTCATTTATTCTTTTGTTTTATGTAAAGTTCATTTTAAATAACTTAAATTCTCCTAAGTTATGAACTGGGATCATGTGGAATGTGTGATGGATGTCCTCAAAATGATGCCTCAATTCCACTTGGAAGGGAGAAGAAAGGAATCATGGGGAGCAGAGGGATGGAGGGACACAGGTGAGAGAGGGGACAGAGAAGGGAAAAGGGAACATGATCAGGTATTGAGGTGTGAAACAGGAGTGAAGCCCTGAGAGCCAGCAGAAAGAATAGAAACAGGCAACCTCGGGAGGTAGGAGGTGGTGGGGAGGCTCTAGAAGGTGCCAGAGACTTGGGAGGTGAAAGACTCTCATGACTCAAAGGGAGGAACCTTAGGTGAAATGTTCAACAGTGGGGAGAGGGAACTTGTAGAGCCCACCTCCTGTAGAAAGACAGGGCATCAAGTGGAGGGATGGGGTTGCCATTCCACAATCAGAAGCTCTGACCCGGAATTGTTCGTGTCTAAAAGACCTGCAGGGACAAAAGTGGAGAAGAGACTGGAGGAAAGGAGGTTCAGTGACAAGCCCAAATTGGGATTGAGCTCAAGGGGAGGCTCCAAGTCTTGACACTATTACTGATGCTATGATGTACTTATAGACAGGAGCCTAACACGGCTGTCCTCTCAACAAGCAGCTGACTGAGACAGATGCAGATACTTAGATTCAACCAATCGACTGTAGTTGGGGGCCCCTGAGGCTTAATTAGGGGAAGGCTGAAAGAAGTTGAAGAGGAGGGTGACCACATAGGAAGACCAGCAGTCTCAACTAACCTGGACCCCTGAGATCTCTGAGACACTGAGCCATCAACCAGGCAGCATACATTATCTGGTCTGAGGCTCCTGGCATATATACAGAAGAGGACTGCCTGGTCTGCCCTCAGTGAGAGAAGAGGCACCTAACCTTGGAGAGACTTGAGGCCCCACGGAGTGGTGAGGTCTGGCAGGGTTTGGTGGGTTTGGGGGTGGAGCCCCTCTTGAAGACAGGGGAGGAGTAATGGGATGAGGAAGTGTCAGAAGGCTTACTACTGGACAAAAAAAAAAAAAAAGATAAAGAGAATTAAAACAAACAAACAAACAAAAATAACCACACAGAAGACACCAAATTTGTACATATTTGCACTCCCCTCCCCCAAGCAATAAAGTGTTCTCCTTGCTCCACATCCTCACCAGCATGTGCTATCACTTGAGTTTTGGTCTTGGCAATTCTGATGGTTATATGATAGAATCTCAGTTATTTTGATTTGCATTTCCCTGATGGCTAAGAGTGTTGAACATTTTTTAAGTGCTTCTCAGCCATTTGATATTCCTTTGTTATGAATTCTCTTTTGGGCTCTGTAACCCATTTTTAAAATGTGCTTATTAACATTCTTGGTGTCTAATATATTGAGTTCATTATACATTTTTAGTATTATCCCTCTGTTGAATAGAGTACATGAAGAGCCTTTCCCAATCTGTAGACTGCCATGTTCTCCCATTGACAGTGTCCTTTGGCTTACCAAAGCTTTTCAGTTTCATGAGATGTCCCATTTATCTATTGTTTATGTTAGAGTCTGAACCATTGTTGTTCTTTTTTTTTTCCATTTTTTATTAGGTATTTAGCTCATTTACATTTCCAATGCTATACCAAAAGTCCCCCATACCCACCCACCCCCACTCCCCTACCCACCCACTCCCCATTTTTGGCCCTGGTGTCCCCCTGTACTGGGGCATATAAAGTTTGCGTGTCCAATGGGCCTCTCTTTCCAGTGATGGCCGACTAGGCCATCTTTTGATACATATGCAGCTAGAGTCAAGAGCTCCGGGGTACTGGTTAGTTCATAATGTTGTTCCACCTATAGGGTTGCAGATCCCTTTAGCTCCTTGGGTACTTTCTCTAGCTCCTCCATTGGGAGCCCTGTGATCCATCCATTAGCTGACTGTGAGCATCCACTTCTGTGTTTGCTAGGCCCTGGCATAGTCTCACAAGAGACAGCTACATCTGGGTCCTTTCGATAAAATCTTGCTAGTATATGCAATGGTGTCAGCGTTTGGATGCTGATTATGGGGTGGATCCCTGGATATGGCAGTCTCTACATGGTCCATCCTTTCATCTCAGCTCCAAACTTTGTCTCTGTAACTCCTTCCATGGGTGTTTTGTTCCCAATTCTAAGGAGGGGCATAGTGTCCACACTTCAGTCTTCATTCTTCTTGAGTTTCATGTGTTTAGCAAATTGTATCTTATATCTTGGGTATCCTAGGTTTAGGGCTAATATCCACTTATCAGTGAGTACATATTGTGTGAGTTCCTTTGTGAATGTGTTACCTCACTCAGGATGATGCCCTCCAGGTCCATCCATTTGGCTAGGAATTTCATAAATTCATTCTTTTTAATAGCTGAGTAGTACTCCATTGTGTAGATGTACCACATTTTCTGTATCCATTCCTCTGTTGAGGGGCATCTGGGTTCTTTCCAGCTTCTGGCTATTATAAATAAGGCTGCTATGAACATAGTGGAGCATGTGTCCTTCTTACAGTTGGGGCATCTTCTGGATATATGCCCAGGAGAGGTATTGCTAGATCCTCCGGTAGTACTATGTCCAATTTTCTGAGGAACCGCCAGACTGATTTCCAGAGTGGTTGTACAAGCCTGCAATCCCACCAACAATGGAGGAGTGTTCCTCTTTCTCCACATCCTCGCCAGCATCTGCTGTCACCTGAATTTTTTATCTTAGCCATTCTGACTGGTGTGAGGTGGAATCTCAGGGTTGTTTTGATTTGCATTTCCCTGATGATTAAGGATGTTGAACATTTTTTCAGGTGCTTCTCTGCCATTCTGTATTCCTCAGGTGAGAATTCTTTGTTCAGCTCTGAGCCCCATTTTTAAATGGGGTTATTTGATTTTCTGAAGTCCACCTTCTTGAGTTCTTTATATATGTTGGATATTAGTCCCCTATCTGATTTAGGATAGGTAAAGATCCTTTCCCAATCTGTTGGTGGTCTTTTTGTCTTATTGACGGTGTCTTTTGCCTTGCAGAAACTTTGGAGTTTCATTAGGTCCCATTTGTCAATTCTCGATCTTACAACACAAGCCATTGCTGTTCTGTTCAGGAATTTTTCCCCTGTGCCCATATCTTCAAGGCTTTTCCCCACTTTCTCCTCTATAAGTTTCAGTGTCTCTGGTTTTATGTGAAGTTCCTTGATCCACTTATATTTGACCTTAGTATAAGGAGATAAGTATGGATCGATTCGCTTTCTTCTACACGATAACAACCAGTTGTGCCAGCACCAATTGTTGAAAATGCTGTCTTTCTTCCACTGGATGGTTTTAGCTCCCTTGTCGAAGATCAAGTGACCATAGGTGTGTGGGTTCATTTCTGGGTCTTCAATTCTATTCCATTGGTCTACTTGTCTGTCTCTATACCAGTACCATGCAGTTTTTATCACAATTGCTCTGTAGTAAAGCTTTAGGTCTGGCATGGTGATTCCACCAGAAGTTCTTTTATCCTTGAGAAGACTTTTTGCTATCCTAGGTTTTTTGTTATTCCAGACGAATTTGCAAATTGCTCCTTCCAATTCGTTGAAGAATTGAGTTGGAATTTTGATGGGGATTGCATTGAATCTGTAGATTGCTTTTGGCAAGATAGCCATTTTTACAATGTTGATCCTGCCAATCCATGAGCATGGGAGATCTTTCCGTCTTCTGAGATCTTCTTTAATTTCTTTCTTCAGAGATTTGAAGTTTTTATCATACAGATCTTTCACTTCCTTAGTTAGAGTCACGCCAAGATATTTTATATTATTTGTGACTATTGAGAAGGGTGTTGTTTCCCTAATTTCTTTCTCAGCCTGTTTATTCTTTGTATAGAGAAAGGCCATTGACTTGTTTGAGTTTATTTTATATCCAGCTACTTCACCGAAGCTGCTTATCAGGTTTAGGAGTTCTCTGGTAGAATTTTTAGGGTCACTTATATATACTATCATATCATCTGCAAAAAGTGATATTTTGACTTCCTCTTTTCCAATTTGTATCCCCTTGATCTCCTTTTGTTGTCGAATTGCTCTGGCTAATACTTCAAGTACTATGTTGAAAAGGTAGGGAGAAAGTGGGCAGCCTTGTCTAGTCCCTGATTTTAGTGGGATTGCTTCCAGCTTCTCTCCATTTACTTTGATGTTGGCTACTGGTTTGCTGTAGATTGCTTTTATCATGTTTAGGTATGGGCCTTGAATTCCTGATCTTTCCAAAACTTCTATCATGAATGGGTGTTGGATCTTGTCAAATGCTTTTTCTGCATCTAACGAGATGATCATGTGGTTTTTGTCTTTGAGTTTGTTTATATAATGGATTACATTGATGGATTTTCGTATATTAAACCATCCCTGCATTCCTGGAATAAAACCTACTTGGTCAGGATGGATGATTGCTTTAATGTGTTCTTGGATTCGGTTAGCGAGAATTTTATTGAGGATTTTTGCATCGATATTCATAAGAGAAATTGGTCTGAAGTTCTCTATCTTTGTTGGGTCTTTCTGTGGTTTAGGTATCAGAGTAATAGTGGCTTCATAAAATGAGTTGGGTAGAGTACCTTCTACTTCTATTTTGTGAAATAGTTTGTGCAGAACTGGAATTAGATATTCTTTGAAGGTCTGATAGAACTCTGCACTAAACCCGTCTGGTCCTGGGCTTTTTTTGGTTGGGAGACTATTAATAACTGCTTCTATTTCTTTAGGTGATATGGGACTGTTTAGATGGTCAACTTGATCCTGATTCAACTTTGGTACCTGGTATCTGTCCAGAAATTTGTCCATTTCGTCCAGGTTTTCCAGTTTTGTTGAGTATAGCCTTTTGTAGAAGGATCTGATGGTGTTTTGGATTTCTTCAGGATCTGTTGTTATGTCTCCCTTTTCATTTCTGATTTTGTTAATTAGGATTTTGTCCCTGTGCCCTTTAGTGAGTCTAGCTAAGGATTTATCTATCTTGTTGATTTTCTCAAAGAACCAACTCCTCGTTTGGTTAATTCTTTGAATAGTTCTTCTTGTTTCCACTTGGTTGATTTCACCCCTGAGTTTGGTTATTTCCTGCCGTCTACTCCTCTTGGGTGAATTTGCTTCCTTTTTTTCTAGGGCTTTTAGATGTGTTGTCAAGCTGCTAGTATGTGCTCTCTCCCGTTTCTTCTTGGAGGCACTCAGAGCTATGAGTTTCCCCCTTAGAAATGCTTTCATTGTGTCCCATAGGTTTGGGTATGTTGTGGCTTCATTTTCATTAAACTCTAAAAAGTCTTTAATTTCTTTCTTTATTCCTTCCTTGACCAAGGTATCATTGAGAAGAGTGTTATTTAGTTTCCACGTGAATGTTGGCTTTCCATTATTTATGTTGTTATTGAAGATCAGTCTTAGGCCATGGTGGTCTGATAGGATACATGACACAATTTCAATATTTTTGTATCTGTTGAGACCTGTTTTGTGACCAATTATATGGTCAATTTTGGAGAAGGTCCCGTGAGGTGCTGAGAAGAAGGTATATCCTTTTGTTTTAGGATAAAATATTCTGTAGATATCTGTCAGGTCCATTTGTTTCATAACTTCTGTTAGTTTCACTGTGTCCCTGTTTAGTTTCTGTTTCCACTATCTGTCCATTGAAGAAAGTGGTGTGTTGAAGTCTCCCACTATTATTGCGTGAGGTGCAATGTGTGCTTTGAGCTTTACTAAAGTGTCTTTAATGAATGTGGCTGCCCTTGCATTTGGTGCATATATATTCAGAATTGAGAGTTCCTCTTGGAGGATTTTACCTTTGATGAGTATGAAGTGTCCCTCCTTGTCCTTTTTGATAACTTTGGGTTGGAAGTCGATTTTATCTGATATTAAAATGGCTACTTCAGCTTGTTTCTTCAGTCCATTTGCTTGGAAAATTGTTTTCCAGCCTTTCACTCTGAGGTAGTGTCTGTCTTTTTCCCTGAGATGGGTTTCCTGTAAGCAGCAGAATGTTGGGTCCTGTTTGTGTAGCCAGTCTGTTAGTCTATGTCTTTTTATTGGGGAATTGAGTCCATTGATATTAAGAGATATTAAGGAAAAGTAATTGTTGCTTCCTTTTATTTTTGTTGTTAGAGCTGGCATTCTGTTCTTGTGGCTGTCTTCTTTTTGGTTTGTTGAGTGATTACTTTCTTGGTTGTTCTAGAGCGTGATTTCCGTCCTTGTATTGCTTCTTTTCTGTTATTATCCTTTGAAGGGCTGGATTCGTGGAAAGATATTGTGTGAATTTGGTTTTGTCATGGAATACTTTGGTTTCTCCATCTATGGTAATTGAGAGTTTGGCCGGGTATAGTAGCCTCCATTGTTGTTCTATTCAGAAAGTTGATGCCTATAACTATAAGCTCAAGGCGATTTCCCAATTTCTATTCTTAGTTTCGATGTATCTGGTTTTATATTCAATCTTTGATCCACTTGTACTTGAGGGTTTTTGTTTTTTGTTTTTTGGGGTTTTTTTTGTTTTTGTTTTTGTTTTTTGCAGAGTGATAAATGTGTGTCTATTTGCATTCTTCAGCATGCAGACATCCAGGTAGAGCAGCACCATTTGTTAACGAGGCTCTCCCTTTTCCACTGTATGGTTTTGGCTTCTTTGTAAAAAATCAAGTGTCCATCGGTGTGTGGGTTTACGTCAGGGTCTTTATCAATTGGTCAGCCTGTCTTTTTATATACCAATACTATGCAGTTTTTATTACTATTGTTCTGTGCCACAGCTTGAGTTCAGGCATGTTGATGTCTCCAGAAGTTCTATTATTATTCAGGATTGTTTAAGCTATCCTGAGTGGTTTTGTTTTGCTAAATGAAGTTGGGAATTGCTCTTTCTATTTCTGTAAACAATTGTATTGGAATTTTGATGGAAATTGCATTGAATCTGTAGATTGTTTTGGTAAGATAGTCATTTTCACTATGTTAATCTTACTTGCCTAAGTTAGGGTTTTACTGCTGTGAACAGACACCATGACTAAGGCAATTCCTATAAGGACAACATCTAATTGGGTCTGGCATACAGGTTCAGAGGTTCAGTTCAGTATCACCAAGGCAGTAGCATGGCAGCATCCAAGCAGGAATGGTACAGGAAGATCTGAGAGTTCATCTTCATCTGAAGAGTGCTAGCAGAATCCTGGCTTCCATGCAGCTTGGATGAGGATCTTATATCCCATACCCACAGTGACACACCTACTCTAACAGGACAACACCTTCTGATAGTGCCACTCCCTTGGCCAAGCATATACAAACAATCACATGAACATAAAAGATCCCTGAGCATAAAAGATCTATCCACCTTCTTGTATCTTCCTCAATTTCTTTCTTCAGTGTCTTGAAGCTCTTGTCATACAGGTTTTTCACTTGCTTGGTTAGAGTTTAACCAAGATATTTTATATCCCCCTTCCCAGCTAAAAGCCCTATCTCCTCCTCCATCCCCCTGCTTCTATGAGGGCACTCCCCCACCAACCCACCTCTCCCACCTCAGTGCCCTAGCATTCCCTACACTGGGTCATTGAGCCTACACAGGACCAAGGGGCTCCTCTCCCATTGATGCCAGATAAGGTAATGCTCTGCTACATATGAAGCTGGAGCTATGGGTCCCTCCATGTGTACTCTTTGGTTGGTGGTTTAGTCCCTGGAAGCTTTGGAGGATCTGGTTGGTTGATATTGTTGTTCTCCCTGAGGGGTTGTTAACCCCTTTGACTCCTTCAGTCCTTCCCCTTACTCCTTCATTGGGGTTCCCACGCTTAATATGATGGTTGGCTGCTTGCATCCACATCTGTTTGGTCAGGTTCTGGCATCAGCAATAGTTTCTGGATTTGATGTTGCAGATGGGATGGATCCCTAGGTGGGGCAGTCTCTGGATGGCCTTTCCTTCAGTCTCTGCTCCATTCTTTGTCCCTGTGATAGGAGCAATTCTGGATTAATACTTTTAAGACGGGTGGGTGGCCTCACCTCTCAACCAGGGGCCATGCCTATCCACTGGATATGGTCTCTACAAGTTCTCTCTCCCCTTTGTTGGGTATTTCAGATAATGTAATCCCTGTTAGGTCCTGAGAATATTTTGGGTCCCTGGCCTCTGGGACTTTCTAGTGACTACCCCCAGTTCCTCATCCTTCACTGCTATATACCTGCATTCACTTTGCTCTGTACTTTTCCCCCATCTCCTGATCCTACCCATTTCAGCCTAGATTTTGATAATTTCCTGCCATCTACTCCTCTTGAGTATGTTTGCTTTTGTTTTCTACAGATTTTAGATGTACTTTTAAACTGCTGGTATGAACACTTTCTAATTTCTTTATTGATGCCCTTAGTGCCATGAACTTTCAACTTAACACTGCTTTCATTGTATCCCATCAATCTGGGTTAACTACCTTCATCTTCACTGAATTCAAGGAAGTCTTTATTTATTACTTCCTTGACTCAGAGACCATTGAGTAGAGAGTTGTTCAATTTCCATGACTATATAGGCTTTTTTGGTCTTTCTGTTTTCGTCAAAGGCCAGCTTTAATTCATAGTGGTCTAATAAGATGCAAGGCTGTTAAATTTAACAATGAGTTTTGAGTGAGGATGTATGCTTAATTACTTTCTGTTACACAAAGGCCGCAGCAGCATGTAGAAGAAAGGTACAGTTCTAATGATATAATTTCAAAAGGTGTGAGAAAAGCCTTAACTTACTGGAGACCCCTGAGTGAAGAACTCCAAGCTGGGAATCAATGTAAAAGCAGTAAGAATTTTATTGTTCCCACATGCTGGAGTGGCCCTGCACACTAAGGAGAGAGAGAATGACCCGCCATACAGCATGTTCAGTGAGTTTTTATACAGTTTTCAGATCAGCAGCCATTAGGCAAAATGTGATTTGCAGAACAGTGTGACTTTTAAACTGATTGGTCTTTAGGGAATGAGGTGGCAAGAACTTCTCTTGATTGTAGGTGGCCAATAGTCATGGTGGCCAATAGCCAATAGAGTCTATGTGCTCTGGGCCTCCCCGACGCATCAGGTGACTGGTGGTCGGTCCCCCTCCCCACACTTTCGTCTGAGGAATGAAATTAGCTTCTCCCTTCTGGAGGGGAGAGGTCTGGTGGAATTTTCCAAAGTTCCTAAGCTGACCTCTTCAAAGGCATCAAGTGAAACCCACTCCTAAGGAAGACAAGATTGTACTCCATTAATCTGAAGGGTGAACTCAATTCATTTTTTTGGAAATGTGTGCTATAAATTTGAGTCTTAACTTTGTTTGTTTAATCACATATTTAAATGAGTGTAGACTCACAGACTTTAATTTCTATTTTAATTTATATCTTACTCTAAACTTTCACGTTAATTTTTTTGTTTTATTAGCTTCAGATGTGTGAATTGGAAATCCTCTTTGGTCAAGCAGGTGTACTTATCTTGTACTCTCAGAAATTTAACACTTCGTTGTTTCCTGGCACTGAAAATGTTCTAAACATCTCTAATTTTCATCTTAGAAATAATATTAACCACATTTCCTATCAACTCTGGATATATTTATTGAATAACAGAATTAAAAACATACTATACTCATGGAAGTTTGTTTTGCTCATTGCTACTTTGGTGTCCCTGATTCTATTCACTAAACACACTAAACAAGTACTCATGTGTTCATACTAATTCGCTACATATATAGATAGATAGATAGATAGATAGATAGATAGATAGATAGATAGATAGAGATAGAGATAGATAGATAGATATAGATATATATATGCACACATATATATGTGTGTATACAGATATATAGATATATAATTACTTAACTGTAATTTGCAAATTTAAATTAATTGGAAGCTAAAAAAGAAAACATTAATATACTGTGTTCTACTCTGAATGAGTACCAGATGTGTTAGTTTAGATCTGTCCATTGCTGGCCTTTAGCTTCCACAGTGAGAGAGAGACAGAGAGAGAGAGAGAGAGAGAGAGAGAGACAGAGACAGACACAGAGACAGACACAGAGACAGACACAAAGACACAGAGACACAGAGACACAGAGACACAGAGACAGAGAGACAGAGACAAAGACAGAGAAGAAAAAAAGGAAAGGAGTAACCATCATACATTCCCCAATATATTTGCTGGTCCATGTCATTTTGTTATCGTGGCACCAGAATTCTCTCCCTGCACCTTTATGGAAACTTGTTCCTTTAACAATTATAATAAGCAATTGCAACATTTATTTTGCCTATATTTCTTCAATCTCTGCTTATTGCCATATTTACTAAGGTCAAGATGTTCATCTCTAGCCGCTTCTATGAAACTTTATTACTCTTGAAATAATAAAGGAACACATGAGAGACAACTTTGATAATGAATATAAAACATTTTTCCTAAGCATTAATTAAAAGGGGGAGCAGTGAAAATGACCTCATATATTTCAGAGATTATTTTCAGATGGGAACTTCTCATGGAGTCATCCTTCACCATGCCACGAGACTTCAGTATATGACTCCAAATGCAATAATTGAAATGATTTTCAGACACAAAGAATTATACTCAAGGGAAGCAAAATGGAAGTATAACACAGTGCATGATATGGGACCTCAATTGTTGTTTCCTCTGAGCACCTCATCCCCAATGGAAAGAAATTCTCAGGGTGTCGTTTTAAACGTTTTTGAGATGCCTCTTGCATTTTCAAAAGTTTCTGGGAAAATAACATCATTTTAATAAGTCCCTCTGAAAGACTTGAGAGTAATCATGGCACTGGATTTATATAATAGAAATATAAACTACTCAGAATTCTGTTCTGATCCCTCAAACAAAAATAAGTCAGAAGATTATATTTTGAGTTACTTGCACCAGAAGCATGAAGAGGTATTTCATTTAAGGAGGACTCTATCTACAACTCATGTAACTGGGATGGAAGACTCCACTTAGAGGAAAGGTGAGGGCCTAACTTTCATTTGTCAGACAACCTTCATGATCTCTACTTTTCAGATATTAAAGAAATTTTCTACTGATAGCTGAAAATATCATTCATGTTTGAGAATCAAATTTCTCCCAGGATTTTTTCATGCTTAGATAGAATTTTGTTATTACACTATAAATTTCAGTGACTATAGCTCTTTACACTAAGGTGACATTAAAAAAGGCAATTCTTATAAAAAAGTAATTTTATTATAGGTCATATAGGTAATAGTTGCAAGTTACTGTTCAATAATTCTACAGTTTTTACAAATAGCTTCAGTGTATAAACAGTGTAATAAACTATAATATTTATAAGATTACATTATCATATAAAACAATATGGATTTCTATTCCCTCATTTTTCATTATTTCTTTAAAAAACAATTTGAAAGTATATTTTGGTGTTTTGCAATCCAAAATTATTAATACTGTGCTTATTTCTTTTTATCCTTCCATACCCATATTTCTCTTGAAAACCCATTCTGGACTAAACATCATAACAGCTGTGAGCCTGTAGATCTGCTCAATCATAATACGCATCTCATAGATTACTTTTCTCTCTCTTTATAGATTATAGCTTAGTGAGCAAGTACTTTTTATCATGCATCTTTCTATGGTTTATGTCTATAGCATATGCTTATTGTTAATAAATGTTCATCAGTCCACATTCACACCCAAATAATATCGCTTGAATAATTATAATCAGGGAAATTATTTATTATGATTTTTTACAAATTTCATAATTTGCATAACTGATAAGGTATAGTATTAGGTTTTTAATATATATTTTATGATAATTAAAATATATGATTTAGGGAAATAATTATTTAAGAATACTCAATATCTGAATAATCTTACATATTCCTTAAGCATATATAACTATAGGTTATTGTTTTTATCTTTATTTACAAAGCATACCCATCAGTTGTACAAGATTAGTTCAGCAGGATTAGCAAAAACTATCACAATAACCTGGGGACCAGTTAGTATGAGTGGAGAACAAATAAGAACAAAAGAAGATGAGGGAAGTATTTTTAGACACAGTGACTAAGCATGGTTTCGTATGCTAACATATGTATTAATTTTATAATCTATCAGATAATAATACTAAAAGCAAAGTTCTAGATGTACTTTACTTGGTTCCCAATGATTCTCAGTCATCACTACATTCTTTTCAGTTTTAAAAACTGTGGATGAAGCTGGAAGGCACGATGTTAGGTGAAACAAGCCAGTCACAAAATATAATATTACTAAATGATTCTGTTTGTATAAGGTGACTATGGTTGTTGAACCCATATGTAAAGAATGTGATAATGATTTACAGAGTACAATGGCTGAGAGAGAAAAAGTGAACTTGTTCCATGGATACTCATCCATAGTAATGACAAGAAGAACTAAGCTATAAAATGCTATAGAGAGTATAGTATTTAAATTGTATCACATAGAATTATGTTCTCAAAGCTTAATGAGAAAATTTTCCTTGACATTTTGGTATTTTACTTATAACATATTTATTTCTAATATTAATAAAATTTAGGCTTATATATTTGGATATATATGTGGATATATATACTTATATATGTACTCGTGTATGTGTGCATGTGTGTGTGTGTGTGTGTGTGTGTGAGTGTGTGTAACAACAATTAATATAAAAGGAAGCCTTAAATTTCAAGGAGAGCAACGAAGGTTGTATTGAGGGACTTGGAGGGAGAAGTGGAAAAGAGGAAATAATGTAATATATTCTAACCTCAAAAAAATATTAGATTTATTTATTTTATGTATACGAGTAAACTAGAAGAGAGCATCTGATCCCATTACAGATGGTTGTAAGCCACCATGTGGTTGCTGGGAACTGAACTCAGGACCTCTAGAAAAACACCCTGTGCTCCTAACCACTGAGCCATTTCTCCCACCCAAAGTAAATAATTTTAAAATACATAAATAGACTGGGTTAAAAAAAAAAAACAGGATAGCAGAAGATGGCCTAGTCGGCCATCATTGGGAAGAGAGGCCCCTTGGTCTTGCAAACTTTATATGCACCAGTCCAGGGGAACGCCAGGGCCAAGAAGTGGGAGTGGGTGGGTAGGGGAGCAGGACGTGGGGAGGGTATAGGGGCCTTTCAGGATAGCATTTGAAATGTAAATGAAAATATGTAATAAATAATTGAAAAAAAAAAACAGTAGCAGCAAACTATGGATATTAAAATAACAACAACAACAACAACAACAACAACCAGGGGATTCTGAAACAATTGTTTAGGAGGTCTCCTTTTGGGTCCTTCTTGAGTTCCTGGACTGATTTCCCTCAAAGTTGTGTGTCCTGTGGATGCACAGCCAGAGAGATGACATGACTAAAGCTTTTGCTGCCCTGAAAAGCATGATGGGTACCAGATGTTGATCATTGAGCCAGAGGTTTATACTCACCAGAGTGTGAGTTTGCTTAAGTATAATTGTTCCTATGCCCTAGTTCTTTAACTTTAACATTAAAATGCATTTATTAGTTTTGAAGTTTTCAGAAGCTTGTAGTTAGGAAAATTAGTAGTTTTAAAATGTTAATCTTTTTTTAAACCAGGGGAAATTTAAATTTTAGTATTAGGATAATACTACTAGTATAAATATTTAGTATTAGGAAATTAGCCTGGGATTTTTGAGGACAAAGAAAGGAAAGGTTGTTGTTTAACAGTGAGGTATTTGTGTGTTCTATTTACACAGGATAGAAGGTCTAGTTCATTTTTATTATCAATTTGACACCATCAAGAATCACATGGGAAGAAGGAAACTCAATTGTGTTGTAAAATTGAATTTGGAAAAGTCAATCTATGGCAAGGCAAGGTCTATGAGAGATTGTTTGCTAGATGATAATATGTGAAGGTCCAGCCCACCAGCCCAGGCATTAAGAAACTAATTGAACATTTATCAGAACACAAATCAATAAACAGCATTCTTCCCTTGTTTTTTTCCTCGGTTTCTCCTTCAGTTGCAACCCTAACTTTCCTCAGTGAGGGACTACAACCTAAAAAACCATAAGCTAAACTAGACCCTTTCTTCCCAAAGCTGCTGTCTGTCAGAGTATTTTATCACAACAGCAGAAAAGCAAACTAGATCTGAGAGGGAACTCAATTACATGGCTATAATAACCAGTGGGCTTATTCCTATTGTCCTTTAAAATTCCCACATCTCTACAAGTTTTCATTAATGAATAAATTTTCAACACATGAATTCTCTGAGACAAAGAACAACTGTATGAACCTGGACATTCATTATCTTTTCTCTTACTTCTTATACTTTCTGACATTATATAATAATTATATCATTTCCTCTTTCTCTTCCTTCTCCAAAATCCTCCAATATATGCCATGTCCTTACTCTATCTCAAATTCATGGCTTCTTCTTTCATTAATTCCTATATTATGTATATCTATAAACATTTAATTCCTAAACACAACCTGACCAGGCTGTATAATGTTACTTGTATATGTGTTTTCAGGGCAGACGATTTAGTGTTGGGTATGTTCTATTCTGAGGAATAAATTTTCAACACATGTAATTCAGGTAACACAGAATAACTATATGAACATAACACCCATTATCTTTTTATTTCTTTTAATTTTGGAGACTATAATATGTCAATTTATAAATTTATATTTTATAATTTTATGTATTATTATATAATATTATAGAATCTATAATCATTTTCTTTTGTAATATAATTATATCATTTATACTAAGTGTGTGCTCTTCCTCGAGGAAAACTATTTCTCCCACTATCAGGATCCTTTAGTTGCCCCTCATGGCTCTGTGTAGAGTTGAAGCCTCATAGGCCTTTCTTGTCCACTGTAGAACGTCCATTGATGTTTTCCTTACTCAGCTCATGTTTAAGCAGCCAACCTTCTCTTAATAGAAACAAAACTAGGAGATTTGTTTAAATAAATAAAACATATTTCACAGAAACTACTACTACCACTTCTGAGTTTGACTTTAAGTTAGCAATACCAATCTCTAGACATTCTTAAGCTTTTCTAGAAAAGTACAGAATTGATCCAGAATGGGACTGCTTTCTGGTATAGGAGATAACCACCTTCAGAGTTAGAAGAAATCAAGTATGAGCAGTAAGTCCCTTCCATCCAGCATTGCATGTTGTAAGCAGTGCTACTCCAGGGTATTTTGTATGACTTTTAGTGTCAGTGTGTTTTCTATTCTTGTAGATATGTCTCAAGTATTGAAATTCCATGGACCTGAAATAACTGTTTTACATTTTGGAGTGTTTTCCAACAGTTTTCTGAAAATTCTGCACTATTCTACATCCTCACCAGTAATATGAGATTGTAAATTCCTTGCATCCTTGTGAGCAGTTACCATTTTATCATAACCCTGCCAATCAATGTGAAATTTTGTTGCACTGTGATTTTTTACTTAAATGTCCCTATTAACTAATTATGGTACACATATTTTCAGGTATTTTATAGTTACTTATCTACTTCCAATGGAAGGTTGATTTTTTTAAATGATCTAGTTATTTTTAACTAGATTATTTGTCTTTTAGCCATTAGAATATAACATCCCTTTAGTTCTATTAATTGTTCTCCTTAAGATACTTTACTTCAGATGTGTTATTTTCATCTATCTATGGTGTCTTTTAAGGAACAAATTACTATTAATTTTAATTATATTCAATTTTTTCCATAACATTTGATTGTGATGTCTTATCCACACCAATTTCACGAGCATGAAATTCTACCTAGGTATTTCTTCAAATGTTATTTTTAGATATTATACTAAATATTATAGTATCCATTTTTCATTAATTTTTTCATTGTATGGAAAGTTGGATATCAAGTATTAACATGTAACTTCATCTAATTGCCCATTTGTTGGAAAAATATTCTTCTTACCCTGAATTGTTAGGAAACACATAAGTTCAATGATTTATATATGTAACATTTTTATATAGATTGACAATTTCCTGACTTCTCATGCCATACTTTGGATTTTGATTTTATGTTCTCACCTTATTGCCCTAATTTAAAGCTCTACTATAATGTTAATTAAAGGACAGCTTATACTGTTGATTGCCTTATGGAGAAAGGCTATAGGTCATGAACATTAAGTATTGCAAAGGTTGTGTATGTGTGTGGTGGTCATTTTTCTTTGTGTGGATGCTGCTCTTACTATAATGTAGAAAAAAATTGGTACCATGATTCAGGGAATGACAAATAAGTCATGAGGAGTCCTTAGCAGACTGAGTACTAACATTCTCATAGCAAAACTTATATTCAGGGACAGATGTATCTTATATTTAACTATAAATTCCATGTTGTATGCCAGCCTGTGGCCTATTTGAACCAGGTACACCTGGGAGGCAGGCTGGGGCTGAAAGAGACTTAGACGGTGAGAGATTAATGGAGACCAAGACATGATTCTGTTCAAGGCCCACCAGTTTACTAAGAGAGTGTGCTTATAAGGGGGAAGGTCCATCCCCCGCCAGTCCATTCTTGGTATCTGGAGCCAGCCTGTAGGCTATGTGCAGGATATCCTCCAGAATATCTCAGGGGCTTCTCAGCAGGTAGCAGTGTCTTGGAGAGAGCAATGGCTGGTGACAGAACAAAAGAGCCATCTAGGTCAGAAGGCTCCACCCTAGGTAACCTCCTTTTTAGTGGCAGCAAGGTCAAAGTCTGGATCAGCCTGCTTCAGGGCTGAGGGAGGCTACAGTTCCATGTGTTGATAGGGCTAATATCTTAGGTAATTAAAATAGAAGATGCCTTGCAAAATACAAGCTTGAGTTCTAAAGTGAAAATTTCTGGTTTCTTTAAAAACTCAGGGTGTCATATGATATTTTTCTGGAAGCTGTCTTGTGAGCAGGCATGTAATGTTTTGTTGAAAACAGATACATGAAAGTGTGTGTGATATTTAGAAGGACTGTTTTTTTTAAAGATTTATTTATTTATTATTATATGTAAGTACACTGTAGCTGTCTTCAGACACACCAGAAGAGGGTGTCAGATCTCATTACGGATGGTTGTGAGCCACGATGTGGTTGCTGGGATTTGAACTCTGGACCTTAGTAAGATCAGTCAGGTGCTCTTACCCACTGAGCAATCTCACCAGCCCTAGAAGGAATGTTAATAGGACCCCACAGACAGTGAAAGGTTGATCTTGTGTTGCTACACCATGCAATGCTTGGCTGGTCTTCGCTGGCCAACAAACACTTTGCTAGTCTGTGCTGCCAGTGCAAAGCTTCACTGGTCTTTGATGGTCTTCACTTTGTAGAGAGAAACATGCCAATGAACTTCTTGTGGTGTTGTGGCTGATTCTGGCTAGTTCATACTACTGACACACATAGATTTCGCAGAACTTGAAATATCTGTTGAATCAAACCCTGCTATTGATTCATGTTTGATATTTGCTATTTGACTGAATTGCAGGTATACTGACAATGAAGAGTGGAATCACCACAAAGAACTACTTTTAAACAGGTCCAGGAAAAGAAAAACCTAGTAGCCTTCTTTCTTCACTAACTCTGGATGGTAAGCTAGAAGGGAGGTTGAAGTGTTCAAGAACCCTAAATAAAGTGGATTTAGAAAAATCTAAGCCTTAAGAGTTCTGTTTAATACTTAAAGTATATAAAACTACAAATACCGATCTCATTTTTTTCCATCTCTTTCTAAATAGAACTCCCAGAAGAAAATGTTCCAAGGAAATCTTTCCGGAGTAACTGAGTTCAATCTTGCTGGTTTAACAGACAAACCAGGGCTGCAGGTGCCCCTCTTCCTCCTGTTCCTAGGAATCTATGTGGTAACAGTGGTGGGGAATCTCAGCATGATCACCCTGATACTATTCAGTTCTCAACTACACACACCCATGTATTATTTTCTCAGTAGTCTGTCCTTCATTGATCTCTGCCAGTCCAATGTCATTATTCCCAAAATGTTGGTGAACTTTTTGGCTGTGAAGAACATCATCTCCTACCCTGAATGCCTGACACAGCTATGCTTTTTTGCTACTTTTGGTATTGCAGAATGTCAGATGTTGGCTGTAATGGCATATGACCGCTATGTTGCCATTTGTAAGCCCTTGCTTTACAATGCTGTAATGTCATTTCAAGTCTGTTCCTGGATGATATTTGGTGTATTCAGTATGGCTTTGATTGGTGCCACAACTCAAACAGTCTGCATGTTAAGAGTGGATTTCTGTAACGCCAATGTAATAAATCATTACTTCTGTGATCTTTCCCCACTCCTGAAACTCTCTTGTTCTGATACTTTTATTAATGAAGTATTAGCTTTGTGCTTCAGTGTTTTCAATATCTTTATTCCAACTCTGACAATTCTAAGCTCTTACATCTTCATCATAGCCAGCATCCTCCAGATTAAATCCACTGAAGGCAGGTCCAAAGCCTTCAGCACCTGCAGCTCACACATATCAGCTGTTGCTATCTTCTTTGGTTCCCTTGCATTCATGTACTTGCAGCCATCATCAGTCAGCTCCATGGACCAAGGGAAAGTGTCCTCTGTATTTTATACCATTGTTGTGCCCATGCTGAATCCTTTGATTTATAGCCTGAGGAATAAGGATGTAAAAGTTGCTCTAAATAAGTTCCTTGAAAGAATTTTTTCTTGTAAACAAAACTGATTTTTCTTTACTAAGATACTTGTTTAGAGGGCTGACAAACAGTTCATCTTGCTAAGTATGGCTACCACATGATATGAGATTATGACTATCTACTCCTGTTTATTTTTAAAATCTCTAAGGGCAGGACAAGTTTTAGCCAATGGAACATACGAAGGACAACATCTATATGGGATATAGAGAACCATCTGCTTATCATAGCACTCATCACACTAGTCAGTTTGTCAAACTATCAAAGCCTTCTTATGAGTGAATCTGTTCTATGTATGTAGAAAAAATTTCCTTTTATGCAAGACATAGTTATCTTATAGCAGAGAATAAATAGATTTTTCCCAGCACTCTTGATTATCTCCATATTCTTTGTAATTAGTCTTTTTAATGAAATATATTTCTAAGACATTGTGATATCCAAAACAATAATTTTATTAAAAAGTAAACTATGCAAAATATGACTAGTTTTTTTCTGAGTCTATAGAACTATATTAAAGGACATAGAGTGATATCTTGAGTGGTAAAATAGCTCCTACCCCCTCCCACACAAAAGAACTAGAGAGGATGAGACACACTCTGCTAAACAGGAATTAATTCAGTGTACACAAGTCTCTAAAGCAAACTGAAAGCAAGAACAAGAATTCTCATGTTCAAATATTTCTAATATTTGATGGTATACCCCCAGCACATAACCGACTATGGCAGATTCAGAAGTGCATTATCTTACTACTATATGAATATATGATATAAATTTAGATCTAGAAAGCAAAACTGGTAAAAATTATTTTCTGAATAATAACATATTAGCCAGAAATATTAAATACCTTCATATTTTAAAATGACTATCTATCCTGAATAAATTAGGGACAGATAAGGAATCTTACAAAAAATAAATTCCCATTATTTTCCTTACCCAATTAAATTCCCATTGCTTCCCTTGAAACTGCAATCATAAAACTGAGATTATGATTCTGGAAGGTAACTCTTCATATCAGGCCATCAGTATCTCTAAGTGGTCTCCAAAAATACAAAAATTCATCACGTTCCTTATGATATCCTACTGATGGTAGTAACATTTGTAGAATGTTTCCTCTATGCTCTTAAAACATCTCCAAAGAAGTCATTTTCTTATTATCTAGAGCTACTTCTAGGTCATACATGATAATTGTGTTGTTTCTGATTCCTGAAAATTTCAGAGATTTGAGAAGTTTCATTAAGGATAATTAATTCCAACCCAGGGTCCACTAGATGACTTTGGTCAAAATCAGTTGGTCACAAAACAAAACAAAATCGTATGATCTAGGAAAGGTGACTTTCAGGAAGTACAGAAAGGTAGAGTTAATAGGTGTTTAAAAGAGGAAAAGGAAGTAGGAATAAAAGTTATCAGGATATATTGCATACATGTATAATGTTAAATATTTAAAATAGTAAACTGTAAAAATCCAACGTATATGTCAAGAATTCCTACCCAGACTTAGGTGAATCCAATGTGATGTCTATTACTATGTTTATAATGTCTTTCACATTGATTTCCATAATAGCTCAACCACATCACTTGCCAACCAATAGTATATAAGTGTTTCTCTTTCTTTATATCTTCTTTTTTTTTCCATTTTTTATTAGGTATTTAGCTCATTTACATTTCCAATGCTATACAAAAAGTCCCCCATACCCACCCACCTCCACTCCCCTACCCACCCACTCCCCTTTTTTGGCCCTGGCGTTCCCCTGTACTGGGGCATATAAAGTTTGCGTGTCCAATGGGCCTCTCTTTCCAGTGATGGCCACCTAGGCCATCTTTTGATACATATGCAGCTAGAGTCAAGAGCTCCGGGGTACTGGTTAGTTCATAATGTTGTTCCACCTATAGGGTTGCAGATCCCTTTAGCTTCTTGGGTACTTTCTCTAGCTCCTTCATTGGGGGCCATGTGATCCATCCAATAGCCGACTGTGAGCATCCACTTCTATGTTTGCTAGGCCCAGGCATACTCTGACAAGAGACAGCTATATCAGGGTCCTTTCAGCATAATCTTGCTAGTGTATGCAATGGTGTCAGCATTTGGAAGCTGATTATGGGATGGATCCCCGGATATGGCAGTCTCTATATGGTCCATCTTTTTATCTCGGCTCCAAACTTTGACTCTGTACCTCCTTCCGAGGGTGTTTTGTTCCCACTTCTAAGGAGGGGCATAGTGTCCACACTTCAGTCTTCATTTTTCTTGAGTTTCATGTGTTTAGGAAATTGTATCTTATATCTTGGATATTCTAGGTTTTGGGCTAATATCCACTTATCAGTGAGTACATATTGTGTGAGTTCCTTTGTGAATGTGTTACCTCACTCAGGATGATGCCCTCCAGGTCCATCCATTTGGCTAGGAATTTCATAAATTCATTCTTTTTAATAGCTGAGTAGTACTCCATTGTGTAGATGTACCACATTTTCTGTATCCATTCCTCTGTTGAGGGGCATCTGGGTTCCTTCCAGCTTCTGGCTATTATAAATAAGGCTGCTATGAACATAGTGGAGCATGTGTCCTTCTTACCAGTTGGGGCATCTTCTGGATATATGCCCAGGAGAGGTATTGCTGGATCCTCTGGTAGTACTATATCCAGTTTTCTGAGGAACCGCCAGACTGATTTCCAGAGTGGTTGTACAAGCCTGCAATCCCACCAACAATGGAGGAGTGTTCCTCTTTCTCCACATCCACGCCAGCATCTGCTGTCACCTGAATTTTTTATCTTAGCCATTCTGACTGGTGTGAGGTGGAATCTCAGGGTTGTTTTGATTTGCATTTCCCTGATGATTAAGGATGTTGAACATTTTTTCAGGTGCTTCTCTGCCATTCGGTATTCCTCAGGTGAGAATTCTTTGTTCAGTTCTGAGCCCCATTTTTTAATGGGGTTATTTGATTTTCTGAAGTCCACCTTCTTGAGTTCTTTATATATGTTGGATATTAGTCCCCTATCTGATTTAGGATAGGTAAAGATCCTTTCCCAATCTGTTGGTGGTCTTTTTGTCTTATTGACGGTGTCTTTTGCCTTGCAGAAACAAGCAGAAACAAGCTATTCTCAGCATCAGTAGTCATGAAAAGAGACTATTTTTAATCACAAAGAGATACCATTGTGCATTCACAAAGAAAATGCAAAACACAATAGAGAGATCTTGCAGCAGTGACACCTCTTGAGAATTACACATCAGAGTTTAAATGCTTTAGGCCCCACACAAATAAAAGTACAAACTTGTCTGCTATGATTGCATTTGTAACATAAAATGGAAAAGAAAAAAAAAGCCTACAACAGATGATAAATGCCTTTGACCTTCTTGTCTGTCAAATGAACCATACACGTAAGAGAGTTCTCTGATAATTTGACTTAAAGTATTTTTACTTTTTCATGGCTCAAAGGTAATGTTCATTTACTAGAAATTTTATTTCAAATATTGAATTTTACATCCTCCTCAGCTAATAACATTATAACATTCTTTGTGTTGCTAGGCAACAGCAGTTAGCTGGAGCTCCCAGTCAGCCACGTGATCACAAGTACAAACAGCTCACACCCTGTCAGTATTATGCTTTCTGCTTCACAGGGACATGGAAGGCAATCACTTCCTTGATATGTTTAATGTTTTAATATAAAATAATCTTGGTGTTAGATGATTTTCCCTCAAGTACAAATTAATTCAAATTTTCAGAGCATGTTTAAGATAAGCTAGGCTAGCTATTGCCATTTTGTAGTATAGGGATGTTAAATGGATTTTCAACACACAGCATTTTCCACTTTGAAAAATCATATTAAGGTTTGGGCTTATCAGAAGAACCATCTGCACATTCAATTTGATGCAACTTATCTCAAGAATGACTCTATAAAAACAGTATTCATGCTGTTTTTCTCTTTGGATAAAATACATATACTTAGATAAAACACAGAAAGACTTCCAAGGATGTATATCAGGAATCAGCTGACATTGTTCTATAAAGGACCATACAGAAAAATACTAGTTTGAATAGATCACAAGGTCTCTGTTGTAGTCAGTCAATTGTCAACGATTAAAGACAACAGCTTAAAATGGTATTGTAATGAAGGTGTGTGGCTGTATTGGGTAAAAATTCTAGTTGTGAACACTGAAACTTGAATTCGATGTTTATTTTATTTTTCTCCTTAAAATATTTGAAATTTATAAAGAAATTTTTGCTCACAAATTGTACCAAACTCTCTTTGAGTTAGACTTGGTCCCTGAAGCAAGCTTGCCCCTTTGCTCTGTGATGGATAGGCTGGTTAGGTTCTTAGGTAAATATAGCTGCCTAAACTCACTGAGCTGTGCCATTAGTTCTTTCCCCATTGCTGTTTATAATGATAATAATGATTACAGTATAAAAATTAAATGGCATGGACCATAGTGATCTCAAATAAGAATGATTTTTAAAGAAGATGATTAAAATAATAGCTATGTAAGAATCTATGCAAGAACATCCATCATGCATAAAAACAAATTATTAGCTGGGAAACAATTGAACCTTATATACATATGAAGAATCAGTATTTAGAATTATGAAGACTTACACAAATGAGTAAAGGAAGAGAAATGATGGAAACATCCAACACATAGGTGATAGAAATTCTAGCAGCCAATAACCAACCAGAACAGTTTATCTTCCTCTGCTGAGTGTGATGCTCAGGACACTATAGCCAGGCTACAGGGCCCTGGTGGAGGAAGTTTGATTTATTATTATTATTATTATTATTATTATTATTATTATTATTATTATTATCTTAAGGATTGTTAGTTAACTGGGAGACAGGGAAGCTTGCCTCCAGACTTATTTACTGACAAATATTAGTCTTCCCTAAACAAAAAAGGCCTTTAAACATACCTGGGAAGAAAACTATACAGAAGTTCTCAAATGGTGGGCCCAGCACAGTTCCATATTGGTTTGGGAAAGCTTTCTGGAAGGTCCTAGAAGGAGGTAGGGAAGGAGAAAAATATGATAAAATATATTGTATGAAAATTTAATTAATTTAAAAATGAACATGCACACACACAAGAAAACACAAGGCCTGTACAGGTCTAAGACTCATGCAGAGGGGAACCAGCATGAACCCCATCCATAACTTAGAATCTGTCTCCAATTGACCAATGCTTTCAAAGGGAAAATTAATTCTCTCCAATGGAGTCTTGCAGGTGACAGCCTGCACCTGTAGCTCACCATTCCTATAGTGGTGAAATGGAAGCAAAAGAGAGTATAATTGCCTTGAAGTCCATGAACAGTTAACCTGGAGTATGCAACTCAGGAGTAAAGCATCAAGAAGGAGCCTTCCTCCATGTAGTCAGAGAGAACTGATTCCTGAAAGCAATGTTTGTGCACACACGTGTGCATGCTCTCTCTCTCCCTCTCCCACTCCTTCTCCCTCCCTTTCCCTCCCCCCTCTCTCTCTCTCACACACACACACACACACACACACACACACATACACACACACACACACACACAAACATGCACACATACTCATGTATACACACATGCAATCACAAGTGCGTATCAAGAAACAAACAAACAAAAACACTTTTTATATATATTTTTGGCTAGTAGGTATGGTAGGTTAGAGCTGTAATTATAGTATTCAGAGGCTGAAGTCCTATTGTCACTAGTTCAAACCACCATGAACTAAACAGTGAGATCCCGTCTTAAAGAAAAGAATAACAGCAGAAAGAAAGAAACAAAAAGTAATGGCAAAAGCAGTGATTTTTTTTCCATTTTTTATTAGGTATTTAGCTCATTTACATTTTCAATGCTATACCAAAAGTCCCCCATAGCCACCCACCCCCACTCCCCTACCCACCCACTCCCCTTTTTTGGCCCTGGCGTTCCCCTGTACTGGGGCATATAAAGTTTGCGTGTCCAATGGGCCTCTCTTTCCAGTGATGGCCGCCTAGGCCATCTTTTGATACATATGCAGCTAGAGTCAAGAGCTCCGGGGTACTGGTTAGTTCATAATGTTGTTCCACCTATAAGGTTGCAGATCCCTTTAGCTTCTTGGGTACTTTCTCTAGCTCCTTCATTGGGGACCATGTGATCCATCCAATAGCCGACTGTGAGCATCCACTTCTGTGTTTGCTAGGCCCTGGCATAGTCTCACAAGAGACAGCTATATCAGGGTCCTTTCAGCATAATCTTGCTAGTGTATGCAATGGTGTCAGCATTTGGAAGCTGATTATGGGATGGATCCCCGGATATGGCAGTCTCTACATGGTCCATCTTTTTATCTCAGCTCCAAACTTTGTCTCTGTACCTCCTTCCAAGGGTGTTTTGTTCCCACTTCTAAGGAGGGGCATAGTGTCCACACTTCAGTCTTCATTTTTCTTGAGTTTCATGTGTTTAGGAAATTGTATCTTATATCTTGGATATCCTAGGTTTTGGGCTAATATCCACTTATCAGTGAGTACATATTGTGTGAGTTCCTTTGTGAATGTGTTACCTCACTCAGGATGATGCCCTCCAGGTCCATCCATTTGCCTAGGAATTTCATAAATTCATTCTTTTTAATAGCTGAGTAGTACTCCATTGTGTAGATGTACCACATTTTCTGTATCCATTCCTCTGTTGAAGGGCATCTGGGTTCCTTCAAGCTTCTGGCTATTATAAATAAGGCTGCTATGAACATAGTGGAGCATGTGTCCTTCTTACCAGTTGGGGCATCTTCTGGATATATGCCCAGGAGAGGTATTGCTGGATCCTCCGGTAGTACTATATCCAGTTTTCTGAGGAACCGCCAGACTGATTTCCAGAGTGGTTGTACAAGCCTGCAATACCACCAACAATGGAGGAGTGTTCCTATTTCTCCACATCCTCGCCAGCATCTGCTGTCACCTGAATTTTTTATCTTAGCCATTCTGACTGGTGTGAGGTGGAATCTCAGGGTTGTTTTGATTTGCATTTCCCTGATGATTAAGGATGTTGAACATTTTTTCAGGTGCTTCTCTGCCATTCGGTATTCCTCAGGTGAGAATTCTTTGTTCAGTTCTGAGCCCCATTTTTTAATGGGGTTATTTGATTTTCTGAAGTCCACCTTCTTGAGTTCTTTATATATGTTGGATATTAGTCCCCTATCTGATTTAGGATAGGTAAAGATCCTTTCCCAATCTGTTGGTGGTCTTTTTGTCTTATTGACGGTGTCTTTTGCCTTGCAGAAACTTTGGAGTTTCATTAGGTCCCATTTGTCAATTCTCGATCTTACAGCACAAGCCATTGCTGTTCTGTTCAGGAATTTTTCCCCTGTGCCCATATCTTCAAGGCTTTTCCCCACTTTCTCCTCTATAAGTTTCAGTGTCTCTGGTTTTATGTGAAGTTCCTTGATCCACTTATATTTGACCTTAGTACAAGGAGATAAGTATGGATCGATTCGCTTTCTTCTACACGATAACAACCAGTTGTGCCAGCACCAATTGTTGAAAATGCTGTCTTTCTTCCACTGGATGGTTTTAGCTCCCTTGTCGAAGATCAAGTGACCATAGGTGTGTGGGTTCATTTCTGGGTCTTCAATTCTATTCCATTGGTCTACTTGTCTGTCTCTATACCAGTACCATGCAGTTTTTATCACAATTGCTCTGTAGTAAAGCTTTATTTAGGTCAGGCATGGTGATTCCACCAGAGGTTCTTTTATCCTTAAGAAGAGTTTTTGCTATCCTAGGTTTTTTGTTATTCCAGATGAATTTGCAAATTTCTCCTTCTAATTCATTGAAGAATTGTGTTGGAATTTTGATGGGGATTGCATTGAATCTGTAGATTGCTTTTGGCAAGATAGACATTTTTACAATGTTGATCCTGCCAATCCATGAGCATGGGAGATCTTTCCGTCTTCTGAGATCTTCTTTAATTTCTTTCTTCAGAGACTTGAAGTTTTTATCATACAGATCTTTCACTTCCTTAGTTAGAGTCACGCCGAGATATTTTATATTATTTGTGACTATTGAGAAGGGTGTTGTTTCCCTAATTTCTTTCTCAGCCTGTTTATTCTTTGTGTAGAGAAAGGCAATTGACTTGTTTGAGTTAATTTTATATCCAGCTACTTCACTGAAGCTGTTTATCAGGTTTAGGAGTTCTCTGGTGGAATTTTTAGGGTCACTTATATATACTATCATATCATCTGCAAAAAGTGATATTTTGACTTCCTCTTTTCCAATTTGTATCCCCTTGATCTCTTTTTGTTGTCGAATTGCTTTGGCTAATACTTCAAGTACTATGTTGAAAAGGTAGGGAGAAAGTGGGCAACCTTGTCTAGTCCCTGATTTTAGTGGGATTGCTTCCAGCTTCTCTCAATTTACTTTGATGTTGGCTACTGGTTTGCTGTAGATTGCTTTTATTATGTTTAGGTATGGGCCTTGAATTCCTGATCTTTCCAAAACTTTTATCATGAATGGGTGTTGGATCTTGTCAAATGCTTTTTCTGCATCTAATGAGATGATCATGTGGTTTTTGTCTTTGAGTTTGTTTATATAATGGATTACATTGATGGATTTTCGTATATTAAACCATCCCTGCATCCCTGGAATAAAACCTACTTGGTCAGGATGGATGATTGCTTTAATGTGTTCTTGGATTCAGTTAGCGAGAATTTTATTAAGGATTTTTGCATCGATATTCCTAAGAGAAATTGGTCTGAAGTTCTTTATCTTTGTTGGATCTTTCTGTGGTTTAGGTATCAGAGTAATAGTGGCTTCATAAAATGAGATGGGTAGAGTACCTTCTACTTCTATCTTGTGAAATAGTTTGTGCAGAACTGGAATTAGATATTCTTTGAAGGTCTGATAGAACTCTGCACTAAACCCGTCTGGTCCTGGGCTTTTTTTGGCTGGGAGACTATTAATAACTGCTTCTATTTCTTTAGGGGATATGGAACTGTTTAGAAGGTCAACTTGATCCTGATTCAACTTTGGTACCTGTTATCTTTCCAGAAATTTTTCCATTTCGTCCAGGTTTTCCAGTTTTGTTGAGTATAGCCTTTTGTAGAAGGATCTGATGGTGTTTTGGATTTCTTCAGGATCTGTTGTTATGTCTCCCTTTTCATTTCTGATTTTGTTGATTAGGATTTTGTCCCTTTGCCCTTTAGTGAGTCTAGCTAAGGGTTTATCTATCTTGTTGATTTTCTCAAAGAACCAACTCCTCGTTTGGTTAATTCTTTGAATAGTTCTTCTTGTTTCCACTTGGTTAATTTCACCCCTGAGTTTGGTTATTTCCTGCCGTCTACTCTTCTTGGGTGAATTTGCTTCCTTTTTTTCTAGAGCTTTTAGATGTGTTGTCAAGCTGCTAGTATGTGCTCTCTCCCGTTTCTTCTTGGAGGTACTCAGAGCTATGAGTTTCCCTCTTAGAAATGCTTTCATTGTGTCCCAAAGGTTTGGGTACGTTGTGGCTTCATTTTCATTAAACTCTAAAAAGTCTTTAATTTCTTTCTTTATTCCTTCCTTGACCAAGGTATCATTGATAAGAGTGTTGTTCAGTTTTCACGTGAATGTTGGCTTTCCATTATTTATGTTGTTATTGAAGATCAGTCTTAGGCCATGGTGGTCTGATAGGATACATGGGACAATTTCAATATTTTTGTATCTGTTGAGGCCTATTTTGTGACTAATTATATGGTCAATTTTGGAGAAGGTCCCGTGAGGTGCTGAGAAGAAGGTATATCCTTTTGTTTTAGGATAAAATATTCTGTAGATATCTGTCAGGTCCATTTGTTTCATAACTTATGTTAGTTTCACTGTGTCCCTGTTTAGTTTCTGTTTCCACGATCTGTCCATTGATGAAAGTGGTGTGTTGAAGTCTCCCACTATTATTGTGTGAGGTGCAATGTGTGCTTTGAGCTTTACTAAACTGTCTTTAATGAATGTGGCTGCCCTTGCATTTCGAGTGTAGATATTCACAATTGAGAGTTCCTCTTGGAGGATTTTACCTTTGTGAGTATGACGTGTCCCTCCTTGTCTTTTTTGATAACTTTGGGTTGGAAGTCGATTTTATCCGATATTAGAATGGCTACTCCAGCCTGTTTCTTCAGACCATTTGCTTGGAAAATTGTTTTCTAGCCTTTCACTCTGAGGTAGTGTCTGTCTTTTTCCCTGAGATGGGTTTCCTGTAAGCAGCAGAATGCTGGGTCCTGTTTGTGTAGCTGGTCTGTTAGTCTATGTCTTTTTATTGGGGAATTGAGTCCATTGATATTAAGAGATATTAAGGAAAGGTTATTGTTGCTTCCTGTTATTTTTGTTGTTAAAGTTGGCATTCTGTTCTTGTGGCTGTCTTCTTTTGGTTTGTTGAGGGATTATCTTCTTGTTTTTTCTAGGGCGTGGTTCCCGTCCTTGTATTGGTTTTTTTCTGTTATTATCCTTTGAAGGGCTGGATTCGTGAAGAGATAATGGGTGAATTTAGTTTTGTCGTGGAATACTTTGGTTTCTCCATCTATGGTAATTGAGAGTTTGGCTGGGTATAGTAGCCTGGGCTGGCATTTGTGTTCTCTTAGTGTCTGTATAACATCTGTCCAGGCTCTTCTGGCTTTCATAGTCTCTGGTGAAAAATCTGGTGTAATTCTGATAGGCTTGCCTTTATATGTTACTTGACCTTTTTCCCTTACTGCTTTTAGTATTCTATCTTTATTTAGTGCATTTGATGTTCTGATTATTATGTGTCAGGAGGAATTTCTTTTCTGGTCCAGTCTATTTGGAGTTCTGTAGGCTTCTTGTATGTTCATGGGCATCTCTTTCTTTAGATTTGGGAAGTCTCCTCAATAATTTTGTTGAAGATGTTTGCTGGGGGCTGGTGAGATGGCTCAGTGGGTAAGAGCACCCGACTACTCTTCCGAAGGTCCAGAGTTCAAATCCCAGCAACCACATGGTGGCTCACAACCATCTGTAACGAAATCTGACGCCCTCTTCTGGTGTGTCTGAAGACAAGCTACAGTGTACTTACATGTAATAAATGAATAAATCTTTAAAAAAAAAAAAAGAAGATGTTTGCTGGTCCTTTGAGTTAAAAATCTTCATTCTCATCCACTCCTATTATCCGTAGGTTTGGTCTTCTCATTGTGTCCTGGATTTCCTGGATGTTTTTAGTTAGGATCTTTTTGCATTTTCCATTTTCTTTGATTGTTGTGCCGATGTTCTCTATGGAGTCTTCTGCACCTGAGATTCTCTCTTCCATCTCTTGTATTCTGTTGCTGATGCTGGCATCTATGGTTCCAGATTTCTTTCCTAGGGTTTCTATCTCCAGCGTTGCCTCACTTTGGGTTTTCTTTATTGTGTCTACTTCCCTTTTTAGGTCTAGTATGGTTTTGTTCATTTCCATCACCTGTTTGGATGTGTTTTCCTGTTTTTCTATAAGGACTTCTACCTGTTTCGTTGTGTTTTCCTGTTTTTCTCTAAGGACTTGTAACTCTTTAGCAGTGTTTTCTTGTTTTTCTTTAAGGACTTGTAACTCTTTAGCAGTGTTCTCCTGTATCTCTTTAAGTGAGTTATTGAATTCCTTCTTTATGTCCTCTACCATCATCATGAGATGTGCTTTTAAATCCAGGTCTACCTTTTCAGGTGTGTTAGGGTGTCCTGGACTGGGCGAAGTGGGCGTTCTGGGTTCTGATGATGGTGAGTGGTCCTGGTTTCTGTTAGTAGGATTCTTACGTTTACCTTTTGCCATCTGGCAATCTCTGGAATTAGTTGTTATAGTTGTCTTTGTTAAGAGATTGTTCCTCTGTTGATTTTGTTACCCTCAATCAGCAGTCGTGGGAGACAAGCTCTCTTCTCTGAGTTTCAGTGGTCAGAGCAGTCTCTGCAGGCAAGCTCTCCTCTTTCGGAGAAGGTGTACAGTTATCTGGTGTTTGGACCTCCTCCTGGCTGAAGGTGAAGGCCCAAAACAGGATCTTTCCCAGAAGCTGTGTTGCTTTGGCCAGGAAGGTGGCCGGTTGTCTGGAGTCGAAGATGTCGCCACCTCAGAAGCTCTGTGGCTCTCGCCAGAAAGGTGGCTGGTTGTCTGGAGCCGAAGATGGCGCCGCCCCAGAAGCTCTTTGACTCTCGTCTGTCCCAGAAACGGCTGGCCTCTGTATTCCACGCGGTCTCCCGTGCAGCCTGCCCTCCGCGGAGTCCCGGAGCCAAGAAGGCTCCCGCCGGCGCCTGTGACACAAACCTCTCAGGCCGGGCAGACCCCCGTGCTCTCACCAGGAAGGTGGCCGGCTGTCTGGAGCTGAAGATGGCGCCGCCCCAGAGGCTCTGCGACTCTCGCCCGTACCAGAAACGGCTGGCCTCTGTATTCCACACGGTCACCCGTGCAGCCTGCCCTCCGCGGAGTCCCGGAGCCAAGAAGGCTCCCGCCGGCACCTGTGACACAAACCTCTCAGGCCGGGCTTTCTTTATATCTTCAATGGCATGTATTATCATTTCATTTTAATGAAAATATTCATATTAAGTCTTTGAAAAATTTGTAAATGCAAACAATATATTTTGATGATATTCATTCTCCTTCTCTTACATCCTCCAGGATATAACCTCTAACCCCATCATTATGGCTCTTTTTTAATTTTTCTTTTAACCATTGAACTAAATTTGTGCTGTACATATATATGGATGAGGGTGGAGCCATCCACTGGAGCAATATAGACCTAACAGAGGCAACACCTCAAAAGCAAATTAGTTCTACCTTTCCTAGAATACAGATTGTGCATGAGCCTAGGAATAATATAGCTGGGTCACATGGTGGGTCAATACAATACTTCTTAAAGACCCTCCACACTGATTTATATAGTGGTTGAAATAATCTGCAGTCCCAGCACCAGAATACAAAAAAAAAAAGAAAAAATCTTCTTTCCGTTCATCTTAGTCAGCTTTTGTTGTCAATTTTTCTCCTAAACCTTGTGGAAACATGAAATCTCTCAGTAATTTTTAATCACCATTTTCCTGATGACTTTGTGTGTTGAACACTAATTTTCTCTCTTGATATCTCTTAGTTCAGTTCTATACACTATTTTAATTTGTTTATTTGCCTTCAGGTTGATTTTTATTGTAGTTCTTTATATAATCTACATTATAATCCTCTTTCATAAGTACAGTCCAAAAAGATGTCTTTCCCATTCTGTTGACAGGAGCTTAATGCAATTACAGTTTCCTATGATGTACAGTGATGTACAGAAGCTTTCTAATTTCATGGGATCTTATCTGTCAATTATTGTTTCTATATTTTATACTACTAATTCAGAAATCTTTAATTGTGCCTATATTTTGAAATATTCTTCCCTATTTTTTCCATTAGAACTTTCAAAGTATATAGCGTTGATCCATTTAGAGTAAAGTTTTATATCGGGAAATGGAGATGGATATAGTTTCATTCTTCTTTATGTTAATATCCAGTTTTCCTGGGACCATTAATTGAAAATGCTGTCTTTTCTCTAATTTGTATTTTTGATATTTTTGTCAAAATTCAAGTGGATTTTCTGCTGTGGACTTATATCTGGATTCTATAATTGTTTTACATGTCCATTTTTTGGTTGGGTTTTTTTTTTCAAGTAGCACACTCTGTATATACATTGCTATGGCTGTATAGTATAACTGGAAATTAATGCTGTGACACTTAAACCACAGTTGTATTTTCATGAATATTATTTAGCCTATTCTTGACCATTTGTGATTCCATATACATTTTAAGACTTTTTTTTTCTATTCCTGCCAAGAATGACCCCAAACTTTTTACTGGGGCTTCACTGAATTTATAGTTTCTTTCATAAGATCACCAGGATATACACCCAGATGATTCTTTATCCTACTTCAAATACTTGTTAAAGCATGCTCACTGATGGTAGTCAAATAAAAAAATGTAATCAACTTGGATGCTTATCAGCTGATTAACTGATAGTGGAAATGTGGTATAAGTATACACAGTGGCATTTTACTTCTCTCAACAGACAAATTAAAATGTTGGATAAATGAATGAAAGTGTAAGATAAATTATGTAGAGCAAGATCACCCAGGTTAAGAAGATAAGTATCATATTTTTTTTCTCATATGTACATGCCACCTTCAAATAATAACCAGGAAAAGCTGAATAAATAAATAAACTAGGAAAAGGCCATTTGGTAAGAGATGGATTAAGCAATGAAAAATATTACAACATAGGTGATATAAAAATAGAGAGGGGACTTGGGAGTGAAATTTATGAGCAGGAAGATGGAGGAGGTAAGAGGTGGCGAGGGAGGGTTAGTCAAAACTAAGGATTATAAAAAGCAAATAGGTTTTATATTGATTACATTCTGTCTATGTGTAATAAATAACTAAACAAGCAAACATCATTCAAAAAGCAACTTCTGGAAAAAAGAAAGTGTTTCGATTGGTTGGCTTGGAGTTCCAGAGTAACAAGAGTCCATCATCTCAGAAAGCAGGGCAGCAACAAAGGCACCATGAGAATGTCAAGAATCTAAACACTCACATCGTTAACTACAAACATGAAGCACAAAGTGAACTGTAACTAGAGCAAGGCTATAACCTCTAAAAGCCAACTAATATCCATGTAATTCCTTCTTCCAGCAAGAATCCACTTCCTAAAGGTTCCAGACTCTGTACAAATAGTGGCAGGGAATGAGGACCAAGTGTTTAGATACAAATACAAATGGGCAATATTTTTCATTCAAAACACCATAGAAATAATTCACTACTTTTAAAGCCAACTAGTGTGTGTGTGTGTGTGTGTGTGTGTGTGTGTGTGTGTGTGTGTGTGTTTAAAAGGGGAGAACTAGAAGAGAAACTTCTTGCTTGTCTGATAATAATGTACCTGAAATCATTACTTACTTAACAGAAAACTAGGGGTAACCTAGGGCCCAAACTCAGTGGACAGTTCCAAGGTCTCCAGAAGACTTTCCAACACACAGGAGCCCTAGCACGCCTAGCACACCCAGGATCTTATGATCACTGGTGAGTGGAACACAACATTTGCTCTAACAGAACTGAGAGTTCCTAGGGCCAGGAGTAACACTGACACAGGAACCCTGCCTGTCCAGTGACTCAGGTTCCTTCCGGGTGGCACTGATCTACATTAGTTTTGAACTGAGAGAAGAGCCCCCTGGTCCCCAGAGGAGGTACCACTTCCAGGAACTCTAAAACGCCCAGAATCTTAGGATCACAGGATCACAGACTCACAGAATCACAGGAACTGGGTCACACCAGGATCTCATGGTCTCAGAGGAAGCTTGAGTGCCAAGAACTCTGACATACCTAGAATCTCAGCATCACATGATCCCAGAGTCAAAGGATCACATAGAAAGCTGGACTCTGAGAGGTTTTGACTCAACTGGGAAGGACAGACTCCAATCAGATATATCAAAGGCAGGGAGCACTTGAGATAATGAGATGGAGGGAAGTAAGCTTATGAACAGAAGCGACAGAAACCAAGGTTACTTGGCATCATCAGAAAGGAACTCTCCCACCATAGCCAAGTCCTGAATACACCATCACACCAGAAAAGCAAGATATGAATCTAAAGTCACTTCTCATGATAATGATGGAAGAAGGACATAAATAACTCCCTTAAGGAAATACAGGAGAACACATCCAAACAGGTGAAAGAATTGAACAAAACCATCCAGGATCTAAAAATGGAAATAGAAACAATAAAGAAATCACAAAAGGAGACAACTCTGGAAATAGAAAACCTAAAAAAGAAGTCAGGAGCCAAAAATGAAAGCATAAAAAACAGAATACAAAAGATAGAAGAGAGAATCTCAGGTACAGAAAATACCATAGAAAACATTAACACATCAATCAAAGAAAATGTGAAATGCAAAAAGATACTAACCCAAAACATCCAGGAAATCCAGGACATAATGAGAAGACCAAACCTAAGGATAATAGATATAGACAAGAAAGAAGATTTCCAAATTAAAGGGCCAGTAAGTATTTTCAACAAAATTGTAGAAGAAAGCTTCCCCAACCTAAAGAAAGAAATGTCCATAAACATACAAGAAGCCTACAGAACTTCAATTAGTTTGGACCAAAAAAGAAATTCCTCTCATCACATAATAATCAAAACACCAAATGCACAAAACAAAGAATGAATATTAAAAGCAGTAAGGAAAAAAGATCAAGTAACATATGAAGGCAGACCTATCAGAACTACACTTGACTTCTCCCAAGAGACTATGAAAGCCAGAAAACTCTGGGTAGATGTCATACAGACCCTAAGAGAGCACAAATGCCAGCCTAGGCTACTATAGCCAGCAAAACTCTCAATTACCATAGATGGGGAAACCAACAATTCCATTACAAAACCAAATTTATACAGTATCTTTCCAAAAATCCAGCCCTTCAAAGGATAATAAAGGGAAAACTTCAACTCCTCTAGCGAGGAGGGAAACTACTCGCTAGAAAAAGCAAGAAAGTAATCTTTCAACAAACCTAAAAGAAGATAGCCACATGAACAAAATTCTAACTCTAACAACAAAAATAACAGGAAGCAACAATTGTTTTTCCTTAATATCTCTTAATATCAATGGACTCGATTCCCCAATAAAAAGACATAGACTAACACACTGGTTACATAAACAGGACCCAACTTTTTGCTGCTTACAGGTAACCCACCTCAGGGAAAAAGACAGACACTACCTCAGAGTAAAAGGCTGAAAAACAATTTTCCAAGCAAATGGTCCCAAGAAAGAAGATAGAGTAGCCATTCTAATATCAAATAAAATCAACTTTAAACCTAAAGTTATCTAAAAAGATTAGGAGGGATGCTTCATACTCATCAAACATAAAATTTACCAAGATGAACTCCCAATTCTTAAAATCTATGCTCCAAATGCAAGGGCATCCACATTCATTAAAGAAACTTTACTAAAGCTCAAAAGACACATTGCACTGCACACAATAATAGTGGGAGACTTCAACACCCCACTCTTATCAATGGACAGATCCTGGACACAGAAACTAAATAGAGACATAGTAAAACTAACAGAAGTAATGAAACAAATAAATTTAACTGATATCTATAGAACATTTTACCCTACTCAGCACTTCATGGTACCTTCTCCAAAATTGACCATATAATTAGTCCCAAAACAAGCCTCAACAGATACAAAAATGCTGAAATAATGCCATATCAGATCACCACAAAATAAGGCTGATCTTCAATAACAACATAAATAATGGAAACCCCACATACAGGTAAAAGCTGAACAACACTCTCCTCAATGATACCTTGGTCAAAGATGAAATAAAAAATGAAATTAAAGACTTTTTAGAGCTTAATGAAAATGAAGCCACAACTTTATCCAAGCTTATGGGACACAATGAAAGCAGTTCTAAGAGGAAAACTCATAGCTCTGAGTGCCTCCAAAAAGGCTCCGGAGAGAGGATAAACTAGCAGCTTGACAGTACACATAAAAGCTCTAGAACAAATGGAAACAAATTTAGCCAAGAGGAATAGATGGCAGGAAATAATCAAACTCCAGTCTGAAATCAAACAAATAGAAACAAAAAGAAATATACAAAAAAATCAACCAAACCAGGAGATGGTTCTTTGAGAAAATCAACAAGATAGATAAACCCTTAGCCAGACTCACTAGAGAGCACAGGGACAGTATCCTAATTAACAAAATCAGAAATGAAAACAGAGACATAACAACAGAATTTGAGGAAATCCAAAAAAAAAATCATAAGATCCTACTACGAAAGGCTATACTTAACATGACTGGAAAACCTAGATGAAATAGACAATCTTCTAGACAGATGCCCGGTACCAAAGTTAAATCAGGATCAGATTAATGATCTAAACAGTCCCAAATCCCCTAAAGAAATAAAAGCAGTCATTAATAGTCTCCCAACAATAAAAAACCCAAGACCTTATGTGTTTAGTGCAGAGTTCTATCAGACTTTCAAAAAAGACCTAATTCCAATATTCCTCAAACTATTTCACAAAATAGAAACAAAAGGTACTCTACCCAATTTGTTCTATGAAGCCACCATTACTCTGCTATCTAAACCACATAAAAGAAAAAGAACTTCAGACCAATTTCCCTTATGAATATCAATGCAAAAGTACTGAATAGAATTTTTACAAACCAAATTCAAGAACACATCAAAATGATCATCCACTATGATCAAGTAGGCATCATCCCAGGGACGCAGGGATGGTTCAGTGTATGAAAATCCATCAACATAATCCACTATATAAATAAACTCAAAGACAAAAACCACATGATTATCTCATTAGAGGCTGAGAAAGCATTTGACAAAATCCAACACCCTTTCCTGAAAAAAGTCTTGGAAATATCAGGAATTCAAGGCCGATATCAAAACATAGTAAAAGCAATATACAGCAAACCACTAAACAACATCAAACTAAATAGAGAGGAAACTTGAAGTAATTCCACTAAAATCAGGGAATAGACAAGGCTGTCCTCTCTCTACCTATCTATTCAATATAGTCCTTGAAGTTCTAACCAGAGCAATTAGACAACAAAAGGAGATCAAAGGAATACAAATTGGAAAGGAAGAAGTCAAAATATCATTATTTACAGATGATATGATTATATATATATCCAAAAATTCTCCAGAGAACTCCTAAACCTGATAAACAACTTCAGGGAAGAAACTGGATATGGAATTAACTCAAACAAATCAGTGGCCTTTGTCTACACAAAGGATAAACAGGCTGAGAAAGAAATTAGGGAAACAACACCCTTCAAAATAGTCACAAATAATAAAAAATACATTGGTGTGACTCAAACCAAGCAAGTGAAAGATCTGTATGATAAGAACTTCAAGTCTCTGAAGAAAGAAATTGAAGAAGAACTCAGAAGATGAAAAGATCTCCCATGCTCATGGATTGACAGGATTAATATAGTCAAAATGGCTATCTTGCCTAAAGCAGTCTACAGATTCAATGAAATCCCCATCAAAATTTCAACTCCATTCTTCACAGAGTAAGAAAGAGCAATTTGCAAATTCATATGGAATAACAAAAAAACTAGGATGGCAGAAACTCTTCTCAACAATAAAAGAACCTCTATTGGAATCAGCATCCCAGACCTCGAGCTGTACTTCAGAGCAATTGTGATAAAAACTGCATGGTACTGGTACAATGACAATCAGGTAGATCATCGGAATACAATTCAAGACCCAGAAATGAACTCACATACCTATGGTCACTTGATCTTTGACAAAGGAGCTAAACCCATCCAGTGCAAAGAAGACAGCATTTTCAACAAATGATGCTGGCTCAACTGGCAGATAGCATGTAGAAGAATGTGAATTGATCCATTCTTATCTCCTTGTACAAAGCTCAAGTCTAAGTGGATCAAGGAACTCCACATAAATCCAGAGACACTGAAACATAGAGAAGAAAGGGGGAAGAGCCTCAAAGATATGGGCACAGGGGAAATTTGTTATTCGACGCGTTCTCACGACCGGCCAGGAAGAACACCACAGACCAGAATCTTCTGCGGCAAAGCTTTATTCTTACATCTTCAGGAAAAGAGAGCAAGAAGCAAGAGAGAGCGAGAAGCAAGAGAGCGAAAAAGCAAGAGAGAGAGAAAAGCAAGAGAGCGAAAAAGCAAGAAAGAGAGAAAAGCAAGAGAGAGAGAGAACGAAACCCCGTCCCTCTTAAGGAGCATTCTCCTTCGCCTCGGACGTGTCACTCCCTGATTGGCTGCAGCCCATCGGCCGAGTTGACGTCACGGGGAAGGCAGAGCACAAGTAGTCATAAGATACCCTTGGCACATGCGCAGATTATTTGTTTACCACTTAGAACACAGCTGTCAGCGCCATCTTGTAACGGCGAATGTGGGGGCGGCTCCCAACATCTCCCCCTTTTTCTTTTAATAAGAGCAAATAGGCCACCCATATTAATGAGAGTGGAGATAGAGGTCAAATCCCCAGTGTGTAGGTAAAGGAGCCATGTACAGGATTAGCTCTTAGGCTTACAGGCTTTTACCCAGAGCAACCCTGACCTGCTCCCGTGTCGTTTTGCCTGGGGGAAGGGAACTAGGACACTGAACCTTCATGAAAGATGACATGTCTCCCTAGAATAGGCTCATATATGCCGCAGAGCCTTTCCATTGCAGTGCTTAGCCTTGCAACTCTCTCGGGCTGCTGAAGCACACTCACTCTATCCCGTGCAATGAGTCTAGCCTCATGGGATATAAGAGCTGAGTGGCCAGCGACCTATTGCCTAAGCATAGATAACCATATATCAGGGGGAGCTCCATGTTCTAGTCCTGCAAGCGCCTGGGCAATAACCACCTTGTCTCTCCTAGTTTAGGCCTTAAGCTTACAGACCAATCAAAGAAGCAACACTAATCCACAGCAAAGTGTATCTCCAAATAATATTAATCCCACCCATTTTTTAAAGAAAGAAAATGCTGAGGAGATCCAATTGGGTAATCCTTTGGTCAGGGACAGGTCCAAGCGCGTGGAGTTGACCTGAATGATGGCAAGCCTCGAAGGGTCTGTTCAAATTCAGCCATCCAATTCTGTAACATATACTGAAAAAGACTTTTTGACAAATTAGCTGCCCTAGTAAATTTAACATACTGAATGGAAATAACACACAATCCCGGAAACTTTTGTTCACATCCCTGCTGAGTTATTTGTCATAATACATTTAGTTGTATCTGGACAAGATCTATGAGTTGATTAACCAGCATGAGACCTCTCTGTATCTTGACATTAGCTGAGGCCTGTTCATCTATGACTGTAGTCACTGAGGCTGACAAAGTGTTAATGGTGTCAGTCATCTGGACCTGTCCAGACAGAACCAAGGCTGTCTGAATTAAGGCCAAACCCAGTTCCCAGTTAGTGGTAAAAAAGCAGGAGAATACTTGAGCATTATACATCACCGTCATTGGGAGTGGAAATGTCGACATTATCCCCCAACGCTGCTCTCTCTTTATTATTGACGCCCTGGACATCACCAAGACGAGGGACATTAGTATTCCCTTGGTCAGTCTGGATTTTTCGGGTGAGTCTTTCTGGTATCCAAAATGGGTTGTTTTCATTCTGTGGGAAAACACAGATAGCTCCCCTGGATCTTATCAAGATAGGATCCGGGCCATACCATTTATTATCAAGGACATTTTTCCATTTAACCATCTCATTGGGCCTATCTGGCTCTGAACAATGACGTTCAGCCGCAGTATGGCCATGAGCATCAATATTTAAAAAATTGAGTGTAAAGAGTGCCAAAGACACCGACACTCTTGGTGCTCGGGGTACAGTCTCTTCAAAAGTTCCCCTCTTCTGTTTTATAAGATAGGCTTTGAGGGTGCGATGCGCACGCTCAACAATACCCTGTCCTTGAGGGTTGTATGGAAGTCCAGTCAGGTGGGTTACGTCCATCTGACGGCAGAACTGTTGGAATTTTTGAGACGTATAAGCTGGTCCATTATCAGTCTTAAGGAGTCTGGGTTTCCCCCAAGCACTCCATGCCTCAAGGCAATGTTGAATCACATGTGAGGCTTTTTCTCCGGTTAATGGAGAAGCAAACATGATGCCAGAACATGTGTCAATGGACACATGGAGATATTGAAGTTTTCCAAAGGAAGAAACATGTGTAACATCCATTTGCCAGACCTGTAGAGGTCGAATACCGCGTGGGTTAATTCCCACATGAGGAACTGGCAAGAACTCACAGCAGCTTTGACATTGAGTAACAATGTCACGGGCTTCTTTTCTTGTCAAGGAGAAACGACTGCGTAATGTTTCAGCCGTCACATGAAAATTGTTATGAAAATTTCTTGCAGCCTCTACCGGGGATGATAGGGCAGCAGCCACCACTTTAGTGGCCTTATCTGCCAAATCATTTCCCAGAGCCATGGGGCCAGGTAGGCCTGAATGGGCTCTAACATGAGTAATATAAACAGGAGATCTTCTAGATAACAAAACTAATTGTATCTGCTGAAAAATATTGGCAACTCTACTGGAAGGCTTAATCACTCCAGCCACTTCTAAAAGATTTACTGCATTTACCACATAACAGGAATCTGACACAATATTAAGGGGTTTTAAAAAGGTTTTTAAAACTTCTAAGACCACTAAACATTCTACCACTTGAGGTGAATTTTCATTATATTGTTTGGATACCACTTTACCATTAGCCACATAGGCACCTATGCCAGTTTTTGATCCATCAGTATATACCACAATCCCATTTTTAAGTGGGTTTCTTACTGTTATTTGTGGAAACACAACAGATTGATTTTGGGCAAACTGTAAGATTGGATGTTTTGGATAATGGTTATCTATTTTTCCTGAAAAGGAGGTAACTAAAACTGCCCAATCATTAGATGCGGCTGCCAAGGTTTGAACCTGTGCAGCGGTATAAGGTACAATTAAAAGATATGGACTTTGCCCAAAGTGGGTGATTGCTGCTTTTAGGCCTTTAAGGGCAAGCTGTGCAATTGCATCAGGATACCAATCTATTATTTTAGCTGGGGATACGTTTGGATGGATCCACAACAATGGCCCATTCTGCCACAAAACTGCAGTTGGCAATTGTGCTGTCTTAAAGACACACAAACTGAAAGGCTGCGAATCCTCAATACGTTGTAATTGTGCATTCTGTAAGGCCTTTTCCACCTTTTGTAAGGCCTGGTTAGCAGCTAGAGTAAGAGTCCTAGGGGAGGAGATATGAGGATCTCCTTCTAAAATACTAAACAAAGGCCTTAATTCAGCAGAAGGAATCTTTAAAAAGGGTCTGAGCCAATTAATATCTCCCAACAGCTTTTGAAAATCATTTAAGGTATGGAGGTGATCTCTTCTTATCTCTACCTTTTGGGGCACAATCTTATCTGGGGACACCACAGAGCCCAAGAATTGTCCTGTATCAGAAATTTGGACCTTTTCTGTGGCTATCTGTAAACCCCACTGACTTAAAGTTTTAAGTAGAAAAGGATATGCCTTTTGTAGCATGGTAAGGTCTTTATGGCACAGGAGGATGTCATCCATGTAAAGGAGCAAAATTAAAGAGGGGAATTGTTCCCTCATTGGCAAAAGAGCTTTTTGCACATAAAGCTGGCACATTGTAGGACTATTGGACATCCCCTGTGGTAAGACCTTCCATTGATACCTCTTATCAGGTTTAGCAGAATAAGCTCTCTGACCCGTTAACAAGTCAAAAGTCCAATCTCTCTGCTCTGGAGTTAAAGCAGCAGCGTTTGCTCGGTCCTGCGCCTGTGCAGCCTCTCGCCACAGAGATCTCCATTCCAAATATTTGCCCATATTAGGGAGAGCGGCTTTTGCAATCATTTGCCAGTCGGCAGGAGTTAGTGCCATGCCGGCAAGCCTGTCTAACTGCACCAAGGTAAAATTAGCATTAATTCCATATTTAATCTGCACATATTCTACCGGAGCGTGGACACGCCCACCCTCGGCTCCTTCAAAGACTGGAAATGCCTGTTGTATTTTCCTTTGTTCCTCTCGGGGAATGAATGAGTCTGCGCACTGCCTCTCTGCGCACTGCCTCTCTGCGCATTGTTGACGCACTACGGGCTGACGCACTACGCAGGGCGGGGACTCCGCATAGGGCGGGAGTGCACCTGGTAGCCGATTGCCCTGAGGCCAATTAGCAAACTGGCCTTCGCCAGCCGCTTTTGGCTTTTTCCTTAAATGACTAGTTAGCACTTTACTTGGCGGCTGGTATCCTTTTCTTTCATAATGAGCCGCTTTTTTCTCCCAGTCTGTTTCTTCAGAGCACAGGCTCCTTCTCCTAGAGACCTCCGCTAATTGATCTTTCTTCTTTTCCCTTTTTCCTCTTTTTCTTCTAATCTCTCTCCAGGTATTCTTACCTAACCTTAACTTTTCCTCGGGTTCAAGACCCTTGGAAAGGCCTGTATACTTATTTTGTGTACCATATTTTCTCTTTGTTCCTACTCTCTCTCCCCGCTTTACTTCTGATAGATTGTCCTGAATTTCCTCTAGAATTTTCAGCCCTATCTTAACCACTTGATAACATGTGAAAAGGAACAAAAGGGCTCCTAACACCAGAAAAAATTCAAGGCCAAACATACTCACTGGTACTCTCGTTCCCCAGCTGAAAAGTTCTGAATTCATACAGTTGAATCCTTCTTAACAGTCTGCTTTACGGGAACCTTTATCACCGTCGTTCCCCAGCTGATGAGTTCTGAATTCGGCAGTTGAATCCTTCTCAACAGTCTGTGTTACGGGAACCTTTATAAACGTGATCCGCAGTTCTGGTTCTGAAATGAAGTATCCCTCCTGCGCCAGTCCGGAGTTTTTTCTCGTCTCGGGTTTTCGGCACCAATTGTTATTCGACGCGTTCTCACGACCGGCCAGGAAGAACACCACAGACCAGAATCTTCTGCGGCAAAGCTTTATTCTTACATCTTCAGGAAAAGAGAGCAAGAAGCAAGAGAGAGCGAGAAGCAAGAGAGCGAAAAAGCAAGAGAGAGAGAAAAGCAAGAGAGCGAAAAAGCAAGAAAGAGAGAAAAGCAAGAGAGAGAGAGAACGAAACCCCGTCCCTCTTAAGGAGCATTCTCCTTCGCCTCGGACGTGTCACTCCCTGATTGGCTGCAGCCCATCGGCCGAGTTGACGTCACGGGGAAGGCAGAGCACAAGTAGTCATAAGATACCCTTGGCACATGCGCAGATTATTTGTTTACCACTTAGAACACAGCTGTCAGCGCCATCTTGTAACGGCGAATGTGGGGGCGGCTCCCAACAGAAATTTCCCTGAACAGAACACCAGTGGCTTGTGCTGTAAGATCAAATATCTACAAATGAGACCTCATAAAATTGCAAAGATTCTGTTAGGCAAAAGACACTGTCAATAAGACAAAATGGCAACCAACAGATTGGAGAAAGATCTTTATCAATCCTAAACCCAATAGAGGGCTAATATAATATATGTATATATGATATTAGCCCTCAAGAAGTTGGACTCCAGAAAACCAAATAACCCTATTTAAAAATGGGGTACAGAACTAAACAAGGAATTCTCAACTGAGGAATACCGACTGAATGGCTGAGAAGCACCTAAAAAAATGTTCAACATCCTTAGTAATCAGAGAAATGCAAATCAAAACCACCCTGAGATTCCACTTCACACTAGTCAGAATGGCTAACATCAAAAACTCAAGTGACAGCAGATGCTGCCGAGGATGTGGAGAAAGAGGAACACTCCTCCATCGTTGATGGGACTGCAAACTTGTACAATGACTCTGGAAATCAGTTTGGTGGTTTCTCAGTAAACTGGATATAGTTCTACAGGAAGATCCAGCAATACCACTCCTGGGCATATACCCAGAAGATGCTCCAACTTCTCATAAGGACACATGTTCCACTATGTTCATAGCAGCCTTATTTATAACAGTCAGAAGCTGGAAAGAACCAGATGTCCCTCAACAGAGGAATGGATACAGAAAATGTTGTGCAGTTATACAATGGAGTACTACTGAGCAATTAAAAACAATGAATTCATGAAATTCTTAGGCAAATGGATGGATTGGAGGATATTATCCTGAGTGAAGTAACCCGGTCAGAAAAGAACACACATGTTATATACTCACTGATAAGTGGATATTAGCCCAGAAACTTAGGATACCCAAGATACAATTTGCAAAACACAGGAAACTCAAGAAAAAGGAAGACCAAAGTGTGAATACTTTGTTTCTTCTTAGAATGGGGAAGAAAATACCCATGGAAGGATTTACAGTGACAAATTTCAGAGCTGAGAAAGAAGGAAGGACTATTCAGAGACTGTCCCACCCAGAGATCCATCCCATATACAACCACCAAACACAGACACTATTGCATATTCCAGCAAGATTTTGCTGAAAAGACCCTGATATAGCTATCTCTTGTGAGGCTATGCCAGTGCCTGGCAAATACAGAAGTGGATGCTTACAGTCATCTATTGGATGGAACACAGGGCCCTTAATGAAAGAGTTAGAGAAAGTACCCAATGAGCTAAAGGGGTCTGCAACCCTATTGGAGGAACAACAATATAAACTAACCAGTACCCCCCAGAGCTGTGTCTCTAGTTGCATATGTAGCAGAGTATGGCCTAGTTGGCCATCAATGAGAGGAGAGGCCCTTGGTCTTGCGAAGATCATATGCCCCAGTACAGGGGAATGCCATGGCCAAGAAGCGGAAGTGGGTGGGTTGAAGAGCAGGGCCAGGGGTGGGTATAGGGGACTTTGGGGATAACATTGGAAATGTAAATGAAGAAAATATCTAATAAAAAAAATAAAAGAAGGAAGACCAAAGTGTGGACACTTCAATCCTACTTAGAAGGGGGAACCCATAGAAGGACTTACAGAGACAAAATTCGGAGCAGAGATTGAAGTAATGACCATCCAGAAACTGTCCCACTTGGGGATCCATTCCATAAACAAGCACCCAGACACTATTGCAGATGCCAACAAGAGCTTGCTGACAGGAGCCTGATATAGCTGTCTCCTGAGAGGCTCTGCCAGTGCTTGATTAATACACATGTGGATGCTCATAGTCATCCATTAGATGGAGCACAGGTTCCCCAGTGAATGAGCTAGAGAAAGCACCCAAGGAGCTGAAGGGGTTTGCAGCTCCATAGGAGGAACAACAATATGAACTAACCAGTAACCCCAGAGTTCCCTGGGACTAAACCACCAATCAAAGAAAACACAAGAAGGGACTCATGGCTCTAGCTGCATATGTATCAGAGGAGGGCCTAGTTGGTCAATGAAAGTAGAGGTCCTTGGTCCTGTAAAGTTTCTATGCCCCAGTATAGGGGAATGCCTGGGCCAGGAAGCAGGAGTGGGTGGGTTGGGAGCAGGGGGATGAGGATAGGATAGGGGGTTTTCAGAGAGGAATCTTGGAAAGGGGATAACACTTGAAATGTAAATAAAGAAAATACCTAATAAAAAAACTAATGGAAGATATGAAATTTACCTTTATGAATTTGAGGTGTTTTTTTTTTATCCTGGAGGCCCCAGTTGATCCCAAAATAATACAGACTCTCATCATTCTTCTTGCCAAACAACTAGTTAATAACAACTGATTATTAAAGACAGCACATATTTAGGTTGCAAGATGTAGGAAGGTCAATATGGTACTGATCTGGATGCTTCTTTCATGGTGGCTAGCTTTAAAAATGCCAGAAAATGATATAAAGGCTGTTTGGCTTGGGTTTGGGGTTAGGGAGCAAGAACAACCTTACCCAGCTGTGAACACTAGATTCTACAATAACAAAGACCCAGACAGGATATCCCCACTGGTGAATAGTAGCACAACTCTTATGGGGACAATTAACTACTTTCTAGATAGATTTGAGTTTTCTTTCACAAGGGCAATATCATGGCTCACACTGTAAGCCCAGTTTAAGTGTTTAAGTGAAGAGTTTCTAGACCTGAAGGCAAACTGATTACTGTTTAGCTAAGTTCTCATGACTCAAAGAAGCTTTTGAAATATTTAAATTTGTATTCAAAGGAAATGTTATTTTTGGTCTAAATCAAAGAAGTTTTCTTTGCAATAGACAACATTGAAAACAACAACACATGATTGTCCAAGGTGACAATATTAAGTAAGGGTTGAGCCTTCAGCCCTAGATAAGACATGTTTAGCAAAGCCCTCTGAGTCTGCAGTAAATGGGGTAGTAGTATGCATGTAAGAGGCAAGAGAAATGGAGAAGGACTATACAGTTCTTTCTCCTGGGTATGGCACAGATAATAATGTTGTGACCTCATAGGACATGTGACTGCATTCAGTGGGCCTATATAAGACTGGGGCTATCAACAGTCAACCACAAGAGTCCTGGTGAGGAGCTAATATTAATGGTGTCACAGAAACCACCGATGCTGAACCTTCTCAAGTGACGATGTGTAGACAGAGGGGTATACTATGGAACACACTATGACACACTACACAACTTCCACGAGGAGATGTTTTCTATGCTTTTAATTTGGTTTGTTTTTATTTTGTTTGTTCGTGTGTGTGTGTGTGTGTGTGTGTGTGTGTGTGTGTGTGTTTATTTGCAGTGGAGGTTAGGTTGCAAGGGCAGAGGATGGATATGAAGGTACCTTGAAATGAATACGACTAGGGAGCATGATGTGAAACTCACAAAGAATCAATAAAATTATATGTAAAAGGGTCAACCATGAATCATGAAACAGAACCATGAGGGGGAATACTATGTAACCCTATCTCTCTGTACTACACTATTGTATATTGATGATAATAGGGAAATTGGAAGCAACCTAGATGTCACTCAACAGAAGAATGAGTTTAAAAAGATGTGGCACTTTTATACAATGGACTGTTACTCAGCCATTTAAGAAAAAAAAATGCCATCATGAAATTTGCAGGAGAATAAATGGAACTAGAAAAAATTATCCTGAGTACATAAACCCACACCCAGAAAGACAAATATGTTATGCATTCAGTTATATATGGACATTAGCTGTAAAGTCAATGATAACCAAGCTACAATCCATAGAACCACAAAGGATAGGTGTCGAGTAATGAACTAGAGAGAGAAGATGGATCTCATTGGGATAGGAAATGAAACATAGATATAGATGAATGTTGGGAGCTGAAATGGAGGATCAAGTGGGAAGGATGAACAAAGATGGTGTTGGTCTAGGGAATATAGGGAGAAACAGCTAAAGGTCAGGAGCATTTGAGATGTAGTATATGAAACTAATACCATAGAAACTTCCAATGTTCAGAAGTAGTTGAACAACATATAATGGATTCCACTGATTTTTGTTTTTTGTTTTTGTTTCTGTTTTTATGCTTTGTTTTGTTTTGTGCTTTTATTTGGTTACAGTTTGGTGTTTTGTTTTGTTTTGTTTTGTTTTGTTTTGTTATTTAGAAAGATCTTAGAGTTGTGTGGTTGGGAAGGAAGAGGGGATCAAGAAGGATTTGAGGGAAGGGAATACTATGATGAAATATATTTAAATTTAAAAATTGTTTTAAAAAATATAAAATGATTTATTTTAATTTTAAATTGTTTCCAGCATTAAAAATTTCAATCTCCTTGCTACAATTGTTGCTAATGAAAATTTTAAATAAATTCTAAGGTATATTTGAAAAACATTTCATGACAGAGACAAGCATGCTTTCCCTGCCTCTGTGTTATTCTGTGTCCAGAGGCATAGCACTGGGCTCTTTATTCCTCCTTATCAAAAACTAGCGCTTCAGTCTGTTCACCTTGAAGCTGTAATCCAGCTCTCTCCTCTAGCAAGCTTAAAGCTATGCTACCTTTTCTTCACCTGGATTCAAGTATGTGATAGAAATATTTCTGTTGTGTCAATTTCCCACTCTGTATACATTCAAAGCTCTTTTGTTTCATTAATTAATTTATTAATTTTACATAATAATTGCAGCCTCTCTCCTTCCAGTCTCCTCCTCACACAGGCCCTCTCCTGACCCCCACTCCCCTTCTCCTCTGACCAGGAGGAGGAGGGCCCACCTGGGTATACACCACCCTGGCACATCAAGTCATTTCAGGACTAGGAGCATCCTGTCCCAGTGAGGCCAGACAAGGCAGCACAGTTAGGGGAATAGGATCCACAGGCAGGCAACAGATTCAGGGACAGCCCCACCTCCAATTGTTAGGGAACCCGCATGAAGACTAAGCTGCACATCTGTTGCTGAATCCAAATATTCTTACTCAAATCATCCAGGTGGTGGTAGTGGTGGTGGTGGTGGTGGTGGTGGTGGTGGTGGCGGCGGAGGCGGCAGCGGCTGCAGCAGTGGTGCAGGCAACGGCAGTCCTCGCTACCTGCCCCAATGTTTTGTGTTTTCGGGTGAAAGATACACACTCAGTCTTATTGTAATTTAATATGCCTTAAATAGCTCAATGGCTGGGCTATTTCCAAACCTCCTGGCTAACAAACCCCCCTCAAATATTCCTGAGTAATTACATACTAAAACCCATATTCCATCTTGGCTGCCCCGACCCAGAGTTCTTGGACTGAATTCCCCCAGCTCAGACATGAAGGCTATGTTCTCTGTCTAGCACCTCTCAGGCTTGGCCTGTACTCCTTTCCCTTCATGGCAGCTCGCCCTTTCTGCTCTCCATCCTCAGGCTTTTCCCTGGGAATCCTAAAAACCTGCCTCTGTCTCCCTGCTCAACCATTGGCAGCATACAACTTTATTTACCAATCAAAACCAACTAGGGGGCACAGGCCCTCAGCATCTTACATGCCAACGTGTGGATTTTCGTGCAATTTTGACGACCAAATCTACAGCACACATCTGCTAGATATGCATACTCTTTAGTTGGTGTTTCAGTCTTTGGGAGCCCCCAATAGTCCAGATTATTTGACTTTGTTGGTTTCTTAGGGAATTCCTACCCACTTCGTGTTCCTCAATTCTTTCCCCCAACTCTTCCGCAAGACTCCCTGAGCAACATCTAATGTTTAGTTGTGGACTTGTTCATCTGTTTCCATTGGCTACAGGGTGGAGCTCTCAGAGGACAAAACTCTTTGTAGTAGAGAGACTATTCCCTTCTTTGAAAATTGGAAGATTATATATACTAATGATTTCTCTACATCTTATAACTTATAGCACCAACCCCCCATACATACATATATACATATGTACATAATTTTACAGAATATCCAGCCCAGGGCTTCTAGTCTTGGGATGGGCATGATCTGCAAAGATTTGTATTTCAGTAACACTTGTGCCTGTCTTCCAATAGCCTACATGTCTGTGTGCCCAGCCAGCCCTTGGGAGGTCTCACCACTCCAGCTCAAGTTTGACTAGTGGCCATATCCTCCTCCCGTTTGTGGGAAGAGACCCTGTGCTCACCAGTTCACAACTTCCAAGCTTGCCTGTGCTCCACTCATAGAGCTCAGTAGGCACTTTCCCTTATTTCTCCTGGAATCAAGATGGAAAGCTTCCACAGCACAACTCAATTTGCAGTGGAGTAAAAAGTCTGTGCTGCTCTGTAGTTTTGTAACTTCGTGCTGAGTTCAGGTAAGCTGTAGCTCCTTCCCACCTGGTATGTATGAGACAACCCTGGAGGAGGGGCGGGGTGTGGGGGGGGACAGGAGACAGATGAGGAAAACTGTGGCTTTCTGCAGGCTAACCACAGGGCGTGGCTTTCTGCAGGCTAACCACACAGGGCGTGGCTAGCCTGGGAAGTCAGAGTGGCTTGGCAGCAGCTGGCCAGAAGAACCAGAACAAGACCAGTGTTGGGGCTCCCCATGGAGGTTAGCATGACAGCTGGTGCCGGTGTATAGCCAGTTTAGCATGAATGATTTTTTTAAAAAACTACACGCTAAATGTCTCCAATGTTGTAACTAAGAACATAACATTTGGATTTAACACTGCATCTAACAAAAATAATAATGTCAAATGTGACTAAAATATGATCCATAAAGTGCTAATAAAATATACAGGATTTTAATAACTATTAAAGCATCTTTAGAAAGGCCCATGTCATGTTAGACTCGGCCTTTATCTTTGTCCTTATTCAGGATGCTTCCCGCCCAGATGATTCCATCCTTTTCCGGCGTTTATAAACCTCTCATTGACAAATACAAGTGGTTGCTTCTCTTGCATTTCATACCCCTCTAAGTTTTAACCAGGCATCCCGCTATAGAATCCATCATACATGCTTTAGAAATGATGTTGTGTCTGTATGTAGTGGATATTATATAATATGCCTTACATTGTATTGTTGTTTGCATAGCAACATTTTTCTTCCTTTCTTTTAAAAACTATTCCAAGTAAGGATACCAGCAAAAGATCCTGCTCGTGATATATCTGGTATAGCTGGGTCCCTTTTCTTTCCTGTCTAACAAGGACACTTCCAACACTCCCAGCTGTTCTCAGCAACACTGAAACAGAAAAGGGGGGTTATCAGCCTGTGTCAGTCAGCACAAGACCCCATATAGTAGGGCTGTCACAAGTCCCTTGCAGTCTGAGCTTTTGTTTTATATTTTGAATTAGTTTATTTTCATTTAAATATTTTATACAGTATATTTTGATCATCTATTTCTCAAATTTGAATTCCTCACAAATGGGAAAAAGTATTCATTTCCCACCTCTCTACTCACAAAACTATATATTCTCTCTCTCTTTCTCTCTCTCTCTCTCTCTCTCTCTCTCTCTCTCTCTCTCCAAAAAAAAGACCTCACTAAAACAAATATACTGAAAGAAAACAAAATGAAGCAAAAAATATCCATAAAAAACAAAGAAAAAATCAAAATTGAGTTTGTTTGGGCTGGCCAGTTATTCCTGGGCATCAGCCATGCCCTGGAGTGTGGTTGATATACCTGGTCATCCTCCATTTTTTTTCTTTGCCAGTTTTCAACTGCTAATAGCTTTATTTTTACCAACCCTATTTAAAAGTTAAGTGATAGATTTTTTAAAAGATTGAAGAAATATCCATATAAAGCACATTAAAATTTTACATGTAATAATTTAAGAATTACAAAGTAAGTTCAATTACAAAAATTTATTGCCAAAACTGTATGTTAGTGAGTTGTGAATAGAATATTACATGTAACTTTACTTTAACAACTAATTTAGTATGAAAATACAGTCTGTAATGTAATATTCATGGTGTCCATCATATTTATTTTTAAATTTAGAAAGAAACTATCCTAATCTCTATTAGTCTTGTTACAAACTCCTTGTATGTCTCTAATAACGTCTGAATATTTTAATGTGGATGCAAAATGGAATATGCTTGTATTCACTCCACAATCTAAAATACTCTAAATTGTCATTTATGAATATATTATAATATTTAAATACAGTTAAGTTAGTGAAGTCATCAGAGATAAATAAATACATATGGCCTCTCTAGTTTTCTGCTTTCCCTGTATTCATGTTTGGCATCATATGAAATAATTCTTTAAATATATTTTTTACAATTTTTCCTGACATTTAAAATTTTTAAATGCCCTCCCTTAAAACGTCTAGAACCCTAACAGTGAGAGTGCGCACATCCTTTTTTTGTAATTCAGAATCTAACAAGAAAAGCAAATAACCTCAGACAATATTAAGTACTTAACACTTGGTAGGGAAAAGGGGATTTCTAATTGTTGACAGTTTTCATCACAGTTAATACCTATGGGATAGGATTCTTCTGAGAGGTCATTATTATTTTTGTTTTGAATGTGACTGTGATTATCTCTAACATATGGAAGTGTCACACCAACCAACAATTACAGAGGAACAAATGACTGAGGCAAGAGCTTAATCAGACATCAAGAGCAGAGTTTCAAAGTTCACAGAAGCTATCTCCCTCTCATATTATCAAACAGAATTTTTTATCCAGTGAAACTGAGAATAAAAGCCTCTAACACTGAACTTGCTGAGGAAAAAAGGGGGGTAAGTATAAATTGCCATCATTGTCATCATCATAATTAAAATTTTAGTCTTCTGTTGCAGTATCTCTCTTGGTGCACACAAATGTGCATTGCTGTTTATCCATCCATACCCATGCTCATTCTAGAGACTACTCTCTGGTAAACATACTCCTCTCCCATGTGCTCAGCAGTACAGACTCATGCCAGGCATGTTGTTCAGCCATTTTTAATTCTATCAGTGTAAACTTGCCGTCCCATTCTTAAGGATTTGTTTTAACTCTGTATTGAGTTTCTGTGAACAATTTTATTGAACACATTTTTGACACATGCTAGATCCAACACAATATGCCAATTACAATTCTGAAATATAATGTGGAGCAATAGAAAAGCTGCTGACTAACTCATGCAGAAAATCCCAGAGAGAAACTCAACACATTTCAATGGAAAGACAACATGGACATCAATTAAGCTCACACTGTGATCCAGAAACTATGTGCCCATTCATTTGATTCTTGACATGTCATGTATTTGGATTTCTACTTTCTTGGTGGATTGAAGAATCTAATAACTTTCCCTGTTATGATAGAGCAAATAGGATTTTGAGAAAATATTTGAACGTAGACTAAATAATCTAATGATATTAGCATTATTAAGTCACAATATAATGGAGTTGAAAGAGATATTAAAGGGGATTTAATACACCTAGCACTGAATCCTTGACAAATATTTTTTAAAAATGGTTATACAAAACGAAAACACTCTGCCATTGCAAACTTTATGGAAATTAAAGGGTATCTGACACTCGGGATGCTCCTTTTGATTCAGAAGCAACATATTCTCTTCTTTACTTCAGGTCATTAATTTTAACCTTAAGCCTTTGAAGGACAATAGAGTGAGACTAATACTCATCCAATAAGTTGTATATTTAGATATCAATGTCATGTGATGTGTGGATTTTTACTATGTTGACAAATTACTCTCTATTATTTTTGACATTCTTCAACTAACAATAGCCATTGATTTGTTTTCTGAAATTATCTGGTTTCCATGTTCTTTCAAAGTAGCCCATGCTGGTTTGAAAGTTGTAGTACAGATGTTGCTTGAAAGCTAAGACTATGATTTTTTTTTTCTGTATTTTAGAATCTACATTTTTACTTTTCAAATTTAAGGTAAATGGGTAATGGTCATCTGGAAAAACTACATCATACCATTAGCCTTTGCAGCTTGAAAAAATTCACTGTATTGTGCAAATGCTCTGGTAATCCACAAGCCACCATCAGGAACATGTTAGAAGGTACATATCAACTCCATGATCACAGAATCTGACCAGGAAAACGTGCATCTTGTGTTGGTCTTCAAACACTATTCTCATATGAGAAGTATTCTGAGCTCTACTAGCTCAATAAAGAAATCCAGTTAGCAGGGGTCATCGGGGTCCATTGTTTCTTTACCACTGTGATGAAGTATAAAAATAAATCATGCTATTGTATTTCTTCCCAGGAACTATCCAAATTAGAACAAGAAAGCACAACTCCTCTGCTGTCAAGCTATAAGTACGACATCTGTGGAAAATTGAGTTCTGCCTTGCAGGGTGGCAGGATTATATGCAGTATATGAGATTCACAGTGTATCTGTTTCAATAGGGAAACAACTGTTTAAGTCAGCTGGTTAGAGTCAGAACTACTGTAAGGAAATATTATGAATTTATCTACAAACAGAAACAAAGGGAAACGTTTCTAATTCTTATTGATTTTAGATCTGATAAAATGTAATTACTATGCATTATAAACAGTAGCATGTGTGACAACATATATTACAAAGAATTTGAGAGGCAAAGAAAAAACATCAAAATAAAAGTGATAACCCTTTGTTTTTAAGCTAAATTTCAAGGACAAACCTTGCACTCATCCTAAAATGTTCTGATCAGTATTAATGTCAAAGTCCTAGATGTCAGTTTTCCCTCCTCTGATCATGCAGTCATCTGTTGTCCCAAGGAAACAGGAGAAATAGTCTGCTTGGATGAGGGATGATGGTCTCCACAGAATCCTTTAAGTCTCTGTCTTGCTCCAGCTCTCTGTCTATCTCCCAAACACACACACACACACACACACACACACACACACACACACACACACACACACGCATGCATGCACACACTTGCGCACACACACACACATGCACAGAGAGAGAAAGAGAGAGAGAGAGAGAGAGAGAGAGAGAGAGAGAGAGAACAAAGTGAGAGAGAGAATACAGATATGCAGAAAAGTATAATCACTTCTCTATTTTAAACTTAGAAGCTTCTAACAATATAATGAGAAGACAATGGGGACTGGAAACCATTCAATGGTAACTGAATTTATCTTGGCTGGATTCTCAACCAAACCAGAGCTGCACCTGCCCCTCTTCCTCCTCTTCCTTGGAATCTACCTTCTCACAGTACTGGGGAACCTGGGCATGATCATCCTGATTCTACTCAGCTCACACCTGCACACCCCTATGTACTTCTTTCTCAGCAGTCTGTCCTTCATTGACCTCTGCCATTCCACTGTCATTACCCCCAAAATGCTGGTAAACTTTGTCACAGAGAAGAACATAATCTCCTACCCTGAGTGCATGACTCAGCTCTACTGCTTCCTTGTTTTCGCAATTGCAGAGTGTCACATGTTGGCTGTGATGGCATATGACCGCTATGTTGCCATCTGTAACCCTTTACTTTACAATGTTGTCATGTCTCATCATCTCTGCTTCTGGCTCACCGTGGGAGTTTACAGTTTGGGTATTGTTGGATCATCAGTTCACACAGGCTTTATGTTAAAATTAAATTTTTGCAAGATTAATGTGATTAACCATTATTTTTGTGATCTTTTTCCTCTCTTGGAGCTATCATGCTCTAGTATATACATCAATGAACTCTTGGTTCTTTTCTTGAGTGCATTGAATATCCTGACACCTGCATTGACCATCCTTATGTCCTACATCTTCATCATTGTCAGCATCCTCCGTATTCGCTCCACTGAGGGCAGGTCCAAAGCCTTTAGCACCTGCAGTTCCCACATCTCTGCTGTTGCCATCTTCTATGGTTCTGCTGCATTTATGTACTTACAGCCATCATCAGTAAGTTCGATGGACCAAGGGAAAGTGTCCTCTGTGTTTTATACTACTGTTGTTCCCATGCTGAACCCATTGATCTACAGCCTGAGAAATAAGGATGTCAAATCTGCTGTAAAGAAAATTCTAAACAGATGAACATGGAAGGCTCATGAATGGAGATGTTGTCATATTAGAAGCATATACTTATTTTGCCTGTGTATGATATTTGTTAGCCCTACTTTGCTTACCTACACTCTGGTAACCCTAAACTCTTACAGTGTGATCATAATCATAACCATGCACATTCACTTCACTGAGTTAATGCCTCAGCAAACGCATCACACATATGATGGTGATTATGATCTCTTTATCTTGTAGCATTCATGTACCTAAGACTGTCAAATGTCAGTTTCAGGAACCAAGGGAATATGTTGTCCACATTTTAGTCTATCTTTGTGTTCAGCTGAATTACCTGACTTTTAGTATTAAAAATAACTCTATCAGTGTTGCCTAGAAATGATATTGTTTAAAAAAAAATACATTAAAGAAAAGGAGATGATCTTGCAAACCAGTTAATGATTATTATATTGTTTTAGTAATCCACTGTGTATTGGTGTACATGTCGACATTGTCCCTCATTTCCATTGTCTTGTCTTTCTATGAACATTCATGTCATTTGCTAAGTTGAACTTGGTGTTATCTGTATCATTGAGACATGTATTAGAATAAATACTAAAATTACAAAAGATAGATAATCCCAAATCCATTCATGTTGCCTGTCTTTTTCTACCAACTGAGATAAATTTTAGTGAATTCTCAACCATAATGAAAATTCCACTATCCAAGTATAAATACTAAACTCCTTTATTATATGCAGTTGAAGATTGTACAAATCAGGGTGAATAATAGCTTAATTTCTAGTTTGAAGCTACTGTGGCATCTTAATCAGAACTTTAAGCTATGAGCTAGAAATATAATTATATGATGTGATTGTATGAGTCAGCATATCTCCTGCTTTGCCCTTTGATTTTCCATGCTGTAGCTTCTGTTTATTATCTAGCTACACTGAAAGTTAATTGATGCGTGTTGGCTCTGTCCAGCCACATATTTCCACGGATGCCTCTAGGACAAAAACTGCTACCTGCCATTTTAAGTCCAATATTATTTCCACTTCTAGAAATTTGGATATTATCTTTTAAGATGAATTCCTAAAAACTCAATAAAATGTATGTTTGGTTAAACTCTATAAATTATAACTTTGGAAAATTCCTCAAGGATCTTCAGGAAGATAACGGGGCCCAGTCTTACTGATTATGTACAAAAATATTAAAGGCTTAAGCCTGAGTCCTTCTGCGGTAATTCCTAATAAATAGATAACAAGATCTTAATATTCCTCTATCAACAACCAAGAAGAACCAGAGACAATTTTTTTTAATATTTTCATTCATATATTGTAGGGATGCAGAAAATAATATATAATAGAAAGCACACAATTACAGGTTAGGACAGCTTGATTCTGCTGAGACAGAGTAGCCTAGTCCTTAACATTTTATTGAGGGTTGAATTTAGTACATATGATGAGGAGATTTACTAAGTTGGCCTCATGGTCCAACAAATGCCATCTGTGTGCTAGAAAAGCAAACCCAAACAAACAAAAAATAGTACTCACAGAGAGCCTGGAAGCTCCCTGGAGAGTTACTGGCTCTATAGCAAAAGTTTTAATGAGCTGAAATCTGAAATGCTCCAATGATAGTAGCAGCAAAAGACGTAATCAAAAAGAAAAGCATAACAGTTTCATGCTGCCTTCCTCTCAATTGCCTTTTCATCCGGACCAGCACCTTTGGATGGTGCCTCCCATTTTCACAAAGTGTCTGTTCTCTCCCTTCAGTTACTGACCCTCATGCAAATCCGCTGTTGGAGTGCCCCACATGCACACCCAGAGGCATGCCTAATATTCCTAGACCTCTCTTATGCAGTTAAGTTGAAAAACCTAACCATAGCAAGTTAGTACAATTACATTGACTATTTGTCAGATAGTACAACCTATGCTATCTGTATGTTTATTCACAGCCTTCTCAACATAAAAACTGGCCGCCCATAGCTATACAAGACTGCCTCTGGAAGCTCTTAAATTATCTTCATTATATAAGTACAAGCTGTTCAGTATATATAATATGCCTTGAAAAACTTCTTTTCATATTATAAAGGTAACTTATTTTCACTCTGACTCTGAATCTTATTAAAATGCATTGTGAAATTTTGTGACTCTATTGCTACTTCTCAGCTATCAATTTGAACCCATGAGCAGTCACTATCATTAATGAACTCTCAAGATGAAGTTCCTTTTTTTAAATTTTATTTTAATTTTAATTCAGTTTTTATACTCCATATTCCATTCTCCACTCCCCCATCCACCCTCCAACTGCTCCTCACCCCACACCTCCTCCCCACCTAACCCCATCACCACATAGATGCCCCCACTCCCCACCCCACTTGACATCTAAACTCTCTGGGGCCTCCAGTCTCTTGAGAGCTAGGTGTATCATCTCTGAATGAACATAGACCCAGAAGTCCTCTACTGTATGTGTGTTAGGGGCTTCATATCAGTTGGTGTATGTTGTCTGTTTGTTGGTCCAGTATTTAAAAGATCTCAGTGGTCCAGATTAATTAAGACTGTTGTTGTGAGGAGTACAGGGTCACCCTTCTCCTCACTCACCCCTAATTTAACAACAGGGGTCAGCTGCTTCTGTCCATTCGTTGGATACAAATATCTGCATCTGACTCTTTCAGTTGCTTGCTGGGTCTTTTGGAGGGCAGTCGTGATAGATCCATTTTTGTGAGCACTCCACAGCCTCAGTAATAGTGTCAGGCCTTGGGACCTCCCCTTGAACTGGATCCCACTTTGGGCCTGTCGCTGGACCTTCTTTTCCTCAGATTCCTCTCTATTTCCATCCCTGTAATTCTTTTTTTTTTTTTTTAACAAAAAAAGGGCAACAGCTGTTTTGTTTGTCTGTTTGTTGTTTGTTTGTTTCAAACAGGCTCTATTAATTACACTCTACATACTATGATTAGCTGGTTTTCTTTTCTATTTTTTTCTTTTTTGTTTTTGTTTTCTCTTTTTTTGCCCTCTCCCTTATTACACTACCACAGGAACAACAGTGATAAACTTGCAAATTTTTATGTCTGAAGGGAAAAAGCAAAAAACTGGTACTACAGAAATACAAATGCCCTCTCAGCAGGGTTTGCTGTAGTAATCCTACAGGTACAAGCAAACACTTTGGCTCAGCTAGGCAGTAATCCATTTAAAACACTTCTCAGGGCTACAGCCTATACAACCACACCATCTGAGGGTTCAGAAAATGGGTCTATGTTAGCAAGAAAAGCCATTAGGCCATTGGTTTTTTGGTTTTTGGTTTTTATTTTTTGTTTTTTCGAGACAGGGTTTCTCTGTATAGCCCTGTCTGCCCTGGAACTCACTCTGTAGACCAGGCTGGCCTCGAACTCAGAAATCTGCCTGTCTCTGCCTCCCAAGTGCTGGGATTAAAGGAGTGTGCCACCACCGCCCAGAAAAACCATTACATTTTCCTTTTCTGTCCCCAAACCCAAGGGACAATTTCCCAGCAGACAGATCAAGACCCACCGGCGTCATCACTTTTCACTCAATCCTTACGACTTGGATTATGTTTTCAAACTGCATGATCAACTATTCTGGGAATATGCAGCCCCAATACTTTTAAAATATCGTGACAGAAGTTTCCTCCACCAAAGTTCATTCCTCTGCTCCCACTGCATCCCTGTAATTCTTTCAGACAGGGACAATTATGGGTCAGAGGTGTGACTGTGGCATGCCAACCCCATCCCTCACTTGATGTCCTGTCTTCCTGCTGGAGGTGGGCTTTATAAATTCCCTCTCCCTACTTAGAGGCAATTCATCTAAGGTCCCTCCCTTTGAGTCCTGGTAGTCTCTCACCTCCCAGGTCTCTGGTGCATTCTGGGGAGTGCCCCCAACATTCTATTTCCTGAGGTTGCCTGTTTCCTTTCTTTCTGCTGGCCCTCAGGGCTACAGTCCTTTTCCCTCACCCAATACCAGATAAGGTTCCCCCTTCAGCCCGCCCACTGTCCCCACCCCATCCACTTTCCCTCCCAGATCCTTCCCTCCCTCCCCACTTATGATTATTTTCTTTTCTCCCAAGTGGGACTGAGACATCCTCACTTGGACACTACTTCAGCTTGTTAAGCTTTTTGAGTTCTGTGTGGACTGTGTATTCTGTAGTATTATTATTATCATTATTATTTGATTAATATACACATATTAGTGAGTACATACTATATGTGTCCTTTTGGGTCTGAGTTACCTCCCTCAGGATGATATTTTCTAGGCGTTCACTCATAAAAGCAGTTAAAATAGCAAATTTAACTGTCATTATATTTATTTATTTTGGGGGCTGGCCATATGTGTTCCATGACGATCATATCTGATACCTGTGAAAATCAGAATTCCCTATTAGTAAAGTTACTGATGGCTACAGCTGCCATGTGGATTCTGGAAACTGAACCCAGTTCCTCTGAAAAAAATAGTGGATGCTTTTAATCATTGAGCCATTTATCTGGCCCTTGAAACATCTATTTAACTTTTTAACTCACTAGATGATATTTTTTATATTATTGAAAACTATTTTATTTCCCCTTCTGAGTGAGAGTCATGCATCCTCCCTTGAGCCTTCCTTACTACTTAGTTTCTTTGTGTCTGTGGATTGTAAAGTGGTTATCCTAGACCTTGTGGGTAATGTCTACTCATAAATGAGTATATACCATGTGTGTCTTTCTGGGTCTGGGTTACCTCACGCAGAATGATATTTTCTTGTTACCTCCACTTGCCTACAAACCTCATGAAGTCTTTGTTTTTAATGCCTGGATAGTATTGCATTGCGTAGATGTGCTACATTTTCTTTACTCATTCTTCAATTGAGGAGCATCTAGGTTGTTTCCAGTTTCTGGCAATTACAACTAAAGCTATGAACATAATTGAACAAGTCTCCTTGTGGTATAGTGACATCAGAGATGAATGGATGGAGGGAACGAGGTGGGAGAGGGGGTGAGGAGGAGAACCCAGATGAGGATCAGGTATAGGGGGAGTAGGGTAGAATAGGGCTGGGAGTGAGAATGGAAATCAGTGGGGAAGGACATTCCTTGGTGTAGCTGAAGATCTGGGACAGGAGAGGCTTCAAGGACTCTACAAGGATGACCCTAGCTGAGACTCCTAGTAGCAAGAGATATGGAGACTAAAGTGGTTACCTCTTGTATGGAGGTGGGACTTCCAGTGTGTTAGGGGAGTAAACCTACCCACAAAATCTTTGACCAAAAATTTGTTCTGCCTACAAGATGCACTGGGATAAAGAGGAGGGAGGGATTGAGAGAACAGCCAACCAATGACTGGCCCAACTTAAAACTCATCCCATGTAAGAGAACCAACCCCAACACTGTTAATAATACTCTCCTATGCTTGCAGACATGAACCTAGCGTAACTTTCTCCTCAGAGGCTTCATCCAGCAAAAGATGGAAACAGATTCATAGACCCACAGTCAAATAACAGAGCTTAAGGAGTCTTATGGACAAGTGGGAAATAGGATTGTGTGAGCAGGAGGAGTCAAGAACAACACAAGACCTACGGAGTCAAATAACCTGGGTCCATGGGGGCTCACAGAAACCAAACTACCAACCAATGAGCATGCATGGACTGGGTGTAAGCCAACTACATATTTGTAGCAGATGTACAGTTTTGTCTTCATGTTAATCCTCTAGCAATTGGAGCATGAGCTCCCCTTCTCCTAGCTGGACTGCCTGGTTGGGCCCCAGTGGGAGAAGATTCACTTAGTCCTGCTGAGACTTGATGTCTCATGGAAAGGTTGTACCCAAGGGGCTTTTCCACTTCTCAGAGGAGAATGGAAGAGGAGAATGGGGAAGAAGGATTTGTAAGGGTGGGACTGAGAGGAAAGAAGGAAAGGGGACAGTGATGGGGATAATGTGAATAAATAAATTAACAAAAAATGAAATATGAAGATTACTTCTTCTCCCATTTAATATATTCCATCCATAGTTTCCCTTTCCTCTATTCCTCCAAGTTGGCCCTTCCTGCCTTCCCTGTCCCCTAGATCCATTCTTCCTTCACTTCCTCTTCCAAAAACCAGCTGGCCTCCCAAAGATGACAGCCAAGTGGAACAAAACAAGAAAACAAAACAACAATTCTAAAAAATCTCATATTCAGACTGTACAAGACAATGCAACAGGAGGAAAAGAGACCAAAGAGCAGCAGAGATCACCTATTCCCACTATTAGGAGTTCCACAAAAACACTAAGCTTAAGTGGAAACTTATGATTTCTTTGGAATGTCAGTTGTGTCATTGGATGGTGTTTTGCTGAGGCATACATGTGAAGGAGTGTTTTTCTGAAGCTGACACAGGTGAAAGGATGATTTGCTAAAACAGACACATGAAGGAATGTTTCACTGAAGTTGACACAGGTGAAAGGATATTTTGCTGAAGCAAGCATGCGAGAGGACATGTGATGAAGGATTCTTTGATAATGGCACTCATGTGTTGGTACATCTTACATTGCATAACTGAGCTGTTTGTTATGACTCCATAGAGTGAACCAGAAAAACTGCTAGTGGTGCTCTGGTGGCTTCTTGCCACTTCCAAGGACTTGGACCAATTGACAGAGTGATTTCAGCTGATACAGACTCACATGCTGAAGAAAGAAAGACACATGCTGAGGCAAGACCCATGGAGGACACCTGATGTTTGGAGTGAGTATAAATAGGACTTAATGGAGAACGATGGTGGGGGGTGGGGGGCGGCTTGCACAGCTAGCTTTGCAACACTTCTTGGTCTCACATCTTAGCTGTTCTTCACTTCTTTGAGAGAGGCATGGCAAAGAACTTCTGGCTTACTGGCTCCTGCTGACTTATGATAGTTGGGCTATTTCTGCTAGGTCATGCCCCCACCGCTGATTCATGCTTGCTATCACAACACTACTGAGCTGGACTACAGTTATATTCATGAAGTGTTTGTGAGTACATCAAGCAGCTTCTGCTGACTTCTGTGCACTGCTGATTTCCTGACTATGCAGATGATATTGGCTCCAAATAATTTCTAAGCAGGTCCATTTCTTTTCCACTACCTCTAGTGGGTGATGGGCTAGAAGGGAGGTTAGAGCATTTAAGAACAGTTATTAAAATTGGGGATGAGAAAAAAATAAGCTAACACTAAGCTAACAGCCATAACATATATTCAGAGCACGTGATGGAGACCCACACAGGTCCCGTACTTGCCACTTCAGGCTCTATGAGTTCACATGAGCCCTATTTTATTGATTCAGTGGGCCATGTTCTCCTGGTGTCTTCTATCCCCTCTAACTCATAGAATCTTTTCACTCTTCTACAACAGGGTTTATACCAGAGCTCAGGAGGCACAGGCAAGCAGATTTGTGAGTTTGAGCCCAGTCTGGTCTACAAATCAAGTTCCTGAACATCCAGGGCTACACAGATAAATGAGAATTCTTAACTTCTAGCATAATATATTCTTAGAAAATATTTGGTAAGGGAGACAAAATATAACATTTTCTGACTCCTAGCTATTATGTGTGTGTGTGTGTGTGTGTGTGTGTGTGTGTGTGTGTGTGTCACAATTTTTATTAGTTCATTTCTTGGATTTCAAATACTTTTCCATGACCATGTTGGTTTGAGTTGTTGGTTTTATTCATTTGATTGTTTGTTTTGCTATAATGTCCAATCACTATACAACTCTACCCACCACTTTGTATTGTTTCTCCTCTCAATTGGTTTTGCAGAGGCCTACCCATTTCTTTAGCTTCCTGTTGTTATGAATCTTAATTAGGTTGGATTGGTGCTCAGTACAAATTTCTCCCACCAACTTGACATTATACATGTATATACTCTACAATGTTTAAATAAAGTTAAATGTATCTACAAAAAGTTTTAAATATTTTCTTGTAGATCAGTCATTGTTATCTGTAATCGTCCTATTCTAAAACTGAACAGCAAAATCCTTGCTCCTATCTAACTCTAACTCAGTATCTATTTGCTAACCTCTTCCAATCTAGCCACATACCTTTGCCTCTGATAAACACCATCAGAACTTCAGTTTCTATAAAGTCAAATAAGTGATATACTGTTGTGTTCAATTTTCACAATAAAAAATAAAATATCTTCCTATACATCATAAATAAATAATTAAAAATTTAAATATGATGAGTACCAGACATGGTACATTAAAGCTGAAAATTGAGCATAGTTGCATACAGTCATGTAAATAAATGTAACAGAAATCTCCGTGAGCTTGGCAGGTAGAGGTGGGCGGATCTCTAAGAGTTCAAGGTGAGCGTAGTCTAAAAAGTGAGTTACAGGACAACCAGGGATGTTACACAGAGAAACTCTTCTCAGAGGGGCGGAGGGAGTGGCAAATTATAATGGGCTTATAATGAAAGTAGAAGAATTTTTTAATGAAGTAAAACTGATATAATGTCAACCAGTGTGTCAGGGGATGGATCTCAGAGATTAAACAGTTTCTTAATATATTTCAGAACTTGAGCTCATTTCCCAGCATGAAAAATAAATCAGACTTCTGGACATGGGAATAAACTTCTATAGAAACAGAATTTTTTTTTTACTGTGACTATCAATCTATAAAGATTTTCTTCATCAAAGAGTTATACCTTTTGTTACATGTAAAGTTTAATTTACAAAAACTTAAATTTTCCTAAATTATGAATTAGGATCATGTGAATGTGTGGGTGTCCTCAAAATGAAAAAAATCTAGACTGTTCAAAGTGACTGTAATCTTCCTAACATTGGTTCCACATAAAACATTCTCTTTATATTGATTATTATAAAACTGATTTTTTATTTTATTTCATTTTTTAGCCTATTTATAATTATTAAGCCTCATAATCTCTCTACTGGACAATTATGAATCATGCTGACATAATTATACAAGATCCCTGTAGCCAAGTGGTTTATTTAATCAGTGCATTGGCCTTCCGGCTATAGACCTGTCTCCCATAGAGCTCGGCTGGCTCAACTGATGGATATCATCTTTTAGAGTCCTAACGATGTTGTCATTTTAAAAAGTAGCATTCTGCTCCTGTGAATCAGCTTAATAGGCTGAGCTGCTGTCAAGTCTGTTCCCAAGAGAGCAAGTTCCTGTTGGTGAGCAGACAGAATGAGAACTCTAAAGCTGTAGGGTGGGATCAGAGCCTAGCCTGTCACTAACAGGGTCTTGAACTCATGCCTACAGCCTTTGTAATAGTCTCCTATGCCTCTCCTGAAAAGGACTAACCTAGCTATGGTACAGTATTACTCCAAAATTACCCTGATAGAGCTGGGAGAAAAAGGCTGCACTGTCTATAGTGAAGTGATTTCCAATGCAAGACCTTCAAATCCAGGTCCTAGAGACTTTTGTTTCTGACTTTTCACTAAAGTAACTCAAACGGAAGCTGGGTATGCAGAGGAGAGAGCATAGGTGAGTCTTCCTGCAGCTTTGGAAATGCTCACTTTATATTCTGCTTTCTAGAATGCATGCAATTTTCTGTATAAAATCACTGCTTGAGACAGCCGGACAACTTCCTGGTGAGAGCACGGGGGTCTGCCTGGCCTGAGAGGTTTGTGTCACAGGCGCCGGCGGGAGCCTTCTTGGCTCCGGGACTCCGCGGAGGGCAGGCTGCACAGGAGACCCCATGGAATACAGAGGCCAGCCGTTTCTGGTACAGGCTAGAGTCACAGAGCTTCTGGGGCGGCACCATCTTCAGCTCCAGACAACCAGCCACCTTCCTGGCGAGAGCCACAGAGCTTCTGAGGCGGCGACATCTTCGGCTCCAGACAACCGACCACCTTCCAGGCCAAAGAAACACAGCTTCTGGGAAAGATCCTGTTTTGGGCCTTCACCTTCAGCCAGGAGGAGGTCCAAACACCAGATAACTGTACACCTTCCCCGAAAGAGGAGAGCTTGCTGCAGAGACTGCTCTGACCACTGAAACTCAGAGGAGAGAGCTTGTCTCCCACGCCTGCTGATTGAGGGTAACAAAATCAACAGAGGAACAATCTCTTAACAAAGACAACTATAACAACTAACTCCAGAGATTGCCAGATGGCGAAAGGTAAACGTAAAAATTCCTACTAACAGAAACCAGGACCACTCACCATCATCAGAACCCAGAACGCCCACTTCGCCCAGTCCAGGACACCCTAACACACCTGGAAAGGTAGACCTGGATTTAAAAGCATATCTCATGATGATGGTAGAGGACATAAAGAAGGAATTCAATAACTCACTTAAAGAGATACAGGAAAACACTGCTAAAGAGTTACAAGTCCTTAAAGAAAAACAGGTAAACACAACCAAACAGGTAGAAGTCCTTATAGAAAAACAGGAAAACACATCCAAACAGGTGATGGAAATGAACAAAACCATACTAGACCTAAAAAGGGAAGTAGACACAATAAAGAAAATCCAAAGTGAGGCAACGCTGGAGATAGAAAACCTAGGAAAGAAATCTGGAAACATAGATGCCAGCATCAGCAAGAGAATACAAGAGATGAAAGAGAGAATCTCAGGTGCAGAAGACACCATAGAGAACATCGGCACAACAATCAAAGAAAATGGAAAATGCAAAAAGATCCTAACTAAAAACATCCAGGAAATCCAGGACACAATGAGAAGACCAAACCTATGGATAATAGGAGTGGATGAGAATGAAGATTTTCAACTCAAGGGACCAGCAAACATCTTCAACAAAATTATTGAAGAAAACTTCCCAAATCTAAAGAAAGAGATACCCATGAACATACAAGAAGCCTACAGAACTCCAAATAGACTGGACCAGAAAAGAAATTCCTCCCGACACATAATAATCAGAACATCAAATGCACTAAATAAAGATAGAATACTAAAAGCAGTAAGGGAAAAAGGTCAAGTAACATATAAAGGCAAGCCTATCAGAATTACACCAGATTTTTCACCAGAGACTATGAAAGCCAGAAGAGCCTGGACAGATGTTATACAGACACTAAGAGAACACAAATGCCAGCCCAGGCTACTATACCCAGCCAAACTCTCAATTACCATAGATGGAGAAACCAAAGTATTCCACGACAAAACTAAATTCACCCATTATCTCTCCACGAATCCAGCCCTACAAAGGATAATAACAGAAAAAAACCAATACAAGGACGGGAAATTCTAGGACCACGCCCTAGAAAAAACAAGAAGATAATCCCTCAACAAACCTAAAAGAAGACAGCCACAAGAACAGAATGCCAACTTTAACAACAAAAATAACAGGAAGCAACAATTACCTTTCCTTAATATCTCTTAATATCAATGGACTCGATTCCCCATAAAAAGACATAGACTAACAGACTGGCTACACAAACAGGACCCAACATTCTGCTGCTTACAGGAAACCCATCTCAGGGAAAAAGACAGACACTACCTCAGAGTGAAAGGCTGGAAAACAATTTTCCAAGCAAATGGTCTGAAGAAACAGGCTGGAGTAGCCATTCTAATATCGGATAAAATCGACTTCCAAACCAAAGTTATCAAAAAAGACAAGGAGGGACACTTCATACTCATCAAAGGTAAAATCCTCCAAGAGGAACTCTCAATTCTGAATATCTACGCTCCAAATGCAAGGGCAGCCACATTCATTAAAGACACTTTAGTAAGGCTCAAAGCACACATTGCACCTCACACAATAATAGTGGGAGACTTCAACACGCCACTTTCATCAATGGACAGATCATGGAAACAGAAACTAAACAGGGACACAGTGAAACTAACAGAAGTTATGAAACAAATGGACCTGACAGATATCTACAGAATATTTTATCCTAAAACAAAAGGATATACCTTCTTCTCAGCACCTCACGGGACCTTCTCCAAAATTGACCATATAATTGGTCACAAAATAGGCCTCAACATATACAAAAATATTGAAATTGTCCCATGCATCCTATCAGATCACCATGGACTAAGGCTGATCTTCAATAACAACATAAATAATGGAAAGCCAACATTCACGTGGAAACTGAACAACACTCTTCTCAATGATACCTTGGTCAAGGAAGGAATAAAGAAAGAAATTAAAGACTTTTTAGAGTTTAATGAAAATGAAGCCACAACGTACCCAAACCTTTGGGACACAATGAAAGCATTTCTAAGGGGGAAACTCATAGCTCTGAGTACCTCCAAAAAGAAACGGGAGAGAGCACACAGTAGCAGCTTGACAACACATCTAAAAGCTCTAGAAAAAAAGGAAGCAAATTCACACAAGAGGAGTAAACGGCAGGAAATAATCAAACTCAGGGGTGAAATTAACCAAGTGGAAAAAAGAAGAACTATTCAAAGAATTAACAAAACGAGGAGTCGGTTCTTTGAGAAAATCAACAAGATAGATAAACCCTTAGCTAGACTCACTAAAGGGCAAAGGGACAAAATCCTAATCAACAAAATCAGAAATGAAAAGGGAGACATAACAACAGATCCTGAAGAAATCCAAAACACCATCAGATCCTTCTACAAAAGGCTATACTCAACAAAACCGGAAAACCTGGACGAAATGGACAAATATCTGGACAGATACCAGGTACCAAAGTTGAATCAGGATCAAGTTGACCATCTAAACAGTCCCATATCACCTAAAGAAATAGAAGCAGTTATCAATAGTCTCCCAGCCAAAAAAAGCCCAGGACCAGACGGGTTTAGTGCAGAGTTCTATCAGACCTTCAAAGAAGATCTAATTCCAGTTCTGCACAAACTATTTCACAAGATAGAAGTAGAAGGTACTCTACCCAACTCATTTTATGAAGCCACTATTACTCTGATACCTAAACCACAGAAAGATCCAACAAAGATAGAGAACTTCAGACCAATTTCTCTTATGAATATCGATGCAAAAATCCTTAATAAAATTTTCGCTAACCGAATCCAAGAACACATTAAAGCAATCATCCATCCTGACCAAGTAGGTTTTATTCCAGGGATGCAGGGATGGTTTAATATACGAAAATCCATCAATGTAATCCATTATATAAACAAACTCAAAGACAAAAACCACATGATCATCTCGTTAGATGCAGAAAAAGCATTTGACAAGATCCAACACCCATTCATGATAAAAGTTTTGGAAAGATCAGGAATTCAAGGCCCATACCTAAACATAATAAAAGCAATATACAGCAAACCCGTAGCCAACATCAAAGTAAATGGAGAGAAGCTGGAAGCAATCCCACTAAAATCAGGGACTAGACAAGGTTGCCCACTTTCTCCCTACCTTTTCAACATAGTACTTGAAGTATTAGTCAGATCAATTCGACAACAAAAGGAGATCAAGGGGATACAAATTGGAAAAGAGGAAGTCAAAATATCACTTTTTGCAGATGATATGATAGTATATATAAGTGACCCTAAAAATTCCACCAGAGAACTCCTAAACCTGATAAACAGCTTCGGTGAAGTAGCTGGATATAAAATTAACTCAAACAAGTCAATGGCCTTTCTCTGCACAAAGAATAAACAGGCTGAGAAAGAAATTAGGGAAACAACACCCTTCTCAATAGTCACAAATAATATAAAATATCTCGGTGTGACTCTAACTAAGGAAGTGAAAGATCTGTATGATAAAAACTTCAAGTCTCTGAAGAAAGAAATTAAAGAAGATCTCAGAAGATGGAAAGACCTCCCATGCTCATGGATTGGCAGGATCAACATTGTAAAAATGGCTATCTTGCCAAAAGCAATCTACAGATTCAATGCAATCCCCATCAAAATTCCAACACAATTCTTCAACGAATTAGAAGGAGCAATTTGCAAATTCATCTGGAATAACAAAAAACCTAGGATAGCAAAAACTCTTCTCAAGGATAAAAGAACCTCTGGTGGAATCACCATGCCTGACCTAAAGCTTTACTACAGAGCAATTGTGATAAAAACTGCATGGTACTGGTATAGAGACAGACAAGTAGACCAATGGAATAGAATTGAAGACCCAGAAATGAACCCAAACACCTATGGTCACTTGATCTTCGACAAGGGAGCTAAAACCATTCAGTGGAAGAAAGACAGCATTTTCAACAATTGGTGCTGGCACAACTGGTTGTTATCGTGTAGAAGAATGCGAATTGATCCATACTTATCTCCTTGTACTAAGGTCAAATCTAAGTGGATCAAGGAACTTCACATAAAACCAGAGACACTGAAACTTATAGAGGAGAAAGTGGGGAAAAGCCTTGAAGATATGGGCACAGGGGAAAAATTCCTGAACAGAACAGCAATGGCTTGTGCTGTAAGATCGAGAATTGACAAATGGGACCTAATGAAACTCCAAAGTTTCTGCAAGGCAAAAGACACCGTCAATAAGACAAAAAGACCACCAACAGATTGGGAAAGGATCTTTACCTATCCTAAATCAGATAGGGGACTAATATCCAACATATATAAAGAACTCAAGAAGGTGGACTTCAGAAAATCAAATAACCCCATTAAAAAATGGGGCTCAGAACTGAACAAAGAATTCTCACCTGAGGAATACCGAATGGCAGAGAAGCACCTGAAAAAATGTTCAACATCCTTAATCATCAGGGAAATGCAAATCAAAACAACCCTGAGATTCTACCTCACACCAGTCAGAATGGCTAAGATCAAAAATTCAGGTGACAGCAGATGCTGGCGAGGATGTGGAGAAATAGGAACACTCCTCCATTGTTGGTGGTATTGCAGGCTTGTACAACCACTCTGGAAATCAGTCTGGCGGTTCCTCAGAAAACTGGATATAGTACTACCGGAGGATCCAGCAATACCTCTCCTGGGCATATATCCAGAAGATGCCCCAACTGGTAAGAAGGACACATGCTCCACTATGTTCATAGCAGCCTTATTTATAATAGCCAGAAGCTGGAAGGAACCCAGATGCCCCTCAACAGAGGAATGGATACAGAAAATGTGGTACATCTACACAATGGAGTACTACTCAGCTATTAAAAACAATGAATTTATGAAATTCCTAGCCAAATGGATGGACCTGGAGGGCATCATCCTGAGTGAGGTAACACATTCACAAAGGAACTCACACAATATGTACTCACTGATAAGTGGATATTAGCCCAAAACCTAGGATATCCAAGATATAAGATACAATTTCCTAAACACATGAAACTCAAGAAAAATGAAGACTGAAGTGTGGAAACTATGCCCCTCCTTAGAAGTGGGAACAAAACACCCTTGGAAGGAGGTACAGAGACAAAGTTTGGAGCTGAGATAAAAAGATGGACCATGTAGAGACTGCCATATCCAGGGATCCACCCCATAATCAGCATCCAAACGCTGACACCATTGCATATACTAGCAAGATTTTATCGAAAGGACCCAGATGTAGCTGTCTCTTGTGAGACTATGCCGGGGCCTAGCAAACACAGAAGTGGATGCTCACAGTCAGCTAATGGATGGATCACAGGGCTCCCAATGGAGGAGCTAGAGAAAGTACCCAAGGAGCTAAAGGGATCTTCAACCCTATAGGTGGAACAACATTATGAACTAACCAGTACCCCGGAGCTCTTGACTCTAGCTGCATATGTATCAAAAGATGGCCTAGGCGGCCATCACTGGAAAGAGAGGCCCATTGGACACGCAAACTTTATATGCCCCAGTACAGGGGAACGCCAGGGCCAAAAAAGGGGAGTGGGTGGGTAGGGGAGTGGGGGTGGGTGGCTATGGGGGACTTTTGGTATAGCATTGGAAATGTAAATGAGCTAAATACCTAATAAAAAATGGAAAAAAAATCACTGCTTTTGCCATTACTTTTTGTTTCTTTCTTTCTGCTGTTATTCTTTTCTTTAAGACGGGATCTCACTGTTTAGTTCATGGTGGTTTGAACTAGTGACAATAGGACTTCAGCCTCTGAATACTATAATTACAGCTCTAACCTACCATACCTACTAGCCAAAAATATATATAAAAAGTGTTTTTGTTTGTTTGTTTCTTGATACGCACTTGTGATTGCATGTGTGTATACATGAGTATGTGTGCATGTTTGTGTGTGTGTGTATGTGTGTATGTGTGTGTGTGTGTGTGTGTGTGTGTGTGTGTGTGTGAGAGAGAGAGAGAGAGAGAGAGGGGGGAGGGAAAGGGAGGGAGAAGGAGTGGGAGAGGGAGAGAGAGAGCATGTACACGTGTGTGCACAAACATTGCTTTCAGGAATCAGTTCTCTCTGACTACATGGAGGAAGGCTCCTTCTTGATGCTTTACTCCTGAGTTGCATACTCCAGGTTAACTGTTCATGGACTTCAAGGCAATTATACTCTCTTTTGCTTCCATTTCACCACTATAGGAATGGTGAGCTACAGGTGCAGGCTGTCACCTGCAAGACTCCATTGGAGAGAATTAATTTTCCCTTTGAAAGCATTGGTCAATTGGAGACAGATTCTAAGTTATGGATGGGGTTCATGCTGGTTCCCCTCTGCATGAGTCTTAGACCTGTACAGGCCTTGTGTTTTCTTGTGTGTGTGCATGTTCATTTTTAAATTAATTAAATTTTCATACAATATATTTTATCATATTTTTCTCCTTCCCTACCTCCTTCTAGGACCTTCCAGAAAGCTTTCCCAAACCAATATGGAACTGTGCTGGGCCCACCATTTGAGAACTTCTGTATAGTTTTCTTCCCAGGTATGTTTAAAGGCCTTTTTTGTTTAGGGAAGACTAATATTTGTCAGTAAATAAGTCTGGAGGCAAGCTTCCCTGTCTCCCAGTTAACTAACAATCCTTAAGATAATAATAATAATAATAATAATAATAATAATAATAATAATAATAAATCAAACTTCCTCCACCAGGGCCCTGTAGCCTGGCTATAGTGTCCTGAGCATCACACTCAGCAGAGGAAGATAAACTGTTCTGGTTGGTTATTGGCTGCTAGAATTTCTATCACCTATGTGTTGGATGTTTCCATCATTTCTCTTCCTTTACTCATTTGTGTAAGTCTTCATAATTCTAAATACTGATTCTTCATATGTATATAAGGTTCAATTGTTTCCCAGCTAATAATTTGTTTTTATGCATGATGGATGTTCTTGCATAGATTCTTACATAGCTATTATTTTAATCATCTTCTTTAAAAATCATTCTTATTTGAGATCACTATGGTCCATGCCATTTAATTTTTATACTGTAATCATTATTATCATTATAAACAGCAATGGGGAAAGAACTAATGGCACAGCTCAGTGAGTTTAGGCAGCTATATTTACCTAAGAACCTAACCAGCCTATCCATCACAGAGCAAAGGGGCAAGCTTGCTTCAGGGACCAAGTCTAACTCAAAGAGAGTTTGGTACAATTTGTGAGCAAAAATTTCTTTATAAATTTCAAATATTTTAAGGAGAAAAATAAAATAAACATCGAATTCAAGTTTCAGTGTTCACAACTAGAATTTTTACCCAATACAGCCACACACCTTCATTACAATACCATTTTAAGCTGTTGTCTTTAATCGTTGACAATTGACTGACTACAACAGAGACCTTGTGATCTATTCAAACTAGTATTTTTCTGTATGGTCCTTTATAGAACAATGTCAGCTGATTCCTGATATACATCCTTGGAAGTCTTTCTGTGTTTTATCTAAGTATATGTATTTTATCCAAAGAGAAAAACAGCATGAATACTGTTTTTATAGAGTCATTCTTGAGATAAGTTGCATCAAATTGAATGTGCAGATGGTTCTTCTGATAAGCCCAAACCTTAATATGATTTTTCAAAGTGGAAAATGCTGTGTGTTGAAAATCCATTTAACATCCCTATACTACAAAATGGCAATAGCTAGCCTAGCTTATCTTAAACATGCTCTGAAAATTTGAATTAATTTGTACTTGAGGGAAAATCATCTAACACCAAGATTATTTTATATTAAAACATTAAACATATCAAGGAAGTGATTGCCTTCCATGTCCCTGTGAAGCAGAAAGCATAATACTGACAGGGTGTGAGCTGTTTGTACTTGTGATCACGTGGCTGACTGGGAGCTCCAGCTAACTGCTGTTGCCTAGCAACACAAAGAATGTTATAATGTTATTAGCTGAGGAGGATGTAAAATTCAATATTTGAAATAAAATTTCTAGTAAATGAACATTACCTTTGAGCCATGAAAAAGTAAAAATACTTTAAGTCAAATTATCAGAGAACTCTCTTACGTGTATGGTTCATTTGACAGACAAGAAGGTCAAAGGCATTTATCATCTGTTGTAGGCTTTTTTTTTCTTTTCCATTTTATGTTACAAATGCAATCATAGCAGACAAGTTTGTACTTTTATTTGTGTGGGGCCTAAAGCATTTAAACTCTGATGTGTAATTCTCAAGAGGTGTCACTGCTGCAAGATCTCTCTATTGTGTTTTGCATTTTCTTTGTGAATGCACAATGGTATCTCTTTGTGATTAAAAATAGTCTCTTTTCATGACTACTGATGCTGAGAATAGCTTGTTTTGTTAATGCTTGTATACTCTTAATTTTAAAATGTATTCTATCACTATTTTATCGTCTTTTTATGGTGCATTGTATTAATTACTTGCAATAAATGGCATGAGCCCTTTATCAGACATGCTTGTTCTGTTTTTATATATGCATATTCTATTTTCTCAGCCATATAACATTGTGTTTTAAAGATGATGTCTTTTGATGATTAGAAATGTTCAATCTTAATAAATCATGCTTATCATTTTCCTTGTATTCTGCTTAATAAAAATTTGCCTTCTTCCCAGACACAGTAATATTCCCTCCTAGTTTTCTGTAATTAATTTTGAGAGAGAGAGAGAGGGAGGAGAGAGAGAGAGAGAGAGAGAGAGAGAGAGAGAAGGAGAGAGAGAGAGAGAGAAGAGAGAGAGAGTGTGTGTGTGTGTGTTTTGTAAGAGAATGGGGTCAAGTTCAGCTTTTGAAGGGAAAAATCCGTCCAAGCCATTCCAAGGACTGAAGTGTCATTTCACACTATTAACATGTTGTACTTCCCCATTCATATATGTCCTTTCATTTTTGTCAAAGATGTTCTGGAATTTTCAGTGGAAAGGTTTTATCTATATATTTGTTAAAATGTATTTCTATAATGGAGAAGTTAGGGCATGGACATAAAGAGCTGAAGAGGTTTGCAACCCCATAGGAAAAACAACTATATCAACTAACCAGACCCCCCAGAACTCCCAAGGACTAAACTACCAACCAGAGTACACATGGAGGGAACCATGGCTCCAACTGCTTATGTAACAGGGGATTGTTTATCTGGCATCAATGGGAGGGGAAGCCTTTTGTCTGTGAAGGCTCCTTACCCCAGCCTAAGATGATGCTAGGGCAGTGAGGCAGGAGTGGGTGAGCTGATGGGGAACTTTCATTTCAGGGGGAAAAAGGAAGGAGAGGGGATTTATGGAGGGGACATTGGGAAGAAGGATAACATTTGAAATGTAAATAAATAAAATAACAATTAAAAATTTTAACATTTATTTCTAGGCATTCTGTGGTTTTGATGATGTCTTGGTTTCTGTTCATATTTTCTGTGATAACATATTTAACCAAAATAATTTAAGGGAGAAAGGATTTTTTTCAATTTCACAGTTCAAAGATCAATCTTTTTTTTTTAACTTAATTTTATTTGTAATTCATTTTTTACAATCCATATTCCATTCCCTGCCCCTCCACATCCACCCTCCAACTTCTCCACATCCCATACCTCCTCTCCACCCCACCCCGTCTCCACATGGATGCCTCCACTCCCCACCCTACCTGACCTCTAAACTCCCTGGGGCCTCTAGTCTTTTGAGGGTTAGGTGCATCATTTCTGAATGAGCACAGACCTGGAAGACCTCTACTGTATGTGTTTTGGGAGCCTCATATCAGCTGGTGTATGCTGTCTGTTTGGTGGTTCAGTGTTTGAAAGATCTCAGGGTTCCAGATTAATTCAGACTGCTGGTCCTCCTACAGAATCATCCTTCTCCTAAGCTTCTTTCAGCCTTCCCTAATTCAACAACAGGGGTCAGCTGCATCTGTCCATTGGTTGGGTGCAAATAACTGTATCTGACTCTTTCAGCTGTTTGTTGGTTCTTTCAGAGGGCAGTCATGATAGATCCCTTTCTGTGAGTGCTCCATACCCTCAGTAATAGTGTCAGGTCTTGGGACCTCTCCTAGACCTGGATCCTACTTTGGGCCTGTCACTGGACCTTTTTTTTTTCCCTCAGGTTCCTCTCCATTTCCATCTCTGTAATTCTTTCAGACAGGAACAATTATGGGTCAGAAGTGTGACTGTAGGATGTCCCTCACTTGATGTTCTATCTTCCTGCTGGAGGTGGGCTCTATAAGTTCTCTCTCCCTACTGTCAGGCATGTCATATAAGGTTCCTCCCTTATAAGTCCTGGTAGTCTCTCACCTCCCAGGTTTCTGGTGCATTCTGGGTGTGGGGGGTGTTCCCCCAACCTCCTATTTCCTGAGGTTGCCAGTTTACATTCTTTTTGCTGGCCCTTAGAGCTTCAGTTCTTTTCCCTCACCCAATACCAGATCAGGTTCCCTTCTATGCCCCACTGCCCCCAACCCCATCTACTTTCCCTCCCAAGTCCCTCCCTCCCTCACCACTTGTAATTGCTTTCTTCTCTCTCCCAAGTGGGACTGAGGCATCCTCACTTCAGCACTTCAGCTTGTTGGGCCTTTTGAATTCTGTGGACTATATCTCGTGTATTCTGTATGGTTTGGAACTAGAAAATATCATCCTAAGTGAGGTAACTCAGATCCAAATGGACATGCATGGTATGTATTCACTAATAAGTGGATATTAGTCCCCAGAAAGAAAGAAAGAAAGAAAGAAAGAAAGAAAGAAAGAAAGAAAGAAAGAAAGAAAAAGAAAGAGAAAGAAAGGAAAGAAAGGAAAGAAAGAAAGAAAGAAAGAAAGAAAGAAAGAAAGAAAGAAAGAAAGAAAGAAAGAAAGAAAGGAAGGGAGAGAGAGAGAGAAAGAAAGAAAGAAAGAAAGAAAGAAAGAAAGAAAGAAAGAAAGAAAGAAAGAAAGAAAGAAAGAAAGAAAACAAAATGCAAAAAGACCCTAACCCAAAACATCCAGGAAATCCAGGACACAATGGGAAGACCAAACCTGAGGATAATAGGTATAGAAGGAAGTGAAGATTCCCAAATTAAAGGTCCAGTAAATATCTTCAAAAAATTATAGAAGTAAACTTCCCTAGCCTAAAGAAAGAAATGCCTATAAACATACAAGAAGCCTACAGAAGTTCAAATAGATTGGACAAGAAAAGAAATTCCTAGCCATGCAGTAGTCGTGCATGCCTTTAATCCCAGCACTTGGGAGGCAGAGACAGACAGATTTCTGAGTTTGAGGCCATCCTGGTCTACAGAGTGAGTTCCAGGGTAGCCAAGCTACACAGAGAAACCCTGTCTCAGAAGAAAGAAAGAAAGAAAGAAAGAAAGAAAGAAAGAAAGAAAGAAAGAAAGAAAGAAAGAAAGGTAGATAGATTCCACTTCCAACATAATAGTCAAAACACCAAATGCACAGAACAAAGAAAGAATCTTAAAAGCAGTAAGGGAAAAAGGTCAAGTAATATAAAGGCAAATCTATCAGAATTACAGCAGACTTCTCACCAGATTCCACCAAAGCTTGAATATCCTGGGTAGATGTCATATAGACCCTAAGAGAACACAAATGCCAGCCCAGACTGCTAGACCCAACAAAATTCTCAATTACCATAGATGCAGAAACCAAGATATTCCATGACAAAACCTAATTTATATAATATCTTTCCACAAATATAGCCCAACAAAGAATAAGATGGAAAACACTAACACAAGGAGGGACACTACACCCTAGGAAAAGCAAGAAAGTAATCTTCTTTCAACAAGCCCAAACAAAGATAGCCACACAAACATAAAAATAACATCAGAAATAACAGGAAGCAAAAATCACTATTGCTTAATGTCTCTTAACATCAATGGACTCAATTCCCCAATAAAAAGACATAGAATAACAGACTGGATAAATAAACAGGACCCAGCATTTTGCTTCATACGAGAAACACACCTCATTGTCAAAGACAGACATAACCTCTGAGTAAAAGGCTAGAAAACAAATTTCAAAGCATGTGCCCCAAGAAACAAACTGGAGTAGTCATTTTAATATCATATAAAATTGACTTTCAACCAAAAGTTATATAAAAGGATAAGAAAAGACACTTCATACTCATCAAAGAAAAAAATCTAACAAGAACTCTCAGTTCTGAACATCTGTGCTCCAAATGCAAGGGTGCCCATATTCTTAAAAGAAAATTGACTAAAGTTTAAAGCACACATTGCACATCACACAATAATAGTGGGAGAATTCAACACACCACTGTCATCAATGGATAGATCATGGAAACACAAACTAAACAGAGACACATTGAAATTAAGAGAAGTTATGGACCAAATGGATTTTACAGATAGCTATAGAACATTTCATTCTAAAACAAAAAAAACATACATTCTTTTCAGCACCTTCTCCAAAATTGACTATATAATTGGTCACAAAAGAAACTTCAACAGATATAAGAAGATTGAACTAATCCCATGCAACCTATCATATCACTATGGACTAAGGCTGGTCTTAAACACCAACAAAAAAATGGAAAGCATGCATACACATGGAAGATGAACAATGCTCTACTCAATGATAACTTGCTCAGGGAAGAAATAAAGAAAGAAATTAAAGAGTTTTTAGAATTTAATGAAAATGAAGACACATCCTACCAAAATTTATGGGACACAATGAAAGCAATTGTAAGTGAAAAGGGAGATATAACAACAGAAACTGAGGAAATTCAGAAAAAGTCATCAGATCCTACTACAAAAGCCTATACTCAACAAAATTGGAAAATCTGGATGAAATGGACAATTTTTAAGACAAATATCAAATACCAAAGATAAAGGGGGATCAGATAAACCATATAAACACTTAGTTCCATAACCCCAAAAGAAATAAAAGCAGTCATTAAAAGTCTGCTAACCCCAAAAAAGTCCTGGTCCAGATGGGTTTTGTGCAGAATTCTATCAGACCTTCAAAGAAAATCTAATACCAATACTCTTCAAACTATTCCACAAAATTGAAACAGAAGGAACACTACCAAATTCATTCTGTGAAGCTACAGTTATGCTAATACTAAAACCACACCAAGACACAACAAAGAAAAAGAACTTCAGACCAATTTTCCTAATGAATATCAATACAAAACTACTCAGTAAAATTCTTGCAAACCAAATCCAAGAACAAATCACATCAAAATGATCATCATTCAGCACGATCAAGTAGGCTTCATCCCAGGGATGCAAGAGGTTCAATATATTGAAATCCATCAAATCAATCTACTACATAAACAAACTCAGAGCAAAAAAAAAAACAAAAAACAAAAACAAAAAACAAAAAAACAAAAAACAAAAAAAAAACCCTACATGATCATTTCACTAGATGCTGAAAAAGCATTTAACAAAATTCAACATCTCTTCATGTTAAAAGTATCGGAAAGACCAGGAATTCAAAGCCCATACCTAAACGTAGTAAAAGCAATATAAAGCAAACCAGTAGTCAACATCAAACTAAATGGAGAGAAATTTGAAGCAATCCCACTAAAATCAGGAACTAGACAAGACTGACTTCTCTCTCCCTATGTATTCAATATAGTACTTGAAGTTCTAGCTAGAGCAATTAGCAATAAAAGGAGGTCAACGGGATAAAAATTGGAAAGGAAGAAGTCAAAATAGCACTGTTTATAGACGATATGAGAGTAAACTTAAGTGACCCCAAAATTCCACCAGAGAACTCCTACAGCTGATAAACAACTTCAGCAAATTGACCAAATATAAATTCCACTCAAACAAACCAGTACCCTTCCTCTAAATGGGCTGAGAAATTAAGAAAATGATACCCTTCACAATAATCACAAACAATATAAAATATCTTGGTGTGACTCTAACCAAACAAGTGAAAGATCTGTATGACAGAAACTTCAAGTCTGTGAAGAAAGAAATCAAAGAATACCTCAGAAGAAAGAAAGATTTCTTATGCTTGTGGATTGGCAGGATTAATATAGTAAAAATGGCCATCTTGACAAAAGCAGTCTACAAAGTCAATGCAATCCCCATTAAAATTCTAACTCAATTGTTCATTTAGGAAGAGCAATTCTCAAATTCATTTGGAACAACAACAACAACAACAACAACAACAACAACAAAATAACAGGATAGCAAAAACTATTCTCAACAATAAAAGAACTTCTGGGGGAATCACCATCCCTGACCTCAAGCTATACTACATAGCAATAGTGATAAAAAATTGCATGTTATAGGTACAGGGACAGGCAGGTAGATCCATGGAATAAAATTGAAGAGCCAGAAATGAACCTACATACCTATGGTCACTTGATCTTTGACAAAAGAGCTAAAACCACCCAGTGGAAAAAAAAGAAAGCATTTTCAACAAATGGTGCTGGTTCAACTGGAGGTCAGCATGTAGAAGAATACAAATTGATCCATTCTTATCTCCTTGCACAAAGCTCAAGTCCAAGTGTGTCAAGGACCTCCATATAAAACCAGATATGCTGAATCTAATAGAAAGAATGTGGGGGAAATTCTCAAACACATGGGCACAGGCAAAAAGTTCCTGAACAGAACACCAATGGCTTATGCTCTAAGATCAAGAATCAACAAATGGGACCTCATAAAATTGCAAAGCTTCTGTAAGGCAAAAGACACTGTCAATAGGACAAAACGGCAACCAACAGGTTGGAAAAGATCTTTACCAATCCTACATCTGACATAGAGCTAATATCCAACATATACGAAGAGCTCAAGATGTTAGACTACAGAGAACCAAATAACCCTATTAAAAATGGGGAACAGATCTACACGAAGAATTCTAACCTGAGAAAACTCGAATGGCTGAGAAGCACCTAAAAAAATGTTCAACATCCTTAGTCATCAAGGAAATGCAAATCAAAACAACCCTGAAATTCCACCTCATACCAGTCAGAATGGCTAACATCAGAAACTCAGGTGACAGCAGATGCTGGCAAGGATGTGGAGAAAGAGGAACACTCCTCCACTGTGTGGGATTGCAAGCTCATACAACCCTCTGGAAATCTGTCTGGAGATTCCTCAGGAAACTGGACATACTACTTACCTGAGGAACCAGCTATACAACTCCTGGGCATATACCTAGAAGATGTTCCAGCATGTAATAAGGACATATGGTCCACTATGCTCATAGAAGCTATATTTATAATAGCCAGAAGCTGGAAAGAACCCAGATGTCCCTCACCAGAGGAATGGATACAGAATGTGTGGTACATTTACACACTGGAATGCTACTCAGTTATTAAAAACAATGACTTCAAGAAATTCACAGGCAAATGGATGGAACTTGAAAATATCCTGACAGAGGAAACTCAGTCACAAATGAACACACACCATACGTACTCACTGATAAGTGGATATTAGCCCATAAGTTCAGAATGCCCAAGATTCAATTCATAGACCATATGGAGCCCAAGAAGGAAGACCAAAATGTGGATGATTCAGTGCTTCTTAGAAGAGGAAACAAATACAGGAGGAAGTATGGAGACAATGTTTGGAGCAGAGACTGAGGCAAAGGCCTTCCAAAGACTGCCTCACCTGGGATCCATCCCACATACAGCAACCAAACCCAGATTCTATTGTGGATGCCAGGAAGTGCTTGCTGACATAAGCCTGATATGACTCTTTCCTGAGAGGCTCTGCCAAAACCTGACAAATGCAGAGGCAGATGCTCACAGCCAACCATTGGACTGAGCACAAGGTCCTGGATGGAGGAGTTGGAGAAGGGATTAAAGGAGCTGGGGAGTTTTAAGACCCATGGACAGAGCAATAGTGTCATCCAGCCAGACCACCAGGAGCTCCTGGGGACTGGCCCACCAACCAAAGAATACACATTGACGGACCCATGGCTCTGGCTGAATATGTGGCAGATAATGTCCTTGTTGGACATCAGTGGGAGAAGAGGCCCTTGGGCCTGAGGGTGTCCATGCCCCAGTGTAGTGGAATGCTAGGGAGTGAAGATGGGTGTGGGTCAGTTGGTAGGAAAGCACCCTCATAGAGGCAGGGTTAGGAGCCATGGGATAGGGTGTTTCTGAAGGGGAGACCTGGAAAGGGGAAAACATTTGAAATGTAAATAAAGAAATTTTAAAAAGAAAAGAAATGAAAAACTTTTAATTAAGAAATGAACAAGAAACTCAAATGGTTCAGAAGATTGGCAAGGAACAGCTCAGAAGTTCACGTTTAGGTCTGAACTGAAAGCCACATGTCCATGTATTCTTTCCATAGGCATACATTTGAGTAAATGATTTAAATCCCAGGATATATCATTTAGTCATAGAAAGTAAGTACGCCACATTTTCTTTCTCATCATATATATTTCAAAGCACCAAGTTGACTGAAAATAAAATTTGGAAGTAGCAAAGTGGGCTGAAATGTAGGAAACTTAGAAAACTAAGAACAGATGCTTAATGTTGGTTTTGGTAAAGCAACTTGATCATCCAAAAGGTTTGAAAAGTTTTTTATTCATATTGGAGGCAATGAATGTGTTCAAAATACATGACATACTTGAAAGAAATTGGTTACATTTTACTCAATATTATGCTCAATGAATATACATCATTAAATATTGACAAACACTTGGTATTTATTATTAACTCATTATTAATATCTCCAACACTCATGGGGGGGAGGGAGTTTCTTTGTTTTAGGCTCCTGAGGGATTATGAGTACGGCTGTTTCTATATTGCTAGCAGGTATAGATTTGGTAATTATTTTCCCTTTAGAGTCCAACTCCTGGCATGACAAGCCCCTAAGGAGAACAGTGGTTCACAGTTATCTTCTCTGGTCCAAATAGATCTGGATAAGATTTTTCTCACAATAAGAGAAGATCAGTATGCTATAGGATTGCTCTTCTCACTCTACTTAGTTAAGTCCTCTTATTCTTAAGCCAAATCCATGAAATTTTATGCCAAGTCTACTCCACTATGTGTTTCAGGATCTGGAAGACATTGGAACCAGTATTTGATCACCAAGTTATTTGGTAATTGTGTGTGTGTTTGCATGCATACACTCCATGAGACTAAAATTAAAATCATATATGACCAGCTACACCTTCCCTGCTGATAATATTCAGGTGAGTCATAGTTTTGATAAGATACTGTAGTTAAAATTTAGCTTTGAAAGATGCTTAGGCATTCTTGATATCTATTCTGATGAAACTATTGTTTATGTCCAGTGGAGGAGGCGGCACACATGCTTCAAGACAGAGAGCAGAAAGTAGAGTGCATACAGAGCACTGCTCCCATGGGCTCTGAATCTGTCCTAATCCTTTGCTTTCTTCCCCATCACAGCCACATTTGAGTTAATATTTATTATCAGCAGTGATGTTTACAGCATGTTCTTGGGGTGCACTAGCACACATATTGCAGTGCTTTGTCAGGTACTGGATCCCTTTAACTAAACAGAAATTGACATTAACTTACATATTCTATATTTCCAGAGAAGAACTTAGTCAGTCTTTAAACTATCGCAAATATTACTAGCTCTTAGCACACTTAATGAACTATTATTAAAGGTCAGAAAGGTCACCTTTCTCTACTTACAATTAAGAATTCAGATTTCTTAAAAGCAATCTTACAAAAGAGCATGGCATTCCTGACATTGTCTAAGACCCCTTTACTCCACAGAATTTTCCTAACTGTACCTTTCTCCCTTGATTGTAGTTCTTATATCAAATCATGGATATTTTAAGTAAAACTACTAAAGCATTTTAAGCCTTGACCGTTACGCTGACCCTCCTCTCTCCTTCTTCAAACATCTGCATTTCCCAGAATTACCATTATCAATATTCCAAATATATTAAAAAATGCAAATTATCTTTGTATCTAATACCCTGTCAGGAAGAAAATGTTAAAATCATCTATGTCCATGACACAGTCTACAAGAAAGTATATTTTAAATACTTACAGAAGCATTAAATTTTGGATATAGTATTCATTCATGCTTACTCTTTAAATTAAGAAAGGAAATACAAAAATGAAAAAATGGTTAAACCAATAAAAGCAAAGACAAAGAAAATATAAGACTATTTTATACATTATTTGAATATTGTGAGACTAGTCCCGGTGTGTGTGGAAGTCAATACATAGAAAGACCCTGCCCAAAGAGCAGGAAAAGAGCACATCATTGTCAGCACAGGGTATCCTCCTCAGATATGTCAGCACAGGGCATCCTCCTCAGCTATGTCAGCACAGGGCATCCTCCTCAGCTATGTCAGCACAGGGCATCCTCCTCAGCTATGTCAGCACAGGGCATTCTCCTCAGATATGTCAGCACAGGGCATCCTCCTCAGATATGTCAGCACAGGGCATCCTCCTCAGCTATGTCAGCACAGGGCATCCTCCTCAACTATGTCAGCACAGGGTATCCTCTTCAGCTATGTCAGCACAGGGCATCCTCCTCAGCTATGTCAGCACAGGGTATCCTCCTCAGATATGTCAGCTCAGGGCATCCTCCTCAGCTATGTCAGCACAGGGCATCCTCCTCAGCTATGTCAGCACAGGGAATCCTGCTCAGCTATGTCAGCACAGGGCATCCTCCTCAGCTATGTCAGCACAGGGCATCCTCCTCAGCTATGTCAGCACAGGGCATCCTCCTCAGCTATGTCAGCACAGGGCATCCTCCTCAGCTATGTCAGCACAGGGCATTCTCCTCAGCTATGTCAGCACAGGGCATCCTCCTCAGCTATGTCAGCACAGGGCATCCTCCTCAGCTATGTCAGCACAGGGCATCCTCCTCAGCTATGTCAGCACAGGGAATCCTGCTCAGCTATACCACACATTACAACAAATGCCCAGACTATTGCTCTAGACATAGAGCAATGAGGAGCAATTTAAGAGCGTAATATATAAAACAATTAGAAGAAAAGAGAGAAGAGGCTTGAAGCAGGCTTAATGTCCAGCAGAACTCCTGGTAATGACAGTGGAAACCACTACCAAAATGTTATTCATAGTTTAATGTCTTCCTAACACTGTTGTAATATCTCTATCTAGTATCTTAGCACTCAATCTGTTCTGATGACTCAGAAGACCACATTCCAGGCAAATACCATTCCTAAGTTCTAAACTCATATACAGTTTCCTACTCAACATGTCCATTCAATCCAGTAGTTGGCATCAAACTGGGTGCAAAGAAAAAAATTACCTCCTAACTCTGCCTTCCTGTTGGACTTCTCAAGGGCTCACGAGCCATAGATAGCATCCTTATCAAATGAACCTCACTCTTTTTCTGGTTTACTATCTCTACATTAGTAGTGTGCCCAGCCACATGTATCTACACAACAGTACCTCCATGTGAGTCCCTGGACATACTTCTCTGTGACGACGCCACAATGTCTGCTCTTGACAGAATAAGCAGAGCCCTAAGAGATCATTGTGAAAATGTAACAGAAAGTGAAATGCACTACCATAGCCAACTACTCCCACAGCAGCTCAGCACAGCTAGAATAAAATTTAGGACTTTTATTTGCTTGCTTTTTTGAGAGCAGGGCTGTGTTTCATTTAATATTGTAATTCTGAAGTGTAGAAAGCCTCTCAGTTGTCTTGGGTGAACAAATGAGTGGAACATTGCAAAAGCTACAAGTTGCACAAATAACTTTTCTCTGTAGGTTTACACAAGAGAAGTGACATCTTCAGTACTACAGGGAGGGGAGGTGACCAGGGCTGAAACTGGATCCATTTCCTTGTGACTTTAAATCTTGAGTCTATTACCAGCAACATCATCAAAATATGGTAACACAAGACAATATAGAATAGTTGTTACTATTCTATACTGTTCAAGGTAGACTTGAAGTATGGAAGAGTCAAAACAAAAGAAATTTCTTGAAATCACAAGTTACCTGGTGGCTGAAATTTTTTAAGTTGCTTGAGGAAATTCAAACTATTTTGTGATAATAGGGTGGGTATGAGAATGTAAAAATAGGAATACTTCCAAAAGAGAAAAAGAAAATCTCTAAAACATTAGTTAGCTTTCTTTGCCAGAGATCAGTACTTAAGAAGTTTTAGAGAATAAGGCTATTCACCTAATTGCTTAGTATTATTTCCCATTGGCCGTCATTTCTACAGTATTTCACTGGTCCAAACCTAGTCTTAGTAATTCAGTTATATTTTATCTCAGTCTTTGTAACCAGAGATCTGTTTTCTCATGATTTTACTTATTCATTTCAAAGAGAAAGTCTTTCGTTTCATATAACTTTCTGAAACTGAAGATGTTTACATACTTTGGTGGGTCACCACTGTCCTAGAACAAGTTTCTATTGTAAAACACAAGGGACTTTCACCACAGGTTAACCTCAGCATGTAAATGTCCATGTGTGTTGTCTACTGCCATTTCCCCCCCTCCCCACCTTATGGTGATTTAACATCAATGTACTCTTATTTAAACAAATGAGGCCAAGGTGCTTTTAGTATTAGTAAAGTGTCCAAAAGACTTTTATAATGCTGCCCAAGATCACAAGAAAAGCAAAATTAGAGGAAATTTTCAAGAAGTAGAAATAATGAGGATAATGCAGAAGCTACCATTCATTTTGTGGTCAGACTGAGAAGGAAACTGTTGTGGGGTAGGAATATTTATTTTTGTTGTTAAATGAAATAGGCAAATACATCAGACCTGCCCTTAACATTCACTGGGAAACTTGGAAAAGAAATCTCTATAAGCACATGTAAAGTGGGTAAAATAATGTTACCTTTAAGCAGAGCCAATGTCCTCCAATTTCTTGACTGTAAAGCAGACAGCTCTCTCCTGTGTGGCTCTGCAACCTTCACCCCATGCATGGACCTTCAGCGCTCTGCCTCCTGCAGGAGCACCTATCCTCTGGGTGTTTTCTTTTCCCTTTCCCACTTTCCTTCAGCACATAACAACAGGGCTCGACTCAGCACCTTCTAACCACCATTTCCAAAAGGGCTTTATTCTTCTCACATCTCTGTGACTCATGGGTAGCAGCAAGAGAAATCAAATTCAAGACCAGAAATGCAGGAAGGGAGACTGAAGGCTTAGACAGAAACAAAGCTCTTGTGATCAGTGTCAGGGACTCAGAGATGGAAGTAGAGGGGAAACTCAAGGGAAGTTCAAGGTCCAAATCATCAGAAACGACAGCTGGTGCAGACAGAAGCTACTAAATGGAAGAACCTCTCTGGGCAGGTGCTCCTGCAACGTGCTTAAATAATAGTTGTTCTTCTCTTACAGGAAGACTCAGAGCTCCTGGAGCTTCATTTGCAGAGACAACATGAGTCTCACATTTCAATGCCACAAGAGGATAGTAAAACAGAAACCCAGTGAGTTTCACTTCTCAAGGCATGTAATCAACATGTAACCAAATGGAATGTAATCTTGATGATAGCTGGTGTTCAAGCAGTACTATTAGTATGTTGAATTTTGGCTCTATTGAAACCTAAGTCATTTGCCAAATTTCAAACTGCTAAATACTACCAACTGATAATACTTGCCTCTCTCCATTGAACCACTCAACTCATCACATCTGGGAGAAGAATGAGCCCGGGAAATCACTCTGAAGCATCCTTATTTGTCCTTGAGGGGTTAACAGACCAGCCAGGGCTCCAGATCCCACTTTTCTCCCTGTTTCTGTTGATCTATTTGGTCTCCATGGCAGGAAACCTGGGCTTAGTCTTTTTAATCAGAATTAGCTCTCAGCTTCACACGCCCATGTATCATTTCCTCAGTAACTTGTCCTTTATAGATCTCTGCTACTCCTCCGTTATAATCCCCAAGATGTTGGTGAACTTTGTATCAGAGAAGAATTTTACAGCCTTTCCTGAATGCATGGTCCAGCTCTTTCTGTTCTCTTTCTTTGGTATTGATGACTCCTACATGCTAACAGCCATGGCATATGATCGTTACGTTGCCATCTGCAACCCCTTGCTCTATAATGTCACTATGTCTCACAGGGTCTGCATGCTACTGTCCACTGCTGTGTATGCTATGGGGGCCTTCGGGGCTACAGTTCATACAAGCTACATATCCAGTCGTTCCTTCTGTGGAACTAATGTCATTCATCATTACTTCTGTGACATCCTCCCTCTTATAAATATAGCTTGCTCTAGAGACTATACCAAGGAGTTTTGGGTGATGATACTTGTTGGATTTAATGTTTTTGCAAGTGTGTTTTCCATCTTCATCTCTTACGCCTTCATCCTTGCAAGCATTCTGCGAATACGCTCAGCTGATGGCAGGTCTAAAGCCTTCAGTACCTGCAGTTCCCATCTTGCAGCTGTTGGAGTCTTCTATGGCTCCATCATCTTCATGTATTTTAAGCCATCTACAGGTAACACAACCCAGGAGAAAGTGGCTTCTGTCTTTTACACCACAGTGATTCCCATGCTTAATCCCCTTATATATAGCCTTAGGAACAAAGATGTCAAAGAAGCCATTAAAAAGGCTCTGAATAGTGGGCTGTTCTCTTAGTCTGTGTAGAAAAACTCATCTTGAAGCTACAAATCTAAACATTCACTTAAATTGTCTTGAGTGCAAGAATAACTATTTCAAGTTGAAGGGTCATGTCAAAATAAAATGTCTGTGAGATTTATTTTTTTTTTTTTGTGAACCTCATTTCCCCATTTAAGTGTTTCTACTTCCAATGTGGTTCTTTTCATTTTCCCTAGTCTCTCTAGCTTACTTTCTTACCCACTGGTATATAAATGTATCTGAATAAATGTGTGTGTCTGTGTGTGTGTGTGTGTGTGTGTGTGTGTGTGTGTGTGTACTCACCAAATATTAAGAAAAAATAAGACAAACAAAAACTTAGAGTTATGTAAAAAGATATGTCTATTTTATGAAATTTAAAAATTACATTTATTAATTTGTGGAAGAGGGCATGGCAGAGTATCAGAGAACAAGATGAAAGAGTTGTCTCTCCCTTTTTCCCATGTGGGCTCTTGAGATAAGGTCATTGGGCTTGGGGACAAGTTTCCTAACCCTCTAAGCTATCTCAATGGCCTACCGCCATATTTTAAATGACAAATATGTAAACATGAAGACTGAGGAAAAAGAATATGAAAATGAGCAGAAGAGACAGAATTCAAAGGCAATGGGGGGAGACAGAATTCTGGATATATTCTGAAGAAGATAGATCTACTCATGTCTTTGATTGCAAGAGAAGGATCATAATGGAAAACCAATTCAATGTTTTGAACCTTGCAACTAGAATGTTAGAATGGCCATTTCTAATAACACTGAAAATTAAGAAGTCTTCCTGTGTGAGGACACATTCAGTTAACATTCAGTTAACTACACCCATGGACAGATCTTCATCAAAAACTTCCCTTTAGGGGATAGCATTTGTACAGCAGCACATATTATCAAGACCATTTTTTTTTTCAGAAAAAAATTGCTAGTTAGCATTAATATAAATAACTACAGAAAGCAACTGTAATCATGATACTAATAGTATCTCTAAATAAGTTCCATGTTTCACATAGAGTCTTTCCTCTGAAATGAGATTGGAATCAACAATAAGATAAAAATCAAAGGGATAAATCTAGAGTTGGAAAGAGCAGGAAGACATGGGGTCAAAATAATATGCTGTCTCCTGTTTTTGTGCCATATCTAAAACTATCAGAAGAGAGTTATTATATTGGGATTTAGGAAATCCACATCAATATTTTTCAAAACAGCCCTATCAACTCTGGCTAGTTTCTATGCAGTTCCTTTCTATTCCTTTCTTTCAGTGTACAAGAAGTCTTCTTGTTTATAGGATCTTAGAAACAAAATAAATGAAGTTCCCCAGCATATCCCTTTCTGACACTCACTTCAATGCTAATTTAACACTAATTCTGATAAGAGTTGGGCATATCTGTCTGTCAGTCTAGAAAGTAGGAGCTCTGATAGTCATGGGCATGCATCTTTTACATTTTGACCCCACATCCTAGAATAATAAATAATATAAAGCTGCTCAAATGCTGACAGATGAATAAATAAATAAATTTCTGTACATAAAAATATAAACAAAACTTAAGTTAATAGCATTTTTAGCCAAATGCTTAGACACATATACAGCATCCCTCTGAGAGTGAATGTTCTTGGACTCTGTTTTTAATGTTTTTTATAATTACCCAAATGGATTTCTGTAGCTTCTTGAACATTATCCCAAGACTATATGACAAGAGGACATTAGAAAAAAGGGAAAATGTGTAACTCAGTAATTAGTAACATGAAGATTAATAACTTCTTATTAAATACCACAAATTGACTATGTCACCCTACAAAGTCTTTTAACTAAAAATATCTTCTCCCTCTAACAATCTAAATAATATTTCACTATATAAATATACCATGTTTCCATTAACCATTCCTAAGTTGATGGACATCTACGTTGTTTCCAGTTTCTGGCTATCATGGAGAGAGCAGCAATAAGCATGGATAATATGGACCTTAATTCTTCCTCCACCACTTCCCCAGACATTCCTCTAAGAACAACTCTATTCCCTTCTCTACTTCTCCTAACCCTAGACCCACAGTCTTACATTTTTCAAAACACATTAAATGTCTAAGGTTCTACTAAATATATACAAAGTCTTCTTTGTGGTGGTGTCCTTATATCAGTCAGGGACAGAGCAGATGGCAGTCCTTTGCTCATCCTAGCTTGATGCCTGTCTTGACAGCCAAAGATGTCTTATAATTAGGACTCTTAAATACCAAATCAAGTCACATTCAAGCAGTGTAGCACAAGAGGAGGAAAACAGACAGACACATGCAGATAGCCATGACACCCACAGACCTGCCCTCCAGAACATGGCACAGGCAGGCCATAGACACTCACTTGTCACCATAACATGCCATGCAGTATGAATGGATTATGTCATCTAGGGGCCTGCCAAGAGCGTGACCTACTTGCAGTGGAATATGCAATATGTGGTGGTCAGATGTGAGAGAAAGAAAAGTGGAGCATCTTGAGCATTATGGAGAAAGATGGAACTGAAGACTCAAGGGTAGAGAGGACTAGCCTGTTTGGAGTGGCTAGTTCCACCACCTGGGGCCATGGTGAGGTCCTAACCTGAGCTGGCACCGAGGACCATGTTCAATTCCATGGCTGAGAGCAGGCCTTGCACTTCACCTGGGCAACACATTAGGGCTGGCCCTGGTATAGCATGCAAAGGTGAGCCAGCCCCAAGGGTAAGAGCACTGGAGAACTGGCTCTGCCACTCATCTGCTGTGAAGTGATGTGGTGGCTGGCAGTGATGCCCCTCACCTCTTGCCCCTAATCACTGGCTCTGAGGTCATGAGAGTAAATGAGCTGGCCCTGTCCTCACCTACTTGGGAAATTGGACCCTGCATTTCTTCTGAGCAGCACACTACTGATCTGGCCCTGGTAGAGAGGCTGCAGGCAAGACAGACATGGTAGCAATGATGATAGCAGTGGTAAGTGGCCCTGCCACTCGTCTGGAGTGATGTGGCATAGGTATGGGAGTAATGCCCTCCACCTCACCTCCTGTAACAGCTGGGAGCTTACCCTGGAATTATGAGAGCAAGAGAGCTATCCCTGTCACTTCACTGGCTGTAGTACTAGGAAGAGTGGGCCCTGATCCTGGCCTAGGCAATAGAGTATAGCTAACCCTGATAGCAAAGGTGTAGGTGAGCTAGCCCTAAGGATGTGAGAACTAGAGAGCTGTCCCAGTGCTCACAGGCTGTAGTACTTGGGAGAGTGAGCCCTGAATCTTGACTGGGCAGCTCAGTGGAACAGGCTCTGGAAGCGTGAGTGCATGTGAGCAGGTCCTGAGAGTATGAGTGCAGAGAGCTGCCCCTACCTCCTGCCGATGGTGGCCTAGCCAGAGCAGTGCTGGAAAGCTTGCCCAGGTGATGCAGATAAGGGAGAGCTGGCAACCTGACCAGCTCAGCTAAAACCGAAGCCCAGATCCAGTGCTGGGAATTGACAAACTCCAAAATCTATATTATCTGTAAATGATTGGGACATGAGAATGGGCCAGTCCTGCTATTCCAAAGCTGCAGGATCTTCATGACACAGGGAAACAACAAATAACTAGGAGGAGATTCAATGAGGATCCTATATTGATGGTGTCACAAAAGTCAAAAGTCTTGAAGCAGACCACTGGGTCATTGCAATGAACATCTGCAAGTGAAGACGTATGAACAGAGAGATACACTGCGGGACACACCGTGACACACTACAGCTTCCATGATAAGACATTTTCTATGCTTTGGTTTTGTTGTTGTTGTTGTTTGTTTGTTTGTTTGCCTGTGTGTGTGTCTTATTGGGGGGAGGGAAAGACTGCAAGGGCAATATAAGAGGATGGGGAGATGGGTGGGACTGGAGTGCATGATGTGAAACTCACAAAGAAATAAAAGTCTCTCTCTCTCTCTCTCTCTCTCTCTCACACACACACACACACACACACACACACACACACACACTTGGGCTCCTATAAAATCAAAGACAACTCCGATACCATCTTATTCCAAATGAAAACAGTCAGTGCACCATTGCAATCAATTCCAACAAAACCAAAACCCAGCAATGTAAATTAAATCTTGTAGCCCAAAGCCTAGGTATTGGTCTCACACATGATCTTCTGGGCTCCATAAAGCACAGGTGCACACAGCTTATCTCTTGCTGACTCACCTGCACACTAGCCACTGTCTCTGGTGTCTCTTGGGATCTTGCATACCCTGAATCTCCACTCTAAGTGAAGCTTCACCTTCAAGAATGAGGCCTCTCTTCAGAAATTCAAACAATGTATATTTTGCCAGGAATTTTCTGCTCTCCATGACCCCTCCTTGTCTTATATCTAAGCATTTATACATTATACATAAGCATTTCAAATGTCTTACTACGCAAAAACCCACATAAGGAAGCTGTGTTTGTGCATTATCATATTGTTTAAGCAATAATTCCTGGATAAGACTAATCAATGGACTTCTACATCAAAAAGTAACCATCAGAGCTGGAGAGACAGCTCAGTAGGCAAGGACATCTATCTCTAAGACTAACAACCTGAGGTCAATAGCCAGAGTCCATATGGTGGGAAGACAGGACCAGATCATTCAAGGCATCCTCTGACCTCCACACATATTCAAGAACATATTCAAGAACACACATATCCACACATATTCAAGAACACACACATATCCACACATATTCAAGAACATATTCAAGAACACACACATACACCACACACACACACACACACACAATACACACAATACACATACGTACGCTCAATAAGTAAATGTAAAATAATTTTAAAGTAACTGTAGGTGATTTTATTAGATACTGCTGAAATATTCTATATCACCTTTATCAACTTATGTTCTCAACAAATTATTAATAAGGTCATGTATACTCTTATTATTATTATTATTTTTTGTTATTGTACAATTAAATACCTGAGATATTTTTTCTACTGAATATAAATTCTATACAGACTATATGGCACAACATTTAAATACTCTTCACAGATAACACCAGCAAGCAGAAAGGGAAGCATAATACAAGGGACCACTGAAGAGCAGAATCAGTTACACTGAGTGCTTATGTCACAGCTCTTACTGTTTTTATTTTAATAATTAAATATATAAGGTTTCTTGGTGTGTGTGTGTGTTTGTTTTTTTTAAAACAGGGTTTCTCTGTGTAGCTCTGGCTGTCCATGAACTCTCTTTGTATACCAGGCTTGCCTCACACATATATAGATCAACCAAAGAGTACACATGGAGGGACCCATGGCTCTAGCCACATATGTAGCAGGGATGGCCTTGTCAGGCATCAGTAGGAGGAGAGGATCTTGGCCCTGGGAAAGTTCTAAGGCCCAGTGTAGAGGGATGCCAGGAAGGGGAGGTGGGAGTGGGTGGGTGGGTGGGTGGGTGGATGGATGGAGGTGTACCCTCATAGAAGCAGAGAGAGGGGTATGGGGTAGGGGGTTCTGAGAAGGAAACTTGGAAAAGGGATAACATTTGAAATGTAAATAAAGAAAATATCCAATTTTTAAAAAAACATGAAAAAAAATTGAAGAGGACACCTCAAGTGAACATCTTCCTCAGTAAAGGATGTGCCAATTAGTTGTTCATTAACAAAATGTCAGTCTAAAAACAAACATACAGCTAACATTATACTAATTCAAAAGATTATATTTAGGAATGTATGATACATATACATATATGAGAGAGAGAGAGAGAGAGCGAGAGAGATGTATGCAATAAAATTAGTTAAAAATGAGGCCATGAATTTGAATAAGAGAAGAAGGGGTATATATTAGGTTTGGGCAGGAAGGGGAGGAGGAAATGTTTTAATTATATTATAATCGAAAAAAAATTTTTTTTTAATTTTTTTTTCCATTTTTTATTAGGTATTTCGCTCATTTACATTTGCAATGCTATACCAAAAGTCCCCCATAGCCACCCACCCCCAATCCCCTACTGTTAGGAGCAGGTGTGGCGGCAGTCCTAAAGGCGCCAGGGACTGTAGCTAAGTCATATGACTTGCACCTGACTTCCTCATATAAGACACAAACATCTTGAGTGCTGCGCAGGTGTACCAGGATACAGGTGAATCCAATTTGGTGGAGATATGCCCCTGCTGCCCTGATTAGCTGAAGCTGTGTGCCTGGTGAGGTGGCGTGGCCTGCTGTGCGTGGATGGGAACTGAGAGTATATAAGAGTGAGAGGCCCGGGTTAGAGGGAGGATTATTATTCGAGAGAGGATTACTATTAGTGGGGGAGATATAAAAACAAGGGAGATATAAAAACAAGGGAGATATAAACAGGGGAGATATAAAAACAAGGGAGATATAAAAACAAGGGAGATATAAAAACAAGGGAGATATAGAGAAAGAAGAAACAGGACTGAATAAATGTGTGCAGAAGGATCCTGTAGCAGCGTCGTTCTTCCTGGCCAGTTGAGCGCGCGCAAGACCCTACCCACCCACTCCCCTTTCGAAAAAATTTTAAAAATACAAATATTTACTTCAATCAAACAAACATCTACACTCAAACAAATATCAAGTATGCCACAAATGCTTTTAGAATCACATGAAAATAAGAGCAACTTCTATCAGGTATTAGGGATAAATCTGTGAAGAAGAGATTTTGACATTTATCTTACTCCCCAGGAACACGCATCCCTTGTGTCAATGCCTTTCTCAAAGCCACCTTTACCTCTTTGTTTCTCAAGGAATATATCAAAGGATTGAGGGAAGGAGTAACAATATTATTCAACACTTGAACCACTGAATCCAGCCAAGGACTGGAGGCAGGTCTGAGGTAAATGAGGACCACTGGGCCATAGAAGAGCAGAATGGATGTCAAGTGGGCACTGCAGGTGGAGAAGGCTCTGCGCCTGCCTTCAGAAGAACGGATCTTCAATATGGAGATGACGATGCGAGAGTAGGAAATGAGGATAAGGAGGAAGCATACCAGTGCGACAAGACCTACGTTGATGAAACTTACAGCTTGTGCCAGAGAGGTGTCTGCACAAGCCAGGGGCAGCACCACTGGAATGTCGCAGAAAAAGTTATCCACTTCATTGGGTCCACAGTAGGGTAACTTGAAGATGAGAAATGTGAGGACAGATGCGTGCAGACAGCTCCCCATCCAGGTGGCCACAGCCATGGAGCCACACACCCATGAACTCATTATGACTGTGTACCTCAAAGGGTGACAGATGGCTGCAAAGCGGTCATAGGCCATCACGGTGTACAGGAAGCACTCAGCACAGCCCAGGAAATGGTAGAAGAAGAGCTGAGAGGCACAGCCCTGGTAAGAGATCGTGTGACTATGTCCAGTGAGGGAGAGCATCATCTTTGGGGAACTCACAGAAGGGAAAAAGATATCGAGCACTGACAGGTTTCCCAAGAAGAAATACATGGGTGTGTGAAGGCTGGCGGAAGTCAGGATGGCCATCAGAATGAGTAGGTTTCCGGGAAGAGTGAGCAGGTAGAAGGACAAAAAGAGGACAAAGAGCATCCTTTCCAGCCCAGCTGTATATGGGATTCCCACCAGGATGAATTCAGTGACCAAAGTGCAATTCCTCATTTTCAAGTTCACTTTACTCCTAGAAGATGAGACGATGGACCCACTTAGCTGAACTTTCCAAAGAAATCAAAGCCTTTGCAGAACCCTCTGGAAACCCATTTATTATAAACACTTCCAAAATGAGATTTCATCTAATATTGTTACCAGTTGATATTTGATATTGAATTATCCAGCCGTTTGTTTTTAACTGTCCCCTAAAACTTAAAGCGGTGAACTTGAAATTAGAATTTTGAGCAGTGGCAGTATAGAAGAGTGGTTATCAACCTTCCTCCTGCAGAAACCCTTTATTACAGTTCCTTGTGTTGTGGGGACCCCCAGCCAAAAATTAATTTTATTGCTATTCCTGTAATGAATCATAGTGTAAATATCTATAGTGTAGGATATCTGATAGGAAAACCCTGTGAAAGGGTCATTCAAGCCCCACAGATTGCAAGCCACTGGTATAGAGTAATATTCACAGTTCTGAACCTCTGAGTTCAAATGTCACATCAGCTCTTCATTCTGAATCCAGGTGAATTTGTCAAATATCTCTGAATTTAACTCTATTTCCTATGAAATTTCTTGTAAGGTATGATGTTCTAATGTGCATAAAATAGCTATGCAATTCATTCTCACACATCTTCTAAAAAATACAAAGTTCTAATATTCTGAGTAATAGGCCTTCACTCTACACCATGATCACACAGGGACTAGGATCTATTTATATGAGTGTCTCATAAAACTTTTTTCTTTTCTTCAAAGTCAGTACAACTAAAAACTGAAATCTAGCTGGTGGACAAATAAGAAAACAAAGGACCAAAAAATATTCAGTATATAAGAAAGCCATTTACAGTTGGCAGTGTTATTAACTGATTCAATACAGAGTAGTTTATACTCAAAAGTCATGATCCAAACTATGATTGTGTGCCATCCACATGAGTCTATGTAAAGTGCAAGGTCATCACACAGATGTTAAGTACATAAATTGCCATGAAAATATAAACTCATGCAGACACAAGTAAGCACAGGCTCTTACTCCTTCATGGAGACATAACCTCAGAAGAGAAGATGCTAAGAAAAGAAAGTATTCCAGAAAACAGGCACTTACACACTGAAGATTACTGTAGAATGGGCTAAAACCCATGCCCACATCTACCTTCCATTATTGGAAGGGATGAAACAGAACAGCCTGACTATGAAGCCAGGGAGTGAGGGGGGTCTTTTCAGCATAAGATGATGAAGCATAGAATCTGTGACCCAGCAGGACTCTGAGAGACAGAGCAGCAGCTAGCTAGCCACTAAGGAATAATAAATATCATTGGTCTCCTTTGAGACTCTCTTCCCCTATGACCTGACTAGAAAGTGTAGAACAGAGGGATCAATTATCTGGAAAGACCTCTACTTTTGTTTCTTCCTTCGTTCTCATCTCTGCTTTTCTTCCTATACTCCCTAGAGTGGTAGGATATACTCACCTAGCAGTTGTAATGCCAGCTATTTATGTAAAGCTCCTTTATTGTAAACCTCCAGTATTCCCTGGAGGAGTGCCATCCCTAGAGTTCAAACACTTCCAATTACTCAACTCTTTGGGGATACTGATTGAATAAGAAGCAGAGAATAGAAAACCATATAGAAAAAAGTGGGAAGCACCTAATATTGTACTGATTTCAAAAAGAAAAGGAAAAAAAAAAGAACACAATTTCCTGTGTAACATTTTGTTGTGGTTTTGATGAAAAATATCCCCATGATATCAGACATTTGCATACTCGGTCCCCACTTTGTGGTGTTTTATGAGGAGGTCATGGAACCTTTAGGAGGTATAGACTTTTTCCAGATCAAGTACTTCTCTTTAATTGAGGACTTTTCAAAGAGAACTTTGAAGTTTTATAGCTCAATCTACTTCCTGTTCTCTCTCTGCTTCTTTCTGTCTAGGAGTGAGATGTGATCAGCCTGCTTCCTGCTCTTTCTACATGCATCCTCAGTCATTATGGACTTTATACCTTTGGAACTAGAAGCTTAAATAAAGCTCTTTTTTTTCTTTACTTACTTTTTATCAGGGTATTTAATCACCATATCAGAAAAGTGACTACCACACTTTAATCTACAAAAAATTATGTAATATTTCATATTTATTTAAATGCTTGAGTTCAGATCTTATTTCTTACCTGAAATTGATTTCTATTTGCCCTTAAGACAACTATTAACTTTTACCTGGGTATATTTTAATCATTTTAATGGACTTTATGGACACTTTGATCACACTATGTAATAATGCCATAAGTGTTATGGGGGTAACTAGATGCCTTCTGATTGGATATGAGCATTACAAAAAAAAAATGCATTCATGATATCTTAAATCTAGTTAAAATTTGTTGGTTAGGGAGCACTTAAGCCATAAGGAGGAACCCATTGTTGTTGTTTGTTAATGTGATCAAACTACCTTCTAAGTGTTTATATTGATGTCCAGAGATTTCTGATATTCTCAGCCCTGGTCACAGAAACTTAGTTTTGCAATAGGCAGTGGTCAATGCAAAGATGTTTAACTGGCCACAGCACTGAAAAAAAAAATATATATATATATGTGTGTGTGTGTGTGTGTTTGTGTATGTATATATATATATATATATGTGTGTGTGTGTGTGTGTGTGTGTGTTTGTGTATGTATATATATATATATATATATGTGTGTGTGTGTGTGTGTGTATGTGTATATATGTATTTATGTGTATATGTATATGTATATGTATATGTATATGTATATGTATATGTATATGTATATGTATATGTATATAACCCAACTCCTAAAGTTCAGGGAACATCATGGAAGAAGAAGCAGAATGAATGCAATAGCCAGTGGGCAGTAGCAAAGCATACTGTGAAATGCTGTCTTCTGTAAATTTTATATATGCTAGACATACTAACTCACAGCAGCTTGATTACCTACATGAGTTGTACACAGATCAAACCACTTAAAACTCTAGCATGGATAAAAATGGGGCTCCAAAAACCCCATAACTAGATAAGAAGCTATTTGCAATTTAGAGCTACTACAGAAGGAGAGACATGATTCAAATCTCATTTTTACTATATGCAAAGTAGTTAGAAGAGCAAATGGTATCTGGAAAGACATATAGATGGCTCTCACATGAATGTGTCTTATTCTATGTGTTTCTGTGATAAATTATGATAGTCCAACCAGATGATTCTAATCATAAAATTGTTTGATTAAATATTAAAAGAATAAGTTCTGGAGACTAAAGAGATAGCTGCTGGATTAAAATCACTGGTTGCTCTTTCAGAGACCTGAGTTCAATTACTAGCAACCATGTGGTGGCTCACAACCATCTGTAAAAGATTCTGATTTCCTCTTCTGGGTGAGATAGATTACTCATATACAAATAAATAATAATAATAATTTCTGAAATATTACAAAAATAAATGGTATATTTTGATCCTGTCTTAATGTCTATTATTTATAATTCTATTACATTTGAGGAATAGCGCATGGTTACAAAAAATGAAAACTTCTGACTCTACAACATTCTTTACCCCACAATGTTTAGGAATTTATTCTCCCAGTTTACATAGAGTAATGATTGTCTCAGTAGATGGTGCCATTGATCGCCAAAGACAAAATCATCCAAGTAAACATTGTGTCAGGAGGAGAAAGATGCAGCAAATGAATTTGTCAGCAAAGTGTTGTCACAGAAAAATTCCAGCATGGGCTAGCATTATCTCAGGGCACTAAGACTGCATTTTAGCCCTCGTCTAAAACAGGGTAGTAGGTAAATCCACACCTGGGTTTTCAACTGAACCTTCTTCTACAGACTTCCCCAGGCACGTGCTGGTCTTAGGGTTGAATCAGTCTCTGTTCTGGGCTAAAATCCATTAGTTGCTGTCACTGTGTGTGAAACCATATTGTAAGTACAATGTGAGCAACATTTTACACTACCAAATTTCAGATGAACTGCTCTGTACATTGTTTCTTATTCAGTTGTTCATTTTTTGTTTTCACAAGTACTATAATTTTTAAAATCATCTTTTAGTAGTCAAAATGCTATATCATGGCTTCAAATATTTCAAGAAAAAGAAACAATTAGACAAGGATGCTAAGACCACTTAATAAACTTCTTTTAGTTTTACAAATCTCAATACAATGATTGTCTTTCGATAATCACTGGAACTGCTGACTTCTTCAGTTAAAGGTGAAATAATATTAAACTTGCAGGTAAACAAGGTGTCCATCTAAGGAATTTAAGAGAATTTCAGGGGATGGAAAACTGATAGTTACTCATGAATTTTCCATTAACAACAATGTGAAAAGGACAGACCTTAGATGGCAAAACCACTCTATGGTGTAGCCCTTGCACACGGTCCCACTTTATTGATTTGCATAAGTGCCCTGGCCTGCCTAAGGCTCTGAGATGAACTTTAGGAGAATGCAGCCCTATCCACCTTCTCATGGTCAGGCTTCTGGATTACACTGATTTCTTTAACACCAACATTTGTGTCCCAAATGTTGAGTTCTGAGTGGGGACTAGGCACACCAGGATCATCTATCAGTGCCTCTTGCCTCCTGGAAGAACCTGAGTACTTTATTGTGCAAAATTTAATTTTCTCATACCAATCACAGCTCATAACAGGCAGACCAACACCCTTGGACTTTACTCACTAAGACAGCATCTTGTCAGATAGTAGAGAACATTCTTGAGGATATTTGACCTTGATGTCTCTCATACATGGATTGATTTCCCTCCTAACTTTGCTGATTTTCATGATTGACAGGATAAAGACACATTTACTAACTTCTATCTTAGTTCCAAACTCCATACCTTATTAATGGCGATGAGTTTAACTGAGTAGCCGAAGTGGCATTTAGTAGAATATGGAAAGAGAATTTTGGAAAGGAGTGATCAGAGGAATTGAGAGGAATATAAGGTACTCAACAGCTTCTAGAAAGGTTCAGTTTCATTAAAAAAAATTTTTTAAAGTCAAAACTGAAATCCACATAGAGACTTTGCAGAGCAAAAGGACTCATTGTTTTGGCATATTACAATTAATTAAGAACACTGAGTTAATTTGCAAAGTCTTCTTTCCAGTGCTAAATTCACATATCGGCCCAAGTAAACCCTGCCTTGTGAGACTTCCAAGAACTAGATTTGTTCAGCTGACTCATTTGGCAACAGTAACTCATGAAGAGAAAATGCTAAACAATATTCAAATAATATAGGAAATGATTGTTTCTATTCCTTATACCCCAAAGGTTGCATTGCTTGACTTAACATCTTTCTCAGGGCTAATTTCACTTCCTTGTTTCTCAAAGAATAAATCAGAGGATTCAAGGAAGGGGTGACAACATTATTAAACACCTGGACAACAGAATCCAGCCAGGGACTAGAAGCAGGTCTGAGATACACGAGAATCACGGGACCATAGAACAACAGAATGGATGTGAAGTGGGCACTGCAGGTCGAGAAGGCTCTGCGCCTTCCTTCTGAGGAACGGATTTTCAGGATGGAGATAACAATACGAGTGTAAGAAGTGAGAACAAGGAGAAAACATGTGAGCGCAACAACGCCAACATTAGTAAAACTCACAGTCTGCGCTAGGGAGGTGTCTGCACATGCCAGGGACAGCACCACAGGAATGTCACAGAAGAAACTGTCTACCTCATTGGGGCCACAGTAGGGTAACTTAAAGATAAGAAATGTGAGGATGCTCCCATGGACAAAGCCCCCCAGCCAAGTGCCCACTGTAAAGCAGGTACACACCCTGGGGTTCATGATGACCGTATATCTCATAGGGTAACAAATAGCCACAAAGCGGTCATAAGCCATCACTGTATACAGGAAGCACTCAGTACAGCCCAGGGTGTGATAGAAGAAAATCTGTGAGGCACAACCCTGGTATGAGATGGTTCGGCCTTGCCGTACTAGGTAGTCCATCATCTTAGGAGAATTCACAGAAGGGAAGAATATGTCAAACACTGCCAGGTTCCCCAGGAAGAAATACATGGGGGTGTGGAGGTTGGGAGAAGCCAGGATGGTGAGGAAGATGAGCAGGTTTCCCAACAAGGCAAAGACATAAAAGACCAGGAACAAGGCAAACAGCATGCTCTCTAGTCCTTCAGTGTTGGAAATTCCCAGCAGGATGAACTCTGTCACAGAGGTGTGGTTCCTCATGCTCATGGCACAGGCAGCCCTGGAGAAGAGAAGCAAAGGCATCCATAAGTAGCTGCTTCCTGACTAAGGGATTCCTATCCAAAGCAGTAGATGCAAACAAAATAATGCTGATGAAAGAAAGGAACCAGGAATGAATCTGCCCTTGGCATTCAGTTAAGTGGTGTGCCACATTGATCTCCATTTCTTCACACTTTTTGTGGGGAAGACTGGCAACAACTGTTTCCTGGTCCAATTTTTAAAATTAGAGTTCCCATTTTAGAGTTTCCATTTTTTCTTATGGAAACTGAATTACCAGATCATGGCCTCACTTTAGATAGACAAGCTCTGCTTGAATTGTATGTAAGCCGATTGCCTCAATATGTGAGTGTAAAACTGTAACAATGAAAAGAAATTGAGATTCTCCTTTTTAATCTTTCCCTCCAACAATATGGCTTCCACTCTTTATCACTTATACTTTATGACTTAGAAAAATTGTCTGTTGTCTATACTCAGAATCTACTCATGCTCAGGCAGAATGTGGACTGTGTCTTGAACTAGAAGCTGTGGGCTAATAGAAAGAATTTCAACATTCCCATGTTTTATCTCCTCAGTCAAGTTTCAATTCTATACTAAAACTCTCACAAATGTAAACTCCCATATCACTAATGAATCTTGGCATCATTTCTTAAGATCCCAATCAATAATTAATAATCCTAAGAACTACTTCTGTTTTGTGTTCCATTTAAATATGTGGCCAGCGGTTGTCAATTTTGCTCTACTGTAACTAATGTTTGTTCATGGAAATAGTCTGAAATTCATTCACAGTGATTAGTAGATTGTAGATCTGTGTTATTTTTGGTTTTGAACAAAGAAAAGTCCTTGCTATACTGGAAAGTATAACTAATGCAAAGGATGAAGAGGAAGAAGAAAGTTTCCAATGATCATGGTCCTTAGTGTACAAGCCAGATCCTGTCTCAACTTAACTTATTCAAACCGTGTGATTAGGTGAAAATTCCAGCAAAGACATGGACAGGAAGTAAAAGGGATTCCATTCTAGCTATTCAGACATTGAGTCTGATTTAGCATTCAATATAATTTCACATACTCATTTTCTATCAGCCTGCTAGAAATAAAATAATAAATGGAAGCCCCATGCCTGGAATACACAAAGAAATATAAAATTGGTTTCTGACCATTACCTGCCTCCGCTAATTTGCACCTCTGAGCCCTGAGCAGTTTCATGGCTCAGCACCTCACCTACTTTAAGGAAACTGGACGTGTTCTGCCTCTTGTGGGTTTGTGAGGATTGAGTAAGATAAAACCACAATGCTGTAATTTTTGTTGGTTATTTAGCAGCAAATACATAATGGAGTCAGTATAATAAGTAATCTTCCAGCAGGTAACCGTGAGGTCAGAGTGACTATGCAATAACTCCCAAAGCCTTGCAGATAATATGAAAACCTAATTTAAAACAGATTGTAAAAAAGCTGTGGAATATTATATTATTATTCCATTTGTTTACTTGTTTATTGAAACATACATATTTATGTAGTCAGTGGTTTAAGGCAAAACAAGATACATTAATCTCGGAAACATTGTTTTCTTCTCACTTAAAAAGTGTGTTTCATGAAGAAACGTTTAGCACGTTAGAAGGGCTCAGATGCCCTCTTATTCACAGACTTCTTTGTATAACCAGATCCACACTGCAAAGAAGCACAGCTCTCTTGCCCTCACCTGCCCCAAACACAGTACAGAGTTCACAGCTGTCTTGCACACACATTCAGAATCTTTCTCCCTGGCTTTTGCAGATCTCAAGACCATACTTCATCTATGAATGACCCAAGAAAGGATCTGAGACCAAGAAAGCTAAGTGAAACTATGTCTCACCTAACCACAGAGTCTCCAACTTCCCACCAAAAAGGATCTCAAGTTAGAACCTCCATGATCACTTCCCAGGAAGGCAGATGGGGGAGTCACTCTTCGGAGGAGAATGTAAAATTGATCTTTGTTTTAACAAACAGCAAATTCTAAACTTTCACGCTAACTTTTGCTAATACTGTAGTTTTACATTCACTATATTCAGTTACACTTAGTTATCAGTGATAAAATATCATGTGACTAAATAAACACACACTCACTAAAAGAGGTACTCATAGAGAGGGTGAGGAAAGGTAGCAATATGGATAGTGTGATACAGGGATAATGCCTATTTTCTATGATAAGTGAAAAATAAGAGCCTATCTCCCTGATGCTGCTTATTTCCCCTCAAGCCATTTTGACAAACACACATACACACACACACACACACGCATGCATGCATGCATGTGCACATTCATGAGCATACACGCAATCCATATTTCTCCCATTCATTGTTTTCTCATTGTTGTTTTAATAATAGATCAATGAATACAGACATTTGTAATATGCACCAGCTTTAACACTATGTGGTTGAAGTAGGAAAATCATGTAACTTCAGAAGTTATAGACCAACCTCAGCAACACAGTCTTCTCATGAAAAAAAGAAGGGGGGGTGTTCCCTGTATGCTATGATGCTATGTTATGTTTACGAATAACCTGTTCAACACATAGAAAAAACAGAAGGGAGAAATGCATGCCCAGGAGTAAACAGAAGCAGCAAGAGCTTTGCACACATACCAGCATCCAGGACACACATTTAATGTGGACAGACAGATGTTCTTAAAGTTTCTAGTCAATGAGAATGTGTTTCAAAAATCAAGAATCTATTGTGCAGAAAGTATCCTAGCGTAGAGACAAGGTGTTTCAGCTTCTCTTCTTGAATCTATGATGTAGATTTGATGCTCAGTTCTGCTGTTAATCTGACCTTGAAATAACAAATTTATAATGTCTTTAAACCAGAAAGTGTTCATGGAACTAGTTTCTTTTGAGATAATATCCCCAGTGACCCAAACTGAAGACCCAAGATGAATGAATAATCACAGGGAATAATTAAAGGCTTTTGTTGTTTTCCCTATACCCTTCATCCTTTCCTAGCCCCTCCCTCATTACTGTACTCACTGTGGAAATAACATGATAATTTGTAACTTATTTGTAGATACATAAAACTCAAGGAAAAACTGTATCCATCCCATAAACCGTCACCAAACCCAGACACCATTGCATATGCCAGTAAGATTTTGCTGAAAGGACCCTGATATAGCTGTCTCTTGTGATGCTATGCCAGTGCCTGGCAAATACAGAAGTGGATACTCACAGTCAGCTATTGGATGGAACACAGGGCCCCCAGTGGAGGAGCTAGAGAAAGTACCCAAGGAGCTAAAGGGATCTGCAACCCTATAGGTGGAACAACATTATGAACTAACCAGTGCCCCCGGAGCTCGTGTCTCTAGCTGCATATGTATCAGAAGATGGCCTAGTTGGCCATCTTTGGGAAGAGAGGCCCCTTGGCCTTGCAAACTTTATATGCCTCAGTACAGGGGAATGCCAGGGCCAAGAAGTGGGAGTAGGTGGGTAGGGGAGTGGAGGGGGGAGGATAAGGGGGACTTTGGGGATAGCATTTGAAATGTAAATGAAGACAATATCTAATAATAAAACAAAATAAAAATAAAAAATAACAAGATCTCTACTAATATAATATTACTACCCACTAAATGTTCGTTGGTTTAAGAGTAGATTCAATAATCTACTTCTTTTTCCAATTATTCCTATAATATTTCGTTTTCCTTTTTTAAATTTAATTTTATTTGCAATTCATTTTTTACAATTCATACTCCCTTCATTGCCCCTCCCCTCCCAACCTCAACTATTGTCTTGTCTGCTCTCGACCAGCAAGAACGACACGACAACCAGTCCTTCTAACAACAGTTTATTCAGTCTTCATCTTTCTTCTTTCTCTTAAAAATATCCCCCTTTAACCCGGGGATCAATTTGGGAGACTTACCAGTACTGAAGAGTTCTGAATCCACGATGGATCCTTCTCAACAGTCTGTTTTATGGGAACCTTTATTAACCGCTCCTTCCCCATGATGCAGTTCTGAATCCTCCCTGTAGCAGAGGGTCTTCGCTCGTGCCTGAAGATGTTTCTTGTCCTGAGTTTCGGCACCACTTCTTGCGCGCGCCCAACTGGCCAGGAAGAACAAAGCTGCAACAGGATCCTTCTGCACACGTTTATTCAGTCCTGTTTCTTCTTGTTTATATCTCCCTTGTTTATATCTCCCTTGTTTATATCTCCCTTGTTTTATATCTCTCCCGAACCCTGGGCCTCTCACTCTTTTATACTCTCAGTTCCCATCCATGCACAGCAGGCCACGCCACCTCACCAGGCACGCAGCTTCAGCTAATCAGGGCAGCAGGGGCATATCTCCATCAAAATGGATTCACCGGTATCCTGGTACACCTGCACAGCTCTCAAGATGTTTGTGGCTTATATGAGGAAGTCAGGTGCAAGTCATACGACTTAGCTGCAGTCCCTGGCGCCTTTGGGACTGCCGCCACACCCGCTCCTCACAAACTATTCCTCATCCCATACTTCCTCCCCACCATACCCCATCTCCACATGGATGCCCCCACACTCCACCTCATTTGACTGCTAAACTCCCTGGGCCCTCCAGTCTCTTGAGGGTTAGATGTATCATCTCTGAATGAACATAGACCTGGAAGTCCTCTACTGTATGTGTGTTGGGAGCCTCATATCAGCTGGTATATGCTGTCTGTTTGGTGGTTCAGTGTTTGAAAGATCTCAGGGTCAAGATTGATTATGACTGCTGGTCCTCCTACAGAATTGCCCTTCTCCTCAGCTTCTTTCAACCTTCCCTAATTCAGCAATAGGGGTCAGCTGCTTCTGTCCATTGGCTGGGTGCAAATATCTGCATCTAACTCTTTCAACTGCTTGTTGGATCTTTCAGAGGGCAGTCATGATAGATTTCTTTTTGTGAGGACTCTGTAGCCCCAGTAATAGTGTCAGGCCTTAGGACCTCCAATTGACCTGGTTCCCACTTTGGGCCTGTCACTGGACCTTCTTTTCCTCAGGCTCCTCTCAATTTCCATCCCTGTAATTCTTTCAGACAGGGACAATTATGGGTCAGAGTCGTGACTGTGGGATGCCAACTCCATCCCTCACTTGATGTCCTGTCTTCCTGCTAGAGGTGGACTCTATAAGTTCCCCCTTCCTACTGTCAGGCATTTCATCAAAGATCCCTCCCTGTAAGTCCTGGCAGTCTCTCACATCCCAGGTCTCTGGTACACTCTGGGAGGGGGGTCCCCAACCTCCTATTTCCTGAGGCTTCCTATTTCCATTCTTTCTGCAGGCCCTATGGGCTTCAGTCCTTTCCCTCACCCAATACCAGATCAGGTTCCCTTCTCCCAAATCTCTCCCTCCCTCCCCACTTGTGGTTGCTTTCTTCTCTCTTCCAAGTGGGACTGAGGCATCCTCACTTGGGCACTTCAGCTTGTTGGGCCGTTTGAATTCTGTGGCCTGTATCTTGTGAATTCTGTATGGTTTTTGTTTTTTGTTTTTGTATTTTTTTTTGGCAAATATCCACATATTAATGAGTACATACCATACATGTTCTTCTCCTATTTCCTGGTGTGATATGGGCCTGTTTAGACAGTTTAGCTACTCTTGATTTAACTTTGGTATGTGGCATCTTTCTATAAAACCATCCATTTCATGTAGATTTTCCAGTTTTGTTGAGTATAGTCTTTTATAATAGGATCTGATGATTTTTTTAATTTCCTCTTTTTCTGTGGTTATGTCTTCCTTTTCATTTCTGGTTTTATTAATTTGAATACTGCCTCTTGGCCCTTTAGTTAGTTTGGCTTGGGGATCATCTACCTTGTTGATTCTTTCCAATAACCAGCTTTTGGTTTTGCTGATTCTTTGTATTGTTTTCTTCATTTCTATTTGGTTAATTTCAGCCCTGAGTTTGACTACTGCCTTCTACTCCTCTTAGGTTAGTTTGCTTCTTTTTGTTTCAGGGCTCTCAGGTGTGCTGTTAAGTTGTTAGTGTAAGATCTCTCCAGTTATTTTACCAGGGCTCTTAGTACTATGAACTTTCCTCTTAGCACTGCTTTCATTGCGTACTATAGATTTGGGTATGATGTGTAAATATTTTCATTAAATTCCAGGAAGTCTTTAGTTTCTTTCTTTATTTCTTCCTTGATCAAGTTACACTGAGTAAAGAGTTGTTCAGTTTCCACATGTATGTGGGCTTTCTGTAGTTTTTGATGTTATATGAAGACCAGCCTTAGGCCATGGTGGTCTGATAGGATGCATGGTACATACCATGAGGGTTTGAGAAGAAGGTGTACTCTTTTGCTTTAAGGTGAAATGTTCTGTAGATATTTGTTAAATCCATTTGATTCATAACCTCTCTTAGTTTCATTGTATCTCTGTTTAGTTTCTGTTTCAATGATCCATCCATTGGTGAGAGTGGAGTATTAAAATCTCGCACTACTATTGTGTGGAATTCAATGTGTATTTTGAGCTTTAGTAAAGTTTCTTTTATGAATTTGGGTGCACTTGCATTTGGGGCATAGAGGTTCAGAATTGAGACTTCCTCTTGGTAGATTTTTCTCTTGATAAATATGAAGTGTTCTCCTTCATCACACTTGATAACTTTTGGTTGGAAGTCTATTTTATTGGATATTAGGATGGTGACTCCTGATTGTTTCGTTAGACCGTTTGCTTGGAAGACCTTTTTCCATCCTTTTGCTCTGAGATAGTGCTTCTTTTTGTTGTTGAGGTGTGTTTCTTGTATGCAGCAAAATGCTGGATCTTGTTTGAATATCAGTCTGTTAGCTTCTGTCTTTTTATAGGTGAGTTGAGTCCATTAATATTGAGAGATATTAAAAAAAGATAACTGTTGATTCCTGACATGTTTGTTTTTGTAGGTGATTTTATGGGCTTGTGGCTCTCTGTTTTTGACTTTGTTGTGAGATGCTTAATATCTTGTCCTTTGGTGCAGGCATCTTCCTTGTGTTGGATTTTTCCCTTCAGGATCCTTTGTAAGGCTGGGTTGATAGATAGATACTGTTTGAATTTGGTTTTGTATTGGAATATTTTGGTTTCTCCATATATGTTGATTGATAGTTTTGCTGGGTATAGTAGCCTGGTCTGGCATTTGTGTTCTCTTAGAGTCTGCATGACCTCTGACCAGGCTCTTCTGGCTTTCATAGTCTCCGTTGAGAAGTCTGGTGTAATTCTGATAGATCTACCTTTGTATGTTACTTGTCCTTTTTCCTTGCAATTTTTAATATTCTTTCTTTGATATGTGTATTTAGTGTTTTGATAATTATGTGATGAGAAGATTTTCTTTTTTGGTCCCATTCATTTGGTGTTCTATAGGCTTCTTGTACCTTTATGTCCATCTCTTTCTTTAGGTTGGGGAAGTTTTTTTTTCTATGATTTTGTTGAAGACATTTTCAGGTTCTTTGAGCTGGGAATCTTCATTCTCCTCTATTCCAATTATTCTTAGATTAGGTCTTTTCATTGTGTCCTGAATTTCCTGGATGCTTTGGGTTAGGAGATTTTTATGCTTTGAATTTTCTTTAACAGTTGTGTCAATCTCTTCTACATAAGATTCTCTCTTCTATCTCTTGTATTCTGTTAGTAATACTTACATATGTAATTCCTGACCTTTTTCCTGAATTTTCCATTTTCAGGTTTTCCTCCATTTGTGTTTTCTTTATTATTTCTACTGCCACTTTTATGTCTTGGATCGCTTTATTCAATCCCTTCACCTGGTTACCTGTGTTTTCCTGTATTTCTTTCAGTGAGTTATTGATATAAAGGATTCTATTATCTTCGTGAGATAGGATTTTAGGGCAGATTCCTGATTTTCAGGTGTGTTGGTATATTCAGGGCTTTCTGTGGTGGTAGAACTGGGCTCTGATGATGCTCATGTATTTTGGCTTCTGTTGTTTATTGTCTTGCACTTGCCTTTCGCCATCTGGGTATTCCTGGTGTTTTTTGGATTGGGTGACTATATGGAATCTGCCTCTTTTGTCCCTGGGTTTCTTCAAGTCTCCTGGTAGGCTTGCTGCTTGGGCTGTATCAGACCACTTGTGAGGCCTTCCAACTGGGGCTCTTCACAGCGGCAGAGAGGGTGCTGATCTGTTGCACTGGCTGCAGTAGATGTCATGGGAGGCCTTCAGACTGTTTGGTCTTCAGTAGAGCAGTCAAGCTGTTGCCCAACTGCTCTGAGTGCAGAGGGTCCTCAACTTCTCAACTGCTCTAAGTGCAGTGTGTCCAACTGCTCTGAGTGCAGCAGGCCCTCTAGGATGTATCAGGATACCAAGTCTTCACGGAAACAGACCAACTAAGAGTCAACTGCTCTAAGTACAGTGGATCCTCAACTGCTCTGAATGCAGCAGATCCTCAACTGCTCTGAGTGCAGCAGATCTTCAACTGCTCTGACTATAGATGTTCCTCTAGGATGGGTTGAGATATAGAGTCTTCATGGATGCAGACCAACTATAGGTCTGACCCAGCAGCAAGGATTAGGCAGAAGGGGATAAATTGGCTTTCAAAATTCAAGTATCATTACTATTTTAGCTTAGAAAATTTAATAAGGAAATTATATGACCATCTTGATATATGTCCAAAACCAATCTGAAAAATTATAAAATTATTCTCTGATGGACTATGTTGGCTAACTAAGGATAAATGGAATCATTCGCAATGTGTCAAAGAATAAAACAAGAGCAAAAAACAACCCTCAAGCTAATGTCATATTTTCCGGTTACAACCTGGTTGTTTATTTTCTAGAATTAGCAATCAACCTAACTACTCTCACCTTTTCTACTTAATGTTGAACAATTTTTCATAAGACAATTAGGTATGAAAAAAGTAAAATATAGATTTTTAAAGAAGAGTAAATTGGGCTTGTAGATAATGTGATCATCCATATAGAATGTCTGGGGAATATCTGAAAATGTTACAATGATTAGTAATTAGTAAGTATGTTAGTAAAGTTGCAGTATTTACATAGTTGATACAGACAAATTCATTGTAGCTCTTTATATTATCAGAGTAACATTCTAAATAACACCAACATAGAAAATAATGATATAACTGGCCTACACCTGAAAACTGACATTAGACATCTTGAAAGAAATAGTGTTTTTATTAGATGCATGAATGAGACTTTATTGTGTTAATATATTAGATCACTAATGATTGGTGTGTGGGTCAAATAAAATCCTAATCAAAACTCTAGTAGGCTTACTGTAGAAAATATCAAACTAGTTCTAAAATTTCATATGGAAATCCAATTAATTTTGAATAGCAAAGTTTTTGAAAAACCTGTGTTTTGAGAGCAGTTCATTGGTGAGACAGATCCTGTGAAAGGTGTACAGCAGAAATGCATGGATTCCATCCCTCTGTGTTGTTAGTTACCACTAATAGTCACCAGGAACATGGGATGGGCTTCTTGTGCATTTTGCCAACAATACAAACAAACCAAAGAGTACAAGTGCAGAACCCTTGATGATATTTGAAGTCCTGGCTTATTCATTACAAAAGTATCTCTGGATTTTAGTAAATTATATCCCTTCATGATCAATAATTCTTAACACAATGCAGCAAATATCCTGTTGGTTTCTTCTTGTTGGGGAAATGCTCTGTTTCTGCATTTTCATGAAGGGTATTACCAATCTCTGAACAACAAAGAGATGGGTGACAATAAATACAGAAGGACAGAAAAGAACAGCTATGATGGCTGTTGAATTTTGGAAAAAAAAAACCCACATCATTTTATATATACATAATCTCTCACCTGCATTACCTAAAAGAACCAAAAGGAATGAGTAGCAGCCATAGTGTATAAAAAGAGAGGGAGGGAGAGGGGGTAAGTTTAAATTTTAAAGGTTTTTTTTTTATTTAAGTTTAAATTTTAATAATAATATATAGTTTGAAAAATATTGTGTAGGAGCTAAATTGAAAGTAATGATTAATTTAGCATTTCAGTAGAGTGTTGCAGTGGGTTTCTAGTCCAGAAAACAGAAAACTAGTAAATGCATCTCAAAGACAAAAGATTGAGGAAAGTAAGGAAGCCAGAGGGTGTGACGTCCACTGAAGAGTAGAGTCTCTCAAGGCAGGAAATAAGAAGGCTTTGTGTACTCACTTAGATGGAAATGACATTGTCAGCACTGATGTCAAGGAACAACACTAATTTTTGGGAACAAGTAAACCTGATTTGTTGAACCGAAACTTACATCAAAAAATGTACTAACTGAAATAATCCCTTGGGCATCTTGATAAAGGAAACAAGTGCCTTTTTATGAGAGATGGAGGGAGGAAGAAAGGGAGGGAGAGGGAAGAAAGGAGGGAGGAAGGGAGGGAGGATAAAATGAAGGAAGGACAGGAGAGGACAGTACATAACAAGAAAAGAAAAGAAGAGAAAGGAAGAGAAGAGAAGAGAAGAGAAGAGAAGAGAAGAGAAGAGAAGAGAAGAGAAGAGAAGAGTAAAAAGAAAAGTTCGATTTCCTTCCCTCCTGCAGAAGTGGAAGGAATAATGAGAATATGAGCTAAAGCAGACCAGAGCTGCACCATAAAGCTGTTTTTCTGTAGCCTTCAAGCATACTACTGGGTTCTACAGCCAGTAACCATCTCCACACATTTTGCTTTGTGTCTTATCTCCTGTTATTAGGAAGTGACTGTGTCAGGGTCCAGATGTATACACTGCCACAATTGCATCAGTAATTCAAGATTGTTCTCTGGAAAGATGTTGGCATACTGTTTCCTGCAGCTTCCATAAGCATTGTTGACCACACCCACACAGCTAGCATCATCGTTAACAGTAACAACTCCATCAATATCCTTTGCAACTATTTCCGTTCTACTCAATTCCACCCCAAGCTTTTTACCACTGCAAGGGGTCAGGCAGCCCCTGGAAGATGTAACCAGTTTCTTGTGGTTCAATAACACCCTTTCCTGTATACAGCTTCTTTCTTTACTTTAATGAGGAAACCAAACTGTAAAGCAAGATTTGATAGCCAAGAATGTAAATCATCCCCCACCCCACCCCAACAAAACCAGAAATTAGGAACCCTCAAGACATTTTTCCTTTTACAGTTCATGAGCAGATTCTTATAAATCATTCACTGGAAAGATGACTCTGGAGTTATGAAAAATCCCTGCCTTTTCAGAGGATCCCTAGCGAGTTCCCAACTGCCTACAACTCCAGCTGTAGAGAATCTGACTAATACTGGCCTCCAGGTGTCCCATACACACACACACATACACACACACACACACACACACACACACACACAGACACACACTTTATCTTTATTTTATTATATGTATCAGTGTTTTTTATTAGACGATGTATGTACATCACACCCTTAATGGGCCCACAAACTCCAAAAAAGGACATCTGATCCTTTCAGCTGTTTCTTGGGTCTTTCAGAGGGCAGTCATGATAGGTTCCTTTTTGTGAGCACTCCATAGCCTCAGGAATAGTGTCAGGCTTTGGGGCCTCTCCTTGAGCTATATCCCACTTTGGGCCTGTCACTGGACCTTCTTTTCCTCAGGCTCCTCTCCACTTCCATCAATGTAATTCTTTCAGACAGGAACAATTATGGGTCAGAGTTTAAACTGTGGGATGGCAACCCCATCCCTCCCTTTATGCCCTGACTTTCTGCTGGAGGTGGGCTCTACTAGTTCCCTCTCCCCACTGTAGAACATTTCATGTAGAGTCCCTCCCTTTGAGTTCTGAGAGTCTCTCAACTCCCAGGTCTCTGGTACATTCTGGAGGGTCCCCCCAACTTCCCGTCCACTGAGGCTGCTGGTTTCCATTCTTTCTGCTAGCCCTCCAGGCTTTAATCCTATCCCCCCACCCAATAGCAGATCAAGTTCCCCTCTCCCTCTACTTCCCATTCCCTCCAAGGTCCCTCCCTCCCTCCTTCTTTAAATAACAATTTAACATCCTGAACTGAGAGTCTAGACAAAAATTATCTAAAAAAGACTATTGTCCTTATTTAAAACTTTTCCATTCTCGTAATAAGAAGCAAAGATTTTAACAACTGAACAATAAAAAATGAGAAAAACTCAAAGCAACTAATGAATAAGATTTTAATGTGCGACTTGCCGGGAGTGGTGGCACACGCCTTTGACCTTGAGAGGCAGAGGCAGGCAGATTTCTGAGTTCGAGGCCAGCCTGGTCTACAAAGTGAGTTCCAGGACAGCCAGGGCTATACAGAGAAACCCTGTCTCGAAAAACCAAAAAAAAAAGGTTTTAATGTTCTTATGACAAAGAAAAAACATGCTGGAATATCTAGCATAGCAAATATATTATGTATACATATATTACATAAATATATAATTGTATATGCTATATATACTATATTCTGTGCATACAATATATTACAAATTTATTTATATTATATGTAGTGTTATTATCATTTCTAATGTGCCATTTCATTCATTTCACGAGTGTGATTTTACTTACTTGCCACTGCCAACTTGGACAAGTTAGGGTCCAAGTGCACTAGACTGGCTCTGTAGAGGCCAGAAGCGATGCTATGAAGCTCATTTCCTAGGATCCTTTCTAACTAAGCATTGCATTTGACATCTAACTCTGCACTGACAACATAAACCCTACACTTTTATTCTATCTGTCTTGGGTTTTCACAGCCTATATAGAGAATCATATCTGTCTTCTATCATGTCCTCTCTTTGCCATAAGCATTATGTCTATAACCATTAAACTACCAATAAACATCTGACTACCCAATGGCTGCCCTGTGAACTAAATTTTATCTTAGCGTACTCACAAACTATTGAATAAATAGAACTACAAACTGTACAGTATACTAAGTAACGACTTGAAAAGAGTCGCAGTTTTTATATTAAAAAAAAATACTTTGGGAGAGTCAGTAGCAAATGTTCTCTGCATATGAAAAAGATTGAAAAAAATCTAAACAATGTGATTTTTTTCACAAAGAATGCTTTACTTATTTTTTTTTGATTACTACCCCCCCCCCAGCCCCAGATAAAGTCTCATGTGACATAGGCTGGCTTCAAACTATGTAGACAGGGATGAATGGAATGGCTTATCTTCTTGCCCATATTACCTGTGTTTTGAAATTGCAAGCATGTGATGTCATGCCTGGTAAAGATAAGTATAACTTATAAATCAAGAAGTTCATTTTAAAAATGTGTTACCCTAACAATCAATCCTAAACAGAAAGATTTCCAATAGGGAAGCATTTATATAAATAGATCTGTGACTACACATTAAAAATGTAGTCAGATTTTTGGACATCCCTTCATAATATGGAGCCTCATTTCTCTCCACTTGAGTATGAATTATAGAGTATCTGTATCTGATCCTGAAGACAAGGTAACAGAGACTTCTGCTTAGACTGTCCTTGGCACTTTCTGTTGGGGCAGGCAGCTTCCAGGATGTGAATGTGAGTACAAGAGGTAGGTAAATAGAAATTCCCTTGTAGTGAGGGGAGAGTGAAGGTCTCCTGACAATAGGCCTGCACTGAGCCCATATACAGTTATAAAACCCAGACACTATTGGGGAAGCCAACAAGTGACTGCTGATAGGAACCTGATATAGCTGTCTCCTGAAAGGCTCTGACATCAATGGGAGGAGTGGCCCTTGGTTCTGTGAAGGTTCAATGCCCCAGTGTAGGGGAATGTCAGGACAGTGAAGCAGGAGTGGGTGGATTGGTGAGCAGGGGTAGGGGTATTGGGATAGGCGGTTTTCAGAGGGAAAACCAGGAAAGGGCTAACATTTCAAATTAAATAAAGAAAATATCTATTAAAAGAAAAAAGAAAGGAAGGCTCCATCAGAAGCCTACCACCTAGTTGTTAAATGTGACAGCAGTACCCTATTAGATCCTGGGCCAAGAACCACATCTAAGCCATCCCCCAATGCTCCTGACCAGGTTTGACAATCTAAAATAATGAATTGTGTTACAAACTGCCAACTTCTATAGTAAATTGTTGGAGTAAAATAAGCATCAAATACTATACCATAGATAAAGTACAGAACCCAGAACCTTCCAAATGATGGAATTAAGTTAGTCACAACAGGCAATGTAGTGATGTAAACAAGGTGGGTTACACTTGCTTTAGACATATAATGAAGAATAAGATGTTGTTTTTCTAAATAACTTCCTATTTCATCTTTGAGTCACTTAGTGAACATGCTATCTAGTTCCTCATTAAATAAGTCAGGTGGAGGTTTTAATTTAACACATCAATTTACATCAGATTGAACAAATGAGTATTACTTCAGAATGGGAACAACCTGAAACTACTGTTGTCTTCAGATTGCCAGAATCTGTAGACATTATGGAGAGTCCTGCTCTCCATGGTGTCATTACTACATCAACAACCCTGTGCCTAGTTTTCTTGTCAGTAAAGAGAAACGGTGATGATTATACTAGATACTAAATGAAAAAGTAATGAGACCAATGAATGATACATAGAGAAAGATTAATAGAAAACCTCCACCCAAGTTGTCATTATGTGAAGTTGACAACCCTGCAGTTTTCATACTGCAGTTAGATAACATAAGGAATGATAAGAGTTGAGTTTCGGGTTGCAATAGTGAATATTTCCATATTCACACTTTTTTCCACTGGAAAATGAATGTACATAGAAGCTGTGTCTTAGAACACTATGATTGATTTGGTCAAAACTGAAAAACACTTCAAACACTGTCATGAACAAATTAATTGTTATTCTAAGTTTTTTAGTAGATGGACCTCAATGTAAGAGCTATAGTTTTAAAATTAAGAAATATTAAACTCCAAATGATAAAGTAACCCCCATGCTCCACTATGTTCATAGCAGCCTTATTTATAATAGCCAGAAGCTAGAAAGAACCCAGATGTCCTTTAATAGGGGAATGAATACAGAAAATGTGATACATTTAAACAATGGAGTACTACTCAGCTATCAAAAACAATGACTTCATGAAATTCTTAGGCAAATGGATACAATTAGAAAATATGATCCTGAGTGAGACAACCCAGTCACAAAAGAACACATATGGTATGCACTCACTGATAAGTGGATATCAGCCCAAATGGTCAGAATTCCCAAGATACAGTTTACAGATCATATGAAGCTCAAGAAGAAGGAAAACTAAAATGTGAATGCTTCAGTCCGTCTTAGAAAGGGGGACAAAATACTCATGGAAGATAGAGGGTGGGAAGGACTTGGGAGGAAGACAGGAGGGGGAGGGGGAAAAGGGAGGCAGGATCAGGTGTGAGAGGAGATGGGGATGGTATACAGAGGGTCAGGAATTTGAACAGAGGTGTGTAGCAATGGGGAATGGAGAACTAGGGGTACCCTCCAGCAAGTCCTAGATGCCAGGAAAGCAAGAGGCTCCCAGGACCTAACAGAGATGAGATTAGCTGAAATGCCCAACAAAGGGGAGGGAGAACATGTAGAGACCATATCCAGAGGTTAGGCAAGGCAGAGGGGAGGGGCCACCCACTCATCTCCAAATTTTTAACACAGACTGGTTCCTGTCTAAAGGAAATACGATGGCAAAGTATGGAGCAGAGACTGAAGTAAGGCCATCCAGAGTCTGCCCCATCTGGGGATGCATCCCATATACAGTCCAAACCCAGACACTATTACTGATAACAAAAAGTGCTTGCTAACAGAAGCCTTATATAGCTGTCTCCTGAGAGGATCTGCCAGAGTCTGGCAAATACAGAGATGGAGGCTTACAGCCAACCATTGGACTGAACACAGGATCCCCAAAGGAGGAGTTAGAGAAAGGACTGAAGGACCTGATGAGGTTTGCAAACCCATAGGAAGAACAGCAATATCAACCAACCAGACCCCGTCAGAGCTGCCAGGAACTAAAACATCAACCAGAGTACACATGAAGGTACCCATGACTCCAGCCACACATGTAGCAAAGGATAACCTTGTCTGACATCAATGGGAGGAGAGGCCCTTGGTCCTGGGAAGGTTCAATGCCTCAGTATAGGGGAATACCAGGGCAGGGAGGCAGATGTGGGTGGGTGGGTAAGTGAACACTCTCATAGAAGCAGGGGGAGAGGTAGGATAGGGGGGTTCTAGAGGGGAAGTAGGGAAAGGGGATAACACTTGAAATGTAAATAAATAAAATATCCAATTTCAGAAAAAAAGAAATTGCAATATCTTGCTTGAAATTTTGTACCTAGAACCTTCTGGAAAATCTTTAAGTTTTCTGTATAGAAAATAAAAACAGAAGGAAAATTATATGCACGTCATTCCTTCCTTCATTTTATTTTAAAATTTACTGTTTAGAACCACCTAGAACAAATAACTTTCATCTGGTTTAAATAAAATGTTGGCATTTGAAAATAAAATAATAATAAATAAATAAATAAATGTTGCCCCTGCTAATATATAGAAAATTCTGGCTCAAAAGCACTTTCTGAATTTACAGTCTCTGTTCTGCTATTTTAAGACATAGCTTAATGGTCACTTTTTCTCTTGAGAGATAAAGAGCCATGTACAAAACACAGTTTTTCTGTGAGCAAAAGCGAGGAGAGAACAAAGAAAGAAAGAAAGAAAGAAAGAAAGAAAGAAAGAAAGAAAGAAAGAAAGAAAGAGAGAGAGAGAGAGAGAGAGAGGAAAGAAGGAAGGAAGGAAGGAAGGAAGGAAGGAAGGAAGGAAGAAAGAAAGAAAGAAAGAAAGAAAGAAAGAAAGAAAGAAAGAAAGAAAATTAAAATATATAATGTGTAGGCTCTATGCAATACATGAAGTAGAAACAGGCAGTTTCATGATAAGCTACTGAAATGGTTCAACAAGCACAGAGTACATAGAACAGAAAAGATATATCACTTTAGCAAACTAAAAGTGGAGAAACTTAAGGCACAATCTAGAAAGCATTGCCAAAGATATAAATCTGAAACTCAGTCCACACTCACAAATTCAATGACATAACTGTTAAGACTCTTCTGAAAGAAGACAGATATACACAGTGGGCCTGAAACAGCTACAAAAATCCTCAGATAAGAATGTCTACTATTCCTTATAACCTAAAGGCTGGGCCCCTTGAGATACCACCTTCTTCAGGGCTAATTTCACATCCTTGTTCCTCAGGGTGTAAATCAGAGGGTTCAAAGAGGGTGTGATGACATTGTTAAACACCTGAACAACAGAATCCAACCAGGGACTAGAAGCAGGTCTGAGATACACAAGAATCACGGGGCCATACACCAAGATGATAGATGTCAGGTGGGCACTGCAGGTCGAGAAGGCTCTGCGCCTGCCTTCCGAGGATCGGATTTTCAGGATGGAGATCACAATACGAGTGTAAGAAGTGAGAATGAGAAGAAAACATGTGAGCGCAACGACACCAACATTGGTAAAACTCACAGTTCTTGCTAGAGAGGTATCTGCACATGCCAGGGACAGCACCACAGGAATGTCACAGAAGAAACTGTTCACCTTATTCGGACCACAGTAGGGTAACTTAAAGATAAGAAATGTGAGGATGCTCCCATGGACAAAGCCTCCAACCCAAGTGCCCAGTGTGAGGCAGGTACACACCCTGTGGTTCATAATGACTGTGTATCTCATAGGGTGACAAATAGCCACAAAGCGGTCATAAGCCATCACTGTATATAGAAAACATTCTGTGCCACCCAGAGTGTGATAGAAGAAGACTTGGGAGACACAACCCTGGTATGAGATGGTTCGGCCTTGCCGTACTAGGTAGTCCATCATCTTAGGAGAATTCACAGAAGGAAAGAATATGTCAAACACTGCCAGGTTCCCCAGGAAGAAATACATGGGGGTGTGGAGGTTGGGAGAAGCCAGGATGGTGAGGAAGATGAGCAGGTTCCCCAGCAAGGCAAAGACATAGAAGACCAGGAACAGGGCAAACAGCATGCTCTCTAGTCCTTCCTTCACTGTTGGAAATTCCCAGCAGGATGAACTCTGTCACAGAGGTGTGGTTCCTCATGCTCATGGCACAGGCAGCCCTGGAGAAGAGAAGCAAAGGCATCCGTAAGTAACTGCTTCATGACTAAGGGATTCCTATCCAAAGCAGTAGATGCAAACAAAATAAAGCCAGTGAGGAAAAGAGGACCAGGGATGAATCTGCCCTTGGCAATCAGTTAAGTATGTGCCACATTCAGTCCCAATATCCTCATGTGTTAAGTTATACAAAGACATACTTCATCTGTATATTTTCAAATTTCTTAAAGTAATCGACACTTGTCACCAGTTCTGTTTAGTCTCATCCAATCTGGCCTAACATCACATAAACTGTCATAATTCATGTAAACGAATAAGTATAACAAAAAGAAACAGGAAGAACTCTAACCACGCACCAGCAAGTTGAAAACACATAGAGATGTTTTTCCTAATGTCTTTAGGGTAGAAGGATATATTTCTAATCCAAAATTGTGTTTTGCATAAGATGGAATGGCGTAGAAGCAAGACTCTGCATCTCCTCTTGAATCCAAGCCATTGACTACACACAACTTTGCTGTTAACACAGCCTCAAATGTCTGACTTAATACTCTCAAGCTGCAGAGTATTCATGTATATGATTTCCTTTGAGACGGTGTCCCCAATGGCTCCCTCCCCAGATGAAAGAAACATAAAGAAACAAAGAGAGTAATTATAGGCTTTCATCTCTTGCCTTATTCTGTTCCCATTCCCTTTTTTATAATTTTATAATCTGATATATTAATCACAATTCTCCGTTTATATAAATTATGCACTGAATTATTATCTACAGCCAACCCACCTTCAATAGCACACCAGAACTCATCTACTTATACTTCTGTACCCATTCAATATTTTACACTTAAGAATGACTATTGCTAAATAGATTAAGATAACAGGTGCTAGCAAAGATATAAAATAGAGAAAATTTATGCATTGCAGAAAATATAAATTAGCACAACTGTTATGAAAAAAAAAGGTCAGAAGGTTACCAAAAATTAAAGATAGGATTAACATATGATCTTGCAGTCTCATTCATAAGTGTGTATACAAAGCAATAGAAGTCTGTGACAAAGATATATCTGCCTTCCTGTGTCCATAGTGGAACTAGTAACAATAGAATGAATCAAGTACGTGTTGTCTTCAGCAAGAGAGCTTTACTGACACCTTTTGAAGACAACCAATAGCACTGGCAATAGCTGAATTGTTAAGGGTCTATGGGAACTGACTGGTCAACAATTCCAAAAGACATACTCCTGACACTGAGTTTTTAATTTGTTAGCCTGTGGGGTCTAGTATGGGTATCATTGTCCTGTTACATGTTAACTCCATTTATCATTTTTCTGTATGTATGTGCAGATGTCCTATATATGTGGAATCTCTAATGATAATATTTCTCTTTTTAAAAATCTCTCTGTTTAAGGAGAGATAATTACAAGGATTACAAAAAGCTTTACCAACATAATTTAAAATACTGTAAAACTAACCATTTTAAACATAGAAATGAGAACTAGGAGATACCTTAGCATTATCATAGACTATGAGCTTGACTGGGAGCCTTTCCCTCCGTGAATATGGTTGAAGACTTGCCATGGACCACCCTCAGTTGGCCCCCCTCAATCCGCAGGAGAAATCAGGGTTCTGGACATGTGGGCAAGGAGTTGGCAATGAAAAGGGTGACAAACAGACATAGATGCAAGGGAGTGTGCTGTATCTGAATGTAATTTGTCAAAGTGAGCATCAGTCTTATATATTACAGAAAACAAAGAAGTTAAGTGATACATTAAGGCCATCCAAGGTAGTTTGAAGTTATCTGATGCAAAATTACTTTTACAACAAAACAGAAGAATGCATACTAAAAGCTAACTGGAACCAACTGGGACCAAAAGCAGCCACACCTAAGGTCAGCTTAATCTTAAAAGCCAGGGGCAAGGGTTTCATGCCCTTGCCATAGTTCCTATTCTAGTCTATTGTATAGTCCACCTTCCCTCTAGGTCATTGTAAATTCCTGTGTATGGGAGTGGCTCAGCTATCTATAGTTCTAAGTATTTACTCTAGTTCCTTCTTAGGCTACAACCTTCCTTCTTCCTAGATCATTGTAAATTCCTGTGTAGGGCAGTGACTCAGCTATCCATGCCCAGGGTCAGCTCAAGAACTGCCTAAGACATTGGAACACTGGTGAAGGCTTAATCAAACTTAGCTATATGTCAAAACCAATCCTTAAAGGCTCTTCTTATAATAAAGCAATATTGAGGGAAAGCACACAGATCCATTCACCAACTAAAGCAAGGACAGATTTGGAGCATTCGTTATACAGGATGCCACAGTTCCAGGAGGCTAAGTTTCCATGAACTTTTCGCCTCAGGACTGTGTCCAGGCTTTTGGGCCTGTCACACATGTCACTACTAGAGTGGATGTAGCAAAGACCCATCATGAAAGATTCCCAATATCAATATGGGGCCTCCACGTGAAAACACAAACAGCACACACACATGCAAGCAAGCATACACATGGAAAGAAGAAAAATGTAGACCCCACAGCACTGAACTTAGAGACAATGCATACTTATAAATCCAGGCAATCTAATTTCAAAAATATTTCCTTCACTCTGACAACCCTCACTCCCATTTCCAATCCTTCGCACCACGCACTTCAGGGAATCACCAATTCATTCTTGACTTCTACAAACTTGCATTTTCAGGGAATTATTTTATGTGGAATTATAAAACATGTGCTTCTTTGAACTGACTTCTTTAACCTTGTTTCTAAATACATAGAAGCAGGATTTTGTTTTGCTCTTGGTGGTGGTCACTTGTGTTTCCTAGATAAATGCTAACACTGTAATCTCATTTCCAGGTCCCTAGAAGATTCTTGGTACAAACTTAGAACCATTTGTTAATTTCAAAATTGTTATCAACATCTAGACAGCAATGAGTTATTTTGGCTTGTTGTATTATATATTAAACACTTAAATGAGTGATTGTAGACAAGAATATGTCTGTCAGTAATTATCTAGTTCTAGATAATTATCTCAATTTCTTCCCTCTGGGTCACTATAAAAAGCAACATTAAGTTAAGGAAAATCAGCACAACACTAATACAATTTATAATCACCTCTCTTTTGGTTGCTCTTATTATAAATTATATTTTGAAATTGTCTCCTAAATAATTCTAAGAATTAATTCAGATCTAGTAATTACTACCCCTAACACACACACACACAGAGAGGGGGGGGGGAGGATGCATATAGCAATTAGTCTGTTTATCTGCTTTGTCTTTATAATTTCCTAGAATTGGAGATTTTGGTAAAACCCTGAGCCATTAAATAATGTGACACAGGAGCTGGAAAATGTACCATTTGTTACAGTTTTTGTTTCTCAGTATCAAATCCTTCATGCGTTAAGCCAGTTTCCTCTGTAATTTTTTTTTTTGTCTGCCAGCCAGAATGAAGTTGGCTCATGACACATTGTTTATAAAGACTTATATATAATTTTGTACATGCCCATAATTTACTCTATGTATGAATAAAATGTTGAATCCATTCCTAGGAAGTTTCTTTGATGATATAAAGATAAGGCAAGATGAAATGAATTATTATATTCAAGTATTCACTTTCTGATCCACTTTCCTTCACCATCTTATTACACTTTCCACGAGGCAGCAAGCACAAGGCTGGCATGGGTCTGCACCACGTCCTCTGCATACATGTTAGAGCTTTCAGGTTAGTGTTTTTATGTGACTCCTGAGTGTGTGGCTGAGTGGCTCTCTGGTTCCTGTGCCTTCTCTGAGGCTCTTTTCCTTCTGTTGATTTCTTTTTCCAATTTCCATGTGATGGTTTTTGTTTTATCTTAGCATATTTAATTGTTTGTTTCTTTTGTTATTGTCTCTTAGAAACTCGTTTTTTTTCCTAATGGGAAACAGAAATGGAAGGGGAGGTGTGAGAAACTGGAAGGAGCAGAGGGAAAGCAAACAGTATTGTATTCAAGATAGGAAGAAATATCCCTATTATCATGCCTCTCTACCCGGAACAATAATAATGGACTCTCAGTATAGGACCCTCTTACTTTTTATAATTAGCATTGTTTTCAAAGGATAGCTTATCAGCAATAAAATTTACCTACTTAAAGTGGAAAATTGAATTATATTTAGGACATTTATAGTTTCCTGCAAATATTGCTCATACCCAGAACATTTACAAGATCATCAAGTCTCCTGACAACATTAACAGTCAGTAATTATATTCATTACTTAATTTCCCTGATTATTTTTAGTCAGGTGACAACTTAAGTTCAATATCAGATAACTAAGTTTTTTCATAGTTAAGCAGCTACTCAGAAATAGAAATTTGAACCTAATTAGAAATTACTTGTATATATTTAATTACTTTTCACAATATTCTCTTCATTCTTCACTATTTATATTTAATTTTTAAAAAATGTGCAACTCATCAGGTTTTATTTATAATCCTCCCAAACAAGTATCAAAAGAGAATGGAATTCCGGAGAGCTGTTCCCAGGAATAGAAGTGACTTAGACACTATCAGACATTCTACCCTAAGATTTAGTTTAAAAGCTGTAGAAGTCTTTAATTGTGAATTGCAGTAACATTTATGTTACTTATATGTAGTAATCAATATGAGTACTAAATAATCTAATCTGAATTATGAATTCTTTTTTGTTAAATTATTTTATTTTTTACATTCCAAATGTTTCCCCACTTCCTAGTCCCTGCTCTAAAAATTCTTCACCCCATCCCCCATCCCCTTTGCCTCTGAGAGGGTGCTCCCCCACCCTCACCTTCACACTCCCCATCCACCTTCCACTTTCTATCCTCCTTACCCACTGACGCCTGCCTCATCCCTCCCCTCCCTGCATCCATCTTCCCTGAGGCATCAAGTCTCTACAGGATTAGGCACATCCTCTCCCACTGAGGCTAGACAAGGCAGTCCTCAGCTACACATATGCTGGGGACCAGCCCATGTATGCTCTTTGGTTGGTGGCTTAGTCTCTAGGAACTCCCAGGGTTCCGGGTTAGTTGATACTATTGGTCTTTCTATGGGGAAGACCAACTTTCAGCTCCTTCATGCCTGATCCCCAGTATCTTCTCAACTTTTTGCCACATTTTATCTTGATACTTGATGTGGTGCCATAATATATAATTGACTTTCCCTTTCTGTAATCATAGTTGTCTACATGAAAAATGATAAATCTATTCATGCTGTGTTATAAATTGTTACTCTGATCATTTCCTGGTTTGCTAAACTTTGATCCAAAAGCTAGTTCTTCTAAATTTAGCTTATCAGTAATTATGATCATTACTAATTTCCCTGATTATTTTTAGTCAGGTGACAACTAAAGTTCAATAGAAGATAAATAAGTCTGTTCATAGTTAAGCAGCTACTCAGAAATAGTAATAATAGCTTTTGCCCTGGAAAAAAGTCTCAGTAAGTACAATAACTGACAAGATTGAAGAAGTGAAGGAAGCAAGATCCTAAACCTCCTCCCTGTTCTCAGTGGAATAGCTGTAGTAATACAATGGTATCTCATAACTGATGTAGTCACAGCAAACACTTCTTTGCAGTCTAAAAACAACTAAACCTCCTGCATATAAGGCAGAAATAAGGGAGAAAATGCACTGGTTATTGTAAAGCCCAACCAACTCCGGTTTTTTTTTTTTTTTTTTTTTTTTTGAAGAAACTCCATCTTGTATGAGACCAGAGGCTAATCTCTAATTCCGGGAAGAAAATAGAGTTCTCCTGAGCAAGCATCCTATGGCAATCCGTCCACCCCCCCCCCCCCCAGCAACAGCCAATCAAGCTACAATAGCAGGGTCAAGGTTTAAGTAGATAATGTCAGGCATCCTACAGAGAATAGATAACTTAGCCATCCTGTTCGTCTGCTGCTTTTGGTTCTGTGTTCAGGTCCCTCAGATTACTCCAGAAATGCAGATTTTTTTCCATTTTTTTAATAGATAGTATAAATGTTGTCTCCTTTCCTGGTTTCCCCTCCGAAAACCCCCTATCTTCTTCCTCCTCCTCCTCAACAGAGGAATGGATATAGAAAATGTGGTCCATTTACACAATGGAGTACTACTCGGCTATTAAAAACAATGAATTCATAAAATTCTTAGACAAATGGATGGAACTGGAGGATATCATCCTGAGTAAGGTAACCCAATCGCAAAAGAACACACATGGTGTGCACTCACTGATAAGGGGATATTAGCCCAGAAACTTAGAATATCCAAGATACAATTTGCAAAACACATGAAACTCAAGAAGAAGGAAGACCAAACAAAGTGGGGATTCTACGATCCTTCTTAGAAGGGGGAACAAAATACCCATGGAAGGAGTTACAGAGACAAAGTCTGGAGCAGAGACTGAAGGAATGGCCATCCAGAGACTGGCCCACCTGGGGATCCATCCCATATACAGTCACCAAACCCAGACACTATTGTGGATGCCAACAATCGCTTGCTGAAAGGAGATTGAAATGGCTGTCTCCTGAGAGGCTCTGCCAGTGCCCGACAAATACAGAAGTGAATGCTCACAGCAATCCATTTGATTGAGCACAGGGTCCCCAGTGAAGGAGTAGAGAAAGGACCCAAGGAGCTGAAGGGGTTAGCAGCCCCATAGGAGGAACAACATGAACTAACCAGTACACCCAGAGCTCCCAGGAACTAAACCACCAACCAAAAAGTACACATGTTGGGACTCATGGCTCTAGATGCATATGTAGCAGAGGATGGCTTAGTCGGTCATCAATGAGAGGAGAGGCCCTTGGTTCTGTGAAGGTTCTATGCCCCAGTGTAGAGGACTGCCAGGGCCAGGAAGTGGGGGTAGGTGGGTTGATGAGCAGAGAGAGGGGGAAGAGATAGGGGACTTTCAGAGGGGAAACCAGGAAAGGGGATAACATTTGCAATGTAAATAAAAAAATATCTAATAAAGAAAATAAAGGCCTTTATGTGTTTTAGATCAGAATTGGCTCCTCGGTGGTCTTTGGGTACCTGCAACTTGGGCATAAGAGCAATAAATGCTGCTGATGATATCACTACAAACTAAGAAATGAAATCTGAGTATCTGTGAGACTTGTAAAGAACCAAATAAATCACACAGGTTAAAAAGAGAGTTACGAGCTGGAAAGATGGCTCAGTGGTTAAGAGCACCGACTGCTCTTCTGAAGGTCCCGAGTTCAAATCCCAGCAACCACATGGTGGCTCACAACCATCCGTAATGAGGCCTGATGCCCTATTCTGGTGCATCTGAAGACAGCTACAGTGTCCTTAGATATAATAATAAATAAATCTTTTAAAAGAGAGAGTTACTCAGATTCTAAAGGTTGTTTTATTTTAATATACCAGGAAAAAAATTAAACATTTTGCAAACCATAATTTCCTAAAATCTCCTTTTAATTGGTGCTTTTCTGTTTCTAAATAAACTCACAATGCTAAATGGCAGTTTTTCACTGCATACTGCTCTGGTCTAAGTCAAACATACAAATCCCCTAACTATACTTTTAAGATCCTCTTCTCATTACCCTCAATACCTCCATACACATGTCTTTTCAAGAAAGCATCTGAGGCCCCACCTTTAATCTCAACATTTGGGAGGCAGAAGCAAAGGAACCTTTGGGAGTTTGAAGCCACTCTTTTCTATGTAGTGAGTTCCAGGCCAGCAATGACTACATGGCAAGACCCTGTCTCCAAAAATAATACAATTAAGTTTTAAAAGGATCTGACATTGCCCCAGTGAAAAACAAACCAACCAGACCTCATTCAGAATGAAGAATCCATCTTACAAAAAATAAGGAGTTTGTCTTAGAAACACATTCTGGGACCCTGAAAACTTGAGGGAAACTATCTCTCTTCCACATTAGAGCAGCTGGTGTGTGTCTGGAGTTCTGGTTGCTTCTTTTAACCCGGGTACTGCTTACAAGACTCTCTTCCCTTTAGTCTCCTCTGTCCTATGGGGCATGCTTTGTACTGTGGTCATTTAGCTTGCACAAGAGAGAAGAGGAGATTCCAGCACTGAAGAGAATTATTACATAAGGCAAGCATCAAGATCTATCAGTAAATCCCTACTGAGGACACAATGGAGGAGAAAAATGTTGGGAATAAAATATCATGTGAGTGTATTATGCTTGGAAGGGTGTGTGTGTGTGTGTGTGTGTGTGTGTGTGTGTGTGTGTGTGATCAGGAACCTGGTATGTAAAGGGAAGAATAAAGACATGGAATCAGAAAGACTCTTTGTTTTGAAATCCAGTTTTTCCATTATAAATATTAGAAATTATCTTCTCCTTCAACTCAATTTCTAGCAAAGGAGAGTTTTCTTCAATAGGCCTATACATGTATATGCATTTCTATTTTTTTTATTATTCTGTTCCCCAAAGCCCATGTGTAAAAGATTTGGTCCTCAGCCAATGAGAATATGCAGAGGGGAGCATATTAGAAGGCAGAGTCTAGTTTGAAGAAGTGTTTACTCAGGAAGAATATATAGCAGGTGAACCATTTTCTTTTGCCTTCTTGCCCTTGGAGGTGAGCAGTCACAATTTCTATTTGTGGTTACAGGCATCAGCCATGACATAATCACAAAGCAATAAAATCATATGCCCATGAAATAAAGAGTCTGTAATCATAAACAAAATTAAATCTTCCCTTCTTTAAGCTTCATCATCTTATCTCATCAATTGAAAGCTAATACAACATTTCAATGTATAAATCTCTTCAAAATATAATGTTATTTAACCAAAACTACATTTTAGATATTTCCATAGTATCCACTTAATTAAATTTTAAAACTACACATTTAACTAAAATAGTAATGCCTTGAAAAGCAATCTGAAATCATGATAAAGAAATCACAAGAATAAATGAACAAAGAAGTGTGACGAAAATGGAAATGAATGCAGAAATGAGGAGCCCAAAAATAGCTGGCAATGTATAAGATTCTAACGTCAATGATAATTACAGAAGTGCTTAGGTCATGATAAATATAAACCATGGAAGATGGAGAGATGGCTCAGAGGTTAAGAGCATGGGCTGCTCTTCCAGAGGACCTGAGTTCAACTCCCAGCAATCACATCGTAGCTCATAACTATCTATAATGGGATGTTGCACCCTCTTCTGGCATGCAGGTGTACGTGCAGATAAAGCAGTCACACTGTAAATAAATAAATCATTTTTAAAAGAATGTAATCTTTAAAATAAATGACCTATGTACATATGCTTACAAGATGTTGTCCATATACTTTTTATGAAATTATATAAAGTAAATGACAAAATACCAAATGTATACAAACAGGTTCTTTCAATCTGTGGAAACTGTAGGCAGCTGAAGTTTCTGAGGAAGGAGAAATTATGAGCTGACCACTTTTGTTTCGAGGCATTTTCTAAATTTGGTGTTCAGGGCTCTCACACAGAGAACAAGCAGACAACATGGCCATCTAAATAAGAGAAATCTGATACAGTATCTGAAGTCAGTGAGTATATGAACTTCAGGAAATAATGCTGATTTAAAAAAAATCTATTGTCTTTCTATGTGTTTAAAATTACCATTTAAAATATCTAGCCAGTAAATATTTAATGATAAATCTGAGAAAATTAGCTTTGTCTCAGCACTGAAATTACACGCATTGTTGAGGGATATCAACGACATACTTGGTATCCATGAGTACTTATAAAACATCAGTTCTACCATAATGACTCTACATATTCAATGCAATGCTAACTAAAACCTAAAGAGATCTTTCTGTAAAAGTTTAAAAGTTTACTCAAAAATAACATAAAAGTGCAAAAAACTTTGAGAGCAAAGTTGCCGTTTTAAAGAAATGATGATTCAAGAAGGAACACTGGCACAGCAAGTCCAGGGATGAATATGGTAGCCAAATACATGCAAACGCCCTTCTCTGAGCATTTGCAAAGCATCAGAAGAGGGCACTATCATATGGGGATGGTTGGGCTATGGAACATTATCTTCCATTAAAATCTACAAGTGAAGAGTTATATTTATTTTTAACTTATTGGTATTATTATCATCATCATTGTGTACGTATGATGTGTGTGAGAATGTGCACATGTCATGTGCACTTGTGATGGTCAGAGGACAATTTTAGAGGTTAGTTCTTTGTACCTTTACGTAGGTCCAAATGGGATCCAACTTGGGTGCCCAAGAGTATACTGTAAGCACATTAACCTACTGGCCATCTTGCGGGCCTGAGTGCAGAATTCTTGATTCTCACCATATTAAGATGAAGAGCTCCAAAATTGGATAATTCTTTTCTTATTACAAAAATATCAAAGACATCCAATGTCATCTTTGAGGTCCTCTTAGTAGAAAACCTATACTGACCAGGATATACATTTCTAAGGACGTTAGGATCCCAAAATTGTGCGTGCCATAAAGTGACAATGAAACCAGTTAAGTAGAACTAAATGGCCAGTAACTGTTAAAATGAACATTATAAAAGAGTGTGATGGTTTCACATAGATCAAATATGTCTTCATTTAGTTGTACATCCAGGGTTAGGAAATAAAGTTTTGTGATAGGTTAATTTTCAGAAATGTTCATTTAAGTGACTTCCATTATTCGAATCAGTTCCACAGAGAAGAATATTACTCATGTAATGCTGCTGGCTTGACTTTTAGCAAAGTGCAGCCTTTTGTTTGCGATTTATTTTCATGAGGTCTTTTTCCCCAGTAGCTAAGACATACATCAGTTCCAAAAGGAAACATCTTCTGGATGTTTCCAGAAAGAAATAACTTTAACTTCATTAATTCATGTAAAAATAAAACAGCGGGCTCCAGACAACTGGCCACCTTCCTGGTGAGAGCACAGGGGTCCGCCCTGCCCGAGAGGTTTGTGCCTCAGGCCCCGGCGGAAGCCTCCTTGGCTCCGGGACTCCGCGGAGGGCAGGGTGCACGGAAGAGGGGGTGGAATACAGAGGCCAGCCATTTCTGGGACAGACGAGAGCCACAGAGCTTCTGAGGCGGCGCCATCTTCAGCTCCAGACAACTGGCCACCTTCCTGGCCAAAGCAACACAGCTTCTGGGAAAGATCCTGTTTTGGGCCTTCATCTTCAGCCAGGAGGAGGTCCAAACACAAGATAACTGTGCACCTTCCCTGAAAGAGGAGAGCTTGCCTGCAGAGACTGCTCTGACCACTGAAACTCAGAGGAGAGAGCTAGTCTCCCACGACTGCTGATAGAAGGTAACAAAATCAACAGAGGAACAATCTCTAAACAAAGACAACTATAACAACTAACTCCAGAGATTGCCAGATGGCGAAAGGTAAATGTAAGAATCCTACTAACAGAAACCAGGACCACTCACCATCATCAGAACCCAGAATGCCCACTTCAACCAGTCCAGGGCACCCTAACACACCTGAAAAAGTGGACCTGGATTTAAAAGCATATCTCATGATGATGGTAGAGGACATAAAGAAGGAATTTAATAACTCACTTAAAGAAATACAGGAGAACACTGCTAAAGAGTTACAAGTCCTTAAAGAAAAAAAGGAAAACACAACCAAACGGGTAGAAGTCCTTATGGAAAAACAGGAAAACACATCCAAAGAGGTGATGGAAATGAACAAAACCATACTAGACCTAAACAGGGAAGTAGACACAATAAAGAAAACGCAAAGTGAGGCAACGCTGGAGATAGAAACCCTAGGAAAGAAATCTGGAACCATAGATACCAGCATCAGCAACAGAATACAAGAAATGGAAGAGAGAATCTCAGGTGCAGAAGATTCCATAGAGAACATCGGCACAACAATCAAAGAAAATGGAAAATGCAAAAAGATCCTAACACAAAACATCCAGGAAATCCAGGACACAATGAGAAGACCAAACCTACGCATAATAGGAGTGGATGAGAATGAAGATTTTCAACTCAAGGGACCAGCAAACATCTTCAACAAAATTATTGAAGAAAACTTTCCAAATCTAAAGAAAGAGATGCCCATGAACATACAAGAAGCCTACAGAACTCCAAATAGACTGGACCAGAAAAGAAATTCCTCCCGACACATAATAATCAGAACATCAAATGCACTAAATAAAGATAGAATACTAAAAGCAGTAAGGGAAAAAGGTCAAGTAACATATAAAGGCAAGCCTATCAGAATTACACCAGATTTTTCACCAGAGACTATGAAAGCCAGAAGAGCCTGGACAGATGTTATACAAACACTAAGAGAACACAAATTCCAGCCCAGGCTACTATACCCAGCCAAACTCTCAATTACCATAGATGGAGAAACCAAAGAATTCCATGACAAAACTAAATTCACCCATTATCTCTCCAGGAATCCAGCCCTTCAAAGGATAATAACAGAAAAAAACCAATACAAGGACGGGAACCACGCCCTAGAAAAAACCAAGAAGATAATCCCTCAACAAAACTAAAAGAAGACAGCCACAAGAACAGAATGCCAACTTTAACAACAAAAATACCAGGAAGCAACAATTACTTTTCCTTAATATCTCTTAATATCAATGGTCTCAACTCCCCAATAAAAAGACATAGACTAACAAACTGGCTACACAAACAAGACCCAACATTTTGCTGCTTACAGGAAACTCATCTCAGAGAAAAAGATAGACACTACCTCAGAATGAAAGGCTGGAAAACAATTTTCCAAGCAAATGGTATGAAGAAACAAGCTGGAGTAGCCATCCTAATATCTGATAAGATTGACTTACAACCCAAAGTCATCAAAAAGGCAAGGAGAGGCATTTCATACTCATCAAAGGTAAAATCCTCCAAGAGGAACTCTCAATTCTGAATATCTATGCTCCAAATACAAGGGCAGCCACATTCATTAAAGAAACTTTAGTAAAGCTCAAAGCACACATTGCACCTCACACAATAATAGTGGGAGACTTCAACACACCACTTTCACCAATGGACAGATCATGGAAACAGAAACTAAACAGGGACACAGTGAAACTAACAGAAGTGATGAAACAAATGGACTTAACAGATATCTACAGAACATTTTATCCTAAAACAAAAGGATATACCTTCTTCTCAGCACCTCATGGTACCTTCTCTAAAATTGACCACATAATTGGTCACAAAACAAGCCTCAACATATACAAAAATATTGAAATTGTCCCATGCATCCTATCAGATCACCATAGCCTAAGACTGATCTTCAATAACAAAATAAATAATAGAAAGCCAACATTCATGTGGAAACAGAACAACACTCTTCTCAATGATACCTTGGTCAAGGAAGGAATAAAGAAAGAAATTAAGGACTTTTTGGAGTTTAATGAAAATGAAGCCACAACATACCCAAACTTTTGGGACACAATGAAAGCATTCCTAAGAGGAAAACTCATAGTTCTGAGTGCCTCCAAAAAGAAACTAGAGAGAGCACACACTAGCAGCTTGACAACACACCTAAAAGGTCTAGAAGAAAAGGAAGCAAATTCACCCTAGAGGAGTAGAAGGCAGGAAATAATCAAACTCAGGGGTGAAATCAACCAAGTGGAAACAAGAAGAACTATTCAAAGAATTAACCAAACTAGGAGTTGGTTCATTGAGAAAATCAACAAGATAGATAAACCCTTAGCTAGACTCACTAGAGGGCACAGGGACAAAATCCTAATTAACAAAATCAGAAATGAAAAGGGAGACATAACAACAGATCCTGAATTAATCCAAAACACCATCAGATACTTCTACAAAAGGCTATACTCAACAAAGCTGGAAAACCTGGATGAAATGGACAAGTTTCTAGACAGATACCAGGTACCAAAGTTGAATCAGGATCAAGTTAACCATCTAAACAGTCCCATATCCCCTAAAGCAATAGAAGCAGTTATTAATAGTCTCCCAGCCAAAAAAAGCCCAGGACCAGATGGGTTTAGTGCAGAGTTCTATCAGACTTTCAAAGAAGACCTAATTCCAGTTCTTCACACACTATTCCACAAAATAGAAACGGAAGGTACTCTACCCAACTCATTCTATGAAGCCACAATTACTCTGATACCTAAACCACAAAAAGACCCAACAAAGATAGAGAACTTCAGACCAATTTCCCTTATGAATATCAATGCAAAAATCCTCAATAAAGTTCTTGCTAACCGAATCCAAGAACACATCAAAACAATCATCCATCCTGACCAAGCAGGTTTCATCCCAGGGATGCAGGGATGGTTTAATATACGGAAATCCATCAATGTAATCCAGTATATAAACAAACTCAAAGACAAAAACCACATGATCATCTCGTTAGATGCTGAGAAAGCATTTGACAAAATCCAACACCCATTCATGATAAAAGTGTTGGAAAGATCAGGAATTCAAGGCCCATACCTAAACATGATAAAAGCAATCTACAGCAAACCAATAGCCAACATCAAAGTAAATGGTGAGAAGCTGGAAGCAATCCCACTAAAATCAGGGACTAGACAAGGCTGTCCACTCTCGCCCTACCTATTCAACATTGTACTTGAAGTCCTAGCCAGAGCAATTAGACAACAAAAGGAGATCAAGGAAAGGAAGAAGTCAAAATATCACTTTTTGCAGATGATATGATAGTATATATAAGTGACCCTAAAAATTCCACCAGAGAACTCCTAAGCCTGATAAACAGCTTCAGTGAAGTAGCTGGATATAAAATTAACTCACACAAGTCAATGGCCTTTCTGTATACAAAGGATAAACAGGCTGAGAAAGAAATTAGGGAAACAACACCCTTCTCAATAGTCACAAATAATATAAAATACCTTGGCGTGACTCTAACTAAGGAAGTGAAAGATCTGTATGATAAGAACTTCAAATCTCTAAAGAAAGAAATTAAAGAAGATCTCAGAAGATGGAAAGATCTCCCATGCTCATGGATTGGCAGGATCAACATTGCAAAAATGGCTATCTTGCCAAAAGCAATCTACAGATTCAATGCAATCCCCATCAAAATTCCAATGCAATTCTTCAACGAATTAGAAAGGGCAATCGGCAGATTCATCTGGAATAACAAAAAACCGAGGATAGCAAAAACTCTTCTCAAGGATAAAAGAACCTCCGGTGTAATCACTTTGCCGGACCTAAAGCTTTACTACAAAGCAATTGTGATCAAAACTGCATGGTACTGGTATAGTGACAGACAAGTAGACCAATGGAACAGAATTGAAGACCCAGAGATGAACCCACACACCTATGGTCACTTGATCTTTGATAACGGAGCTAAAACCATCCAGTGGAAAAAAGACAGCATTTTCAACAAATGGTGCTGGCACAACTGGTGGTTATCATGTAGAAGAATGCGAATTGATCCATTTCTATCTCCTTGTACTAAGGTCAAATCTAAGTGGATTAAGGAACTCCACATAAAACCAGAGACACTGAAACTTATAGAGGAGAAAGTAGGGAAAAGCCTCGAAGATATGGGTACAGGGGAAAAATTCCTGAATAGAACAGCAATGACTTGTGCTGTAAGATCAAGAATCGATAAATGGGACCTCATAAAATTGCAAAGCTTCTGCAAAGCAAAAGACACCGTCAATAAGACAAAAAGGCCACCAACAGATTGGGAAAGGATCTTTACCTATCCCAAATCGGATAGGGGACTAATATCCAATATATATAAAGAACTCAAGAAGGTGGACTCCAGAAAATCAAATAACCCCATTAAAAAATGGAGCTCAGAGCTAAACAAAGAATTCTCACCTGAGGAATACCGAATGGCAGAGAAACACCTGAAAAAATGTTCAACATCCTTAATCATCAGGGAAATGCAAATCAAAACAACACTGTGATTCCACTTCACTCCAGTCAGAATGGCTAAGATCAAAAATTCAGGTGACAGCAGATGTTGGCGTGGATGTGGAGAAAGGGGAACACTCCTCCATTGTTGGTGAGATTGCAAGCTTGTACAACCACTCTGGAAATCAGTCTGGCAGTTCCTCAGAAAATTGGACATAGACTACCGGAGGATCCCGCAATACCTCTCCTGGGCATATATCCAGAAGATGTCCCAACCGGTAAGAAGAACACATGCTCCACTATGTTCATAGCAGCCTTGTTTATAATAGCCAGAAGCTGGAAAGAACCCAGATGCCCCTCAACAGAGGAATGGATACAGAAAATGTGGTACATTTACACAATGGAATACTACTCAGCTATTAAAAAAATGAATTTATGAAATTCCTAGGCAAATGGATGGACCTGGAGGGTATCATCCTGAGTGTAGTAACCCAATCACAAAGGAACTCTCACTATATGTACTCACTGATAAGTGGATAATAGCCCAGAAACTTAGGATACCCAAGATATAAGATACAACTTGCCAAACGCATGAAATTCAAGAAGAACGAAGACCAAAGTGTGGACACTTTACCCTTTCTTAGAAATGGGAACAAAACACCCATAGAAGGAGTTACAGAGACAAAATTTGGAGCTGTGACCAAAGGATGGACCATCTAGTGACTGCTATATGCAGGGATCCATCCCATAATCAGCTTCCAAATGCTGACACCATTGCATACACTAGCAAGATTTCGCTGAAAGGACCCAGTTATAGCTCTCTCTTGTGAGACTATGCCGGGGCCTACCAAACACAGTAGTGGATGCTCACAGTCAGCTATTGGATGGGTCACACGGCCCCTAATGGAGGAGCTAGAGAAATTACCCAAGGAGCTAAAGGGAACTGCAACCCTATAGGTGGAACAACAATATGAACTAACCAGTACCCGGGAGCTCTTGTCTTTAGCTGCATATGTATCAAAAGATGGCCTAGTTGGCCATCACTGCAAAGAGAGGCCCATTGGACTTGCAAACTTTATATGCCCCAGTACAGGGGAACGCCAGGGCCAAAAAGGGGGAGTGGGTGGGTAGGGGATTGGGGGGTGGGTATGGGGGACCTTTGGGATAGCATTGAAAATGTAAATGAGGAAAATACCTAATTTTAAAAAAAAAAAGATTTTTAGTATTAAAAAACTAAAAAAAAAAAAAAGAAAAGAAAAGAAAAGAAAACAGCAAAAGCACCTTCACAGAAAAATGCAAACATCTTTAAAATTTAAAGAAGGAACAAAGGCAGAAGACTCAGAGAAATCTCTGAGCCAGAAAATGTGAGGTGGATCCATTCCGGGACAGAAGCTCACAAGCCTGCAATGCCCTGGAGAGGAGGGACTGAATTAATAAAATGAATCTCTAGGAGGGATTACAACCAAATGTCCCTGGAGCACAGAAAGGTTAGAGTCATCAGAGAGACTAGGAGTCTCTACAGAGAATTTCCCCCAAGGCCATGAAAACCCACTTTTGAAATCAGAGAAGAAATCCAGGAGGGGTGTTGATCATTCCCTGCAAAAGTCTGGGAGCTAGACTTTGATGGTTAATCATTACATTTTCGCAAAATAAAAAGGTTAAACAAATGATAGTCCATCAAAGCAGAACTGGCTTGCACACATGGATTTGGGTAGAATTTTCAATGTTTATAATAATGTTGAAATATTCTTACCAATGAGGAATCTAAAGCCAAATTCTTATCTCTTGAGTTATCAACCCCAGTTCTAAGCTCTGGTTCCAAAAGTTCTTGCTTTTATGTTTTTTTTCTACTGTGTTTTTAACCATGAGGGGGAAGAATGGCTACTGCTCATCAAGGGCATAAAGGTTCTTTAAAGTTTAATGTCTACCCAGTGATCCTAAGCAGACCTCCGTAACTGGTAAGTAGCCCATGGTGTCTAAACTCAATACTTCCTTCCTGGCTGGTCACACTGGAAATTCTTCAATATATTCAGGTGGAACTCTTAGATTCTTCACGGTTTTGTTTTTGAAATCAGTTCCTATTGCTTTAGTTTTGGCTTAACTAACACTGTGTGTTTTTAATAAAAGTCTATTATATACTGCATCAGTCAATTAAGTACTTTGTCTGTACACCATAGCATTTCACCTCTAAGCATTCAACCCAAATCCACTTGACTTCCACACAGGAAAAGACTGCTTCTGGTAGAGAGGCAAGGATAAAAAGTGCAGAGGTATCCTAAGCACTGGGCAAGTGATATTTCTTTTGATTGGATTTGATCTAGAATTCTGGCTAGATTTCCATTTAGCTTCTGTAACTTTTCACTGCTATTTACATGTAAGTATATTATTTATTAGACACCCAGTCTGCTCTTTAAAAAAAATTAATTCTTGTCTCAGATATCTCACCAACGAGTAAAAATAATTTTCAGACTATATATAGACAATTTGAATGTTTAGATTTCAAAGTATCTTGTATTGTTACATTTCATTCAGATCTGATACTTAAAGATGAGTCGAAGTTTAGGTCTCTTTACATCTGAAACACAATATTTCATGAGCATCTCAAAATGCAGAGATAATTTGATCCCATAGAGTGAACACTAACTCAAAGTCCTGGAGTGATAAAAAGAAATAGAGTAGATGTGCTCCCTCCATCCCTGTGGTAGTCTTCAGCATTTCATATGACCAGAAAGGCAGGACACAGGAAAAAAGGCAGGCACTTAACAGCATAATCATGTTGCAGACGCATGCCTTCCTTGTATCCGCTGCTGACCAGAGAGCAGCTTCTATCCAGGAGGAAGAATGCTGTAAAATTTCATCATCTATGTTTATTTAATGATCAAAGGAAAAAAATGAATATGTGTGTGTGTGTGTGTGTGTGTGTGTGTGTGTGTGTGTGTGTGTGTGTGTGTGTATCTTTGCAGGCATATGATAAAAAAAAGAGAGAGAAGGCTATTTGAATGGACATTGGTGCTGGGAGAAAGTTATTAGCACTAACTATTATTTGAACATATTTTCTCTAATTATAAAAAGAAAGAGTACTTAATTTACTCCTCTTGTTAAAAGTCAACCATTTCATATAAATTTAGCATTCTTTTCTTATGGCTAACAGGGGTATGAATGGAATAAGAAATCAACAATTCCTTTGGACTGTGGTGTCTATACAATATATATAAAATAATTCTATTCGGTGTTCTCCATCAGTGAAAATAATCCATATGAAGGCCATAATCCATATGAAGAAATGTCAAACACAAGCATAGTGACCACATTCTTCCTCTCAGGTCTTCCCCACCCACCAGTCCTGGACTCCATGCTCTTTGGGATCTTCCTTGTGATTTATATTCTTACTGTGTTGGGAAACCTTCTCATCCTGACGGTGATCAGGGTGGATTCCCACCTCCACACACCAATGTACTACTTCCTCACCAACCTCTCCTTTATTGACATGTGGTTCTCCACAGTCACAGTGCCTAAAATGCTGATGACTTTGGTGTCCACAGGGGGCGGGGCTATCTCCTTCCACAGCTGTGTGGCACAGCTCTATTGCTTCCACTTCCTGGGTAGCACCGAGTGTTTCCTGTACACAGTCATGTCCTATGATCGCTACTTGGCCATCAGTTACCCACTCAGGTACAGCAGCATGATGGGTGGCAGAATGTGTGCCCTCCTGGCAGCAGGAACATGGTTCACTGGTTCCCTGCACTCTGCTGTCCAGACTACATTGACCTTCCATTTGCCCTACTGTGGTCCCAACCAGATCCAGCATTATTTCTGTGATGCACCTCCCATCCTCAAGCTGGCCTGTGCAGACACCTCAGCCAATGAGATGGTCATCTTTGTGAATATCGGGGTAGTGGCTTCGGGGTGTTTTTTTCTGATTTCGCTGTCCTATGTGTCCATTGTCTGCTCCATCCTGAGGATTCGCACTTCAGAGGGCCGGCACAGAGCTTTCCAGACATGTGCCTCACACTGCATCGTGGTCCTCTGTTTCTTTGGCCCTGGTCTCTTCATCTACCTGAGGCCAGGCTCCAGGGATGCTGTAGATGGAATTGTGGCCGTTTTCTACACTGTGTTGACACCCCTACTCAACCCTGTTGTGTACACCCTGAGGAACAAAGAAGTGAAGAAAGCACTGTTGAAAATAAAATATGGGTCTGTGCTTCCTCAGGATAAATAATACGTGAGGATGAATACTCTTAACATCTGCAACATCTGTGTTTAAACTGTGTGGCTGATGTCACCATGAGAATTTCAAAGAGCTATTCAAACGTCTAGTCCTAATTTTTAATGAAGTGACTGATAATGTTTTCGTTTCTTGATAAATACTTGTAAGAATCCCAAAGAAAATACCCTGTGAACCTGTCTCAGCAGAAAGACCACACTCTTACCTGGCTTTTGCAGGATGGGGAGCACGTCAGGAAAACAGTTTAATTTTAATACTTTACAAACACATTGCAAAATTTGCAATCCAGCGTGACACTCCTGCAGTATGTTTTCTCAGTTGAAATAAGACCTCCAGGAATATCCTTTTTTGTATGTTTAAACATTGCAAAAATAAAATATATATATATATATATATATATATATATATATATATATATATATATATATATATAATACAGTCACTAAATGACATAATATGCTTATGAGGAAATGGACATTTTAGAAAACACTCAACAAAACAGTTTATTTCCCAATCTGTTTTTATTTGTTTTTCATGAGATAAAATTATATAGGTCTTTATTTTCTAATACTTTGAAAAACCAAGGCTTTGAGGGCAAACATATGTCAGTGAATGTGATATATACATTGCATGCTTTCTATTGATTACTGATAATAGCTATCAGCTGTATGTCTATGAAAAATTCCTGACAGTGTGTTCAAGTTCAAAGTTACCATTTCAAAAAATTTTAATTCTGTTCTGTAAGAAAATAGAACAGATATTAAGTATAAAAATAAAACAAATATCCTTAGGCATAAAAATAAAAAAGTAAAATAAAAAAACAAGTGCTCATTGGTTTTATTCTCCAACTTGTAGAAATTAACAGATTCTCATATAATTATGCTACTTCCATAAGCTATATTTGTTTTGACTTAAAGTATAAAGTGTACTTTGGTTACTTTCTAGGAGGTAAATTTTGCAAAATAAGCCCCACAATCATGTATATGTATATGTGTATGTGTATGTGTGTGTGTGTGTGTGTGTGTGTGTATGTGTATGTGTATGTGTATGTGTATGTGTATGTGTATGTGTGTGTAAGTGTATGTGTATGTGTGTGTGTGTGTATGTGTGTGTGTGTGTGTATGTGTATGTGTATGTGTATGTGTATGTGTATGTGTATGTGTATGTGTGTGTATGTGTATGTATGTGTATATATGTGTGTGCATTATTTTTCAAAAAATGTTTACATATCACATACACCCTCTTAATGCAATCCATGCCATTCCTTCTAGCAGATGAGGAAAGTAAAGCTGGAAATCTAATATAGCTTGTGCCCAGACTTCTAATATTTGTTCGTACTGCATTTCAGAAATGCTTAAGAAAGAACATCCGATTGTGCTTGCTTGCCATCATCGCTTCATTGAGTAAACTGTGACATTGTGCTGAGAAGAATTATCCTACTAACTGTGGTAGCATGGCACACATCCGTCATAAAGTTGTGTCCTTTGCACAAGGGTCTGCAATGGCCAGGGCCAGTCATACAACTCCTCTCAGTTAGCAAAGTCAAAAGCAAATGTGCAGAAGTACTTAAACACTGAGCTGACATTGACTGTAACTTAAATGTCTACCCTCACTAGTGTTTTACTTGTTTGTTTGATTGTTTGTGTGTTTGTGTGTTGTGAGATAACATCTCCTTAGGTGGCCCAAGTTGCTTTGAACTTTCGGTTTTCCTGCCTCAGTCTGTAAGTTACAGCTGTGGGCAGCCAGACTGTGCCCGGTGATAACTATGACTTAGTATATAACACTCTCTTTGATAGTGTCCCCCGGAATTATCAGGAAGAGGATAAGATATGTTTTTGTTTTAGCAACGTTTCCCACAGTGTGAAAAATGTTGATTCACACTGTAAATTTCATAGTTAATCTCTTATGACAGCCCAGCTAGATCCTCCTTCTAGCCGACTAACAGGGACAAGCAACCTTGGCCTTCTGACCAGTTGACGCAAGTCCCTGTGGACTTACGTATCTCATCTGGAGATTGAGGTTTCTAATGCAATAAAAAGAAATGTAGAATGATTTGGCTTGGGTCTCTGGAGACCAATTTTTCTCTCATTAGAACTAAAAGAGTCAAACGGAACATAATTTGATGTACAAATGAAAAGCTCTGTGAACTTAAGGCACATTCATAAATTTTATGCATGTTATGTGAAGTTTTCATTTAAAGCCACATGGTGGACATCTGCTTATATATTTTCTTATATAAGAAAACCATCAGCTTTCCTGGGTGTTGGTGACTGACTGACTTGCCTCACTTTGTGGTGTGCCATGAGTTTACCATGCCATCTCACGTGGGCTTTGTAACTTTCTAGAATCACACGCTGGAGCTCTAGAACATGCCTTAAAGCTCTATGTCTTCTATGTTTGAATTTAGATGTCACTTAATTAAAACAATTGAAGAAATTGCAGCATTGATTAATGGCTGAGAAAGCAGAGCTGAGCACAAGTATCAGCATCGGGATTATTATAAAAGTTACCGCATCCTTTAAGGACTTGAGTCCCTACATGTTATCCAGTTAGTGCTTATAAGTTAAAATTCTTTTCAATACTTCATTTGCTCAGAACGTAAACTTTCAGAGATTCTATCAGATATGTCATAAATATACCCATACTATATTTTGGAAATTCAGGTTACCATTCCTGCCCACAGGCCTCTGTAGACACTTTTGTAGTCTGGTGCTTCGCCAGATGTTAATTTGAAGAAAAAAAAATCCAAGGGAATAGAGAAAAATATTGTGTAATGTGGTTCAAGATTTTCTAAAGTTTCAACATTGCATATGTGGAGACCAAACTTCAGCTGCATTTTTTTTCTTATTTTTAACTTCCTTCTAAAATTATTTTTTTAAAAACAATACTGATAGCTCTTTGGAGTATCAATACAGACACATATTTAAAAAATTAAGTTACCTCAATACTATAAATGACTCATTAATTTTAAAAATCAGTCCTTTTGTTTTCAGAGCTTTTGCTGGTGGTTCATGCCTTCCCACATTCCTCAGTGCCTCATCATTATTTTCTTTATCCCTTATCTATTTTGAGTTGCATGAAGATGTCTCATTTAAAGACGGACACAGATAGATATTCTGAGTTTCAATTTATATTTTCCTGTATCAGTAAATGTCAAGAGAAAATTAAATTACTCTCTATGCAAATAATATACACAAGCAAAAATCATATCCCCATGCATAACAATAACTAATCAAAAATAGGTGCCTTCTTAAGTCGGTGTTTACTGTTATTCACTGATATTACCCTGACATGCAAAAGAGAAGTAGCCTAAAAGTTGTCTAAAACAATATAGTATTAATAAAATATACTACAAAATATTGATTTTGTCTTCAGATAGTGTGGAATCAAAGCTTGACCATATCCCTTTCCCATTAGGATCATCTAGAGGACAGTATCTAGCAGTCATCAAAAAGACCAGTTCTTTACTTGCTTTTTCTATATTTTAACACTGATCTATATTCCTTTATTTTAGACCCTTTCTTTTTTTGAGCTTACCTTTCCCCCACTGCCTTATTGTTACATCTCTTGCTTATGACTTTGAACGTTTATGTCTTCTGATGACATTGGGCCATTATGGTTATTATAAGAGGAATTTTATGATTGATCTAGGTCAATACCCAAATTTATGAAAATTATTTCTATTAACAAAATCCCTTTTGCCCTATAAAGTATTCAAAATTTTTGATGGTTAAGAATTTGACAAATCTTCAGCTTAAAAGGAGAAGTGCAGTAACATTATCAACTATCCTTTCTATACTGATAAAATGGAGGAGTTCACAAGAACCTTAACAGCACAGTGAAGTACTGAAGTAATGTTAATATTTAAAAGCAAGCATCTGGGCATGGTGGCGCATGCCTTTAATCCCAGCAATTGGGAGGTAGAGGCAGGTGGATTTCTGAGTTCGAGGCCAGCCTGGTCTACAAAGTGAGTTCCAGGACAGCCAGGGCTATACAGAGAAACCCTGTCTCAAAAAACCTAATAATAATAATAATAAAAACATCTTAGATATAATATTTGATATGTTCTTTCAGACATTCATATAAATATAAAAGGTATTTGGATCATGTTCGCCCTTTTCCTCCTCATCTAAAACCTGAGTACCTGACACATGCATCTCTCTGTCAATTTCATAACGTCTTATTTTAAGTTTTATTAATGACCCACTGAGTCTAACACAATCCCACATCCATCTACGGGAGAATTGTCAACTTATAAGTATAAGGCACAAAGCGACTGGAGAGAACTGACTACCCTTTGTCTAGAAGGCATCAATTTTCAATAGCATCTCAGCTTCTGGGATTTTATTCCACTCCTCCTTCCTTGCATAAAGGTTGAGTAGGTGGATTTTGTGTACCTCCTGTGTGTAACGACACATGTTTTGAGTTCATGAGTGCAACTATCCTGCCATCTCCAAAAGAGATTGATTTATTCCAATCTTCCCCAACCTCTTGCTCTATCCTAATGTGGCAATCTAGTCTGAGAATTAGCACACTTTATATAATAAATTTCCCATTCCATCATAATTCTTCCTGGATAGTCACAGGTCCCAAAATGTGTATTGAGCTAGAAACATAACTGGAGATCATTTCCTTCACTGATTGTCTTGTAGTTACACACTATGTTTTACCAATGAGAAAGTGTCTCTCCTGGTGATATAAAAGTATCTACTATGTTGTAAGGAGGGTAGATGACTAGGACTTTATTTTTGATGATATTTGTCATGATTCAATATATTTGTGTATTTAACATATTTTGATGTTTAGATGTTGAATCATATCAAATATAGCAAAAGATATAACTCTAAAATACATGTTATAAGGGGCTGTAGATTGACCATTGCTCTATAATACTCCATTATGGAGTATACAAGAGTATAATTTCACTGAATTTTTACATGTTTATATAGTTGACTTTTTGCCCACTAGACATGGAGCATTTCCAGAAGTTAAATTTTTATAAAAAGATTACATGCTTATATTCATACACAAGTGTATTTCTATTAGAAATTATTCATAGGAAACTATATATTACATATTGTAAGCATTGTTTTGGATGTTATCAATTCTATGCATATAAACAAACACAGTACTACTGAAAGAGTAAAAAATGTTTTTGAAGAACTAAACCAAAGAATAATATGACCTCTGCTAATTGCAATGAGACCATGACTATGTACTTGAACATATTAGCAGAATAGAAATAAAGCCAAAATGAGCATTCTAACAGGTCAAATGAAAATTCAACCTCATAAAACAATAGAGACAATTTCACAGTGTTTTGTTGGCATTATCTTTTAAGCAAAAATCAACTCATTTGCAAAGAGACAAAACCTCAAACTATGATCACATATGTCACATGTCAGAGATCTAATTAAATTTAGAAAATCCTTAGAAAATATTAGACTGAATATTCCGGAGAAGCTGGATTGAATGATGGACCATAATTAAATTGTATTGCTGATGTTGAATAGCTGAAAAGTCTATTTACCAGTGGTTACTGGCTCTGAGAATATGCTACTTTGTCTTTGAGTTTAACTAGTGCTTTCTTCACCTCTTTGTTCCTCAGGGTGTACACAACAGGGTTGAGTAGGGGTGTCAACACAGTGTAGAAAACAGCCACAACTCCATCCACAGCATCCCTGGAGCCTGGCCTCAGGTAGATAAAAACACAGGGCACAAAGAAACAGAGGACCACGATGCAGTGTGAGGCACATGTCTGGAAAGCTCTGTGCCGGCCCTCTGAAGTACGAATCCTCAGGATGGAGCAGACAATGGACACATAGGACAGCGAAATCAGAAGAAAGCAGCCCGAAGCCACTACCCCGATGTTCACAAAGATGACCATCTCATTGGCTGAGGTGTCTGCACAAGCCAGCTTGAGGATGGGAGGTGCATCACAGAAATAATGCTGGATCTGGTTGGGACCACAGTAGGGCAAACGGAAGGTCAATGTAGTCTGGACAGCAGAGTGCAGGGAACCAGTGATCCATGTTCCTGCTGCCAGGAGGGCACACACTCTCCCACTCATCATGCTGCTGTACCTGAGTGGGTAACTGATGGCCAGGTAGCGATCATAGGACATGACAGTGTACAGGAAACACTCGGTGCTACCCAGGAAGTGGAAGCAATAGAGCTGTGCCACACAGCTATGGAAGGAGATAGCCCCTCCCCTTGGGGAAACCAACGTCATCAACATTTTGGGTACTGTGACTGTGGAGAACCACATATCAATAAAGGAGAGGTTGGTGAGGAAGTAGTACATGGGTGTGTGGAGGTGGGAGTCCACCCTGATTACCATCAGAATCAGGAAGTTGCCCAGCACAGTGAGAATGTAAATCACCAAGAAGGCTACAAAGAGCATGGTGTCCAGGGCTGGTGGATGGGGAATACCTGAGAGGAAGAATGTGGTCACTAGAGTCACATTTGACATTTCTTCCACCTTGGATCATTCTCCCTATAGAGATATAAGAATAACTCAGACATTAACAAATAATTAACCATGTTTCATAATACTAGACTTACACAGTGGTGCCAAGCAAACCTAGAAATCCAAGCAGTGGCATACCAGAAGAAAAAGTTACAAGAAAACATCTTTGTTTTAGTTTGATTTAGAAGCACGAAGAATTCTCACAGCTACATAAAACATACAAATGTGCGATTCTGAACATTTTGTGGCTCAGACTTGCTATGGTAAAACTTATCTGTCTTAAAACTCAAGGTGAAAAATTGATTGAATAATCTCACCTGAGGAGGGTCAGAATTTTGTTTTGTGCTATTACAGCAGTGATGAGTCTTAATTTTGTGCAATTTTAGATCCACACTTCTCATGTGTTTAATGCTTCTTAGCATATTCCAGTAACCTAGGATTCTACAAGACACCCTAGGACCTATCCAATCCTAAGCAGGTGGCCACTTCACTGCATGGCAGGTGCTTTTCTGTCACCTGGAGAATCACTTTTCTATTGGCAAGATAAAGTGTGGTGCCAGAGAACCAGTGAAATAAGTAATAGCTGAGTACATATTTGGAAAAACATGATTATTCAGGGAAAATGAAGTCATGTGTAGCAATATTGGAGTCTGTTTACAGTTCTGCTTACCAGAATCATTTTCTCCATTGGATCTCCAAAGAAACTTCAAGAATCAAAAACTTGTTGACATTAATGAGTATCTTTGAAGCCTATGCCATATTTCAGTCGACTGCTATTATACACATTATTGAACAATGCTAATATTGTCTCCATAGCTGAAAAGATTCAAGCTAAGATTGACCTGCAACCAGGGAATGACAGTGGAGTATACGGTACTAGTCTTTCTGAAGAACTGAAGACTTGCCTTTCCTGGATCTTAGAAAGGTAATATGTCAAGCCTCTTGGTTTCCAGAAAACTCCCAGTCTGGCAGCAAGCTGTCAAGGGCTTTGTTCCTCTCCTTTAGTGGTGCCCCATGGCTGCCTGCTTCTCAAAGAGTCTCTCTAGACTCTCCAAATCACATAAAAATATCAGCTACATAGTAGACTTACCTCAGTCCAGAAAACAGAAAGCTCCTACATATTTACCCCCTGATTCCTCTATACTTATATATCATTAAGAACATCAAGATGTATATGTGCTCTCTTAACCACAAAATGCGAAGGAAGATGTTTTGCTAGCATGTTTTTGTACTAGGATTATGGTTACTTTCTGATACTGGCTTTGTTAGGGATTATATTTTATCAACACCCCCTTTTCTTGAAACTCTCAAACCCTCAAGACATTGCTCTCACAGAAGGTGATGTTTCAGTCAATTCTGTGTTGCCTATTCAGCATCTATGACTGAAAATTGAAGCAAGTGCAAATATTGTTGTTCCATGTCACTCAGTCGTAGGAATATTGTGTATAACTGAGACCAAAGTGGTTATCTTTACTTGATACAAAGTATTGTCTACTATTAGCAACTGTCCTTATTTTTATTTGTTTTAACTTTATTTTAGTGTGAATCTTAGAAGATTCCAAATGATGCCTCTGTAAGAATGGTGGCTTCAGCTACAGGAAAATTAGTCTTTTCACAAATATGAGATAATATAGGAAAAACTAGATTAAGTTACCTATATAACCTCAATCAGGGAAAGTGAGCCATGAAATGTCTACTGCAGCAACAAGACCCAGTTACAAAGAAAATATATTCAGAGTTGATAACAATGAAAATACCCATGAGGAAAAGTCCAAGGTAGCCTGTGACTCCAGCAGGAATCTCAACCAAGGAGATGAATGTTTAATTTACATGGCTGCTGAAACAGCATCAATATTACTTAAAATCATGCAGGCACTCATCTATCTTTTTTTTTTTTATCCATCCACCTACATAACTCTCCATCTAGTCAGAGAGACTGGGCAGCTAAAGTTGGGATGAGATCTAATGATTTGCAAATATCATCAATGAATGTTAATATTTGCACTAAAAGAAAAAAGAAACTGAATGGAAAATAAGTTAAATCCACTCAAGAACATCCATGGCATATGATTCATTTTAGTAGGAAAACATACCTGAGGTTTTCCAAAAATATTTCACCTTCTACATGCTAAGGACAATCACTAGTTTGAAGCTGATCATATAAAGAGACACTCTGAGAAGAGAAAAGGATGCCCTTCTCTAATTAAAATTCAAGCCAATTGGTTCAGAGACTAGAAACCAGGATGACTAAATATGTAGAAGCCTAAGTTGAATTCATGTCTCAAGGGATGGGATTGCTCTTGGGTTTTCAGGTTCTCTTAATGAGAAAAAAAAAGCAAGATAGAAAGGAAAGGCTTTTCATAAACATACATGTCTGTTCTCAGGTAATCCTTTGTCTCAGATTTATCCGGTGCCTGTTTTCTGCTTAAAATTTCTCAAAGTCCATGTGGGCATCACTTGACTATATGTCACTCTTTCTTGAACCATCTTTTCTCATCAACACCAACATCCACATTCCTAACATCTGTGTAGATTTGAAGTTTCCAGGGAAGTTTGTCAATTGATTTCAATGTGAAAACTCATCCTGACACCTGAGACTCACTAACCTTGAGTTGCATAAAAGTTCAATATCTTAGCACCTTCCAGACACAACAGAGCTGATACTTGTAGGGACTCTCAGAGACTGTGAGAGCATGCACAAGAAAGACCTCCAGAAAAGGGGAAGTAGACACCAAGTCTCACTCCTAAACACAAAATATTTGTAGCTGATAGCTACTTTGAAAAAGAATATCAGTTTTCTCTAGTGGAGTGTCACGGTATATACCAGCTGCACACTACGGTGTGCATATTCAGAAGTTGGCTGCCAAAACAAAACATTCTACATACGTATTTTTGTGTATTTTTTGTTTCTTTTTGACATATTCCTCTTTTATCTTGTTGAGGGTTTTTTGTTTGTCTTAGGTACACATTTTCTCTTTTTTTTTGTAAGAGAGAAAAGTGTAGAGTTGGGTGAGTAAAGGGGGTTGGAGAGATTTGGAGGAGGGAAGACAGTAGAGTCAAAATATAGATTTTTAATAAATTTTAAATTAAATAAAGTTTGATAAAGTTTAATATTGTAAGGTATTCTCCCTTTGACACCTTTATTGCACTAAGAATGAGAATTTCTCTACATGATTTAAAGTTATAGCTATAATTATTTCACTAATTACAATGATTTTTTTAAATCAGATATACTCATATCTATTGTTATCTGTTTAGATTTGTTACATTCTCACTAGTGAAAATGAATCCAAAACTTTCAATATATGGTATAATAAATTCAGTCTACTACATAATTTGTCTGATTAGACTATAAACAAATGTCATAGCAATTACCAAAATAAGCATGTCAAACTAAGCTATGTGTTTTATATCTATATTATGAGATGTAGTCCAATGTATTCTAATTTGCACAAATACGTCAAAATAACTTGTTGAAGGTGTCTGTCTTTCTTTGTTGCGAAGCAGGTTATCTTTGCCATGTGAACATTTGCCTCTGTCTTTATTTTTCAATCTCCTAGAGCTTTTGTTAAACCGCATACAAATACTTCTCTGAATTGTGAACAATCTTTAATGAGTGCAGTTTTTTTCAGCTTGTTAGATATTGTAAATTGCCTCATTTCCTTTTTCTTCAAGATGACTGTGACAACATGGAATCATTTAAATACACAGTTGAGGGACACTGATCTAAGTCAATAGAAAATATAGGGAAGTTTAATACTGAATCCCCTAGTCCATGAGCACAATCCAATCCTCTATTTTGATGCACAAAACTATTTTTCTTCAAATATGTATGTTTACCATATGCACACTTGATACTTGTGAAGACCAGAATAGGGTGTCAGAGCTCCTGAAATTGAAATGTTAGACTGTTGTAAGCTTTCATGTATGCTGGAAACCTAACACAGGTTCTCTACAAAAACATCGATACTCTTAACCAATGAACACCTCTAAAATCTAAATACTTGGCGTTTCATTACATTGATTCCTAATAAACATAGTCAAAATAATAATTCCATAATGCATTTTGTAAGTATTTCTAGATCATCAATGAACCATTGCATTAAAGCATACTATATGTATATATATATATATATATATATATATATATATACACACACACACACACACACACACAAAACTATAATTTCAGCCAATTGTTGCACACTTGAATAAATTCCTGTTTTTGTGTACTAGAACATTAGCATTTCAAGAAACATAAATTTGTATAAAGATATAATAATTGGGTATACACACCGTATGTTATATATTATGAGCTTTTTTAGTACATTAGCATTACCTTACAAATACACTACTGGAAATACAAACAGAACTAGTAAAAGAAAAATCTACATTTGAAAAGCCACAGCAACAAGATAACATGAATTCTAATAACTGTGGCTGCGTCTGAAGAGTAGCAAAATGATTGCATATTCATAAACTCATTTGCATGCCATAAACCTTTTAGAAAGCAATGTATGAGCTCAGCCTAAAGAAAGGCAATTTAGCCCTCACACTGGATCTTGACCACATCACAATGCTATTTTTTAAAGATTAGAAAATTAATAAATTTGAGGAGGAAAATTATAATGAAGAATATGAATGTATTTACCATATATGATGGATATAATTGTAATTTTTAAGACCATTAAAAATGTATAAATTGTTTAATCCAGAGAAGTTGGTCTTAAGCAATGATTTATGGCTAAGTTATTGATGTTTTAAAAAACTAAATGCCTCCTTTGCAGTGTTACTATCTTTGAGAAAATGCTACTTTATCTTTGAGTTTAAACAGTGCTTTCTTCACCTCTTTGTTCCTCAGGGTGTACACAACAGGGTTGAGTAGGGGTGTCAACACAGTGTAGAAAACTGTCACCACTCCATCCACAGCATCCCTGGAGCCTGGCCTCAGGTAGATGAAAACACAGGGCACAAAGAAACAGAGGACCACGATGCAGTGTGAGGCACATGTTTGGAAAGCTCTGTGCCGGCCCTCTGAAGTGCGAATCCTCAGGATGGAGCAGACAATGGACACATAGGACAGCGAAATCAGAAAAAAGCAGCCCGAAGCCACTACCCCAATGTTCACAAAGATGACCATCTCGATGGCAGATGTGTCTGCACAGGCCAGCTTGAGGATGGGTGGTCCATCACAGAAATAATGCTGAATCTCATTGGGTCCACAGTAGGGCAAATGAAAAATCAGTGTAGTCTGGACAGCAGAGTGCAGGGAACCAGTGATCCATGTTCCTGCTGCCAGGAGGGCACACACTCTCCCACTCATCATGCTGCTGTACCTGAGTGGGTAACTGATGGCCAGGTAGCGATCATAGGACATGACTGTGTACAGGAAACACTCGGTGCTACCCAGGAAGTGGAAGCAATAGAGCTGTGCCACACAGCTATGGAAGGAGATAGCCCCGCCCCCTGTGGACACCAAAGTCATCAGCATTTTAGGCACTGTGACTGTGGAGAACCACATGTCAATAAAGGAGAGGTTGGTGAGGAAGTAGTACATTGGTGTGTGGAGGTGGGAATCCACCCTGATCACCATCAGGATGAGAAGGTTTCCCAACACAGTAAGAATATAAATCACAAGGAAGATCCCAAAGAGCATGGAGTCCAGGACTGGTGGATGGGGAAGACCTGAGAGGAAGAACGTGGTCACTACACTTCCATTTAACATTTCTTCTCATCTTTTGTTTATTTCAATTTGCATGTCACTTAGAACAGAGAATTACTTCTCTGTGTGAGTACTGTATCAGCCATGATATGTAATTCTAGGTTTTGCTCAATTTGGCATATTTCAAAGCTTCTTTCATAAAGACGATGAAATGAATTTAGTATCTATTTTTCTCTCAAGCAAGGACTTGTAAAATGAGACGCAGCAATATGCACATACACCACCAAACAAATGACAGAGAAGAGTTTCATTTCATTACCTTTCCATTACTGTAGCAAGTACCTGAAACAGTTTTTAAAAAGAAAAAAAGTTATTGTATTTGATTGGTTGGCCCCATTTCTCTTGAGTAGCATCAAGGCACCATATCATAATAGTTACATAGCCAAAGTATTCATCTTATGACCAGTACATAAAATAAAGAAGATGAAGAAAAGGGCAAAGTTCCAAATATCCTCTTCTAAGGATATTTTTCTCTATGATGAGTAGGCCTCTTATTTAGAACCCATGCCTTAAGAGTTTTAACTTGTCAAGTCATTACCATCTGAGGCTTTTGGGTGGCCACCTACCTAACCTAGCCACAGCCAATGCTGTAAGTTACAAAATGTAGTGAGTAGAACACAAATGTAGTATCCACATCCTTTCTTAGAAGTCAGGTCAGTCAGGTGTCTACTCAAGGTATCTTCAAAGTTTGATCATCTGGGGAATTAATCTCATCTCCAACCCCAGAGCCTCTTGCATCCTTATTGAGATCAATCATGTAACTTCATTCCTTGCACATTCTGGAATGAGGTTCTCTGTTCTTGGTCGTTAGCGGTAGATGACTTTAGGATCCTTTCAGGCAAAACTAGGTCCTATGAAGTCATAGTCATCTGGATTCCTAAAATGTGGCAGTTAAACTTTGAAAACTAGAACAACCATTTACCCATGTGTGACAAAGTGTCAGATAATGCAGTGTAGTCAATGCAAGTGGTACCCCCAGCAAATGTATGACATTCAGCTACACTGGAGAAAAAAGATGATTGTGTAAGAACTGTAAGCTGCCTGGCAGCTTTCTGGGAATTCTACCTCTCATTCTATATTTTCTCTCCAAAGTTGATGTAAAAACCTACTGATGCAAGAATTTTGTTGCCTTAATGAGTATTTCTTACATTCACAACCTTAAGTCATACTCTGTTACCTTCACCTGTTAGTTGACATTAGTAATATCATCTTCTTGAGAAGTCATGAGCAGTAAATAAGATAGACAGTAGAACTTATTGTAGCACATTGTTATGTGATAGCAGCTTAATAACTGATAGTCAATCACACATTGTATCCCTGTAGAAGCACTATAGTATTGCCCTTTTGGAACTTAGAGAAAGTATAAGTTTACTATCATTGTGTTTATAGACAATTCTTCATTTCAAAAATAGCTTTCCAGAAAGCCTCTATCCTTGCTACTGTTATTGGTGTCCACAGTCACCCCATGATTCTTACAGGGCTTCTCAACCTCAACATAATTTAGATCCTGTTCTTACTCCATTGATAATCTTCCATCATGCTCTCAGAGCATCAGCATCTTATGTGCAGTGCCAGAAAGGATCTATTAGGAACCCAACAGTTCATGTCATTCACCCTTACACCTAGTTTTCTGAACATTTTGTGACTACAACTTCATTAATATCATGTTGTACCCTTATTCACCTTCATTTTGGTCAAGTCTATATTGCTTCTTCAACAACTTGTGACCTGACACAGGAAAATAACACCACGACAATTATGGAAAATTGATGTCAAGAAAAACTGAAATCTTATACAGTTGAAATGAGCTATGATTCTTTTTACTTAATAGAAATATGGCCATGGGTGTTAATATCTATTCATTGATATATTGAAATAATAATAGTTAATTGTTTGGTGGATGGAGATGTTGAGAGATGTCCACCATTCAAGAGAAATTAGGATCCGCTACTGAGAAACTTATCATAAAATAAAATTTATTTTAACCTCAGGAGATGAGTTTTCAGAAGAAATTAAAGTTTCTTTCTATTCAACGGTGAGATAGTAGAGATAGGTTTGTTACACTTACCAACTTTACTTCAAGACTCATTAAATGGAGGAAATACAAGCCTAAAAATTCTACAATATTAACAGAATGAAATCACAAAGAAAAATTCATATTTAAGTTTGATGAAAAAATATTTTATCAGGTGTTATCCATGGTATATACTTTAACAATATGGTCACATTTATAACCACCTTGTCTACCTATCTTTACATATACATATACATATACATATACATACACATACATATATCCTCCTATCTACCTATTTATAGATCTTACATATCTGCCTACACGTAATTCATTTAATAGGAAAACTAGCTATCTAAAATTAAATAATGCTCAAATAACATTGCTGTATTCAAAATTAAAGTTAGAGAAAATGAGAGCAGGAGAAAATTATTAAACTTAAATAGAACTCACCTTACAGGATATGATTTAATGCAGGACAAAATTCATCTGAGCTTTTCCTCCAAAAGTTTCACCTCCTACATACTGTAGGAAGGTACTAGTCTGTAAGCTATCACTCCCAGAACTGATACACCAACTTAACAAAAATTGATCCATTTCTGATCAGCAGCCAACTATGTGAAGTGTGGAAACTGGAAGTCAACATGGGTAAATGAACACATATTTAATGTGGTTGACATGGTTCTTTGTCTCAGAGGAAAAAACTGGGTTTCCATATTCACTCAATGAGTACAAAAACAGGAAGTCACCAAGGAAAAATTTTAATAAGTAGGCACATCTCCCTAATGCATTTCTCTCTTGAATCCTCCTAGGACCGCCCATGTCTCCTGGAATGAATTTTTATACCTAAGAATGGAAAAGCTGGATTGTTATCCTTTTCTCTCTCTTCATAATGAAATATTACTTGCCCAGCACTGAACACTGCTCCCAATTTGGATGGCCATGCCCTTCTGAACTCTAATTCATATCATTGTCTCCTTCACCATCTTTATACACAGATAAAATGCCCAAATTTTCCAAATTTTCTTGTTATTACTTAGCATTTTAGACTCACTATTTCTGAAAGAATACCTACAGGTTAACCTGGCTTCCCAATTGTATGCCATGATCATATGTTATTGATTCTTTTTTTTTTTTAACAAACTTAAAGAACACTTATGCTAGCTTCTTTGTAAGAGGTAAGACTTCCTTTATTTCTTTCTTTGGAGTATTAGTGTTTTCTTATTGGTTTATGTGAGCACTTTTTGCAAATAGAAAACACCAATATTGTCATCATCTAGATATTTACTTTTCTGTATTTTTTAATACTCTAAGGAATTTTATCCAAAGATTTCAGTATAGTTTCACAATTGCTAGGTTGTTTTACAAAAGTTTACTCGTGTAAAATGTTTATCAGTTTTCTGTTACATAATTGTGCTTTAAATGATTATTCTCCTTTACTTATTTGGGTTTAATTTTGCCTTAGAACTTATATAGGCCTGGTTTTATTTCCTATATTACCTGGGATTAACACTGGGATTAGCTCATTAGCTGATGTGCTCTTTTAGAAATTTAAGGTTGCAACTATGGTTTCCATTCTGTCTGTCACTTAATGTGTTTCATCTGTTACATTATGGGTAGAATAAACTGCAAAAGCTTTCTTTCACAGTGAAATAACTGAAGTCCACAGTATAATTTTGAATGTCTAGCCTTTTCTATCTGTTTACCTTAAATATCTTTACCTAAGTATCACAAAGGCTGGTGTACCTAAAACTACAGTCTACATGTGATTGATTTTCTGATACATGCTTTGAAAACCAGGGCCAAGACTTTTCTCACTTGAAGTTCCACATAATCCAAAATAATCATTTGAAGAAGACTATCTTTCTCTACCGCACTGAGCATAAACTTGCTGCATGCACCTTTGTATATCATTGTTCTTCAGTGTGCTTTTTGCTATTTGTCTGTCCTCATTCAAGTGGTAGCTACTTAGTGGGATTCTATGTGTAGGTTTGGGACTCTTCCCATTTTTGCTTTTAATTTATCTAAGACTATCTTGATCATTCATGCCATCTGTTCCATTTCAATGTACTGTGTACATTAAGATCTATATTTCCATGTGTCCAGAACTCACTGAAATGTTTTTTTTGTAATTATTCAAATCTGTACAAGTGCTTTAGTAGAATTGTGATCTTTATAATGTTCAGTGTCTGTCATCTATTAGTGCACTATAGCCCTCTGTTTCATTGGCAACTTTTACATTGATCTCAAAAGTACTTTGCTAGTTCTGTTGCTAAAGAGTTAGTCATCTTTACTTATGCTAATGTTCTGGTCATCATCAGTGTTATTGGCATTTTATTCAAGATGAGTTTCCTGTGCACTGTTTATGCACTCTGAAATGTTGTGCCTCTCGTGCCCATGAAATGTAACGTGTCCATAAGCTATCAAATGACCCAGGTAATGAAAGCTGATCACAGAATCATCAGTCTCCATGTTTAATAGATGAATTGTATTGTGTGTTGAACTGTCATGGATATAAATGATGTAACACATGGGAAGTATACTTTCAGAGCACACATACATGCACTACAGCACATTGCTAAGTAAATCACAGCTTGTACAGCCATTGATTTTTCATTCAACTCCAGCAGTTTTCCTGTCCATTTTTTCCCTACTCAAAATCATGTTGCAATAAATTAGAATGTGCATTTTCAGATACTTATGTAGATACAGATGCTATTACAAAATTTTATTGGTCAAACAATTACACATGATATACTTCTGGTACATATTTGAATTTTTATATGGATATTTGGTCATGACACATGCACACTCACATGCACACACACAGACAGTCCTTGGAGTAAAATTTTTGGGTCCAAAGAACTGCATATTATTGGTTTGATTTATACCTCGTTTGTTAATGAAGGATTTGTTAAGAAGGCTTGACATCTTCACTCCCTCTGTATATTGTTATAACCAACTTTTTTTTAGGCTTTTGGAGGGTATAGAGCATCTTCTAATTATGTTTTTAAAATTCTCACTTTCCAAATAAAAATAAAACTAAGAATTTTTCGTTATTTTTGTTAAGTGATGTTGTGCAAGGCATCCTTTTTTCCATAGATAATTTTTCTCCTTGTACATCATTACTGTTCATTATGTAACAGTTTAAACAGGAAAATAAGAGCTTTGGAATGAGAGATATTATTCACAGTACCCATATCTGACAAAAGAATAATTGAGATTTAAAACTAGACTATGTCCACAAATCAATAAAAACTGTCCTTTAAATGGAAGATTAGGCAAAAATATATATTAATAATTCACAACAGAACAAAGCCAACAGTATCACAAAGTTGTTTGCATCCATTAGTAGTTGGTATAGTTCAAAATTTCTAACAGGGAGTCTGGCGAGATATCTCATAACACTCTTGAAAGGCACTTGGATGATATGCTTGCTGCATAACCACAAAGGCCCAGGTAGAAAACAAAAGAGAAAGTCACCCTACCTCAACCACTGGCTTCTAAAATAGAGCATGCATGTGTGCACACTTGCCTAGAAAACATACACAAGTACACATATATCTCATGTATATTCATGAGGAAGAGCGACAAATGCAAACAAAGACACAGTTCCAAATTATTAAATTATGTCTTACTTGCTACAGTGTTACTTTTATTGCTAGGTAAAGTGTAACTGTTTCTTTTGTTTGATTTTAATCACGACCATCCCTTAACTTTATGCTAATAATCTGATGTATATTCTTATGCCCCTTTCTCTATGTTTACATAATATCTGAATAGCCTTTTTCACTTTAGGAAAATAGTAAAAGGTTAACCATACTTCTGCTCTTGCTTTCTCCACCAACTAAAGTTATCTCACGTAAACGTTTGGAATTAAATACAGTGGCTATGCTTTAGTTTTCTCTACTGCCATTTAATATCTCATACTGGCATAATGTTTTGATTTATTTAATTATCCTCACTTGTATTTCCACTTTTTTCCAATACAAATCACATATCAGCACAGACACTTAGTGAATAAACTTATACACTAATGCTTCCTACTAACAGAATATATTCCTGGAATGCAGTGTCTGTATGTCCAAATTCATAAGAAAATGTTGTCTTGCTTGCAGAAAGAGTTTAAAATGCATAAAGCCTAACAATATGAATAAATAAATCTGCTTCAGAAATCTGATTTTTTTAAACCACAAATTCTTCTGTTACTCTCAGAAAACGACATTCATTCTTTCTTTTTTTTTTTAAACATTAGTAACAATTATTGGTGTGCCTGTGTGTATGGTAGCAATGGTAGCAGGGTGAGTCACATGCCTTTGGTACAACTCTGTGAAATTGGTTCTCTCCAGTTACCTGTAAACTGGTTCTAAGAAATCAAACTCAGATCATCAGGCTCGGGCACTTTCCCACACTGACCTATCCAGTCTGCAATCCTACTCACTTAACTAGGTGACTCTACTTCCAGTACAGAGACTCTCCTGTGTTCTGAGTTCCAGTCTTCCTTGCTCTTCCTTCATGTTCTCTCCCCTTTCTTCACACCTTCTTAGAACAAGATTTATCCTGCCCCATTTTTTTCCTTCTATTTCAAAGTGGAAGAAAATAAGATTGTGTCCCTTTGGAAGGAGTTTCCCCTCCTTCCACCCATATATTCATCCACATAGAAAATCAAATTATAGGATATCTACAGTTAACAAACTAACAATAATAATTGAGTTTCCTAAATAGATAAAACATCTTCCCTAAATGCATACTTTTCACAGAAATACTAAAATAGCAATGCTTCCTATAATGAAAAGGTGATGTAGCTGAGGTCCTAAGTCCCTTCCACCTTACTCTCCCTATGCAAAATGATTTATTATCAAAGATAAATAGGATTGATTTACCCTTCCCATCATTGGAAGGTTATGGAAATAATATTCATGCAATAGGGAAATACACAGATGAACCCAAACCAAAGTACTTGGTATGACTCCTTACTTATACAATAATTTACTCAAAACATGGAAAGGATAATGTGTTATTTCACAAATATGTTCCTTAACATGTGGAAAAACGATCTTGTATCCCAGGTCTCTCAGAGACCAGGCCTCCCAGGAGAGTGCAAGGGTCACAGAAGCAACAGAGCTTTTTGGACAAGGTTCCTTCGGGCCTTCATCTTCAGCCAGGAGGCAGAGCTGAGACCCAGACCTCTGGGCACCTTCCCCACCAGAGGAGAATCTGCCTCTAGTGTGCGCTCAGACCCCGGGACTCAGGGGGGAGCACCATCTTGTACCCTGGATCTCTCAGAGATGAGCTCGCACAGAAGAGCACACAGGCCTGAGAAGCAACAGAGCTTATTGGACAGGGTACCTTGAGGCGTTCATCTTCAGCCAGGAGGTGAAGCTGAGCTCCAAACCTCTGTGCACCTTCCTTGCAAGAGGAAAGCTTGCCTGCAGAAAGTACTCTGACCACTGGGACTCAGGAGAGAGTTGGACTCCCAGGAGTGCTGAAAGAGGAAAAAAAAAAATCACAGGTGGAACAAGCTCCAGCCAGAGACAGCTAGAACATCTAACACCAGAGATTACCAGATGGTGAAAGGCAAACGTACAATCTTACTAACAGAAACCAAGACCACTTAGCACCATCAGAACCCAGTTTTCCCACCACAGCGAGTACTGGATACCCCAAAACAATAGATAAGCAAGATTCGGATTTAAAATCGTATCACATGATGTTTGTAGAAGATTTTAAGAAGGGCATTAATAACTCACTTCAAGAAATACAGGAGAACACTGCTAAACAGGTAGAAGTCCTTAAAGATGAAACAAAAAAATCCCTTAAAGAATTACAGGAAAACACAAACAAACAGGTGATGGAATTGAACAAAACCATCCAAGATCTAAAAATGGAAGTAGAAACAATAAAGAAAACCCAAAGGGAGACAACGCTAGAGATAGAAATCCTAGGAAAGAAATCAGGAACCACAGACGCGAGCATCAGCAACAGAGTACAAGAGATGAAAGAGAGAATCTCGGGTGCAGAAGATTCCATAGAAAACATGGACACAACAATCCAAGAAAATGCAAAATGCAAAAAGATCCTAACTCAAAATAACCAGGAAATTCAGGACACAATGAGCAACCAAATCTTAGGATAATGGGTAAAGATAAGAATGAAGATTTTCAACTTAAAGGGTCAGCAAATATCTTCAACAAAATTATAGAAGAAAACTTTCCTAACTTAAAGAAAGAGATGCCCATGAATATAAAAGAAGCCCACAAAACTCCAAATAGACTGGACCAGAAAAGAAACTCCTCCTGACACATAATAATTAGAACAACAAATGCACTAAAGATAAAATATTAAAAGCAGTAAGGGGAAAAGGTCAAGTAACATATAAAGGCAGCCCTATTAGAATTAGACCAGACTTCTCACCAGAGACTATGAAAGCCAGAAGATCCTGGACAGATGTTATACAGACCCTATGAGAACACAAATGCCAGCCCAGGCTTCTCCACCCAGCAAAACTCTCAATTCCCATAGATGGAGAAACCAAAGTATTCCATGACAAAACCAAATTCACACAATTTCTTTCCATTAATCCAGCCCTTCAAAGCATAATAAAGGGAAAACTCCAACACAAGGAGGGAAATTGCGCCCTAGAAAAAGTAAGAAAGTAATCTTGCAACAAACCTAAAAGAAGATGGACAAAAGAACAGAAGTGTAATGTTAACAACAAAAATAAAAGGAAGCAGCAGTTACTTTTCCTTAATATCTCTTAATATCAATGGACTCAATTCCCCAATAAAAAGACATAGACTAACAGACTGGCTACATAAACAGGACTCAACATTTTGCTGCATACAGGAAACCCACCTCAGGGGAAAAGACAGACACTAGCTCAAAGTAAAAGGCTGGAAAACAAATTTCCAAGAAAATGATCCAAAGAAACAAGCTTAAGTAGCCATTCTAATATGGAAAAAATCTCGACTTCCAACCCAATGTTATCAAAAAAGAAAAGGAGGGGCACTTGATACTCATCAAAGGTAAAATTTACCAAGATGAACTCTCAATTCTGAATATCTATGTGCCAAATGCAAGGGCATTCACATTCATTAAAGAAACTATAGTAAAGCTCAAAGCACACATTGCATATCACACAATAATAGTGGGAGACTTCAACACCCCACCCTCACCAATGGACAGACCCGGGAAACAGAAACTAAACAGAGACACAGTGAAACTAACAGAAGTTATGAAACAAATGGATTTAACAGATATCTACAGAACATCTTATCCAAAAGCAAAAGGATATACCTTCTTCTCAGCACCATATGGTAACTTCTCCAAAACTAACCATATAATTGGTCTCAAAACAGGCCTCAACAGATACAAAAAATATTGAAATTATCCCATGCATCCTCTCAGATGATATTACTCTAAGGCTGATCTTCAATAACAACATAAATAATAGAAATCCAACATTCTTGTGGAAGCTGAACATCACTCCACTCAATAACTTGGTCAAGAAAGAAATAAAGAAAGAAATTAAAGACTTTTTAGAATTTAATGAAAATGAAGAAACAACATACCCAAACTTATGGGACACATTGAAAGCAGTCCTAAGAGAAAAACTCATAGCTCTGAGTGCCACCAAAAAGAAATTAGAGAGAACACACACTAGCAGCTTGACAGCACAGCTAAAAGTTCTAGAACAAAAGGAAGCAAATTCACCCAAGAGGAGTAGATGGCAGGAAATAAACTCAGGGCTGAAATCAACCAAGTGGAAACAAGAAGAACTACTCAAAAAATCAACCAAACCAGGATGTTGTTTTTTGAGAACATCAACAAGATAGACAAACCCTTAGCCAGACTAACAGGAGGACACAGGGACAATATCCTAGTTAACAAAATCAGAAATGAAAAGGGAGACATAACAACAAGACCTGAAGAAATACAAAACACCATCAGATCCTTCTACAAAGCCTATATTCAACAAAACTAGAAAACCTGCATAAAATGGACAATTTGCTAGACAGATATGAGGTACCAAAGTTAAATCAGGATCAGATTAACGATCTAAACAGTCCCATATCCCCTAAAGAAATAGAAGTCATTAATAGTCTCCCAACCAAAAAAAGCCCCGGACCAGATGGGTTTAGTGGAGAGTTCTATCAGACCTTCAAAGAAGACCTAGTTCCAATTTTCCTCAAACTATTCCACAAAACAGACACAGAAGGTATTCCACCTAGTTCATTCTATGAAACTACAATTACTCGGATACTTAAACTGCATAAAGACCCAACAAAGAAAGAGAACTGCAGACCAATATTCCTTATGAATATCGATGCAAAAATACTCAATAAAATCCTCTCAAACCGAATCCAAGAACACATCAAAAAATCATCCATCATGGTCAAGTAGGCTTCATCCAAGGGATGCAGGGATGGTTTCATATATGAAAATCCATCAATGTAATCCACTATATAAACAAACTCAAAGAAAAAAACCACATCATCGTCTCCTTAGATGCTGAGAAAGCATTTAACAAAATGCAACACCATTTATGATAAAAGTCTTGGCAAAATCAGGAATCCAAGGCCCATACCTAAATATAATAAAAGCAATATACAGCAAACCAGTAGCCAACATCAAACTAAATGGAGAGAAACTTGAAGCAATCCCACTAAAATCAGGGACTAGACAAGACTGCCCACTTTCTCCCTACCTATTCAATATAGCACTGGAAGTCCTAGCCAGAGCAACTAGACCACAAAAGGAGATCAAATGGATACAAATTGGAAAGGAAGAAGTCAAAATGTCACTATTTGCAGATGATACATTAGTATATATAAGTGACCTTAAAAATTACACCAGAGAATGCCTAAACCTGATAAACAGCTTCAGTGCAGTAGCTGGATATAAATTTAACAAATCAGTGGCCTTCTCTAAACAAAGGATAAACAGGCTGAGAAATTAGGGAAACAATGCCCTTCACAATAGTCACAAAAAATATAAAATACCTTGGTGTGACCCTAAGTAAGGAAGTAAAAGATCTTTATGATAACAACTTCAATTCTCTGAAGAAAGAAATCAAAGAAGATCTCAGAAGATGGAAAGATCTTCCATGCTCATGGATTGGCAGTATTACTATAATAAAAATATCTATCTTGTCAAAAGTAATCTACAGATTCAATGCCATCTCCATCAAAATTCCAACTGAATTCTTCACCGATTTAGAAAGGGCAATTGGGCTGGGCGTGGTGGCACAAGCCTTTAATCCCAGCACTTGAGAGGCAGAGGCAGGAGGATTTCTGAGTTCGAGGCCAGCCTAGTCTACAAAGTGAGTTCCAGGACAGCCAGGGCTATACAGAGAAACCCTGTCTTGAGGGGAAAAAAGAAAGGGCAATTTGCAAATTCATCTGGAATAACAAAAAAATCTAGGATAGCCAAAACTATCCTCAACAAAAAAAGAACCTCTGCTAGAATCACAATCCCAGACCTCAAGCTGTTCTACAGAGCAATTGTGATAAAAACTGCATGGGACTGGTACAGAGAAAAACAGGTAGATCAATAAAATAGAATTGAAGACCCACAAATGAATCCACATACCTATGGTCACTTGATCTTTGACAAAGGAGCTAAAACCATCCAGTGGAAAAAAGACAGCATTTTCAACAAATGGTGCTGGCTCAACTAGCAATTATCATGTAGAAGAATGCAAATTGATCCATTCTTATCTCCTTGTACAAAGCTCAAGTCTAAGTGAACCAAGGAACTTCATATAAAACCAGAGACACTGAAACTTATAGAGGAGAAAGGGGGAAAGTCTCAAAAATATGGGCACAGGGGGAAAATTCCTGAACAGAACAGCAATGGCTTGTGCTGTAAGATTGATAATCGACTAATGGGACCTCATAAAATTGTAAAGCTTCTATAAGGCAAAAGACACTGTCAATAAGACAAAATAGCCACCAACAGACTGGGAAAGGATCTTTACCAATCCTAAATCCGATAGAGGACTAATATCCAATATATACAAAGAACTCAAGAAGCTGAACTCCAGAAAATCAAATAACCCCATTAAAAATGGGGTACAAAGCTAAACAATTATTCTCAACTGAGGAATACCAAATGTCTGAGAAGCACCTGAAAAATGTTCAACATCCTTAATCATCAGGGAAATGCAAATCAAAACAACCCTGTGATTCCACCTCACACCAGTCAGAATGGCTAAGATCAAAAACTCAGGTGACAGCAGTTCTTGTCAAGGATGTGGAGAAAGAGGAACACTCCTCCATTGTTGGTGGGATTGCAAGCTGGTACAACCACTCTGGAAGTCAGTCTGGCGGTTCCTCAGAAAACTGGACATAGTACTACCTGATGACCCAGCTATACCACTCCTGGGCATATACCTAGAAAATGCTCCAACTGGTAATAAGGACACATGCTCCACTATGTTCATAGCAGCCTTATTTATAAAAGCCAGAAGCTGGAAAGAACCCAGATGTCGCTCAACAGAGGAAAGGATACAGAAATTGTGGAACATTTACACAATGGAGTACTACTCAGCTTTTAAAAACAATGAGTTTATGAAATTCTTAGGCAAAAGGATGGATCTGGAAAATATCTTCCTGAGTTCGGTAACCCAATCACAAAAGAACACACATGATATGCACTCACTGATAAGGGAATATTAGCCCAGAAACTTAGAATACCCAAGATACAATTTGCAAAACACATGAAACTCAAGAAGAAGAAAGACCAAACAATGGGTGGATACTTTGTTCCTTCTCAGAATGGAGAACAAAATACCCATGGAAGGAATTACAGAGACAAAGTTTGGAGCTGAGATGGAAGGAAGGACCATCCAGAGACTGCCCCACCTGCGGATCCCTCCCATATACAACCACCAAACCCAGAAACTATTGCATATGCCAAAAAGATTTTGATGACAGGACCCTGATATAGCTATCTCTTGTGAGCCAAATACACAAGTGGATGCTCACAGTCATCTATTGGATCGAACTCAGGGCCCCTAATGAAGGAGTTAGAGAGAGTACCCAAGGAGCTAAAGGGGTCTGCATCCCTATAGGAGGAACATCAATATGAACTAACCAGTACCCTCCAGAGCTGTGTCTCTAGTTGTATATGTAGCAGAGGATGGCCTAGTCGGCCATCAATGAAAGGAGAGGCTCTTGGTCTTGCGAAGATTATATGCCCCAGTACAGGGGAATACCACAGCCAGGAAACAGGAGTAGGTGGGTTGGGCAATACAGCAAGGAGAGGGTATAGGGGACTTTTGGAGAGGAAACTATAAAAGGGGATAGCATTTCAAATGTAAATGAAGAAAATATCTAATAAAAAATTAACATTAAAAATAATAATATTCAGTAGCTTTACAACTAGAACTAGACAGGCCAGGATCTGGTGAATTCCTCACTACTGTAATTAAATCTCTATGGAGCTTCCAATAAACATTTCCAGCCAGAAGCTGGGAAGAACCCAGATGTCGCTCAACAGAGAAAAGGATACAGAAATTGTGGTCTCACATCCCCAAGCAAAAAAAGAAGAAAAAGAAAAATCAAATCTTGTATCTCAAAATCAAATAAAAATCAGCAAATGACCTTTCAAACAAAAAACAGAAACAAAAACAAAAAACAAAAAACCCATGTGGAGTAACAATGTATCTAATAATTAAACTGTCTTAAACATCAGACAAAATATGTTTTAGCAAGTGTTTGCAATCTATAGTTTTCCAACCCTGGTTCAGAACTATAAGCTTCTCTATGTCTAAAACTGAATAGAATCACTGATTATCTACATAGACTTGAATAGGATTAATTCACCCAATTGTATGATATCAACTTTTGTAGATACCCCTACTTTCTATAACTCCATTTCTTTAAGAGTAACACTGTATGTGATTTGAGTCACCTCTCCAAGGCCCTTACAACCCAGCTGTTTTCATTCTGGACAACCAGACACCACTCTTCCTCAGACAGTATGATATAATCTAATACAAGGCCCTAGTAATATACTCCAAGCTAAATTTGAATGGTGAATTTAAAGTAATTAATATATGACATCCATTTAATACCTTTAGCTTTAAAATTATTTACCACCCAGACCTTCATGGAATAAATGAACAATTACGTGTTATCTGTGGTTTCAAGTTAAGAAAACTAAAACCCAGGGAAGGGAAAGAGGGTTCTCAATGTATTACCAAGTACTTCCTCTCATCAGGATCCTGTGCTACAGGGACATCACTAGCAATTAAGCAAAATTCCAAAGGGTCTGCCGCTAACAAAGCCCAGTGAAATTTATTTATACTTAGGAAGCTAATTGCCCCCAGTGGAAAATGCAGAGGTGATCCCAGCACCCCCTTAGCTCCTACTCCACGGAGACTACAGAAAGAAAGAACTTGCTTAACAGAAAGCAAGCCCCAGAGGCCAAAACCAAGGGATCCCTCAGCCAGTAGCATCACAAAGGCTATAAGGGTGAAGCAGAAAGAGCATAGTTTCACAAGCAAGCAGCACTACCCATAAAGCTGCAGAAATGGGTCTCTTTAAGGAACAACAGCATGCCAGAAGCTGGGAGGAACAGCTGGCAGTGGCCTCACTGCAGATTCTCATCTAAGCAGAGTTGATCAGCAGAATCCAAGGCGGAAGGAGAGGTATAGTAATGGAGATCCTTCTGAGATGTAACTTTATTAAATGTTACAGGTTTGGGAAACAGAGGAGACAACTGAGACCTAAATCCAAACCCTTCAGGGGAGAAACTTTGAGCATTATTCGCCAAAGGTCAATCTTGCTGCAGAGTGTTCTGATCCAAATCGTCTTCATAGACAACCTGACCTAGTACAGAAAATGCAGGGTATACCTAACAATGATGACAAGTGTACATGGGCCCTGGTACCCCCATTCATGAGCCTTCTTGAGCATTGCACGGACCCCAATGCTGGATACAGTATTGTGCAAACTAGGCTCTGAGAAATACAGAAGGTTGAAAGGGTAAGATTTGCAACAACGGCTGATAATTAATAAAATACTGTAGTAAAAGTTCTGTGTTCTCACTTTCTTAAAAGAGTAAGATAAGTACTATCTACAGACCATGGGTGTCTATAGCTGAAACTATGGAAAGCAATAAGGAGATTAGCTCATTAGCTTTAATGCTGAGATGTTCCCTGCATGCATATAGAATCTCAGTTGGGGCGGGGAGGGGGGGTTTGATGGGTGGGTGGTAAGGAACAAGAGAGTGATTCAGAAGAGAGGAGGAAGAAGGACAGAGAGAGAGAAAGAGAGAAGAATGGAAAGAGGGAGGGAAGGAGAGGAGAGAGAAAACCTTTTTATGCCTGTTTAAGAATAATGGAGAATATATGTACCATGTCTAGAGACTTCCAAAGAACGTTGGGCCTTTCCTTCTGCTATCTTCTGCCAGATGTGATTATCAAGGACATGCAAAGCGGCAACCAAACCTCTGTGTCTCACTTCATTCTGGTGGGCCTGCACCACCCACCTCAGCTCGGGGTACCACTCTTCCTAGCATTCCTTGTCATCTACCTCCTCACTGTCTCTGGCAATGGGCTCATCATCCTCACTGTCTTGGTGGACATCCGGCTCCACCGGCCCATGTACTGGTTCCTATGTCACCTCTCCTTCTTAGACCTGACCATCTCTTCTGCTATTGTCCCAAAGATGCTATCTGGCTTTCTTTTGGATAGTAGAATCATCTCCTTTGGGGGCTGTGTGATTCAGCTGTTTTCTTTCCATTTCCTGGGCTGCACTGAATGCTTTCTTTACACACTCATGGCTTATGACCGATTCTTGGCCATCTGCAAGCCTTTACACTATGCTACCATCATGACTCGCAGCGTCTGTAACTACCTTGCTTTGGGCACCTGGATTGGAGGGACTATCCACTCACTTTTCCAAACGAGTTTCATATTCAGGCTGCCTTTCTGCGGCCCAAACCGAGTTGACTACTTCTTCTGTGACATCCCTGCCGTTCTCCGTCTAGTCTGCGCAGACACCACCATCAATGAGTTGGTCACCTTTGTAGACATTGGCTTCCTGGCCCTCACCTGCTTTATGCTCATCCTCACTTCCTATGGCTACATCGTGGCTGCCATTCTGCGAATCCGGTCTGCAGATGGGCGCCGCAATGCCTTCTCTACCTGTGCTGCCCACCTCACGGTGGTCATCGTCTACTATGTGCCCTGTACCTTCATTTACCTACGGCCTGGCTCACAGGAGCCACTGGATGGGGTGGTAGCTGTCTTCTACACAGTCATTACTCCCTTACTTAACCCCATCATCTATACACTACGAAACAAACAGATGAAGGCAGCTTTGAGGAGGCTGGGAGGTCTCAGGGAGGTGCACCCCTGATGACTTCACCCAACACAGGGTTTTCATACACACAAGCACAAGGATGAGAGACATTGTGGCAAGTAACTAGGAAGAGTTAAGGAGAGAGAGAGAGAGAGAGAGAGAGAGAGAGAGAGAGAGAGAGAGAGGGAGGGAGGGAGGGAGGGAGGGAGGGAGGAAGGAAGGAAGGAAGGAAGGAAGGAAGGAAGGAAGGAAGGAAGGAAGGAAGGAAGGAAGGAAGGAAGGAGAAAATTAGTATGGGAAGGAAAAGGAGGGAGAGAGAGAGAGAGAGAGAGAGAGAGAGAGAGAGAGAGAGAGAGAGAGAGAGAGAGAGAGGAGAAAAATTAGTATGGGAAGGAAAGGACACCTTTTAGAAGAAGTGGGAACCTAAAGAGTTCTAAATTGTAACCCAATGGTACTCATGCTTTTCTGTAACATCCTTCAGCACTGTAGAAAATCAATCAAAATCCCACTGCACAAAGGAGGGATCTATGAGGAAAGTTGTAAGATAAACACAATGGCTACATAGAGGCTATTTCTCTGGGCCACCATCTATGTGTGCATTTTAAGTTCTAAGCCCAATGTTGACACAAATGTCTTGCATGTAAACTGTCAGATTTAACCCTGACCAACAAACCTTGTGTAAGTATTATTGTCATTATTATACAACTACAGAGGAACTGAAACTCAAGGAAGTAAGGTAGCATTCACAACTCTCTTCTCTCTGCATTCTGCTTTAACAAAAGAACTGCCATTGTACTTGAACATGAAGGAGAAATTCCACTTCAGTATGAGGGACCTATTACATGTGTACTGCCCAATGCCTTGAGTAGATTCAGATGAGCTCTCACAGGACTCTACTTTGGTAAAATTTAGGTAGCTGAATCAAGGAAAAGTTCCCTTGCCATATGCATAAAGTATATCATTCTGATGTTCTGTGGATGCAAGTGAAACAGACTGTCTGATATGGTAAATACATATCTGGGCTGCTACATTCCTGCATTGCAGAGATGTAGAATATGCGTGGGGGCAGAGTTACCAGGTGTATGTAACTGACTGACAGAAAATAATCAGTGACTTGAAGCTCATCTAATGCCAGCATCTAAAAGGATGTCTTTCATTAACAGGAACGCCTAAGCACTGGATATACTTGTCCTGGTTTTGAGAATGCACCTGGCCACAGACAGTCCAAGAATATCTCATTCTCCAGACAATTCCAATGGAGCCTTTTTAAACCTAGGATGATGGCTGAGGGAAGATTACTAATAAGAAAAGTATATTGTCATGCAGTTCCCTTCCAAAGTTAAATCTCAAACTCTATGAATGAGTAATATGGATTCAACTCAGCACTAATGTGTTCAATATGCCTCTAAATCAGCGGCATTATGGTTTCTTCTAAATGAGTTTCTAATCTTCAGATTAGAAATACAACTACATATGAGTCAAAAGATTAAATATATGATAAAATAATTAAGAAGTTATTGATACAATTCATCATATACTAATATTGCTTAGGAACTGAAGAGAAGAAAAGATCACTAAATTTGAACTATAAAAATATAGTTCCTCAGAAAATATGGTAATATGTAGTTGGAATGTATTTTAAGACCCAGTTAGTGGAAGAATAGAGACATTTTTCATATGAAGGGAAGAATTCCCTGTAGAATAATATTAATAACAAGAAAAAGGAGAAGGAAGAGGAAAAATGCTCTAGGGAAATTAACTCACTGGTAAAGAACAGCCAAATATACTATATTGGTTATTATACACATAATTTATATATATAATGTATATCCATGTAAATTATATAATGTTATATTGGTTATTATATTATAATCTTTCAGGTTAATATACACAACCACAAAGCCACAGGCAACCATCATACTCCAAACTCAAAATGGAGCCAGAGCCTAAGTGATAATCCCCATGGACCAAACCAGCCCTACTGTAAACACAAAAGTATCACCTCTCATCAAAGCCAAGGACAAACACATCCCACAACATTCTGAACAATCATCTTAATCTGTAATTTCATTCATCTGACGAAGATTCTATCCAAACTCATCATTTTACGAAGAAAAGTACCACATAAAATCCCAAGAAGTGAGTTTACTCTCTCTTCACAGTTAAGAAGCATCTTCCCCACACAGTCGCCACAAAGAACCCTCCAGCTATGTATTTTTAACTTTCACCTCTTGAGAGGATAGTGATGTAAAATCTGGTAAATAATAAAATCTTTAAAAAGAGAAAAAGAGCAAAAGTAGTGTTAGGCTGTGTAACTATTTCAAGACTAATAAGTGAAAATTAAGTACTTAAATACTACTTAGAATTTCAATAACTATACTCTGGCCTCTTTTGATCCTTCAGCTTCATCATTTTAAATGCATGCATGTATTAACATGCGTGTATGTATATACATCCAGATTTTATTAATATGTTTGATAGTATCAAACGTCCTTCTATAAAAATTTTTAAATATGCTTAAAGTACAAAAGGGCTGTTCTACCAGTTTTTTCTGTTCATTATTTCTGGTTTCATCACATTTATGAATGTTAATCTCCAAATGTTTTCTCAAACAGTAAGCAAACAAAAGTACCTCAGCCATCTTACCTGAGCTCACTTTGTTTTAAGAACCTTTTGTCTAAGATGGGTACCCTTCACATTTTATCCAGTGTCTTTGATCATGAAGATGCCTAATCAGTGTGATAAGATATCCTGGCACTTCATCAGGCTTTATGCAATGGCAATAGACTATTTCTTATCACAAGTGGATGGCATGTTCACTAAAAGTCAGTTGTTTCTATCTGCTCAGAGCATTTCTGTAGTAATTGTATATGGTTGTTGAAACTCTGATAATCATTATTTCTAAATTCCCTGCAGGGCATACTCTCCTTGAGATTCATTTTCAGTAAAATGAGCTTTAACAAGATGATCTTCAATGACCCTGTATTTGAGATTCAAGTTTCCTATAACTATTCCAGTCCTATGCTCCCCATAAAAAGTTCTGATCAAAACTCTCAAAACTGGTCAGGGGAGTGTCCTTGAGAAATAGGTAAAGGGGCTAAGAGAAAAAGATTGAAATCTTCAGCCAGACATTGTTACATCCACCATTTCTATCCTTTATGATGTAGGCAGTAAAACATATCAGGTATGATTCACTTTTTCCAAAGGTTTATTTCTATTTGCATTTGTTAGATATTTTACTTTATTTCATTTGATTCAAAGACATGACTGTGAGATTTTAAGCATTCAGATTTAAACTGCATAGAAAGGCTATTCAAGTACATGAACTAGTCCATATTTGAGTAAGTTTTTTCTATTCAGTAATAATATTCTCACATTGGAAGGGTCACAGAAAAATTAATAGAATAATTGTTTGGAAAAACTAAAGTTTGATCTTACAAAATATACTACTTGGTGTTGTGATACTAGTGACTATTCTAGACAGATTTTTATTTACGTTTTTAAATTGTGGAATTGATTATCTAGCTAATGTACATACATATCAACTCTTAAAATTACTATTTCTAAGTCACAGATGATTAAAATTTAAATGTGTAAATTTACATGTAGTTCCAAATAACTAACCAGGCTTCTTGGCTTACACTAAGCTTACATGTGCATGCTATCCCTCTGTCCAGGCACTGTACCTGTTCATGGTCCTTGGAGATGATAAACTATAACCCAATCATTACACAAGAAACCATATCACTTATGTTTTATAAGTTTATTTGAGATAATATGTACTCTTTTGAAAACACCAGATTACAACCATTCCCTACTATGATATTTTAAAACTTCTCTACAATTGTGTTCCATATTGGTCAATCTATGTTTACCCACAGTTCTAGGAATGTAACAATCTACTTTCTATTTCATAAATCTGTGACGATCACCCCCCTGCACAAGCACATGCATGTGTGTGCACACACAAACAAACACGCACAAACACACACACATTTTGTGGCTTATTTTATTTCACTTTACATTCTTTCTAGGGTCATCTGTTTTATGGCATGTGTAGTGACAATTTTGGAATTTGGAAATTTTTTTTAAAAAGACAGAAATATTATAAGAATGCACTTTCATCTTAATCCCAGGTGTGGGAATATGGGGTTGCTTCACACCAACCACAGCAGCAGATAATGACTCACCTCATGCTCTTCCTAGGCATAGTTTTACTGCCTTCAGAGAGTTTCTTTTTTCTTTTCTTTCATTGGATATTTCCTTTATTTGCATTTCTAATGTTATCCCCTTTCCCAATTTCCCCAGTTGTGTGATGTTTGGAATTGTGGGAACTTTTCAGAAGTTATATAAATGCTAGGAACTCAAGAGGCAGAGTAAATGGTTGTTAGTTGTTGGTCCTTGATAGGATAGGGGCTTAGTTGCAGTTTGTTAGTAGTCGTGCTCAAAGAAGAAACAAAAGGAAAAAATTTTGATTCAGGGATATCTCTCTCTCTCTCTCTCTCTCTCTCTCTCTCTCTCTCTCTCTCTCTCTCTCTCTCTCTCTGATAGGGGTTGAAACCAGAGGATAAAGTGTAGGAAAAAGAAGAATAGCAAAGTAGCAAAGTATAACTGTGAGGTATTCTGTAACACACAATTGCCATTTTTATTTATATACTTTATTAATATACTTATTGTTAGAATGTTTTTCTATGTTTTGTTGGCTCTGGATAACTCATTTTCATTTATTTACTTATTTTTATATTTATTTTTAACATGAGAAAACAAAATATAAGATAAAGCAAAAGCAAAATGCATGAAACTCAAGAAGGAAGACTGAAGTGTAGATACTTGATAATTCTTCGAAGGGGAACAAACTACCCATGGAAGGAGTTACAGAGACAAAGTGTGGATCAGAGACTGAAGTAATGACCATCCAGAGACTCCGCCACCTGGACATCCATCCCATAAACAACTACCAAACCCAGACACTATTTCGGATGCCAACAAGAGCTTGCTCACAGGAGCCTGATAAAGTTGTCTCCTGAGAGGTTCTGCCAGTGCCTGACAAATACAGAAGCGGATGCTCACAGCCGTCCATTGGACAGAGCACAGGATCCCCAATGAAGGAGCTAGAGAAAGAACTCAAGGAGCTGAAGGGATTTGCAGTCCCATAGGAGGAACAACAATATGAACCAGCCAGTACCCCCAGAGCTCCCAGGGACTAAACCACCAATCAGAGAAAACACATGGTGGGACTCTTGGCTCTAGCTTTATATTTAGCAGAGGATGGCCTAGTCGGTCATAAATGGGAGGAGAGTCCCTTGGTCCTTTGAAGGTTCTATGCCCCAGTATAGGGGAATGCCAGTGCCAGGAAGCAGGAGTGGGTGGGTTGGTGAGCAAGGGGAGGGGAGAGGCAATAGTGGAGTTTTGGAGGAGAAACCAGGAAAGGGGGATAACATTTGAAATGTAAATTAAGAAAATTGATGTTGCTAAAAACAGTGGTAAACACCTGAATCTCAGCTATGTAGGAAGCTGAATCGGGAGGATAATTAGCTCAGGAGTTCAACACCAATAGGAGTAACACATGCAGACCTTATCTAAAGGGAAATATTATGTCAATAAACGGAAACAATAATGAATAAAAAAAGATAAAGCGAAAACCATAATATTGAGGTGGGACAAGGCAACCCAACAGAAGGAAAAGATTCCCAATAGCCAGAACAAAAATCAGAGAGACCCACTCAACCACACACTGAGGAGTCCTGTAAAAACACTAAGCTGAATGCATAATATATATCCAAAGGACCTGTTGGAGGGACGTGTAGACCCTGTGCTTGCTGTTTTGTGGAAAGTGTACAAAGACAATGAAGGAAATACTAAGCTGAAAACCATAGTATACACACAGAAGACCTGGTACAGACCTGTGCTTTTTGACTTGGTCTTTGTGCATTCCTATGAGCCTTACTTAGCTGGTTCAAAGGGTGTGGTTCTAGTGTCCTCCATCCTCTCTGATTTTTATGTTCTTTCCACTTCTGCTTCCCTTGGGTTCCCTGAGATATGAGGAGAGTGGTGTGATAGATAAATTCAATTTAGACTCCCTCTCCACATATCTGGCTGTGGATCTCAGCATCTGCTCCCATCTGATGCCAGAGGAAGCTTTTCTAATGATGACTAAATAAAACACTTATCTATGATTATATCAGAATATAATTCAAAGTCATTTTTAAACGTAATTGTAATTTTTTTATTTTTTTATTAGGTATTTTCCTCATTTACATTTCCAATGCTATCCAAAAAGTCCCCCATACCCTCCCACCCACTCCCACTTTTTGGCCCTGGTGTTCCCCTGTACTGGGGCATATAAAGTTTGCAAGTTCAATGGGACTGTCTTTCCAGTGATGGCCAACTAGGCAATCTTTTGATACATATGAAGCTAGAGTCAAGACCTCCGGGGTACTGGTTAGTTCATAATGTTGATCCACCTATAGGGTTGCAGATCCCTTTAGCTCCTTGGGTACTTTCTCTAGCTCCTCCACTGGGGGCCCTGTGCTCCATCCAATAGCTGACTGTGAGCATCCACTTAAGTGTTTGCTAGGCCCCGGCATAGTCTCACAAGAGACAGCTATATGAGGGTTCTTTCAGAAAAATTTTGCTAGTGTATGCAATGGTGTCAAAGTTTGGGGGCTGATTATGGGATGGATCCCTGAATATGGCAGTCTCCAGTTGGTCCATCCTTTTGTCTCACCTCCAAACTTTGTCTCTGTAACTCCTTCCATGGGGGTTTTGTTCCCAATGCTAAGAAGGGGCAAAGTGTCCACACTTTGGTCTTCGTTCTTCTTCAGTTCCATGTGTTTTGCAAATTGTATCTTATATCTTGGATATTCTAAGTTTCTGGGCTAATATCCACTTATCAGTGAGTACATATCATGTGAGTTTTTTTATGATTGGGTTACCTCAGGATGATGTCCTCCAGGTCAAACCTTTTGCCTTGGAGTATCATAAATTAATTCTGTTTAATACCTGAGTAGTACTCCTTTGTGTAAATGTACCACATTTTTTGTATCCATTCCTCTGTTGAGGAGCATCTGGGTTCTTTCTAGCTTCTGGCTATTATAAATACAACTGCTATGAACATAGTGGAGCATGTGTCTTTCTTACTAGGGGGAACATTTCTGGATATATGCCAAGGAGAGGTATTGCGGGATCCTCCGGTAGTACCATGTCCAATTTTCTGAGGAACCACCAGACTGATTTCCAGAGTGATTGTACAAGCTTGCAATCCCACCAACAATGAAGGAGTGTTCCTCTTTCTCCACATCCTTGCCAGCATCTGCTGTCACCTGAATTTTTGATCTTAGCCATTCTGACTGGTGTGAGATGGAATCTCAGGGTTGTTTTGATTTGCATTTCCCTCATGATTAAGGATGCTGAACATTTTTTCAGGTGCTTCTCAGCCATTCGGTATTCCTCAGACAAGAATTCTTTGTTTAGCTCTGAGCCCCATTTTTTAATGGGGTTATTTGATTTTCTAGAGTCCACCTTCTTGAGTTCTTTATATATATTGGATATTAGTCCCCTATCTGATTTAGGATAGGTAAAAATCCTTTCCCAATCTGTTGGTGGCCTTTTTGTCTTATTGACGGTGTCTTTTGCCTTACAGAAGCTTTGCAGTTTCATGAGGTCCCATTTGTCCATTCTTGATATTACAGCACAAGCCATTGCTGTTCTATTCAGGAATTTTTCCCCTGTGCCAATATCTTTGAGGGTTTTCCCCACTTTCTCCTCTATAAGTTTCACTGTCTCTGGTTTTATGTGGAGTTCCTTGATCCACTTAGATTTGACCTTAGTACAAGGAGATAGGAATGGATCAATTCGCATTCTTCTACATGATAACTGCCACTTAACTTCAAAACAACCCTGAGATTCCACCTCACACCAGTCAGAATGGCTAAGATAAAAAATTCAGGTGACAGCAGATGCTGGCGAGGATGTGGAGAAAGAGGAACACTCCTCCATTGTTGGTGGGATTGCAGGCTTGTACAACCACTCTGGAAATCAGTCTGGTGGTTCCTCAGAAGATTGGACATAGTACTACCGGAGGATCCAGCAATACCTCTCCTGGGCATATATCCAGAAGATGCCCCAACTGGTAAGAAGGACACATGCTCCACTATGTTCATAGCAGCCTTATTTATAATAGCCAGAAGCTAGAAAGAACCCAGATGCCCCTCAACAGAGGAATGGATACAAAAAATGTGGTACATTTACACAATGGAGTACTACTCAGCTATTAAAAAGAATGAATTTATGAAATTCCTAGTTAAATGGATGGACCTGGAGGGCATCATCCTGAGTGAGGTAACACATTCACAAAGGAACTCACACAATATGTACTCACTGATAAGTGGATATTAGCCCAAAACCTAGGATACCCAAGATATAAGATACAATTTGCTAAACACATGAAAATCAAGAAGAATGAAGACTGAAGTGTGAACACTATGCCCCTCCTTGGAATTGGGAACAAAACACCCATGGAAGGAGTTACAGAGACAAAGTTTGGAGCTGAGATGAAAGGATGGACCATGTAGAGACTGCCATATCCAGGGATCCACCCCATAATCAGCTTCCAAACGCTGACACCATTGCATACACTAGCAAGATTTTATCGAAAGGACCCAGATGTAGCTGTCTCTTGTGAGACTATGCCTGGGCCTAGCAAACACAGAAGTGGATGCTCACAGTCAGCTATTGGATGGATCACAGGGCTCCCAATGGAGGAGCTAGAGAAAGTACCCAAGGAGCTAAAGGGATCTGCAACCCTATAGGTGGAACAACATTATGAACTAACCAGTACCCCAGAGCTCTTGACTCTAGCTGCATATATATCAAAAGATGGCCTAGTAGGCCATCACTGGAAAGAGAGGCCCATTGGACACGCAAACTGTACATGCCCCAGTACAGGGGAACGCCAGAGCCAAAAAAAATGGGAATGAGTGGGTAGGGAAGTGGTGGAGAGGGTATGGGGTACTTTTGGGATAGCATTGGAAATGTAATTGAGGAAAATATGTAATAAAAAAAGAAAATATATATATTTCACAGAAAGTAGACTATTAACCAGTCCAGTTGAAGGACAACATTCAATGGTGAATATCATACCTTGACAAGAACAATTATTTCCCATTTTTAAATGTTTACCGCAACCAAAATTGAAAAGCAAGTAGTCTCTTTGGAGAAGTCTCTACTATACTGAGGATCAGGACTGAGACATGAACACATATAATCACATAACTATGGCAACACTGTGTGTCACAGAACTGGGAAGAGTGAGGTCACAATCCATACTGGGAATCTACAAGCTGCTACATGGGCAAGTGGGATAATACAAGTTCAAGACCACATTTACAAATAGGTTCATGGGTTGGCAAGATGGTTTAGTGTTAAGAGTGCCATACAAGCCTGATGATCTGAGTTTAATAACCAGAACCCATGGTGAAATACTCAAAAGCTGTCTTCTCATATACTATGCATTTTATGTAGGGATATTGGTCCATGTACCATCAATATACCTGTAAAACACACACACACATACACACATCAATAATAATTATTTTTTTAAAAATATTATTATGTATGTTATGTGGAACAACTTATGATATCATACTAATTATGTTAGCCAAAAGCCTTTTTGGAGTGTCCTGCATGTAGACTAAAGGAAGCCTTCCCCCATTTGGTTCTATATGGGAAAGAAAGTTGCCACCAGCCAATGGCTGGGCAGAGAGACACAGGTGGGACTTTTAGAGTGGGGGACAAGAAACACAGCAGAGCCATGACAAGGGGTAGGAAACGAACCATGCCAAAGCCTTAGGAGAAGGACCAGCAGGGAAAATGCAGGAGGTTGAGAAGGCCTGTAGGTACAATGGGAAAGCAGACCCAGGGGGCACTGGACAGGGGGTGTTGAGGGTCTGGCAGAAACCAAGCATGGTCCAGGGCAGCAAAGATAAAATATAGATTTAGTATATAGATTTAGGTAAGTGTTATTTAGAGATGTCTGTGGTGAGATTGTGTTAAACACTTGGAGGTTCAGTAGTGGCCTAACCATCCAGCTACCTTAGGCCATACTAAAAAATAAGTCGGGTGTGTGTGTGTGTGTGTGTGTGTGTGTGTGTGTGTGTGTGTTTGTGTGTTTCATTCTTGAATCCAGAACTCTTAGCAGGTGCAGAGGAGGTATGTGAACATGCCAGGAATATAGAGATGCCTTTAGCAATATACCACTACAGGTTTTTTATGTTCCATATTTTTCCCTAATAATGCATCTACCAAATTACGTATTTTTGTCTCATCTGTTGCTTTTACTGTGAGCTACCTTGTTTAAATTTCTGAATTCCTGAGGAACTGTTCTATCACTGAATTTAAATGCTGAGCTACTGCTCCCTGAGGAAATAATAGGGAAAGTCTTGTCCTGAGACCATTCTTCTGACAGGGGAAGGGTCTTGGGCATGAATATAATTATTATATTTCTGAATATAGTGTTTTAAATGACCTTCAACATGGAAAATTAATTGCATATCCTACCTAGCCACAAAGGCCATAAGGTCATGCACACATTTGCATAAAGACCATTCAACCCCAAACATTCGTGTGACCTCCTAATGAAAACAAGCTATAGTTTCTAAACTTATCCATGCTGTTGAGGCAGACCCCTAGTTGGTCTGCTCTCTGAAGACTGCATATCCAGATACATCCTGAGGTCTCACTGCACTCAGTGCAGTTGGAAAGCACACCGTCCCCGACCCCAGCTTCCTGAGCTGATGCTGGGAGCCTGGTGGACTCAAGACCCATCACCCACCAAAACACCCACCCTCCCAAATGCGACTCCCCTTCCTTCCTTCACTCCCACCCTTTAAGCCTGGTCCTTGCCACTGGAGAAGACCCCTAGTTGGTCTGCTCCCTTGAAGACTCCATATCCGGATACATGCCAGAGAACCCACTGCACTCAGAGCAGTTGAGGACCCACTGCTCTCAAATAAGTTGAGGATCAGCTGCACTTAAAACAGTTGGACACAACTTGACTGCTCCATAGAACACCCAACAGACTGAAGGCCTCCCAGATCTACTGCAGCCAGGGCAATAGATCAGCAGCATCTCTGGCCCAGGGAAGAGCCCCCAGTAGGAAGGTCCCACAGGTGGTCTGATAGAGCCATGGCCACAAGCCTACCAGGAGACCTAAAGCAACCCAGGGACAAAAGAGGCAGATTCCATACAGTCACCCAGATCAACAAAAATCAGGAGTATTCAGTCGAGGAAAGGCAAGTGCAAGACCATAAGCAACAGAAGCCAAAACATATGGGCATCATCAGAACCCAGTTCTCCCACCACAGCAAGCCCTGAATACAACAACACACCTGAAATCAGGAATCTTTACCAAAATACAATCTCATGGAGAAAATAGAATCCTTTAAGGAGAATATCAATAACTCACTGAAAGGAATACAGGAAAACACAGGTAAACAGGTGCAGGAATTAAATAAAGTGATCCAAGACCTAGTAGTGGAAGTAGAAACAATAATGAAAACACAAATGGATGCAGATCTGAAAATGGAAAACCAAGAGAGAGGTCAGGAATCACAGATGTAAGTATTACCAACAGAATACAAGAGATGGAATAGACAATTTCAGGTGAAGATACTGTAGAAGAGATTGACAAAACTGTCAAAGAAAACTCAAAAAATAAAAAACCTCCTAACCCACCCCCAATAAACGAGCTAGAGAAAGTACCCAAGGAGCTAAAGGGGTCTGCAAACCTATAGGAGGAACAAAAATATGAACTAACCAGTCCCCCCAGAGCTTGTGTCTCTAGTTGCATCTGTAGCAAAGGATGGCCTAGTCAGCCATCAATGGGAGGAGAGGCCCTTGGTCTTTCAAAAATTATATACCCCAGTACAGGAGAATGCCAGGGCCAGTAAGCAGGAGTGGGTGAGTTGGGGAGCAGGGCGGTGGTAGGGTATAGGGGACTTTCAGGATAGCATTTGAAATGTAAATGAAGAAAATATCTAATAAAAATTTTTGAAAAACCAAAAAAACTCCTTACCCAAAGCATCCGGGAATTCATGACACAATGAAAAGACCAACCCAATCGAAGAATAATCAGTAGAGAAGAGAACAAAGATTCCCAGTTCAAAGGACCTGAAAATGTCTTCAAGAAAATCATAGACGAAAACATCCCCAACCTAAAGAAAGAGATGGACATAAAGGTACAAGAAGCAGACAGAACACGAAATCAATGGGACAAGGAAAAAAAGCAAACCTTCTCATCACATAATTATCAAAACACAAAATGCACAGTACAAAGAAAGATTATTAAAAGCTGCAAGGGAAAAAGGCCAAGTAACATACAAAGGTAGACCTATCCGAATTACCCCAGACTTCTCAACAAAGACTATGAAAGCCAGAAGAGCCTGGTCAGAGGTCATGCAGACTCTAAGAGAACACAAATACCAGCCCAGCTACTAGACCCAGCATAACTCCCCATTGACATATTGGAGAAAACAAAATATTCCAGAACAAAATGAAACTCAAACATTATCTCTCTACCAATTCAGCCTTACAGATGATCCTGGAAGAAAGACTACAACACAAGGAAGATACCTGCACCAATGAAAGGACGGGATACAAATGCATGAAATTCAAGAAGAACGAAGACCAAAGTGTGGACACTTTACCCTTTCTTAGAAATGGGAACAAAACACCCATGGAAGGAGTTACAGAGACAAAATTTGGAGCTGTGACGAAAGGATGGACCATCTAGTGATTGCCATATGCAGGGATCCACCCCATAATCAGCTTCCAAATGCTGACACCATTGCATACACTAGCAAGATTTTGCTGAGAGGACCCAGATATAGCTCTCTCTTGTGAGACTATGCCGGGGCCTAGCAAACACAGAAGTGGATGATCACAGTCAGCTATTGGATGGATCACACGGCCCCCAATGGAGGAGCTAGAGAAAGTACACAAGGAGCTAAAGGGAACTGCAACCCTATAGGTGGAACAACAATATGAACTAACCAGTACCCCGGAGCTCTTGTCTCTAGCTGCATATGTATCAAAAGATGGCCTAGTCGGCCATCACTGCAAAGAGAGGCCCATTGGACTTGCAAACTTTATATGCCCCAGTACAGGGGAACGCCAGGGCCAAAAAGGGGGAGTGGGTGGGTAGGGGATTGGGGGAGTGGGTATGGGGGACCTTTGGGATAGCATTGAAAATGTAAACGAGGAAAATACCTAATTAAAAAAAAAGAGTAATAAAAAAAAAGAAAGAAAGGACGGGATACTAAGCATCTCACAACAAAGTCAAAAGCAGAGAACCACAAGCACATAAAACTACCTACAAAAACAAACATGTCAGGAACCAACAGTCATCTCTCTTTAATATCTCTCAATATTAATGGACTCAACTCACCTATGAAAATGTATAAGCTAACAGACTGGATACACAAACAAGATCCAGCATTTTCCTGCATACAAAAAACATGCCTCAACAACAAAAATAGGCACTATCTCAGAGGAAAAGGGTGGGAAAAGGTCTTCCAAGCAAATGGTCCAAGGAAACAAGCAGGAGTTGCCATCCTAATATCCAATAAAATAGGCTTTCAACCAAAGGCTGTCAATTGAGATGAAGAAGGACACTTCACATTCATTGAGGCCAAAATACAACAAGAGAAAGTCTCAATTCTGAACATCTATCCCACCAATGCAAGAGCACCCAAAATCATAAAAGAAACTTTAATAAAACTCAAAACTCACATTGAACCCGACATAATCATAAACACCCCACTCTCACCAATGGACAGGTCATTGAAACAGAAACTAAACAGAGACACAGTGAAACTAAGGGAAATATGTGAACCAAATGAGTTTAACAGATATCTACACAACATTTCACCCTAAAAGAAAAGAGCCCCTCTTCTCTCAGCACCTCATGGTACCTTCTCCAAAATAGAGCATATAATTGGTCACAAAACAACCCTCAACAAATACAAGAAGATTGAAATAATGCCATGCATCCTATCCGATCACCGTGGCCTAAGGCTGGTCTTCAATAGCAGCAAAATACAGAAAGCCCACATACATGGAAGACTGAACAACTCTTACTCAGTGATAAATTGGTCAAGAAAGAAAGAAAGAAAGAAAGAAAGAAAGAAAGAAAGAAAGAAAGAAAGAAAGAAAGAAAGAAAGAAAGAGAAGTAAAATACTGCCTGGAATGTAATAAAAGTGTTGACACATCATACCCAAATGGATGGAACACAATGAAAGCAATGCGAAGAAGAAAGTTCACAGCATTGAGTGCCCTGGTAAAGAAATGGGAGAGATCTTACACTAACAATTTAACAGTACACCTAAGAGCCCTAGGGAAAAAAGTCTCAAACTCACCCAAGGGAAGTAGAAGGCAGGAAATAGTCAAACTCGAGGCTGATATCAACCAAATAGAAACAAAGAAAACAATACAAAGAATCAGCAAAACCAAAAGCTGGTTCTTTGAGAGAATCAACAAGATAGATAAGCCCCTAGCCAAAGTAACTGAAGGGCCAACAGGCAGTATCCAAATTAATAAAATCAGAAATGGAAAGGAAGACAGAACAACAGAAATGAAGGAAATTAAAAAAAAAAAAAACCTTGAGATCCTAATATAAAAGCCTATACCCATTAAAACTGGAAAATATAGATGAATTGGATGGTTTTCTAGACAGATAGCACATACCAAAGTTAAATCAAGAGCAGGTAAACAATCTAAACAGGCTCAAATCACACAAGGAAATAGAAGAAGTCAATAAAAACCTCCCAACCAGAAAAAGCCCAGGGCCAGATGGATTTAGTGCAGAAATCTACCACACTTTCAAAGAAGACCTGATGCAAACTTTCCTCAAGCTATTCCATAAAATAGAAACAGAGGGAACACTACCTAACTCATTCTATGAAGCCACAATTACTCTGATGCCTAAACCACACAAGGAGCCAACCAAAAAAAGAGAACTTCAGACCAATTCACTTATGAATATCGATTCAAAAGTACTCAATAAATTTCTTGCAAACCGAATCCAAAAACACATCAAAACTATCATTCACCACGATCAAGTAGGCTTCATCCCAGGGATGCAAGGTTGGTTTAATTTAGAAAAATCCATTAACATAATCCACTATATAAACAAACTCAAAGGAAAAAAACATCACAGATCATCTCCTTAGATGCAGAAAAAGCACTTGACAAACTACAACACCCCTTCATGTTAAAAGTATTGGAGAGATCAGGAATTCAAGGCCCATACCAAAACATAATAAAAGCAATTTACTGCAAACCAACAGCCAATATCAACTCAAATGGAGACATACTTGAAGCAATCCCACTGAAATTTCGGACAAGACAAGAATGCCCATATCTCTTCAATATAGTACTTGAAATGTTAGCGAGAACAATAAGAAAACAAAAAGAGATCAAGGGGATACAAATTGGTAAAGAAGAAATAAAGGTATCACTATTTGCAGATGATATGATAATATACATAAGCAACCTCCAAATTTCTACCAGAGAACTTCTCCAACTGTTAAACAACTTCAGCAAAGTGGCCAGATATAAAATTAACTCAAATAAATCAGTAGCCTTCCTTTAGACAAAGGATAAACAGGCTTGGAAAGAAATTAGGGAAATAATTCCCTTCACAATAGCCACAAATAGTATAAAATATCTTGGGTAAACTCTAACCAAACAAGTGAAAGACCTATATGACAAGAACTGTAAGTCTCTCAAGAAAGAAATCAAAGAAGATCTCAGAAAATGGAAAGATCTTCCATGCTCATGGATTGGCAGAATTAACATAGGAAAAATGGCTATCCTACCAAAGGCAATCTATAGATTCAATGCAAACCCCGTCAAAATCCCAACACAATACTTCAACAATATGGAAAGAGCAATTCTCAAATTCATCTAGAAAGGAAAAAGACCCAGAATAGTGAAAACTATTCTGAACAATAAAAGACCAGCTGGGGGAATCACCATCCCTGACCTCAAACTTTACTACAGAGCAATAGTGATAAAAACTTTATGGTATTGGTACAGAGACAGACCATGTTGATCAATGGAATAGAATTGAAGACCCAGAAATAAAACCACACATTTACTGTCACTTGATCTTTGACAAAGACGCCAAAAATATACAATGGTTGAAAGAAAGAATCTTCAATAAATGGTGCTGGTCTAACTGGCTGTCTATATGGAGAAGAATGAAAATAGACCCATATTTGTCACCTTGTACATAGCTGAAGTCCAAGTGGATCAAGGACCTCAACATAAAACCAGATACACTGAATCTAATAGAAGAGAAAGTGGAAAAGAACCTTGAAGTCATTGGCATAGGGGGAAATTTCCTAAACAAAACTCCAATGACTCATGCTCTAAGATCAAGAATTCATAAATGGGACCTCATAAAACTGGAAAGCTTCTGTAAGACAAAGGACACAGTCAAAATGACGAAAGGGCAGCCTACTGATTCTGAAAAAATCTTCACTAGTCCCAGAGTCCATTGAGGGCTAATATAAAAAAAATATAAAGAACTCAAGCCTGTCTGATCCTGCCACCACCATGAGTTGGGCCTAAATGACCACCATCAAAATGAGGTCATTAATTACATGTGTTTTTCTTGTCCAGAAAGAAGCTGGAGACATAAAAGGGTAGATTCCTGCTTTCAAGACCTCAAGCACAGCATGCTTGTAAAGGAGACTTTCATCATAGATGAGGTTTCAAAAGTCCTAAATGGGCTGCAGGCTATGGTACACAGTGAAGTGCAGTCCGAGCTCATCAATACAGCTTACATCAATGTCCTGCTCCTATGGCAGCTGTTCTCACAAGCTGAGAAGTGGTGTCTAAAGCTACAGACAGGCATCTCTGAACTTGAAAGCAGACAACTATTAGAACAAGTTGCTGAATTTGAAAGGGTAGAATTTGCATCTTCAAATAAAAAGTTCATCATAGCTATCAAAAAGCCTAAACTTGTTCTGATTTAGGAAGGTGGAACAACAGAGCTGCTAAACAAGGAAAATTTAAGACTTCAACAAGACAATGAAAAACTAAAGTCAAGGCTGAAGACCATTGAAATACAGGCTGTAAATGCTCTGGATGAAAAGTCAAAATTGGAAGGAGCACTTCAAGATTTACAGCTCGATCAAGAAAACCAACAGGACTTTCAAAGGCCCAAGACTTGGATGACTTGGAAAACATAGTTGCAACTGTTAGGACTGAATTTCAGAAGACACTTAATCACAAGACAGAAAACCAAAATTCTTTGGAAGAGAACCTAGCAGAAGCCAAACATGACCTCCTCAGAGTACGGGAGCAGCTGAGCATGGCTAAAAAGGAGTTAGAGAAGAAATTCCAACAAACAGCAGCTTATGGAAACATGAAAGAGATTCTCACCAAAAAGAATGATCTAATCAAGGACCTATGGAAAACACTGATAAAATATGAATCTGGGGTTCCGGGACTCAGCAGAACTTAGGAAATTAGTCTGAACAGGTGAGAGGGTGCGCCAGAGAACCGGACAGCTTCTGGGACAGGCGGAAGCACAGAGCCGCTGAGGCAGCACCCTTGGCGGGCCGCACACAGCCGGCCACCGTCCGGACCAGAGGACAGGTGTCCGCCTGGCTTGGGAGGCGGCCTCAGCCTCAGGAGCAGCGGTCGCCATCTTGGTTCCGGGACTCCCTGGAACTTAGGAATTTAGTCTGCACAGGTGAGAGTCTGCACCACAGAAGCTGACAGCTTCTGGGAACTGCCAAGGCAACACAGCTTCTGAGAAAGGCCCTGTTTTGGGCCTTCTTCTTCGGCACACCTTCCCTGTAAGAGAGCTTGCCAGCAGAGAGTGCTCTGAGCACTGGAACTCAGAGGAGAGAATCTGTCTCCCAGGTCTGCTGATAGACAGTAACAGAATCATCAGAAGAACAATCTCTAAACAGAGTCAACTATAACTACTAACTCCAGAGATTACCAGATGGCGAAAGGTAAACGTAGGAATCTTACTAACAGGAACCAAGACCACTCACCATCATCAGAACCCAGCACTCCCACAGCGTCCAGTCCAGGACACCCCAACACACCCGAAAACCTAGACCTAGATTTAAAAGCATATCTCATGATGATGGTAGAGGACATCAAGAAGGACTTTAATAAATCACTTAAAGAAATACAGGAGAACACTGCTAAAGAGTTACAAGTCCTTAAAGAAAAACAGGAAAACACAATCAAACAGGTAGAAGTCCTTACAGAAAAAGAGGAAAAAACATACAAACAGGTGATGGAAATGAACAAAACCATACTAGACCTAAAAAGGGAAGTAGACACAATAAAGAAAACTCAAAGTGAGGCAACACTGGAGATAGAAACCCTAGGAAAGAAATCTGGAACCATAGATTTGAGCATCAGCAACAGAATACAAGAGATGGAAGAGAGAATCTCAGGTGCAGAAGATTCCATAGAGAACATCGCCACAACAATAAAAGAAAATGGAAAATGCAAAAAGATCCTAACTCAAAATATCCAGGAAATCCAGGACACAATGAGAGGACCAAACCTACGGATAATAGGAGTGGATGAGAATGAAGATTTTCAACTCAAAGGACCAGCAAACATCTTCAACAAAATTATTGAAGAAAACTTCCCAAATCTAAAGAAAGAGATGCCTATGAACATAGAAGAAGCCTACAGAACTCCAAATAGACTGGACCAGAAAAGAAATTCCTCCCGACACATAATAATCAGAACAACAAATGCACTAAATAAAGATAGAATACTAAAAGCAGTAAGGGAAAAAGGTCAAGTAACATATAAAGGCAAGCCTATCAGAATTACACCAGATTTTTCACCAGAGACTATGAAATCCAGAAGAGCCTGGACAGATGTTATACAGACACTAAGAGAACAAAAATTCCAGCCCAGGCTACTATACCCAGCCAAACTCTCAATTACCATAGATGGAGAAACCAAAGTATTCCACGACAAAACCAAAGTCACACATTATCTCTCCACGAATCCAGCCCTTCAAAGGATAATAACAGAAAAAAAACCAATACAAGAACGGGAACAACGCCCTAGAAAAAACAGGAAGGTAATCCCTCAACAAACCTAAAAGAAGACAGCCACAAGAACAGAATGCCAACTTTAACAACAAAAATAACAGGAAGCAACAATTACTTTTCCTTAATATCTCTTAACATCAATGGTCTCAACTCCCCAATAAAAAGACATAGACTAACAAACTGGCTACACAAACAAGACCCAACATTTTGCTGCTTACAGGAAACACATCTCAGAGAAAAAGATAGACACTACCTCAGAATGAAAGGCTGGAAAACAATTCTCCAAGCAAATGGTATGAAGAAACAAGCTGGAGTAGCCATCCTAATATCTGATAAGATTGACTTCCAACCCAAAGTCATCAAAAAAGACAAGGAGGGGCACTTCATACTCATCAAAGGTAAAATCCTCCAAGAGGAACTCTCAATTCTGAATATCTATGCTCCAAATACAAGGGCAGCCACATTCATTAAAGAAACTTTAGTAAAGCTCAAAGCACACATTGCACCTCACACAATAATAGTGGGAGACTTCAACACACCACTTTCACCAATGGACAGATCATGGAAACAGAAACTAAACAGGGACACACTGAAACTAACAGAAGTGATGAAACATATGGATCTGACAGATATCTACAGAACATTTTATCCTAAAACAAAAGGATATACCTTCTTCTCAGCACCTCATGGTACCTTCTCCAAAATTGACCACATAATAGGTCACAAAACAGGCCTCAACAGATTCAAAAATATTGAAATTGTCCCAAGTATCCTATCAGATCACCATGCACTTCAATAACAAAAAAATAATAGAAAGCCAACACTCACGTGGAAACTGAACAACACTCTTCTCAATGATACCTTGGTCAAGGAAGGAATAAAGAAAGAAATTAAAGACTTTTTAGAGTTTAATGAAAATGAAGCCACAACGTACCCAAACCTTTGGGACACAATGAATGCATTTCTAAGAGGGAAACTCATAGCTCTGAGTGCCTCCAAGAAGAAACGGGAGAGAGCACATACTAGCAGCTTGACAACACATCTAAAAGCTCTAGAAAAAAAGGAAGCAAATTCACCCAAGAGGAGTAGACGGCAGGAAATAATCAAACTCAAGGGTGAAATCAACCAAGTGGAAACAAGAAGAACTATTCAAAGAATTAACCAAACGAGGAGTTGGTTCTTTGAGAAAATCAACAAGATAGATAAACCCTTAGCTAGACTCACTAGAGGGCACAGGGACAAAAATCCTAATTAACAAAATCAGAACTGAAAAGGGAGACATAACAACAGATCCTGAAGAAATCCAAAACACCATCAGATCCTTGTACAAAAGGTTATCCTCAACAAAACTGGAAAACCTGGACGAAATGGACAAATTTCTGGACAGATAGCAGGTAACAAAGTTGAATCAGGATCAAGTTGACCTTCTAAACAATCCCATATCCCCTAAAGAAATAGAAGCAGTTATAAATAGTCTCCCAGCCAAAAAAAAGCCCAGGACCAGACGGGTTTAGTGCAGAGTTCTATCAGACCTTCAAAGAAGATCTAATTCCAGTTCTGCACAAACTTTTTCACAAGATAGAAGTAGAAGGTACTCTACCCAACTCATTTTATGAAGCCACTATTACTCTGATACCTAAACCACAGAAAGATCCAACAAAGATAGAGAACTTCAGACCAATTTCTCTTATGAATATCGATGCAAAAATCCTCAACAAAATTCTCGCTAACTGAATCCAAGAACACATTAAAGCAATCATCCATCCTGACCAAGTAGATTTTATTCCAGGGATGCAGGGATGGTTTAATATACGAAAATCCATCAATGTAATCCATTATATAAACAAACTCAAAGACAAAAACCACATGATCATCTCGTTAGATGCAGAAAAAGCATTTGACAAGATCCAACACCCATTCATGATAAAAGTTCTGGAAAGATCAGGAATTCAAGGCCCATACCTAAACATGATAAAAGCAATCTACAGCAAACCAGTAGCCAACATCAAAGTAAATGGTGAGAAGCTGGAAGCAATCCCAGTAAAATCAGGGACTAGACAAGGTTGCCCACTTTCTCCCTACCTTTTCAACATAGTACTTGAAGTATTAGCCAGAGCAATTCAACAACAAAAGGAGATCAAGGGGATACAAATTGGAAAAGAGGAAGTCAAAATATCACTTTTTGCAGATGATATGATAGTATATATAAGTGACCCCAAAACTTCCACCAGAGAACTCCTAAACCTGATAAACAGCTTCGGTGAAGTAGCTGGATATAAAATTAACTCAAACAAGTCAATGGCCTTTCTCTATACAAAGAATAAACAGGCTGAGAAAGAAATTAGGGAAACAACACCCTTCTCAATAGTCACAAATAATATAAAATATCTCGGCGTGACTCTAACTAAGGAAGTGAAAGATCTGTATGATAAAAACTTCAAGTCTCTGAAGAAAGAAATTAAAGAAGATCTCAGAAGATGGAAGGATCTCCCATGCTCATGGATTGGCAGGATCAACATTGTAAAAATGGCTATCTTGCCAAAAGCAATCTACAGATTCAATGCAATCCCCATCAAAATTCCAACTCAATTCTTCAACGAATTAGAAAGGGCAATCAGCAGATTCATCTGGAATAACAAAAAACCTAGGATAGCAAAAACTCTTCTCAAGGATAAAAGAACCTCTGGTGGAATCACCATGCCTGACTTAAAGCTTTACTACAGAGCAATTGTGATAAAAACTGCATGGTACTGGTATAGAGACAGACAAGTAGACCAATGGAATAGAATTGAAGACCCAGAAATGAACCCACACACCTATGGTCACTTGATCTTCGACAAGGGAGCTAAAACCATCCAGTGGAAGAAAGACAGCATTTTCAACAATTGGTGCTGGCACAACTGGTTGTTATCATGGAGAAGAATGCGAGTCGATCCATACTCATCTCCTTGTACTAAGGTCAAATCTAAGTGGATCAAGGAACTTCACTTAAAACCAGAGACACTGAAACTTATAGAGGAGAAAGTGGGGAAAAGCCTTGAAGATATGGGCACTGGGGAAAAATTCCTGAACAGAACAGCAATGGCTTGTGCTGTAAGATCGAGAATTGACAAATGGGACCTAATGAAACTCCAAAGTTTCTGCAAGGCAAAAGACACCGTCAATAAGACAAAAAGACCACCAACAGATTGGGAAAGGATCTTTACCTATCCTAAATCAGATAGGGGACTAATATCCAACATATATAAAGAACTCAAGAAGGTGGACCTCAGAAAATCAAATAACCCCCTTAAAAAATGGGGCTCAGAACTGAACAAAGAAATCTCACCTGAGGAATACCGAATGGCAGAGAAGCACCTGAAAAAATGTTCAACATCCTTAATCATCAGGGAAATGCAAATCAAAACAACCCTGAGATTCCACCTCACACCAGTGAGAATGGCTAAGATCAAAAATTCAGGTGACAGCAGATGCTGGCGTGGATGTGGAGAAAGAGGAACACTCCTCCATTGTTGGTGGGATTGCAGGCTTGTACAACCACTCTGGAAATCAGTCTGGCGGTTCCTCAGAAAATTGGACATAGTACTACCGGAAGATCCCACAATACCTCTCCTGGGCATATATCCAGAAGATGCCCCAACTGGTAAGAAGGACACATGCTCCACTATGTTCATAGCAGTCTCATTTATAATAGCCAGAAGCTGGAAAGAACCCAGATGCCCCTCAACAGAGGAATGGATACAGAAAATGTGGTACATCTACACAATGGAGTACTACTCAGCTATTAAAAAGAATGAATTTATGAAATTCCTAGCCAAATGGATGGACCTGGAGGGCATCATCCTGAGTGAGGTAACACATTCACAAAGGAACTCACACAATATGTACTCACTGATAAGTGGATATTAGCCCAAAACCTAGGATACCCAAGATATAAGATACAATTTCCTAAACACATGAAACTCAAGAAAAATGAAGACTGAAGTGTAGACACTTTGCCCCTCCTTAGAAGTGGGAACAAAACACCCTTGGAAGGAGTTACAGAGACAAAGTTTGGAGCTGAGATGAAAGGATGGACCATGTAGAGACTGCCATATCCAGGGATCCACCCCATAATCAGCATCCAAACGCTGACACCATTGCATATACTAGCAAGATTTTATCGAAAGGACCCAGATGTACCTGTCTCTTGTGAGACTATGCCGGGGCCTAGCAAACACAGAAGTGGATGCTCACAGTCAGCTAATGGATGGATCACAGGGCTCCCAATGGAGGAGCTAGAGAAAGTACCCAAGGAGCTAAAGGGATCTGCAACCCTATAGGTGGAACAACATTATGAACTAACCAGTACCCCGGAGCTCTTGACTCTAGCTGCATATGTATCAAAAGATGGCCTAGTCGGCCATCACTGGAAAGAGAGGCCCATTGGACTTGCAAACTTTATATGCCCCAGTACAGGGGAACGCCAGGGCCAAAAAGGGGGAGTGGGTGGTTAGGGGAGTGTGGGTGGGTGGGTATGGGGGACTTTTGGTATAGCATTGGAAATGTAAATGAGCTAAATACCTAATAAAAAATTAAAAAAATATATGAATCTGAAGATTAAAGACTAGAGGTTTTGTCTAGAACTGGCCACACATGAACATACAAGTTATCTCCATCCACCTCAGGCATGTATTTTGAAGCATTTTGTCATGTTCTCTTCCTTTTCCAATGTTTAGGCTTTCCTTGTAATATTAGAACTAACATTCTTATCTTCGGTTCTATATTTGTGAAGAGAAAAAAATGTAATGATTGTTTTCTATTGTCCCAAATACCATTTCTTAAAATGCTCCAGAGCCTCCATGCAAGTACAGTGAGATTTCTTCATGGTAGACAGCAGTTTAGAGCTGGAAGAAGAGCCATCCTTTTGCATCGGTGAGTGAACCTTTTAATGATAGAGAAGCTGTTATGTTCTTGTACAGTCCCTAAATGTAAAGATAAATACTAAAGTTATTAATATTTACAAAGAAATATTTTATTTTTAATAATAAAAAAGAACTCAAGAGGTTAATCATGAAAAAAACAAACAACCCAATCAAAAAACGTGGTATAGAACCGAACAGAGAATTCACAAGTGAGGAATCTCGAATGTTTGAGAAACACCTAAAGAAATGTTCGAAGTCTCTAGTGATCAGAGAAATGCAAATCAAAATGACCTTGAGATTCCACCTTACAGCATTCAGAATGGCTAAGATCAAAACCTCAGGTGACAACACATGTTGGCGAGGATTTGAAGAAAGAGGAACACTCCTCCATTGCTGGTGGGATTGCACACTGATACAACCAATCTGGAAATCAATCTGGAGGTTCCTCAGAAATTTGGAAATAGATCTACCTGAACACCTAGCAATACCACTCTTGGGAATATACCCAAAAGATGCCCCACAATCCACAAGGGCAACTGTTCCACTCTGTTCAGAGTGGCCTTATTTGTGATAGACAGAAGCTGGAAACAACCTAGATGTCCCATGGCAGAATGGATCATTTACACAATGGAATACTATTCAGCCATGAAGAAAGAGAATATTCTGACATTTGCAAGCAAATGAATGGAACTAGAAAATATTACCCTGAGTGAGGTAACTCAGACCCAAAAGGATATGCATGCTATGTACTCACTAATAAGTAGTTGTTAGCCAAAAAGGAAAAGAAAAAACCCATACAGAATATACAAGATTCAGTCGACAGAATTGAAAAGGCTCAACAAGCTGATGTACCCAACTGAGGCCATCTCAGTCCCACTTGGGAGAGAAAAGAAAGCAATCACAAGTGGGGAGGGAGGAAGGGACCTGGGAGAGAAAGTAGATGGGGGGGGGGGAGAATGGGGAAATTATGGGGTAGAGGAGAACCTGATCTGCTATTAAATGAGGGGAAAGGTCTGAAGCCCTGAGGGCCAGCAGAAGGAATGTAAAGAGGCAACCTCAGAAGACTGAGGAAACACGCCACCCCCACCCTGCAAAATGCAGCAGACACCTGAGAGGTGAGAGACTAGCAGGATTCATAGGTAGGGACCTTTGATGAAATGTCAGACAGTAGGGAGAGGGAACTTATAGAGCTCACCTCCAGAGGAAGACAGGACATCAAGTGAGGGATGGGGTTGCCATCCCACAGTGACACCTCTGACCCATAATTGTTTCTGTCTGAAAGAATTGCAGGGATGGAAATGGAGAGGAGCCTGAGCAAGAGAAGGTCCAGCAACAGGACAAACTGGGATCCAGATCAAGGGGAAGGCCCAAGGCCTGACACTATTACTGAAGCTGTGGTCACAAAAATGGACCTAGCATGTCTGCCCTCCCAAAGACCTAACAAGTAGCTGAAAGAGTCAGATGCAGTTATTTGCACCCAACCAATGGACAGAAGCAGCTGACCCCTGTGGTTGAATTAGGGAAGCTGAAAGAAGCTGAGGAGAAGGATGATTCTGTAGGAGGACCAGCAGTCTCAATTAATCTGGACCCCCGAGACCTTTCAAACATTGGGCCAGGAAACAGACAGCATACACCAGCTGTTATGAGGCCCCCAACACACATGCAGTAGAGGACTTCCAGGTTGTGTTTACTAAGAGATGATGCACCTAATCCTCAAGAGACTGGAGGCCCCAGGAAGTTTAGAGGTCAGGTGTGGTGCTGAGTGGAGGAATCCACGTAGAGATGGGGTGGTATAGGGATGAGGTGTAGCCACTAAAATAGGAGCAGTGTGAGTGTGCTCCAATCAGCCCTAGTTCCTTATAATTTCATAACTCTATAATGCTGTACCAGAACACAACAGAGTAGAAATGTGGTTCATCTGAATTAATAATTACACTAAATGCAAACTACATACCGATTTCAAAGCCTTGGGACAAAAAAGTACACCGCCACAATAGATTTCATATCAAGGACATTGATGGTGTTTTGGATATATTAGATTAAATGTACTCTATAAATAAAATTAATTTTACCTGTTTCTGTTTTCTTTTTAAGTCCTCACATGTGCACTTGTGTGTGTGTGTGTGTGTGTGTGTGTGTGTGTGTGTGTGTGTGTGCTAGAGATTAAATTCAGCTATCTTCTTCAACTGTTCTCCACCTAATTTTTGAGAGAGGCTCTCAATGAACCTAAAGCTTGCATATTTGGTTAGACTGCCTGGCCAGCAAGTCCCACAGATCCTTCTGTCTCTGCCACTTCAGAATTGGGATTACAGGTATAGGTCACCACAGCCAGCTTTTACGTGTGAGCGATGCTCCATTTTAACTTTGGTGCTAGGGATCAAACTCACTGTTCACTGACTCAGCATCTTTCTACCTTTTTTAATATGGCTACTGGATAAATTTAAATCGCACATAGACTTAATATTATAGTCCCACTGTACAGCATGGGTTTAGAGGCCAAAAAGGCCTTTAAAGATAGAAAGAACTGAAAATAGCCAAGACAGAAAAGAATGGTAATTGGCTGAATAATGACCTCCAAAGGTATCCAGGTCCCTACCACCTGTGAATGTTACAAGGTAAGACAGTAGAAATTCATGATTCTCTACATAATGCTTAACTGTGAGTCTAGCAGAAGGCAAAGGGAGAGTGATACAGAAAATAGGATTTTTTTTTTTTTTTTACTCAATCAATGGTGAGAGTTGAGGTAAGAATCAATATTGCGTGCATGAAATACTGAGGAATGGTTCTTAGTCACACAAGGCCTATGAGAAATGAATCTCAGGAAGCTGTAACCCTAGGAAGACAGATTCTTCTCGAAAGCTTTCAGGGGGGATACAGCCTTGCTGAATTGCTAATTCTGACTCAGGGAAATTGATTCGGACTACTCAAATCTAGTACTATAAAAACAGAGATCTGGAGACTGGCACTTGCTGCGTTGGTTCCGGGCTGCGAAGGTCAGTCTCGAAGGAGTCACTGAGTGGAGTTCCGGAAAGCAGCGGCTCGCTCTCCCTCGCTTACTCACTGGTAACCGTTCACCGGCAACTCTCGCCCTAGCTGAGAAGGTTCCGCGCGGGGCATGCTGAAGGGCTGTCCTCCTCGGTTCTTCCTCCTCTTTCTGCCTCCGCAGGATGGACCTGCTCGCCCAATGCCCCTGAAGACGGATAAGTCTTCTCTTGAACTTTGTCAAGTTCTCTGAAGAAGCCAATGGGATCTTTTTTACATCATGACTTCATCTGAACGCAAGAACAAGAAATAGGTTTTAGTTTTAAAATGACTCTGACTCAGTTCTGATGAGCATTTTAGACATGAGTCTACATCAGCAAATGGGTTCAGAGGGAGATCGTCAACCTTCTGCTTCCTCTGTGAGCTTGCCTTCTGTCAAAAATGCACCCAAACAGAGAAGATTTTCAATAGGCTCTCGTTTTTGGAGGAAGATGGACAGCAAACGAAAATCAAGGGAGCTCGATGGTGGGGTGGAAGCAATTGCAAGTATTGAGAGGATACATTCTGAAATGTGTGCTGATAAGAACTCCATTTTCTCAACAAATACCTCTTCTGACAATGGATTGACTTCCATCAGCAAACAAACTGGAGACTTTATGGACTGTCCTTTGTGCCTTTTGCGGCTTTCTCAAGACAGATTTCCTGATATCATGACATGTCATCATAGATCTTGTGTGGATTGTTTACGACAATACCTAAAGATAGAAATCTCTGAAAGCAGAATTAACATCAGTTGTCCAGAATGCCCTGAACGGTTTAACCCCCATGACATTCGCTTGATATTAAGTGATGATGTCTTAATGGGAAAATATGAAGAATTTATGCTTCGACAGTGGCTTGTTGCAGATCCTGACTGTAGGTGGTGTCCGGCTCCAGACTGTGGATACGCTGTGATAGCATTTGGATGTGCCAGGTGTCCAAAATTAACTTGTGGGCGAAAAGGCTGTGGAACAAAGTTTTGCTACCACTGTAAACAGATCTGGCATCCCAAACAGACCTGTGAGACTGCTCTATGGGAAAGAGCCCAGCGTTTATGCTTAAGAACTTTACCCTTTTCACCTATTAGTTACAAACAGGAATCTAGAGCAGCAGCTGATGACATAAAGCCGTGTCCACGATGTGCTGCTTATATAATCAAGGTTGAGGATGGGAGTTGCAATCATATGACATGTGCAGTCTGTGGTTGTGAGTTTTGTTGGTTGTGCATGAAAGAAATCTCCAATTTACATTATCTCAGTCCCTCGGGTTGTAGTTTATGGGGGAAGAAACCCTGGAGCCGAAAGAAGAAAATCCTGTGGCAGCTGGGAACCCTTGTTGGTGCTCCCGTCGGGATTGCTCTCATAGCCGGCATTGCCCTTCCTGCCATGATCATTGGCATTCCTGTGTATGTGGGCCTCAAGATTCATGATTGCTATGAAGGCAGAGATGTTTCAAAACACAAGCGGAATCTGGTCATAGCAAGTGGTGTTACCCTGTCTGTAATCGTCTCTCCAGTGGTAGCTGCAGTGACTATAGGCATTGGTGTTCCTACCATGCTAGCTTATGTCTATGGTGTGGTCCCAATTTCCCTCTGCAGAAACAGGGATTGTGGAGAGTCTGCAGGAAATGGGAAAGGAGTAAGGATTGAGTTTGATGATGAGAATGACATAAACGTAGGCGGGACTAACACAGCCATGGATACAACATCAGTAGCAGAAGCAAGGCACAACCCTAGCATAGGAGAGGGAAGTGTCAGCGGCCTGACTGGCAGTTTGAGTGCAAGTGGAAGCCACATGGATGGAATAGGCACTATTGGCAACAACCTGAGTGAGACAGTCAGTACCATAAGCTTAGCTGGAGCTAGTATCACAGGCAGTCTGTCAGGAAGTGCCATGGTAAACTGTTTCAGCAATTTGCAAGTTCAAGCAGAGGTACAGAAAGAAAGGTGTAGTCTCAGTAGAGAATCTGGCACAGTGAGTTTGGGAAGAGTTTGTAATAACAGCAGCACCAAAGCAATGGCAGGATCCATTCTGAACTCCTACATCCCTCTGAACAAAGATGGGAACAGTATGGAAGTACAAGTGGATATTGAATCAAAGTCATTCAAGTTCCAACACAGCCGTGGAAGCAGCAGTGTGGATGACAGTGGTGCTGCCCGAGGCCACATGGGCAGGTCATCCAGTGGCTTGCCTGAAGGTAAATCCAGTGCTACCAAGTATTCCAAGGGAGCAACAGGAGGAAAAAAGTCAAAGAGTGGTAAACTGAGGAAAAAGGGTAACATGAAGATCAATGAGACCAGAGAGCACATGGATGCACAGTTGTTACAGCCTCAAAGCACAGATTTAAGTGAGTTTGAGGTGCCATTCCCGAGTGGCAACTTGCCATCTGTAGCAGTCTCCCCCTGCAGTCACTCTTCTTACTTAGAAAGCATGAGAATGTCCTGTAGTCACCATTCCAGGGGTTGCCACGCCCACTTCCCAGCTGTGAACACCCTTCCTGAGGTAGAAAAGGATGGGCTGAAACATTCACCACACCAGGGCAGCAGTGCTCTGCTTTCCAAAACTGCTTCCTGTTCAGAAGTCCCACAGTCCAGCCATGCAGCAGACAAGCATGGCACCAACTGACGTTGGGGGAAGCTGATGGTGGATGGTGATGCACTGAGAGAGCCAAATAATAACCACTCGCACCAGACAGCAGACTTGAAAGTTGCTGTCTAGACTACAGTGTAGGCCCATGAATGCTGCAGACTAAGAACCACAGAACAACCTTGTTGGGAGCTCGTTGAACCATCTGTGACTGTTAAGCTTAAGTTACCAGCAAAAGCCAGGTTTTATAATTGTAATGCAAATATAATTTATATGTCTAGCAAAGCATTGTGTTTCATGGTGGTATTAATTACCAAATTATGAAATGAAGGCTTTAAAGTGTTCGTACCAGAGTAAAACGCTGCTTGATGCACATACAGTTGTATTTAGATAGAAAATTGGCTTAATTTGAAATCTTGAGATACTAACACTGTCCTATGGCATTCTTAAGGAAAATTGAGGCTTAGGGATAAGTGGTTAGTGACATATTATTGAATCACTGAAGGATGGAACGTGGCAGATTACTCAGTCTATGATCCTCTTGGTAACATTACTTACTCTTCATAACTGAGCTGAAATTTCATTTCTTCATATGCAATGGTAACCATTCAGATACTTAGACACTTGAGCAAGGTCGGGACAGTTTTGGCACAACTCTGAAGTAGAAATACTTGGTACTGTTACATATCTCTAGTGTGGTTGTTGCCATTTTAGAAGAAGAAGGTAAAAGTAGGTAACTAAAGGACTGACAACAGCAGAAGACAATCCTATTAGGATGTAAGCATCACAGCCACCTGTCACTGAGGCAAGTTAGTGCCCTTTGATTCTTGATGCCTTTGAGAGAGGCTGGATTTTATGAGCCTCCTCATTTGAGGATTTTGCTCTCTCATTTCCCATAATGTCTTCTCTAGTCACCTAGGATAATAAAGACAAATACAGCAAATAGGTAAACATGAATGTCATCATTAACTACTCTGAAAAAGTATTCACCTACAAAGACACATGCAGCCTTTAGAAAATTTAACATTAAACAACCTCAACTTTTAACATGAATATCTTTTTGAACCATGAAATCAAAACGATGCAGAGCTTGCACCAAGCTTACATAAAAGGTCAATGTGTGGCTTTGGTTCCTTTTGCTTTTGTTTACAGGGGACGTTCAGCTGACACGAGCAGAGGTTGGCCAAAATACTGCCTGCACTATTGACTTCCCACACAACTCTCATGACAGACTGACCTCATGGTGGTCAAGTACTCCACCTTAGGTGTTTCCTCGAAGTGTTACCATTATGGTGCCTCTGAGCATTTTCTTCTGATAAAGAAGGAAAATGTGCAGGCTACAATCCTGGACCATCATTTTCCTCACTGCTTCCATTAATCTGCTTAGAGACCACTAGTTCTTTTAGTTGATTCTGCTCATTATGGTGTTCGTACATTTGTTTGCATTCTAGTTGTGTTCAGTAACGAGTGTGCCAAACAGGAGACATGAAATGAATGTAAATAATAATGAAAAAACAAAGCAAAACAAAACAAAGATCTGAGAGTGAGGCTTAATAACACGAACACTTAAGCCTAGTGTGCCTGAAGTTGGAGTTTGCTATATACTCCACACCCCCACCCCATCTACACACACACGCCATGCAGTTTAAGGTACTAACCTTCTTTTAACTTCTTATAGCAGCCAGAGGTAACCAGTAAAGGAAACGTGTGTGTGTGTGTGTGTGTGTGTGTGTGTGTTGAACCCACTGAACAACTTACTCCTCTTTACTATTTTTTAAAACAGAATTACTTATCTTTATTTCATATGTATAGGGGTCTTGCCTGAATGTATATAAGCTTACGACACGCTTGCCTGTGTCCATGGAAGCCAGAAGAGGGCACTGAATCCCCTGAAACTGGAGTTGCAGACAGTTGTGAGCCTCTATTTGGGTACCAGGAATGGAACCCAGGTTCTCTGCAAGAACAGCAAGTGCTCCCAAACACTGAGCCATCTCTCCACCTCTAGTTGCTACAATTTTAAAATTAATTTTTAATTTAATTTTCTTATTGTGCTTAAAGATGCATAACAGAACTTTAACTATCTTATGTGCACAGTTTTGGATGCAATAAGCACACTCTCATTGCTGTGTGGTATGCTACTATTGTCAAATTCTAAAACCTCAATATTTCAAACAGAAATGTGGTGATACCTACCCTTCCCCTTCCCTAGCCCACTTGTGGAGGTTTAAATATGCTTGGCCCAGGGAGTGGCACTATTTATAGGTGTGGCCTTGAGTGGATGTGGATTTAACTGGGTGTGGCCTTGTTGGAGTGGATGTGGCCATTGTTAGAGTGGATGTAGCCCTGTTGAAGTAGGTGTGGCCTTATTGGAGGAAGTGTGTCAGTGGGGAAGTGGGCAATGATCCCCTCCTCCCAACCATGTGGGAGCTAGTCTTCTCCTACTGGCAGTCAGATGAAGATGTAGAATTCTCAGGTCCCCTAGAACCCACAATTTGGCTCATGATCATCTGTAACTCAATTTCCAGGGAATCCAATGCTGTCTTCTGGATTCTGTGGGCATTCAACAGATATATGCATATAGGCAAAACATTCATATATATATAATAAAAATAAACGTTTTTAAAGTACTAAAAACTATAATTCAGGATGAGATAAGGTGCAAAGTGGAGACATGAAATGAATTAGCCTTGTGTTGGTCAGCAGATGAATGGATAAATGAAATTGGGGGAATCGAGTATTAGTCATCCATGAAGAAAAATAAAATCTTATCATATTTAGGAAATAGGATGAGATGGTGGGTGTTGTCTTAAGTGAAATAAGCCAGACATACAGATTAACAAATTTCATGTATTCTCCCTTACATGTGGAAACTATCAAAAGGAAAAATGAAGGAGCTGACTAAAAGTAGAAAAGCAATTGCTAGATCTGAGAAAGGTGTGGAAATGGTGGAAGCTAGGTGAGCTTTCCTGGGAAGAGATGAGCAGATATCTATACATTCAAGCCAGAGCACCAATGTGAGACCTAAGAAACAACTCAACTCCTTCTGAGTCCAGCTTGGTGATGCAAATCATTTCTTGGGCTTACTTACAGGAGCACAGGTAACCAAAATTTCTACCCAACATGGGGACAACTCACAAAAGTTGCATCCGTGGGAGCTTCTGCCCTCCCAGTCTCCTCTCCTCCAGCAACTGCTGTTATCATATAACCTCAAGGAGGGGCCTTGAAATTGCTTCCCAGCTTCTTGAATTCTTGGAGTCTCCTTGCTCCTTGGAAGGTAGGGTACGATTTGGAGGAGATGGTTACTGAATGGTTTTGAGGATAGAAGAACGGTATCTGGACAAGATTAATTGACAGCGTGTGAGCACAATACAATATCATAATAGTCTCATTGATTTGTGCAATGAGAAATAGAAGAAGGCGTGAACAACAAGATCCTGAGGTCCAGCCCCCTGGTATAATTGACTTTCAGTATTTCCACTTCCAGGTCTGATGCTCCTCTCCTATTAAGTGGACAGCAGGTGAGCGTGTGTTCAGTCAGGACAGGTGAGATAGCTCTCACTTGATAAGGAAACTCTGAGTAAAGATGGGAAGTCATATTTTTGGAGCAATCTAACACGCTCTGTGCAATTCTAAAATAGATGACACACTCCCAGAGTTCAGGTGGGTCCAGACTCAAAAGACCAAGACGTAGCTCTGCCACGAATCCAGCTCGAGATCAGCCTGGACAATTTAGCAAGACTGTCTCAAAATCAAAAACAAAACAAAAATGACTGGAGGTACAATTCACGGACAGAATGCTCTCCTGGCTAGCACACTAGGCTCTCAGTTCAATCCCCAGGGCTGAGAAACAAAACACAAACAAACAAACAAAACCAACCAGATAGATCCAGTTGTAATAGTATTTGTGGTAAGAACCGGAAAACCACGATGGGGAAGACAGAAGGTGAGGAGAAATGTGTTAAGCAAAATTGACTTTGTACCGAGATGCTCAGGGATGAAATGTGGATATTCCCCAGCCTGAGGAGGGCATGAATCCTTTCCCTCCAGGTGAGGAGCTATTGACTGTTAATGGCTGTTGGGGGTTAAGAGTCATTTTGCCTTGAGAAGTGTAAGGTAAATTGTATTGCTAAATTGTTCATGATGAAATAAATTACCCTCCACACATGCAGTCAAGCAGTCCCAACTCAGCTCAATGGGTTATTTAAAAAAGAAAACACGAAAGGAGGACGACTACGTTGGGAAAAGAGGAGGTCCACAGGAAGTAGTAAGGACATAAGCTAACGGGATGAATACGATCAAAATACATAACATGCACATATGAAATTTTCAAAGAATAAATAAGAATTGTTTTGAAAAGAAATGTGGACATGCACTGAGAATGTGGAGAGTGTTTCTAGGCCTCTTAGGTCAGTCTGGTCCATGTTCCCCTGCATCGATACTAGCTTCCTAACATCCTGTTATCATCATCTGTAATCTATTTTAGTATGAGGCTTATCTGTCTGAAATGGCTCAAATGTCCCTCCCCTTTCCAAATTCACGTGGAAATTTAATTCCCCAAGCAACATTGTGTTTTAAATGGTGGCACCTTTAGGAGGTATTGAGTCTTGAGTTCTACCCAGTGAATGCTATTGTGTACCTGTGAGGACTCAGCATGCCTGGCTCTCCCGCATTGTGCCATCTTGGAGGCAGAACAGTCCTCCCTGGATACTAATTCTGCTGGCACCTTAACCTTAGAATGCTCTTCTTCCAGAACTACAAGACATACATTTCAGTCTTTTATAAATATAAAAAAGTATTCCTGGCTCAGGTTTTTTGCTACAGCATCACCAATGGAGCCCCCCCCCCCCGCACACACACACACACACATGCAAACACACCCAGGCATGCATGCACACACTATACACAGCACACTCTGGTCAGTTATATATCAAGTGTGATTAGTAATTACTACTGAGGATGAGATGTCTTGCTTAAGCTACATTGTATCCCTTTCTTTCTTTGTTCTCTTATTGCCATCTTTAGTCATCTTCTACCCCCTTCTTTATCACCTATTTTCCTGCTAATTAGATTAACTAAAGCTTCAAGCAACTGTGTTTAAAAGCTATAGGATTAGATTCTTGGGACTTAATAAAAGCACAGGGCTAAAGGGAGGAGCCTAGGGAGGGAGCTAGACAGCTGGAATATAAGGCTCACAATTAAGACTACCATACACTTTATCTTCTTCCAAATACTATACCTTCTGAGGTATGTTTGAGTATATAAGGTGTGTGATTAATAATATCAGGACTGCTGGGATGTGTAGATTACATAGGACACCCTATGGCTATAGGGAACAAGGTAGGCAAGATACTCTGTCTAATAACTACTGACCTTAGAGCCAAAGATGGACCAGGGAAAGTGGCAGGGGGACATAAATGTGAATTGCCAAAAATAGGGGAGGAAGCTCTCATTACATTTGACTATTTGGACAGATCTGTTTAATTTGAGGGAAATCTTTAGTGCAAGGCAATTGCTTTGAATTTCTAAGGGGTAATTGTCATGTTATGGTTCCTGGTCAGGGTTCCAGTGGGAGAGGACTGAGTTTTCCTTAAGGAGGTGACCACGGGGAGTTTGACCATGCTTTAGTGAGTGTATGGGCAACACAAATTGTGAATTTTTCTACTCTTTTTGGGTGCGGGATGAGGGGAAAGTCCCAAGAGGAGGGGTGGACCTGGAAGTACTGGAATGTGAGGGTGCTTGGGGTTCATGATGTGAAATTCCCATATTATAAAAATATTACAGAAAAAAAAGAAACCAATGCATAGGAGTTGAACATAGAGGTAAATAGTTTACCTGGCGTTGTTACACAACTACAAAGAAGGCAGGAGAGAGGCTAAGAATGTTTCTGTCTCTAACTCTGGCCCAGTTTTAAATAAATTTACTTTTATTTGGAAAATAATAAAAAGCATAGGTGCTCTAAACACAGTCTCATGGGCATAAATCCAGGATCCACTGCAGCTCTGGAGCAGCCACACTAAAGATGGCTCTGGATGCTGAGGAGCTGAAAGTGAGGGGAAGGCCAGTGTGGTCCTGAAGCCTCCTGGCCCCAAGCAGACAGTGCTGAGGCACTGGCCCAGTAAGATCCAACAAGCCCTGCTGGTGAACCTTCAGTGTGGGACCACTCGGGCTGGTGCTGGAAGAGGGAGGTGAGGGAACACATAACCCATACCCCAGTGCTTCTCTCTGTTTTCTCCAGTAAAGTAGTGGATTCTTCATCCTGCCTTCCAGTTTTCAGGGTTGGCATCTTCTGAGCCAGAGTGTGGTTTTCTGGCTCTTCTGTAATATTCATTGTTTTCTGATGAGGACATTCTGTCTTCAATGTCATAGACACCTAGAAAAGGAGCAGAGTTATCAGAATCTTTACATGTCAACGTCCCAGCTCAAAGCCACCAAGCAAGGTAGCTCTGCTTACTCAAAATCATCAGAGGGCACCCACAATACCGCACCATCACAGACAGCCTTTCCTCAAATGGGAACAGACCATTGGGAGGTTGCTGAAAAGACACACTCCTTTCCAAGGGCCACCAAGCTCCATCTGATAAGAAAACAACTCAGGGGAAACTGCTTGGGAATGGTAGCAAGAGGAATGGAGTCCTGAAAACCAAGAAGCAATGGCTGGCTCCAATGTCCTACCACCCAGTAGGCTAAACTGAGACATGGAGAAAGATGACAATCATACTCTGGAAGCCATCCATCGTCATCCTGACATGAAACCCACAGGCAAGGAACAAGAACAATGAAGAGATTGGCCCCCAAACTGTTCTAGAATAGAGGACAAGTCAGAAGGCAGGAAGGGAAGCACAGAGATTCAGAAGAGGTGAAGGGCAACACTCTAGAAGCATCCGTAAGCCAGGCAGGGAGTGTGGTCTTCGAATGCAGACACAGGCAGGCAACTCAACACTCAGGCTCAGATTCCCAGTGAGCAGGCAGCCCAAGGAAAGGGACCTGACCTCTCCAGGTCCCAGAGAGTAAGGGCCTAAAGATGGGATCAACTGAGTCCCCAGATGACCATGAGCTACCCACTCAGTAGAACACTAATGCTGGCATTTCAGCTTCACCCAAATGAAAATGTGGGACCAGCAATATGGGACAGCCTGACCTCAAGCTCCATGCTAGTACTTTACCTGAGACCTTCTACATTCTGAACTACAAGAAACCCATATCAAAGCATCCAGTTGGGAAGGGCACTGGATTACATCAAACTGGGAAGGGTTAGTCAGAGTCTAGATGGAATGTGCCACTGCAGGCAACAAAGTCCATAGGCTAAGGGTCACACAACCAATTCCCCCCAAACGGAAAGGACCAAACCACCTTATCAATTCCTAGTTAGGTAACTGTGTTGGCATGAGATTCCCCACCATAGAATATTCCAATAATATTAAATAATAAAGTATTAAAATAAAAAATATGAAAAAAGTGAGCTGCAAGGCTGAGTTTAGTGGCACACACCTATCAGCACAGGGATGCCCCATGCTTACCAAGTCCTGAGGAGGCAGGAACAGCATGAGTTTCAGGCTGGTTTGAGTTATTTAGTGAGACACTGTTGCCTAAGGAGAAGGAGAAAAGCAGAGCCAGAAAGCCAGAACAGTGCATCATTGAAAGGAAAAGAGAAACATACTCCTCAGGGCATCATTCCCATGCATACAAGAGTAAAGAGACAGAGAAATGTACATTCAAACTTCACCTATGTGTGGGAAGGAGGGTGGAGCTCTGCCAAATCCTAACTAAGCAGAGGTGAACAGGGATGCTGCCCCAGGATTGGAAAGACCACAGGCAGGAAGTAAGCTGAGGCCTGTGGACAGTGATGAGGACACAGTGGGAGGCCCTGAAACCAACAGCCAGCATGCAATGAGTTATTTGGGACTAAAGCTAAGAAGCAGGGAAACATGGAAGTGAAAAGTTCAGATGCAGAAAACAGCCTGGTCAAAGGCCCACGAAGAAGCCTACACAAGACAGAAGGTATAAGTTCAGGAAGTCGGACTCCAGGAAAGAATTTACACTTGATGTTACCAAGTCGTGAGGGTGAGGGGAGCCATAATGTCCTGGGAAACCCCACTCTTACCAAGTTTAAGATCATAGAGTCAAGCAGCCCTCCTAAATTTTATCCATCCACACAGCCCACATACTTGTTACCCATAATTTCATAAATATCTCTAGTGGCTACATGGATGCCCCACGATTACCAAGCTGCTGGCAAACACAGTCCTTCCATTTCATGCCCAGCAGGTCAAGGAAGCTGCTTAGCAGCATGGCAGCAGCTTCATATGTGTGCCATGCAGTATGCAGGGTGCATATCTGAAGCTTATTCTTCCACCATGGTGGTGGACAAGCTCTACACGGTGCTTGTGCCAGAATTGGTACCCAGTAATTGTTGGCAGCATGGAAAAGAGATGATTGTTTTCTATCTGGAGCCTGGGCACACATATCTGCTGAATGGGAGAGGTGCATTTTTCTATGCACATGAAACACTGCATCTGGGACAGCAGCTTGCCAGGTAGCTCCAAATGCTGACAGTCCTGATGTACAAACAGTTCTACAACCCAACTGTCTCAAGCTATGCTGCAGTTTCTCTATTGACAGAGAGCCATACATGGTATCACAAAGGTGTGTGAGTGACTCATTACCTAATAGTTCTCAAAACAGGAATGTCCCATCATGTGGACTGACGGGCTATGAGAGAGGAAGTGAGATCAACGTTTGATAATGAAAAATACTAGGCCTTCCGGTCAGCACCAGCACCAGGTCACCTTGGGCGCAGAGTTGGTGGACACCCCCAAGGTCCCCTAGAGGACTCTCCTCTAGATCTTAGGACCACCGGTGAGTGGAACACAACTTCTGTTCCAATCTTGAACATTATGAACTAACCAGTATCCCAGAGCTCTTGACTATAGCTGCAGATGTATCAAAAGATGGCCTAGTCGGCCATCACTGGAAAGAGAGGCCCATTGGACACGCAAACTGTATATGCCCCAGTACAGGGGAACGCCAGGGCCAAAAAAATGGGAATGGGTGGGTAGGGAAGTGGGGGGAGGACTTTTGGAATAGCATTGGAAATGTAATTGAGGAAAATACATAATAAAAAAAAATTTTTTTTAAACTTTGAAAAAAAAAAAAGAAATTCCTAGGCAAATGGATGGACCTGGAGGGCATCATCCTGAGTGAGGTAAGCTAATCACAAAAGAACTCACATGATATGTACTCACTGATAAGTGGATATTAGCCCAGAAACTTAGAATACCCAAGATACAAAATGCAATTTGCAAAACATATGAAACTCAAGAACAAGGAAAACCAAAGTGTGGACACTTTGTCCCTTCTTAGAATTGGGAACAAAACGTGCATGGAAGGATTTACAGAGACAAAGTTTGGAGCTGAGATGAAAGGATGGACCATCTAGAGACTGCCATACCTGGGGATCCATCCCATAATCAGCCTATAAACGCTGACACCATTGTATACAGTAGCAAGATTTTGCTGAAAGGACCCAGATATAGCTGTCTCTTGTGAGGCTATGGCGGGCCCTTGTAAACACAGAAATGGATGCTCACAGTCAGCTATTGGATGGATCACAGGGCCCCCAATGGAGGAGCTAGAGAAAGTACCCAAGGAGCAAAAGGGGTCTGCAACCCTATAGGTGGAACAACAATATGAACTAACCAGTACCCCCTGGAGCTCATGTCTCTAGCTGCATATGTATCAGAAGATGGCCTAGTCGGCCATCATTGGAAAGAGAGGCCCATTGGTCTTGCAAACTTTATATGCCTCAGTACAGGGGAATGCCAGGGCCAAGAAGTGGGAGTGGGTAGGTAGGGGAGTGGGGGGGATGTTTGGGGGACTTTTGAGATACCATTGGAAACGTAAATGAAGAAAATACTTAATAAAAAAACTCAAAATGTCTTCAAAATGCCTCTTACATCTAAATTAAGTTACTTGTTGCGTTATAGCTCAAAAATAAAAAAAGGATTCTTAACTGCTAACACATCTTTCTCATCTCTCCCCACAACTTTAAAAGGTATATTAAACTACAGTGAAGAAAACTGACTGTGCTGATCATCAAAATACATCATAAAACCTTTACACTTAAGGCTATGTGATACTAATGTCTGATAGAACATCTAATGATGGTGTGATAGACTAGAAATTAGGATATAGCTGCAAGAACCTAAGGAGGTTTAGTGTATGACCACCCTGGTATCTTCACTGGAGTAAAGCTATATTCATCATATTTTATTTCATTTCATTTTTATCAGCTTCTTAGCAGTTAGATCTAGTAGAAGTGAGTAGTCATATGCTAAAAGGTAAAACAATATGTTGAGAGATAGATTTTTTTTTAGGTTGAAAAAAAAGTCTTCATTGATGGTCAGTATCTACATGACCTAAATCACACAACCACAATCCTCATAGTTCTTTGTCTTTTATGCTCAAAACCACATCCTGGTTCAAACTTCAAGTACCAAGGAGCACAACTACAGAAGTCAAAGAGCAAGGTTAATATCTTTAGGGACTTTCCTAGCACCTGGAAGTATGGACACAGGTCTTTGTTGGATAAGATCTTTATGGATGCACAGACCATTCATTATACTGATAGATACTGAAGTAAAAATTAATAAGGATATGCCAGTGGTGTGATATTCATACATATATTTCCTATTTGCACAGAGAAAATTCTTGGGGATACAAACCCTAGTAGCAAGTAGAGTACACTAGAATTTCCACCTTTGTTTTATGATGGTGTTTCCAATTTTTAATTTTTAATTTAAAAAAAAATTGAAGTGGATGCTCACAGTCATCTATTGGATGGAACACAGGACCCCTAATGAAAAAGATAAAGAAAGTAATCAAGGAGCTAAAGGGGTCTGCAACCCTATAGGAGGATCAACAATATGATGTAACCAGTATCCCCCAGAGCTTGTGTCTCTAGCTGCATATGTAGCAAAAGATGGCCTAGTCGGCCATCAATGGGAGGAGAGGCCCTGGGTCTTGCAAAGATCATATGCCCCAGTACAGGGGAATGTCAGGGCCAGGAAGTGGGAGTGGGTGGGTTGGGGAGCAGGGCGGGGAGGGGGGAGGATATAGGGTACTTTCGGGATAGTGTTTTAAATATAAATGAAGAAAATATCTAATAAAAATGCCTTAAAAGAAAGAGAAAGAAATGTGAATGAAGAAAATATTTAATAAAAAATAAAAAAATCCCCTTCCGCTCGACTCGAGACTCGAGCCCCGGGCTACCTTGCCAGCAGAGTCTTGCCCAACACCCGCAAGGGTCCACACGGGACTCCCCACGGGACCCTAAGACCTCTGGTGAGTGGACCACAGTGCCTGCCCCAATCCAATCGCGCAGAACTTGAGACTGCGGTACATAGGGAAGCAGGCTACCCGGGCCTGATCTGGGGCACAAGTCCCTTCCGCTCAACTCGAGACTCGAGCCCCGGGCTACCTTGCCAGCAGAGTCTTGCCCAACACCCGCAAGGGCCCACACGGGACTCCCCACGGGACCCTAAGACCTCTGGTGAGTGGATCACAGTGCCTGCCCCAATCCAATCGTGCGGAACTTGAGACTGCGGTACATAGGGAAGCAGGATACCCGGGCCTGATCTGGGGCACAAGTCCCTTCCGCTCGACTCGTGACTCGAGCCCCGGGCTACCTTGCCAGCAGAGTCTTGCCCAACACCCGCAAGGGTCCACACGGGACTCCCCACGGGACCCTAAGACCTCTGGTGAGTGGAACACAGCGCCTACCCCAATCCAATTGCGTGGAACTTGAGACTGCGGTACATAGGGAAGCAGGCTACCCGGGCTTGATCTGGGGCACAAACCCCTTCCACTCCACTCGAGCCCCGGCTACCTTGCCAGCTGAGTCGCCTGACACCCGCAAGGGCCCACACAGGATTCCACACGTGATCCTAAGACCTCTAGTGAGTGGAACACAACTTCTGCCAGGAGTCTGGTTCGAACACCAGATATCTGGGTACCTGCCTTGCAAGAAGAGAGCTTGCCTGCAGAGAATACTCTGCCCACTGAAACTAAGGAGAGTGCTACCCTCCAGGTCTGCTCATAGAGGCTAACAGAGTCACCTGAAGAACAAGCTCTTAACAGTGACAACTAAAACAGCTAGCTTCAGAGATTACCAGATGGCGAAAGGCAAACGTAAGAATCCTACTAACAGAAATCAAGACCACTCACCATCATCAGAACGCAGCACTCCCACCCCACCTAGTCCTGGGCACCCCAACACAACCGAAAATCTAGACCCAGATTTAAAAACATTTCTCATGATGATGATAGAGGACATCAAGAAGGACTTTCATAAGTCACTTAAAGATTTACAGGAGAGCACTGCTAAAGAGTTACAGGCTCTTAAAGAAAAGCAGGAAAACACAGCCAAACAGGTGATGGAAATGAACAAAACCATACTAGAACTAAAAGGGGAAGTAGACACAATAAAGAAAACCCAAAGCGAGGCAACGCTGGAGATAGAAACCCTAGGAAAGAGATCTGGAACCATAGATGCGAGCATCAGCAACAGAATACAAGAAATGGAAGAGAGAATCTCAGGTGCAGAAGATTCCATAGAGAACATCGACACAACAGTCAAAGAAAATACAAAATGCAAAAGGATCCTAACTCAAAACATCCAGGTAATCCAGGACACAATGAGAAGACCAAACCTACGGATAATAGGAATTGATGAGAATGAAGATTTTCAACTTAAAGGGCCAGCTAATATCTTCAACAAAATAATAGAAGAAAACTTCCCAAACATAAAAAAAGAGATGCCCATGATCATACAAGAAGCATACAGAACTCCAAATAGACTGGACCAGAAAAGAAATTCCTCCCGACACATAATAATCAGAACAACAAATGCACTAAATAAAGATAGAATATTAAAAGCAGTAAGGGAGAAAGGTCAAGTAACATATAAAGGAAGGCCTATCAGAATTACACCAGACTTTTCACCAGAGACTATGAAAGCCAGAAGAGCCTGGACAGATGTTATACAGACACTAAGAGAACACAAATGCCAGCCCAGGCTACTATACCCGGCCAAACTCTCAATTACCATAGATGGAGAAACCAAAGTATTCCACGACAAAACCAAGTTCACACAATATCTTTCCACGAATCCAGCCCTTCAAAGGATAATAACAGAAAAGAAGCAATACAAGGACGGAAATCACGCCCTAGAACAACCAAGAAAGTAATCATTCAACAAACCAAAAAGAAGACAGCCACAAGAACAGAATGCCAACTCTAACAACAAAAATAAAAGGGAGCAACAATTACTTTTCCTTAATATCTCTTAATATCAATGGACTCAATTCCCCAATAAAAAGACATAGACTAACAGACTGGCTACACAAACAGGACCCAACATTCTGCTGCTTACAGGAAACCCATCTCAGGGAAAAAGACAGACACTACCTCAGAGTGAAAGGCTGGAAAACAATTTTCCAAGCAAATGGACTGAAGAAACAAGCTGGAGTAGCCATTTTAATATCGGATAAAATCGACTTCCAACCCAAAGTTATCAAAAAAGACAAGGAGGGACACTTCATACTCATCAAAGGTAAAATCCTCCAAGAGGAACTCTCAATTCTGAATATCTACGCTCCAAATGCAAGGGCAGCCACATTCATTAGAGACACTTTAGTAAAGCTCAAAGCATACATTGCACCTCACACAATAATAGTGGGAGACTTCAACACACCACTTTCTTCAAAGGACAGATCGTGGAAACAGAAACTAAACAGGGACACAGTGAAACTAACAGAAGTTATGAAACAAATGGACCTGACAGATATCTACAGAACATTTTATCCTAAAACAAAAGGATATACCTTCTTCTCAGCACCTCACGGGACCTTCTCCAAAATTGACCATATAATTGGTCACAAAACAGGCCTCAATAGATACAAAAATATTGAAATTGTCCCATGTATCCTATCAGACCACCATGGCCTAAGACTGATCTTCAATAACAACATAAATAATGGAAAGCCAACATTCACGTGGAAACTGAATAACACTCTTCTCAATGATACCTTGCTCAAGGAAGGAATAAAGAAAGAAATTAAAGACTTTTTAGAGTTTAATGAAAATGAAGCCACAACGTACCCAAACCTATGGGACACAATGAAAGCATTTCTAAGAGGGAAACTCATAGCGCTGAGTGCCTCCAAGAAGAAACGGGAGACAGCACATACTAGCAGCTTGACAACACATCTAAAAGCCCTAGAAAAAAAGGAAGCAAATTCACCCAAGAGGAGTAGACGGCAGGAAATAATCAAACTCAGGGGTGAAATCAACCAAGTGGAAACAAGAAGAACTATTCAAAGAATTAACCAAACGAGGAGTTGGTTCTTTGAGAAAATCAACAAGATAGATAAACCCTTAGCTAGACTCACTAAAGGGCACAGGGACAAAATCCTAATTAACAAAATCAGAAATGAAAAGGGAGACATAACAACAGATCCTGAAGAAATCCAAAACACCATCAGATCCTTCTACAAAAGGCTATACTCAACAAAACTGGAAAACCTGGACGAAATGGACAAATTTCTGGACAGATACCAGGTACCAAAGTTGAATCAGGATCAAGTTGACCATCTAAACAGTCCCATATCACCTAAAGAAATAGAAGCAGTTATTAATAGTCTCCCAACCAAAAAAAGCCCAGGACCAGATGGGTTTAGTGCAGAGTTCTATCAGACCTTCAAAGAAGATCTAATTCCAATTCTGCACAAACTATTTCACAAAATAGAAGTAGAAGGTACTCTACCCAACTCATTTTATGAAGCCACTATTACTCTGATACCTAAACCACAGAAAGATCCAACAAAGATAGAGAACTTCAGACCAATTTCTCTTATGAATATCGATGCAAAAATCCTCAATAAAGTTCTCGCTAACCGAATCCAAGAACAAATTAAAGCAATCATCCATCCTGACCAAGTAGGTTTTATTCCAGGGATGCAGGGATGGTTTAATATACGAAAATCCATCAATGTAATCCATTATATAAACAAACTCAAAGACAAAAACCACATGATCATCTCGTTAGATGCAGAAAAAGCATTTGACAAGATCCAACACCCATTCATGATAAAAGTTTTGGAAAGATCAGGAATTCAAGGCCCATACCTAAACATGATAAAAGCAATCTACAGCAAACCAGTAGCCAACATCAAAGTAAATGGAGAGAAGCTGGAAGCAATCCCACTAAAATCAGGGACTAGACAAGGCTGCCCACTTTCTCCCTACCTTTTCAACATAGTACTTGAAGTATTAGCCAGAGCAATTCGACAACAAAAGGAGATCAAGGGGATACAAATTGGAAAAGAGGAAGTCAAAATATCACTTTTTGCAGATGATATGATAGTATATATAAGTGACCCTAAAAATTCTACCAGAGAACTCCTAAACCTGATAAACAGCTTCGGTGAAGTAGCTGGATATAAAATAAACTCAAACAAGTCAATGGCCTTTCTCTATACAAAGAATAAACAGGCTGAGAAAGAAATTAGGGAAACAACACCCTTCTCAATAGTCACAAATAATATAAAATATCTTGGCGTGACTCTAACTAAGGAGGTGAAAGATCTGTATGATAAAAACTTCAAATCTCTGACGAAAGAAATTAAAGAAGATCTCAGAAGATGGAAAGATCTCCCATGCTCATGGATTGGCAGGATCAACATTGTAAAAATGGCTATCTTGCCAAAAGCAATCTACAGATTCAATGCAATCCCCATCAAAATTCCAACTCAATTCTTCAACGAATTGGAAGGAGCAATTTGCAAATTTGTCTGGAATAACAAAAAACCTAGGATAGCAAAAAGTCTTCTCAAGGATAAAAGAACTTCTGGCGGAATCACCATGCCAGACCTAAAGCTTTACTACAGAGCAATTGTGATAAAAACTGCATGGTACTGGTATAGAGACAGACAAGTAGACCAATGGAATAGAATTGAAGATCCAGAAATGAACCCACACACCTATGGTCACTTGATCTTCGACAAGGGAGCTAAAACCATCCAGTGGAAGAAAGACAGCATTTTCAACAATTGGTGCTGGCACAACTGGTTGTTATCGTGTAGAAGAATGCGAATCGATCCATACTTATCTCCTTGTACTAAGGTCAAATCTAAGTGGATCAAGGAACTTCACATAAAACCAGAGACACTGAAACTTATAGAGGAGAAAGTGGGGAAAAGCTTTGAAGATATGGGCACAGGGGAAAAATTCCTGAACAGAACAGCAATGGCTTGTGCTGTAAGATCGAGAATCGACAAATGGGACCTAATGAAACTCCAAAGTTTCTGCAAGGCAAAAGACACCGTCAATAAGACAAAAAGACCACCAACAGATTGGGAAAGGATCTTTACCTATCCTAAATCAGATAGGGGACTAATATCCAACATATATAAAGAACTCAGGAAGGTGGACTTCAGAAAATCAAATAACCCCATTAAAAAATGGGGCTCAGAACTGAACAAAGAATTCTCACCTGAGGAATACCGAATGGCAGAGAAGCACCTGAAAAAATGTTCAACATCCTTAATCATCAGGGAAATGCAAATCAAAACAACCCTGAGATTCCACCTCACACCAGTCAGAATGGCTAAGATCAAAAATTCAGGTGACAGCAGATGCTGGCGAGGATGTGGAGAAAGAGGAACACTCCTCCATTGTTGGTGGGAGTGCAGGCTTGTACAACCACTCTGGAAATCAGTCTGGTGGTTCCTCAGAAAACTGGACATAGTACTACCGGAGGATCCAGCAATACCTCTCCTGGGCATATATCCAGAAGATGCCCCAACAGGTAAGAAGGACACATGCTCCACTATGTTCATAGCAGCCTTATTTATAATAGCCAGAAGCTGGAAAGAACCCAGATGCCCCTCAACAGAGGAATGGATACAGAAAATGTGGTACATCTACACAATGGAGTACTACTCAGCTATTAAAAAGAATGAATTTATGAAATTCCTAGCCAAATGGATGGACCTGGAGGGCATCATCCTGAGTGAGGTAACACATTCACAAAGAAACTCACACAATATGTATTCACTGATAAGTGGATATTAGCCCCAAACCTAGGATACCCAAGATATAAGATATAATTTGCTAAACACATGAAACTCAAGGAGAATGAAGACTGAAGTGTGGACACTATGCCCCTCCTTAGATTTGGGAACAAAACACCCATGGAAGGAGTTACAGAGACGGAGTTTGGAGCTGAGATGAAAGGATGGACCATGTAGAGACTGCCATAGCCAGGGATCCACCCCATAATCAGCATCCAAACGCTGACACCATTGCATACACTAGCAAGATTTTATTGAAAGGACGCAGATGTAGCTGTCTCTTGTGAGACTATGCCGGGGCCCAGCAAACACAGAAGTGGATGCTCACAGTCAGCTAATGGATGGATCATAGGGCTCCCAATGGAGGAGCTAGAGAAAGTAGCCAAGGAGCTAAAGGGATCTGCAACCCTATAGGTGGAACAACATTATGAGCTAACCAGTACCCCGGAGCTCTTGACTCTAGCTGCATATATATCAAAAGATGGCCTAGTCGGCCATCACTGGAAAGAGAGGCCCATTGGACTTGCAAACTTTATATGCCCCAGTACAGGGGAATACCAGGGCCAAAAAGGGGGAGTGGGTGGGCAGGGGAGTGGGGGTGGGTGGATATGGGGGACTTTTGGTATAGCATTGGAAATGTAAATGAGTTAAATACCTAATAAAAAATGGAAAAAAAAATAAAATAAAAAATAAAGATAGATAGATAGATAGATAGATAGATAGATAGATAGATGATAGATAGATAGATAGAAAATGGATTCTTCTCTCATACAGTATATCCAGCCAAAGTTTTTCCTCTGTCCACTTACCTCAGGCCCACCCCCAACTTCCCTTCTCTCCATATCCACTGCCATTTTATTTCCCTTCAGAGGACAGCAACCAGACATGATAACAAAAACAAGGTACAGTAAGACAAGACAAAAGCTTCACCTGGGAGTGGGCATGTCTCTAACTCTACCTTCTCTTTGCACTCTTTCCTCTTATGGGATTGCTATCCAAAGAACTTTTGAGGTGTCATTGAGACTAGGGTTGTAATAGTGATAATATAAAAGATGCCCAGGACATTAAAAAAAAGAGTAGCATTGTGCCAAGACATAACTAAGTATAGAGAAACTAGAAAATATCCATTGGTTCAGGTGAAAACCTGACATTTATCACACAGACCTAGTGATATCATTGAATAATTGAATAAATAAGTGTGTATTAGGAGACAATTATTCCCAGAATCTGAACAGTGGCATAGGAAAGTAGAGAAGATTAATATCAAAATATGTCCTCCCAAAGCATTAAACATATGACTAGAAATGCAATACACTAACATCATATATGATTTGGGGGTCTTTAAAAAACAGGGGTACCACTTTCAGGGGTAATAATGAACAAAACAACACAATTTTTCTCTTTTCATCACAAAATCTACTTGGGAGTCATAAACATTTAAAGAAGTTGAGTCAATATAAATGTGAGTTGTTTTCTACTTTATTTGGCTTATTTGATTTAATATTTATATTTAAAATGTTTTAAAGTAGAAAATATCAAGTGTTTTATTGTCATCTTGAGCAATGATTTTCCTCATTTATCTGAGTCCTTTTTTATGCCACTAAGCAAATTTTTCTAGATTTTGCCATTGTCTTCTAAAGAGTTGCTTGAGTATTATTTGTATCTAAGAAAACCCCTCTGCTTACAAGGCACAATTCAATGATTGCTAGTAAATCAACATCTTATCAAGCTATTGCTACAACTGAGTTTTAAAATATTTCTACAAGTTGAGAAAGACATTTATGTCCACTTATACTGGTGTCCTCATTCCAGGCATCCACTTCCCTGTTTTCTTTTGTTATAAACTGATGGTTTCAGGAATCGTGGTATATAGGATTTATTTCTAGCTATATTTTAGGTACCCCAATAATTTAATGTTCTGTTAATATTTAGTTATGATACATGTTTTGTCTATGCATTTACCACCTGATATGCAACAAACTCATTTCTAGGATTTGGCTGTTACAATTAACTACCATGAACATTTTCCTGAAAAAGTTTGCAGGGACATAAGTTTCATTTAACCTGTAGAGATTCCTAAGAGAGAAAAAAAAATTAACTTAAGTAGATTAAATCATTTTTAACTAAGAAACAGCCAGGCTATTTTACATATCTGGTTGTCCATGTCGCTGTCCCATTGTGTGTGTGTGTGTGTGTGTGTGTGTGTGTGTGTGTGTGTGTGTGTGTGTGTGTGTATGTGTGTGTGTGTGTGTTTCAATTTCTTAACATCTAATATGCTTGTTACTCTTTACCTGATTTTTTAAATTTTTATTACATTCATTTATTTTGTGTATAAGTATGGGGAGGATGCACATGTGCCATGGTATATGTTTGAAGGTCAGAGAACATCTTGAGCAAGAGTTGGTCTCACTTTATATCGTATAGTTCCTGGCAATCAAATTCAAGTTGTCAGATTTGCCAGTAGGTACTTTTACTCTTTGGGTTATCTTGATGGCCCTTGATCTTATTTTGACGATACTCATTCCAGTGATTGTGGAACAAGAAAATCAAAATTCCAGTGTTTGAAACATCATTCATACTTACTCAAAACATGTAAATAAAACTGAAGTCCAGGAGCCTATCCAAAATTGGTGTTCGAGCGCTTATGAAATAGAGATCACTTTTCTGAGTTTGGCCAAGGAAAGGCTTTATAGATTTTTATCAGAAACAGAAGAACAATTATCAAGTCTTGGTTGAAAATGGGATATAAAGAATTTAAGGTCCTAAGTTACATGTTTCCCTTACCCTAAAAACTGAATAATTGTGACAATATCCATATTTTAAACTCAAGGAAAGAAAAGACAACAGAGAGACCAACTGTCACCCTCTGTTTCATTCCGCTAATAAGGGATCAACAAGGGACTTAAAATTGAAGTTCTTAAAAATCCCAAGACTGTGGCTCCTTATTTCTATGGTTCCATAACCAAACTGTCAAGGAGATAGTAGAGAAGGGGTAGGACCCTCTCCCTGTGTTCTTCCTGGGAAAACATGACACTAACACAGATGATTTAAACCATCCAAGGCAAAGCATTGTGGGGAATTCTTATTTTTTATTAGGTTTCAGAAACTTTAAATCAGTACAAAGAAAAAGTGTATCAGTGGATCTCTGGGAAATTAAAGTTTAATATTACTTCTGCAGAATAGATGAATGTTGAAAGTGTTCTGTTCATGTTTGAAAAGAAAATGCAATGATGGTGATGGAGAGAAATTAAGGCAGAGAAAAAGATAAGGCAAATAACACATCTGGATGGAAGGACTATAGAAGATAACTCTGACCTGAAAGACACATCAGTACTTTTGAATGTCACAAAACAATGCACCAACAGTAGAACTTCACAGGCAAGGTAAGGTATTTGCAGAAAGCTGAGACAGACCATTATGTAATTGTTGGATTACTACAAAGTGTAAGAGATAGTACATAGGATTCCACTCCAGAATAAACATTGGGGGAAATGTGTAGGAACTGAAGACACTGTAGTTAAGTCAGGGAGAGAGATTTTCACATAATGCAGGTTCTAGTGTACAAGATTCATATCGAAGAGAACTCTGAAATTTCAGTTCTGAACTAGTAGAAAGGAACACCAAGAAAGATAAGGGAAAACAAACTCCCAAAAGCATAAGAAAAGTATTGTGGGGAGAACATAAACTGTACTCAACAAATAGTTGGGGCAATTATATAGTCTGTTCTCAGGGGGCTTCATTGTCATACTCTTGAGGTTTGTGGGTAACTTAAATCTCAGAGATGTCCCTCTAGTGAGAAATGGGTGGGAGGATCTATTCCTGGTTGATGTAAGAGAGCTCTGGTTCTAGGCAAGCCCAGAGATCGATACAATTCCCAGATGGTAGACAGCAATTAACTGTGTAGCTGGCTGCTTATAAAGCACAGCAGAGGAAATTAAGGGGCAGGAGTATTGCCATTCTGACGTATATGCCAAAATCGCTTTCTCAACGACACCAGAATCTATGCTGTGTTTACATGATTAATTTAGGAACCACATTGCTACAGTCAATCCTGACAATCCGTTATGCATACAAGACTTCAGGTCGTGCCTTCAAAACTTCATCATTGCAAGAAAGAACGATGTGAAAACACAAGTGTAGAAGGAAGTTGAATTGAACCTGTTAATCTTTTTAGCCTGTGAGACAAGAAGCAGATGGGATGCACCAAACAATAAATACATTTGAAGGAAGAGGACAGCTCTTTATTCTCCTACAGTCAGCTTTATTGCGCAAGGAATGAGACGATGGTTGAGAGGATGCAGTACCTTAACCAGTCTGTGGTGAGCCAGTTCTTCCTGGAGGGTCTGATGTACACGGCTGAGCACCCTGGCCTCTTCTTCCTCCTCTTTCTCCTCATCTACAGCATCACTGTGAGTGGCAATCTCCTCATTCTCCTTACTGTGGGCTCTGACCCTCATCTCCGCTCCCCTATGTACCACTTCCTGGGCCACCTCTCCTTCCTTGATGCGTGTCTGTCTACAGTAACAGTGCCCAAGGTCATGGCAGGCCTGCTGACTTTGGATGGGAAGGTGATCTCCTTCCAAGGCTGTGCTTTACAACTTTATTGCTTCCACTTCCTGGCCAGCACTGAGTGTTTTTTATACACAGTCATGGCCTATGACCGTTACCTGGCTATCTGTCAGCCCCTGCACTACCCAGTGGTTATGAACAAGCGGGTGTGCGCAGGGTTGGCTGGGAGCACATGGGCCATAGGTGCTATGCATTCTGCAATTCACACTTCCCTAACCTTCCGCCTGCTGTACTGTGGGCCTCAGCATATTGCCTACTTCTTCTGTGACATCCCTCCAGTACTGAAGCTGGCCTGTGCTGACACCACCATCAACGAGCTTGTCATGCTTGCAAACATTGGTGTGGTGGCTGCGGGCTGCCTCATTCTCATCATCATCTCCTACGCCTTCATTGTGGCTGCGGTGTTGCGCATTCGCACAGCGGAGGGGCGTCAGCGAGCCTTCTCCACTTGCACAGCACATCTCACCGTGGTGCTCCTGTATTACATGCCCCCGGTCTGTATCTACCTGCAGCCAAGCTCCACTGGCGCAGGGGCGGGAGCTCCAGCAGTCTTCTACACAATAGTCACTCCAATGCTCAATCCTTTCATCTACACACTAAGAAACAAGGAAGTCAAGCGGGCTCTGAGAAGGTTAGTATGTAGCTCCCAAGAGTCTCCAGCAAGCAGCCCTGCCCCCTGACCCGAACTTGTATGTGTTTCTTGTCGGCTAGAATAACAGCCACTCAGGTCCTACTTTAAGGAGGAAAGTAGTGAGTGTCAACTGGACCACATGTTCTTCTCTTTTGGCTGCCTCTGTATCTCCATAACAAATTCTTCATCCTTAAAATGCAGACTAGAGAAGTGACTTTTCAAGGCTATCCAACACTTAAGCTCAGGGGTATGAAAAAATACTGTCCAAATACTTATATGGCTTAGTATTTTTTGTGAATTGTATTCATTATATATCCATTATGAATTCATAAAGCAAAAATACAAGGTTCAAATTATTGCCACTTATCACGTGGTTTAAGAGAAGAGACTAAGTTTTATCATAATAAACATAAACTCCAATAATAAATGTGGCTTCCCTGACATCACTTAGAAAGTCATAACCTTATCTTTTCCCATTCCAGGAAATGATACCTAAAAACCATACTCACAGAGAGAGTTAACAAACAGGGGACTGAGACACATCCAGATCCCAAACTCTGAATTCCCTAGTCAATAAATACAAAATTTTGTAAAATCTTATACCTATAGCTTTAGTTTAAGAAAAAAAGTTTAAAACAATTCCCATATAGAATTTTAGGAGGTCTCAATGAGATAACTCTCAAGGTTTTGCTATTTCCATTGGTGAACAATGAGAGGAACAGAATTTTCTAGATAACAAAGTGACAGATCCAACACGATTCTGGTTATATGCCCAGGAGAGGTATTGCTGGATCTTCCTGTAGTACTATGTCCAATTTTCTGAGGAACTGCCAAACCGATTTCCAGAGTGGTTGTACCAGCTTGCAATCCCACCAACAATGGAGGAGTGGTCCTCTTTCTCCACATCCTCACCAGCATCTGCTGTCACCTGAATTTTTAATCTTAGCCATTCTGACTGGTGTGAGATGGAATCTCAAGGTTGTTTTGATTTGCATATTTCCCTGATGATTAAGGATGTTGAACAATTTTTCAGGTGCTTCTCAGCCATTCGATATTCCTCAGTTGAGAAATAAATTCTTTGTTTAGCTCTGTGCCCCATGATTCTGCTTAAAGTAATTTGCGATATGGTGATAGAAACGCTGATGTCTTCCAGGATGAGTGACTAACCCTACCCTTTAGATGAATGTGCCTGGACTGCAAAGCTAAATATTTTATGCCCACTGCACTTTATCACTTTAATTGTTCTGTTCTTCTGTATGAATAGCCCCAAACAAAGCACTCCTATGCTTCCTTTGCTATGTTCTATAGCAAAGGAAAATAACTTGCGATATGACAAGTTAATAAACTAACTTGTCACATCACAAGTTATACAATAAACATAAAAGGGTAGACTTTGTTTCAATGGATGAAGAAGGTCTTGGTACGTCAAGGATGTCATTATAGGTTTATTTATGAAGGAGAATAATTAAATATATATTAGAATAAGAGTAGTAACTATGATAGATAATCTTAGGCATCAACTTGATTGAATGTGGAGTCAATGAACCCACAAGCTAACAGATACACCTTTAGGGGATTTTATTAATCAGACTACATGAAATAGAAATTTTCGTTTCTTAAACCTTACCTTTGTAGTGGCAGCCCGGATGAAAGGACACAAAGATAAGACTGGAAGCATTGATTTTTACCTCCTTGCCTTCATACTTGCTAGCAAGTTCATCTACTCTGTTGTTGCAAATGCTACATTCCTTTGCTAATATTAGAACTAGACTCTTCTGGCTTCCGAAGTAGACTGGGGGTCAGGAGCTCTTTAAGAATCTTTCCGGGCTATTTGAAATGTAAATAAAGAAAATATCTAATTAAAAAGATTACATTTTTTAAAAAGGGGAAAAAAAAGAATCTTCCAGGGATAGAGTCAGATTAAGACCGCTGAGAGAGAAGTCTAGCCTCATGAACTGGGCATTTGCGAATTCTTCACCTTTCCAAAGTGAGTTGGCCATTGCTGGGCTACATAAAATGTACCATGGAAGCCAAGCTAACAAAACCCATTTTAATATGTATTCATTCTATCTGTTGTCTTCTTCCAGAAACCGCTGAATAGTGCATTAATTATTATCCATTGTAAAATACATTTCCTCAAGGTAGTGTGATGACTGCATTAGCTATACTGCTGCTCATCGAGAGTACATTTCACTGGACATCCTTATTTTCCTTTCTACTTAAAGATGGGGAAACTTTGACTTACACAGGCAAAAATTAAAAATAAAAATAAAAAATAAAAAAAACAAAAAAACTTTCTCAAGACTGCAAATTTAATAGCTGAAACTAAAACTTCATGTTTCAGGTGGTTTCAAAGATCACACATTTTTGTTACGTGACAGTACCTTACAGATAATCAAACCCTCCCCTCGTCATTTAGGAAGTTCATAAAGGCCTAAAACCATTTTAGATTTTTGTGGCCAAGATTTCCTTGTCTTTGAATTGTGCCTACTCCTCTATAAATATAGTATCTTAATCAAAAACTGCTGGAAATGGACAGTATATTGGAAACATGACAACAGACAGAAAAATGCAGTTAAGCAGTAGCATCTACACAGAAGTTTTTGTATTCTCTCTTGCATCTAACAGTTACTGATAACAACTGTAGGATGAACTTAACTGGGGCAACTTTGTCATTCCCATCAAAGCAGGCTTCAACACAGACTGAGTATAGAGTGGAGACAGTGCCAAAACCAGCCTTGGTTCCATCCCACACCTCCCTCGGTCCTGTTAAACAATTACCTCTTGGAAATGCCACAATGAATTATAGACCACCCTCACAACTCCAGTCATGAAGTTTTTGCTTTCATCTTTTGCCTTAACACTTTTATACCTGTCTACCAGTAAGAATCCTTCCATTTCTTGAGTTCTTCTCTTCCTCTAAAAACGGTTCATGACATCAGCTTATTATAAGCTGTTATGATTGTGTTGACAGATACCTTGTCTTGAATTAGTAAATATTTTGTGTACATATCAAGACTATAAGAACCATAAGACCCTTTATATAAGTGTTCCAAAAAACACTACTCAAAAAACTATTTAGGTCAATAAAATGTATGTTCCATCCTGTATGTATGTACATATAGCACTTACAAATGAAACAAAGTGCAAATACATTCTTCATAGTAAACTTGCCAAATAACAATATTGGTTTTCTAATAGTTTAGGAAATGAAAATTATTAATACAAGTTTTCTTTCAAATTTTTGTGGTTTTTGTTTATTATGATATTAAGGAAGCTACTGTAACTATAATTAAATTTTGAATGTAAAAGAGGGCTATAGAATTAATTTGTATTAATAAAAATTCTTTTTAAAAACTAGATAAAAGGAAGAAAACTATTCAAAAAAATCATTAAGCCTGCCTCCCTAAAACATAGCTAGTAAGTGACCAGTGCTTAATGATACCAGAACATCTGTCAAATGAACAAGCACTATAACAATATCACACACAAACACACAAGCAAAAATATTTCCTAGGACAATTTACAGGAAAGGTTTTCCTGTGAAAGTGTCTAAACATTCTTAACATGATCTATCACAAAATGAAAAGAAGCTAAATAACATTGCTAGGAAGGGAAATTGACTGTGTGCTTCATATTAAGTAGCTCATATTCAGAATTTTGCAGTACTCTGGGAGGCAGAGCACGTGAAGGAAATTATGATGCTAATAATTGAGTAGCAGCAATTGGCACTGATGATAAATATGCCAGTGGTCTTTGTTTTCAAGGTATTCTTTAAGAAATGGGAAGATCTAGAAATAACCGAGTTTCCACTCTTAGCTGATAGCATTGTGACTAAATAAAATACCATTTTTTGAGAATAATTTCTCATATAGAATTTTGGTACAAATTTACATCCAGTCTGCATTTATGTCACTTCTAATGCATGTCCTCATGACTAATATTTTCCATGTAAATTAAAGTATATCCAATAAAAAGAAGAGTACTTAGACTGTAAAGAAGCTATGATGAGGTTGCATCTTAACAGATATATTATCAAAGTGTATAGTGTTGCAGTCAAGTGTAAGACTTTTGTACCAGTTTGTAATAAAAGGAGATTGCCTTTGAGATAAAGGGGTCAATGTTGTTATTCTATTCTTCCTTAGAGTTGAATAGTATTCCATTTTATATATGTAGTAGATTTTCATCATCCATTCATCTGGTGGTAGATAACTAAGATTGGCAGCTGTTGAGCTTATGCCATTCAACTTTGAGAAATTTTAATACATGCAAGCAGGCTTTAAAAATTGTTTTCATTCCTGCACTTGAAACCTTGCTTTGGTAATTCCAAAGACAGAGGAATATTCTGCATAGCTGAACAAGTTTAAGCCCCTGTTTACTTTCAACTGATATTGGGGGGGAGGGGTCTTCTGTTGTTGTTGTTGCTGCTGCTGCTGCTGCTTATTTTGATTTCCAAACATATTGTCCTTGATTTGCTTTCCAATTTACGACTCATTTACTGCATTATATCCAATGCCTTACAAGCCTATGCAATAACTTTTAAATTTCATTTGTTTTTAAATTCTAGGTACATACATTCTTATTATTTTTCTAGAAATATGATAAAATAAAATCTAAATCTTAGATATACATTGAGGTTGGTTACTATGCTGATACATCTTGAATGTGGTTGTGGCTTTGGAGGAATGTAGATGTCACGATTTATTAATGTTAATACCTTAACTTCATGCATTTCCTTAATGTTAACATTGAATGAATCAACCAAAAAATGTAATTGATATTAGGCTGAATTTACGTAAACAGATTTATTTAATTAAGCAGATACTTAAAGATCTAATATCATTAAACATTAGCTCAAAAGAGGAGACTAAATATGCAATTCATAAAACAAAATGTAATTTTTTGACAGAGATCAGCTTTGACACCACAGGGCAAACCAAGGCAAGCAGCCAGAGGGGGATCAGTGCTGAGAGCCAAAGACTGAAGTCAGTCCAGATACTGATGTGAGCTGCTGCCTATGACAGCTATCAGTTAGAAAAGAAAAGGTGGGAATCAAACAATCAGACACATATGCAGAATGGTTGAAGCAAAGACAAGCTGGCAACTTCACACATACAAATACATATAGACAGACAGACAGACGGATACATATTCATACAGTGGATACCTGGAGCAATGCTCCAACAAGCAAGCTCCAAGCATTTCATATATATGTGTGTGTGTGTGTGTGTGTGTGTGTGTGTGTGTGTGTGTGTGTATTTCATGTATATATATATATATATATATATATATATATATATATATATACAAATATAAACAATACACATATATACATATATACATATATACATATATAGATAAAGTTGGTAGATGGAGCAAATTCCAACACACACCTACACAAGCTTTACATTTATACACACATACAGATTTGATGGATCAAAAAGAGTTCCAACACATTCTCACATAAACTTTACACATATACAGACATACAAATATACATATATGCATCATGTATACATATATACATACACACATATACATACATACATATATACATACATACATACATACATACATACATGCATACATGCATACATACACAGAGTTAATGGGTATAAAGAAGAATGTTCCAACGTACTCTCACACAAACTTTAAATATATACAGACATACACATAGTTGATGATTGGAAGGAACCATGTTCCAATGACTATTTTTTTCTCCTATGACTTATATATTCCAAGAAAACCTTTAAAGCAATATAAAATTGCAATGTGAATATGTTTTAGTTTTCTTCTAGTGAATGACTATTAACAAAAAAAGAGTATGTTCCTCAATACCTTTACAAGAACTAACATTATATAGTATATGTAAAGAAAATAAATTATTCCCAAGAACCCACATATAAAACCCAGAAATAAGCAACTTGATATAGATTAACAAAGTGTAAGCAAGCAAGGTAGTTTTTGAGGCAGTTTCTCCTACTGACAGGCAGCAAATTGTAGCTATAAAGAAAGGATTGTTTTACTAATTATCTTTTAAAGTAACCTTATAAGAATCTTAGAAGAATCACAAATCTAAACTTTTACATAAAAATCAGTCATATCTACTTTAAATCTTCAGAATGTATATCTACTTATCAGCAATTCTTCTTAAACTATATCAGGAAGCTGAGGGCAAAATGAGTATAACAAATCAATCATCAACTTTAATATCTCTTAGTATTAATGGACTCAACTCACCTATAAATGGGTATAAGATAACAGACTGGAATTATAAACAGGATCTACCATTTGCTGCACACAGGAAGCACACCTTAATAACAAAGGCAGACACTACCTCTGCGAAAAAGGCTGGAAAAAAGTCTTCCAAGCAAATGATCCCAAGAAACAAGCTGGAGTTGCCATCCTAATATCCAATAAAATAGGCTCAACCAAAAGTTATCAAGCTAGATGAGAAAGGACACTTCATATACATCAAAGGAAAATTTCACCAAGAGAAAATCTCAATTCTGAACACCTATGTCCCAAATGCAAGGTCAACTGCATTCATAAAAGAAACTTTGCTAAAGCTCAAAACACGCATTGAACCCCACACAATAATAGTGGGAGACTTCAACACCCCCTTTTCACCAATGGACAGATCATTGAAACAGAAACTGAACAAGGCACAGTGAAACTAATAGAGGTTAAGGGCCAAACGGATTTAACTGATATCTATAGAACATTTCATCCCAAAACAAAATATACCTTCTTCTCGGCACCTCATGGTACCTTTTCCAAAACTGACCATATAATCATACACAAAACAAGCTGCAACTGATACAAGAAGAATGAAATAACCCATGCATCCTATCAGATCATTGTGGCCTAAGGCTGGTCTTCAATAATGACAAAAATAACAGAAAACATAAATACCCATGGAAACTGAACAACTTTCTACTCAATGATAATTTGGTCAGGAAAGAAATAAGAGAGAAATTAATGACTTCCTGGAATTCAATGAAAATGAGGACATAGCATATCCAAACTTATGGGAAACAATGAAAGCAGGAAAATTCATAGCACTAAGTGCCCTGGTAAAGAAATTGGAGAGGTCCTACACTAGCAACATAACAGCAGACCTGAAAGCTCTAGAAGAAAAAGAAGCAAGAAAAAGAAGCAAGAATATGAATCAAGAAAAAGAATCAAAAAAAGCAAGAAAAGTTGATGATTGATTTCTTATACAACTGAGAGGAGTGGACAGCAGGAAATAGTCAAACTCAGGTTCTAAATCAACCAAGTAGAAACAAAAAGAACTATACAAAGAATCAACAAAAACCAAAAGCTGGTTCTTTGAGAGAATCAACAAGATAGATAAACCCCCACCTAAAATAACTGAAGGGCCCAGAGGCAGTATCCAAATTAACAAAATCAGAAATGGAAAGGAGATATAACAACAGAAATTGTGTAAATTCAAAAAAAACCTTCAGATACTACTACAAAGGCCTGTAATTAACAAAACTGGAAAATCTAGAAGAAATGGATGATTTTCTAGACAGATACCATATACCAATGATAAATCAAGAACAGGCAAACTATTTAAGCAGGCCCATATCCCCTAAGGAAATAGAAAATGTCATTAAAATCCTCCCATCCAAAGAAAAAAAAAGAACAGGGCCAGATGGCTTTAGTGCAGAATTCTACCAGACCTTCAAAGAAGATCTAATACCAATATTCCTCAAACTATTCCATAAAATAGAAACAGAAAGAATATTACCTAATTCATTCCATGAAAATACCTAAGCCATACAAGGACACGACGAGAGAGAGAGAGAGAGAGAGAGAGAGAGAGAGAGAGAGAGAGAGAGAGAGAGAGAGAGAGAGGTCAGACCAATTTTACTTATGAATATCGGTGCAAAAATACTCAATAAAATTCTTGCAAACCTAATATAAGAACACACCAAAACTATCCTTCAGAATGATCCAGTAGGCTTCATCCCAAAGATGGAACGTTGGTTCAATATATGAAAATCTATTAACATAATCCACTATATAAACAAAGTCAAAGAAAAATCACATGATCATCTCATTAGATAGGGAAAAGGCATTTGGACAAAATACAACACCCCTTCATGTTCAAAGTATTGGAAAGATCAGGAATTCAAGGACCATCCCTAAACATAATAGAAGCAGTTTACAGCAAACCAACAGCCAATATCAAATTAAATGGAGAGATACTTCAAACAATTCCACTAAAATCAAGAACAAGACAAAGATGCCTACTCTCCCAATATCTACTCAATATAGTACTCAAAGTTCTAGCTAGAACAATAAGACAACACAAAGAGATCAAGGGGATACAAATTGGCCAAGAAGAATTCAAGATTATTTTTTCAGATGATATGATAGTATACATAAGTGACCCCAAATATTCTACCAGAAAACTTCTATGGCTGATAAACAACTTCAGCAAAGTGACTAGACATAAAATCAACTCTAATAAATCAGTAGCCTTCCTTTATACAAATGATAAAGGGACTGAGAAAGAAATAAAGGAAGCAACACCCTTCACAACAGTCATAAATAATATAAAATATCTTGGGGTGACTCTAACCAAACAAATAAAAGATCTGTATGACAAAAACTTTAAGACTTTCAAGAAAGAAATTGAATATCTCAGAAAATGGAGAGATCTCCCATGCAGAATTAACATAGTAAAAATGGCCATCCTCCCAAAAGCAATCTACAGATTCAACTCAATCCCCATCAAAATCCCAACACAATTCTTCAAGGACATGGATAGAGCAATTCTCAAATTCATCTGGAAAAGTTAAAAATCCAGAATAGTGAAAATAACTTTTAACAATAAAAGGACTTCTGGGGGAATCATCATCTCTTACCTCAAGCTATACTGCAGAACAATAGTGATAAAAACTGCATGGTATTAGTACAGGGACAGACATGTTACTCAATGGAGTAGAACTGAAGACTCAAAAATAAAACCACACACTTATGAACACTTGATCTTTGACAAAGAAGTCAAAAATATACAATGGAAAAAAGAAAGCATCTTCAATAAACGGTGCTGGCCAACTGGTGATCTCTATGTAGAAAAATAAAATTAGATCCATATTTGTCACCTTGCAAAAAACTCAAGTCCAAGTGAATCAAGGACCTCAACATGAAAGCAGGTACACTGAATCTAATAGGAGAGAAAGTGGGAAAGAGACTCGAACTCATTGGCACAGGGGGAAATTTCCTAAACAGAGGTCCAGTGACTCAAGCTCTGAAATCAAGAATTGATAAATGGAACCTCATAAAACTGGAAAGCTTCTGTAAGGCAAAGGACATAGCCAATAGGACAAATTGGCAACCTACAGATTGGGGGAAAGTCTTCATCTGATACAGGGTTAATATCCAAAATATATAAAGAACTCAAGAAGCTAACCACCAAGAAACCAAACAACCCAATCAAAAAATGGGGTATAGAACTAAACAGAGAATTTACAACAGAGGAATCTTGAATGGCTGAGAAGCACTTAAAAGAAATGTTCAAAGTCCTTAGTCATCAGGGAAATGCAAATCAAAACTACCCTGCGATTCGACCTTACACCAATCAGAATGGCTAAAACCAAAAACTCACATAACACATTTTGCAGAGGATGTGGAGAAAGAAGAACACTCCTCCATTGTTGGTGGTATTGCAAACTAGTAAAACCACTCTGGAAATCAATCTGGAGGGTCTTCAGAACATTGGAAATAGATCTACCTGAATACCCAGCTATACCACTCTTGGCCATATACCGAAAAGATGTCCCACCTTGCCACAGAGGCATGTGCTCCACTATGTTCATAGTGATCCTATTCGTGATAGCCAGAAGCTGGAAACAACCCAGATGTCCCAAAACAGAAGAATGGATTCAGAAAATGTAGTTCATTTACACAATGGAAAACTACTACTCAGGATATGCATCGTATGTACTAATAAGTGACTTAGGGCCCCTGGGAGTGGGAAGATCTAGTGGGATGGGGTGGGTGGGGACATCCTCTTGGAGACGGTGGGTAGGGGGAGGAGGAGGTATGGAATGTGGAACAGTTGGAGTGTGGACCAAGACGGGGATAAAGCCTGGACTGTAAAAAAAGATTAAGGAATAAAAATAAATCAATCATCACCAGTCCAGCCTCAGTAAGAGTCACATCAGCCAGTGTTGTCATTCTTCTTGTTCCCTGATCATTAGAAAACCCTGGCTTAATTGTTAAGAGTGTGACTTTCTTAACTTTAAATTGCTCCCTAAGATTTTCTACATCAGAGTAAGTAGCAAAAACATCTTAACTTGCTTCGCCAACAATTTTATTTTTCCAAATGTTTCCTAAGGGTAGTGGTCATAGCTGACAACCTACATCTCTAAGTTCTTTCCTAGTGTGGTGACTGAATCATTAATCTGCTCCAGCAGCAATGCCTGAAAGATCAAGCGCTATTGTAGAGATACTGCTAAGTGAGGGGCTGGAAGCACCCTTAGAGTTTTCCTACAATTCTTAGATTAGGAGGGAAGTGAGGGCAGCAAGCAGAGCAGAACTCCATAACAGCATAAAGTCCTCAGGACATGTAGTCCTGAGGGCCATGCCTTAACTGAGGCACCTCCATGGTGATTGTGCTAACCTGTGGGCCTCATTCCATGAGTTCTAAAGCCATTTGTCTTTCCTCCTGCATAGCCCTTGGTAGTTTTTAAAAGTTTTATTTTTAAAAAGAACACAAATGAAAGAAACAATATTTAATTTTAATCATTAATAAAGCACATGAATTGAGTATTTTCATTCTGTTTTGTTCTGAGCAAGTCATATGGTCATCATACACTCAAAGTTATTCATTGATATTTCACATATGAAAATCTCAGGTTCACACAGCAGTTAGGGCTTGATCAATACTACGTAGGTATCAGAGGCAAAACCAACATCCCAGGCTCTTCAAATGCTTTATTCTGAGTGATGATCACTTGGAATGGTAAGCACCTCTATCCAGCAAGCAACATCTCCAGAGCCCTCTCACTGTTTCAGTCATCATGTATCTTTCTCTCTCTCTCTCTCTCTCATTAGTTTAATTTTTTATTTTATGTATATGAGTACACTATAACTATCTTAAGACACACCAGAAGAGGGTGTCAAATCCCATTAGAGATGGTTGTGAGACACCATGTGGTTGCTGGGAATTGAACTCGGGACCTTTGGAAGAGTGGTTGGTGCTCTTAACCACTAAGCCATCTCTTTTTTCTTTATTAAGTTGATTTTGTTCTTGTTCTGTAGTTGTAATGAACCCCTATCTCTGACCTCCTTCCCCACCTACAACACACCCCTCCTCCCTAAAAGCCCTAGTTCCACATTCATCATTGTTTTGGTATTATTTGGTTTGGTTCAGTTTGGTTCTCTTTTTTGGCATTTATAGTATGTTATATTTATTATCAGATACTTGCAACGTTAATACAAAATAGCCATATTAAAGTTGTATATTTTTATATAAGACTTTAATCTCCATGAGATTTTTCTTTTTTTATGAATAAAGGCATTTTATTAATAATAGATACCAAAATTATAGCAAGACTTTGGTTGAAAATTATGATGCTTATATTTGAAATAACACTAATCACATTTGCATTTTCAAAGTATGAAACAAAAAAATTCATACATTATACAAAAGGGTTGAAGAAATAAAATCATTATGCATTATGCTGAAGAGTACTATCAGAAAATATTCCAAAGATCCTATTGTATTTAAAATTCCATGAGATTTTTCAACTTAAAATTGTACTGTTCCATGTTTTTATTTTTAAACCTTTATTTTCTTTAAATCAAGTTTACTCCAGTTCTTTATGGATCCTCCCATCATTAGCCTTCCATATCTCATGTGCTTTTTTTCCCTCATTTAAGACACTCAACACATCCAATATGGATGACTGCACAGCCATCTCTGGAATGTGGGTAGTCTCTCGGGAGCCAAATTCTTGAAGAAAATTGACTCTCTTCCCTAGGAGCCATCAATTGCCAATCAAGTTTCCAGGTGATTTTCTCAAACATCTTCAATGTTAGCTATTCCCCCTTCACAATCCTACTTCTGTCTTGTCCTCCCATCACCCACCACATCGAGTCCTTCCTATCCCATTGTTCTTCTTTCCCGCTTTGTATTTCCTGTCTTCCCTCTTGTCACTCACCAAAGCCTAATCACATAACTCCTACCTCCATAAGTACTCCAACTTAAATGCACATATCCAAAGATCTATATATGTCATAACATGCAACGTGAGGCTACCTCACTCAAAATGATCATTTCTAGGAATGTTCTTAACTACTAAGTAATTTTCCATCATATGGATCTACCACGTTCTCATTATCCATTCATCAGTGATTCTACCCTTGCCTACACAGAAGATTCTTAGTTCCCTACATTCTGTTTATCAACCGTTGGTCTAGCTGCATATGTATCAAAAGACGGCCTAGTCTGCCATCACTGGAAAGAGAGGCACATTGGAAACGCAAACTTTATATGCCCCAGTACAGGGGAATGCCAGGGCCAAAAAATGGGAATGAGTGGGTAGGGAAGTAGGGGGAAGGGTGTGGGGGACTTTTGGGATAGCATTGGAAATGTAATTGAGGAAAATCCGTACTAAAAAAATATTAAAAGGAAAAAAAAAAGATATGGACTACTATACTCTTGCTCAGCTCAAAAAGTCCTTTCTGGTACCTACAAGGTCACATATCTTTCCTACTTTCTCTTCTTTCAGTCTCAGAGTATCAGATCTTATGCTGAGTACCTTAATCCACTTGGAGTTGAGTTTCGTGGCAGATGAGAGACAAAGATCAGTTTGAATATTTGTTTATGGCAGGTTTTAATTTTCTCTCCAATATGTGTTGTTGGCTTCTCTCAAAAAAAAGTGGGATGGCTGTGGGCATGTGAATTTATGTATGGTCCTTAGCTCAAATATATGTATTAATATGTATGTTCTGTTTTTACGTCAATGCCATTCTGCTTTTAGTTCTATACCTTTGTAGTATAACTTGGAATCCGGTAACATAACACTTCCAGCACTGCTTTTATTATTCACAGTTGCTTTGACTAGTCTGTGTCTTTCTCTTTCCATATAAAATTCAAGATTGGTTTATTTCTCATTTTGAATGGGACTGCACTGAGTCTGTAGAATGCTTTGGTGGAAAGGCCATTTTTATAATATTAGTTTTGGTAAGTCATGAACCTGCATGGTCTTTCCATTTTCTGGAGTCTTCATTACTCTCCTCAGCGTCTTAACATTTCCTTACACAAGTATTTATCTCCTTTGGTTGTACTCATTCCAAAATATTTTTGAAGCTATTATATATGAGATTATTATCCTGATTTCTTCCTCAGTATGTTTTTTGTTGAATAGAAGAAGGCTATTTATTTTTGTGTTAAATTTATATTATGCTATTTTGTTGAAAGTGTTTAAACAGCTGTGTTTTTTTTATTGAATCTAGTTTTTAGTTTCTTATGGGTAAAATCCTATCATCTACAAATAACAATATTTTGATTTCTTATTTTTCTGTTTGTATTTCCTTGATCTCCTACAGCTATCTTTTTGCTCTGAGACTTCAAGCACTGTACTGAACAAGGGTAGAGAGAGTGGATATATTTGATTCTAGTAGAAATGCTTTCAATTTTTCCATGTGTTGATGTATATTATGTTTGCTGTGTGTATGTGTGAGTGTGAGCACATATGTCCTGCAACACGAATGTGGAGGTCAAACACAGAAACAACCAGAGGCCTTGAGCATCTTTCCACCTATTTAGACACAGGATCTCTTTGATACTTACTGCGACCTGTGACACTGGTTCAGAAGCATCCAAGGATTCTCTGTTTTACAACTCATCATAGGATCACTAAGACTATAGGTGCTTGCTACAAGGTCCAGTTTCACATCTGTTTAGGAAATTCAAATTCAGAAACTCACCCTTGCCCAGCAATTCCTTTACCTATGGAGCAAACTCCTCAGCCCTTGTTTTCTCTCCTTAAAATATCACTGGCCAGTTTATATCAGGCTCCAGGCTAAAGACCTCATTTTATCTTATCACATACCTATAGGCCTCTCTCTAAATACTCTCCTATCATGAGAGGCTGATGTAGTCCAGCTCCTTGACCAGAGTTCTGATTCTGGACACTCAGTATGTCTGACCTATTCGTTCACCACAAGAAAGCAAATAAAACTAACCATTAAAAGGCAGGGAAACCAGTTAATTGGAATGGATATTTAGGAAAATGGAAATTACTAATTAAAATTTTCAGATGTTCTTTGAGATGATGATATGAATTTTAGGTTTAACTAGAGGAAGATATGTTTCAAAGTTAAATTTGAATAATGGAGTAATTATTATTCATGAAAGAAGATGATTGAAAGATGTGTCAACAAAGTCAGAGATACAAGATAGTTGGGATTTTTGGTTTGGATTGGTTGGGGTTTTTGTTTGTTTTTGTTTGTTTGTTTGTTTGTTTGTTTTGCTTTCTTAGTACACTTGGAGAGAACTCCAGATTTGGACCCATGCAGTCTAATTTTGAGTCAAGGTCTTATGAGCTTTGTTATTGGTGTTATCTTATGCTTATGTTTTCATATTAACTATAACTTGAGTCAAATATGGACTAACCAATCGTGATCTTACTTCTGGTTCTGAAAGATAGCTCTGGAAATTTTCTTACAACTTATAGACACAATATAATTTCTATGATCACCTCTACTTGGAAGTGGGTCATGTATCTGCTAATCTTGAAACTCATTGTGACTTCAGGCTTAGGGAAATGACTAGAGATGTATTTTGCAGCTCTAGAATGGGACTTCCTAAGTACCTGTCAACTGAGATTATAGGACATCCCTCTGTGCCCTTTCATAAAAGTCATTACTTCTAAATAAATGAAACTTTCACTTAAAATGAAAAGTGCAAATACTAAGAGAATACCAATAACAAAACTCTTAGGATCTTGACTCAAAACTAGACTGCCTGGGTCCAGATCTGGTGGTCTCTCCAAGTGTAGATGCTTGTATAGAAAAAAAAGCATAGGATTAATGATATTTCTACCATCTTGTGTTCCTGTCTTAGTTGGTTGTTGATATGCCTCTCACTCATCTTCTCTTATAAATTCAGAATCAGCAAAGGAAACATCACCTTTCCTGAGGGTCATGGCAATTCTATGTTCCTTACAGTATGTTGCCTCATGGCTTTAACAGCAAACTGATTCTGAAATATCCATGACTGACTTTAAATAAACATAGACAGGATTTTGAATCTGGGGAGGGAGATATACTTCTGACTGAAGAAAGTTCATATACCAGGACTGCTTAAGTGCAATAGTTCAAGGCCATCATGAGGAATAGATGATCCTGAACCAAAAAATAAAGCAAAGAAGAACTAAGCCCTTTGAGTAACTAGTAGTACCTGGACTTTTACTATGTTTATCAGTGTCTTGACATTGTCTAGTACTTGAAAACCTTTCAGTTCAATCTTTAGCACTACCATAAATAAATGAAAATAAGCAAACTACTATTTTCCCCTTCAATGCCCAAATGTGTGAACTGTGTCCCATGATTATTTTCCTCCACATCATATACTTCTTCAGTGCTTAACTCTCGTCTACCACACTAGAGTCACAATCACCTATTTCTCATGACTCGTAAGCATCAAAATTATTCCTGTATCTAATGGTATGTCCAGTTCTTCAGTCTTTCTGGAAAGCTCTACTGACTGGCCTGTCAGCAAACTCAGACTGCACATCCCATCCTCAGCACAGCCTGAACTGACCAGGCATCAGAAAGTGAACACACAGTAAGTTTCTGTACCATCTCTATTACAGAAGGATCAACACAGCACTCCTCCTGTACATTCAGATCTATCATTGTCTAATTGTTCTTCATCTGATGAATTTTCTTGCTCACCTGGACCTTACCTGGTCTCTACTTTACTGTAACCAATTAGATTCTGGAGACCACAGATAATTAGTGCCTTCTTCACCATATTGTTTTTATTTTTAAAATCATTGAAGTACAGGATAAATGTTCAACTTATATTTCTTAATTAATAAATACATCACTTGCACCCTTTAAAATTCTGAAACAAAGAGAGAATAAAACTTAATAATGAACGGGGAAACGCAAGTATGAATGAGTTAGAACCATGATTCCTCTACAAATAACTGATAAACAGCTGTAGTTCAACTTCTTCCCAATGAAGACCTCAACACTCATGTTTGTGTCCTCATTTCCAAGACATAAAAACCCAAGCAACTTTAGCCTGGCTGTTCCAGATGTTATTCAGGTACCTGCTCCTAGTAACTAATCAAAGGAAAATCTTTGGCCTCCCTTAAGAATAAAGTAAGAAGAGACCAGAAACCAAAATGACAAGATGCTTCTGCCCTTTTCAAACCCAGAAAATTGCCCCAAACAGAATCTCCAGTGCTTACTTGAAATTTATTTAATGAACATGTAAATGGTTGGTTGACAGTCAGTTATCCCATGACAGCTACACAGGAACTCTAGAAAAGTTCAACTTCAAAATTAGACCATGTTGTCTTTTCTGGAATTATCACCCTGGTTTTTTTTTTCTCTTTAAAATCATGTAATTTCTGCAAATGGCCTAGAAAATAACCTCTCTGTTACATTCCTTATGTGTACTTAAGAAATCATTTCTGTAATTAATTTAATTTTCTTTGTCATTTAATCATTTGCATTTTATTGCAATGATGGATTCTTCTCTTCATCCTTTATGTATCATGTATGTGCCCACACTAAGATTCATCATGCAGATTAATATATCTCCTACTTAAGTGAACAGTTTTTCTTCAAAGTCTTCCTCAGTGCAATTTGAACATCCTTGTTCCTCAAACTGTAGATGAAGGGATTCATCATGGGAACCACCACAGTGTAGAACACTGTGGATATCTTATCTTTATCCACTGACCCAACAGGAGAAGACTTAAAGTATATGAATGATGATGATCCAAAAAACAGAGAAACAGCAATCATGTGAGAGCTGCAGGTGCTGAGGGCCTTGGACCTACCCTTTGCAGAATGGATGCGGAGGATATTGGAGAGGATCAAGGTATAAGAAATAAAGACGGTGAGACTGGGAACTATTATACTGACACCCACAACAATGAAAACCACCAGTTCATTGATGGAGGTGCTTGTGCAGGACAGCTTCAAGAGAGGGGGTATGTCACACATGTAATGATTGATGATGTTGCCATCACAGAAGGTGAGCCTCAGCATACACACTGTGTGGGCTGTGGCACCCACAAACCCCACTGTGTACCCACCCACCATCAGCACAAAGCAGACCTGATGAGACATGATGACCTTATAAAGCAGGGGCTTACAGATGGCAGCATATCTGTCATAGGCCATTGCTGTCAAAATACAACATTCATCAATAACAAAGAAGGCAAAGAAAAAGAGCTGAGTCATGCACTCAGCATGAGAGATGATGTTCTGCTTCACAAAACCCACCAGCATTTTGGGGGTTATGACAGAGGAGTAGCAGAGATCTGTGAAGGAAAGGTTGAAGAGAAAATAGTACATGGGGGTGTGCAGAGGAGGATTCAACACAATCAGAACAATCAAGCCCAGGTTCCCCACCATGGAGAACACATAGATTCCCAGGAAGAGGAAGAAGAGAGGCAGCTGGAGCTCTGGCAGCTGTGTCAAGCCCAACAGGATAAACTCCTTCACAGAAGAATTGTTTTCTGAGACCATTCCTGGGGTCATAGCTGTGAGAATGGGAAAAGTGTGAGCATTGAGATAATATCCCAACTTTCACGAGCAAACCCATGTGGTAGAACTGAGAGCCAGGATGGGGAGAGGAATGCTAGTCCTATATTTCTGGCCCTTGTGTTTGTCTACATTTTTTATCATTGAGAGGATGTACAAGTGTGAGTATGAAAACACAGAAGACATTTACTCAGCATGCTAATGCCCACACTCTTGCTCTGCAGAATCACTCTGCTCCATTTCTGCCTTAACAGACCACCTCCCTCCTCAGCTCAGTGGAGGTCTCAGAGGACAGGAGACAAAGCCCGTGAAAGGCCCCCTGGCTCCTCTAGCTGAGGTTTCTAATCGCAGAATATCTTACATACAGTTGAATACTCACCTTTTTAGATCCCCACCAGCAAAGAAAAAGTTAACTCTTCTGCCCTATTTTCATGCAAGGCAAATCACTTGGACTGCTTTTAGGGAACAACCATGCAGGGGGACAAACACACCTGTTCGATGCGTCTCTTTCCTCCTCAGCCTTCATGCCTCCAAGCGCTAAGGAACTGAGCTGTAGATAGTGATTTCTAGGGTGGCTTTGCCCAGAATGTCTTCTCCAACCCTAAATTAGTTAGTAGCACCTACTAACATCAAAAGAGCCACTTGGTAATATGACCCAAGGGCCTCAATGAGTTGGATAATCCTTGGGACCTGATTAAAACTTGGAAGGCCTATGCTTCCCCAGGGTTTTCTCGAAACATTAGGCTTTGAAGTTAAGCAAAATTCAGTACCCTGCATGTACAGCTTAGTTAGTAATGGCAATTACTAGTGTAATGTAATGGCAATTAGAATGGCATAATGTTATGTGTATTTGGGTATATCACAAGTCATAAAAATCAAGATGACTTTATCTTCAGTATCCTCTCTTATAAAAATCTTTGCAGTAATATAAAATATTTTAAGTTTATTGGCATTGTATCTGTTTATTCCTGACTCCTTTTTTTCATTTACCAAGCCCAATATGTTCTAATGTAGGGGAATTAATGAAAATTTAAGTTTTATAGTATTATATATTATCATAAAATGAACAAAAAAGAAAAAGGTGTTTAACAGGGTGGATTTCCTGTTTTCCAAAAAAAAAAATTCTATCTTTTTTCAGATGCCAATATAATTATATTTATTCTTTCCATTTGTTCCCTCTGAATGCTCCTGTACATACTTCCTCACGCTCCTTCAAATTTGTGCACCTTTTTACATTAATTTTATTGCATGAATAAAATATACATATACATATGAACTGCTCTATCTGTATAACGTTATTTATATGTGTATTTTCAGTGCTGACTAATCTGCAATAAATGCCCTGAAAATTTGGCAAGTATATTTCAAATAAATGACAAATAACTATATATAGACTATATATAAACAAATAAACTATGTAAATAAATAAATCATTTAGCTATGATTATTAACTATATATTGTGGTTTTAAAAATAAATTAAAACATTAATTTCATGAAAATGACTACTACTAGGTATTTATTTAAAAACAATTCTGTTTTAAATGTTTATTCAAGTCACTGAACATTTCCATAAGCACAACAGCACCTTATGTTTCATGTGTGTGCAGGCTTTGCACAGCCAAGCCTGTGACTATAAAAGGGCATAGAGATGGAATATAAATCACAAGGATGCTCATTTGGTAGTTTGAAGGAAACATGGGCAAAGTTCATAGGTGGAGCCTTTCTGGTATTTATGAACCAGTTAGCAAAATTGTGTCATCCTTCTGCGTTTCCCTCTCTGGTTTCTGTGAGCCTCAGCTTTCTTTCCTTCTTCTTAGCTGCTACAGGACAATGGCCCTGTTGATCTCCTCAGTTTTCTGGTTGGAACGAGATCAAAGAGGTCCTCCTGGGAATCATGTGAGCAAGAAGCTCAATTTGTCATGATTTGCTCACATGGGGAGCACAGAAACCAGGCGCTGTGTGTGATACTGATGAAGTGAACCTCTCTCTCTTCCATGTATTCACTCTCACATGTTTCATTCCAAAATTCCCGTGAAATGACTCATGTCTACACATTCCCTAGAATCAGTCATTCTAAGAGGGATGGAGATTTTCTCTCTGGTACCATTGTCTCTTTGATTCACATTTACAGCTGCCTAAACTATCAGAATGCTCATGCTAGTATTTGGCATAATCTCTGACTCATGTTTTAGATGTTAGTGTTTGTGGTATTGGTATGGCACACAATATTTGTGCATGTGCCTTACTGAACTAAAGAACAAAGATACATTTGGGTGCCAAAGGGGGAAAGATAAGGAGACACTCCATAACACCAGTGAGCAGCCAGGAAATTATCTTGATTAATAAAATATTCAAATTCCAGAAAAGAAGTGGGATGAGTGTATGCTTTACAGACTTCCATGCATTCTTTCGATTTGGGCAAAAATTATAGAATACCTCATCTCTATAGAGTAGCAACTCAGGTAACCAGGAGACATGACAATTTTCCTTAACTCTTCTAACACATTCAGGTGGATTAAAGTAGGAATAAAAAGATAAAACAGAAAGAAATAATTCAATTTATAATATTCATATTGCATTTATATATGGTGGGGGACAGTGTGTGCTGCACTTCATACTAGAAGTTCAAAGGACAAGTGTCAGGTGTTGTTTCTCTCCTTTCCCCATGAGAAACTGAACTAAAGTCATCAGGCCTAGTAACAAGCACCTTTATCTGATGAATCATCTTCTCAACACAGAACCCCCTTTAAACAGATAGTAATAATATTAATCCCTTGTCACATTCATACTCCATTTTTATCCTGAGATAAAATCCTGTCTCATAAAGATATTCTTTCTCAGTTTGAATGTAGACATGATCAAATATCATATTGAACAATCATTTTGAGCCATCTCCTGTTTCATGTTGCTTACTAGTTTGTTGTTTTGTTTTGTTTTTGATTATGTGCACAAATCCCAGAAAAGAAGCAACTTAGCAGAGAATGGTTTATTTAAGTTTACAATTTTAGGGAATATAGTTCATCATGGTTGAGAAGTCATAGCAGCAGGAAGCAGAGAGCGAGAAAGGCTTGTGTTCCATTTACTTTGTCCTTTTAATGTAGTCTAAACCTATAGTGCATGGAATAGTGACGTTCTCAGGTATGGTGAGATTTCTAGCCTCAGTTAACCTAATCTGTCACATCTCTCATAGACATGTGCCCTTGCTTGTCTCTTTGGTGATTCTAGATTCTCTCAATCTGGAAATTAGTATTAGTCATCAGTCTGCATCTATGAGAGAAGTAGTGTGAACACTAAATTCAGTCTGGCTAATGTATTTATTTAGTAGAATCCACAGAAGTCCATGGTAGTTGAGAATCTTAACATTTGGGGTTTGTTAAGGAAAATAATGATTTCAAGAGGAAAATCAATACAAGATGTCCTCTTGAAGAAAAGCTTGGAACCTTTGAAGGTAAATTAGGATTTTAAAGTGAACAATTCACAAGTCTGAGGAAGTTCCTGAAACTTAAAAGATTCACAAGATCCATCTCTCCAAAAGGTTAGATAGCAGTGCAAACTGTTGAGTAAGGAAACACTTCAACCTGTCAAGCTCCATGCAAGTAATGCAGAATATCCAGCTTTCATCAGTCACCACTCATGTCTGAAGAGGTTTTAGTGATGCATATGCCTTTGAAGTGTCCACACTTCTATAAGTAATCCACTAAGTACAACATAAGTTAGATGTTAATGGTATCATTATTTTATTCTGTCATTAGTTCCCTCTTTGAGGAAGTAAGTATTCATTTGTTTCTCCCCAGGAAAACTGTCACACATTATATATCATTCTGCCAAGCAATTGAAAAACCTTATAATTTCTAATGTTATAAATATGTTTATTCCTGGCCTCATAAATTATGTCAAGTTGAGAGCTGAATTAGGTAAAATACAGTGTCAGTCTACTCAAATACATTAATTTTATAGTCTACAGGAATTATTTTGTAATTCACAGGATAGATAAATACACAGAGAAAGAAAGAAAGAAGGAAAGAAAGAGAGAGAGAAAGAAAGAGAGATAAAGAAAGAAAGAGAGAGAGAAAGAAGGAAAGAAAGAAGGAAAGAAAAAAGGAAAGAAAGAACAATACATCAAAATTTGTAAACAGCCTTTACAATATAAGCATTTATTGTGCTTTCTATTTCAAATATTTATTGTCTGGCTGAGAGAGGCAGGCTGCCAATCTAGGTCTTGTAATCATTATGTCAAGGTGACAATATAAGCCAAGTGTACATACAATCTTAGAATTTAGTGGGCTGAGCAGGAAACACCATAGGTTTGAAGGCTTTGTCTTAAAACTAATGTCATGAAACTTCATTGTACTATGTCCAAGTGGATAATGTCACACTTACATACATGTTGGTGGCACTGATAGGACTCAATCGTTTACACAGAAAACACAAAAAAAGAGGGTTTGGGAGGAAGAAGTGTTTAGGGGACCTTGGAAGGATTTGAAGGGATTTGGGATAATGATTATGACACATTGTATACCTTAGTGAATTTTTTCCAAGGAAAAAGTTCATAGCTGATTGTATTAGTCAGGGTTCTCTAGAGTCACAGAACTTATGGATAGTCTCTAGATAGTAAAGGAATTTATTGATGACTTACAGTCGGCAGCCCAATTCCCAACAATGGTTCAGTTGCAGCTGTGAATGGAAGTCCTTGGATCTAGCAGTTACTCGGTCTCACACAGCAAGCAGGTGAAGGAGCAAGAGCTAGACTCCCTTCTTCCAATGTCCTTATATTGTCTCCAGCAGAAAGTGTAGCCCAGATTAAAGGTGTGTTCCTTAAACTCGGAGATTTAATCTTCTGGAATCCATAGCCACTATGGCTCAAGATCTCCATACCAAGATCCAGATAAGGATCTCCAAGCCTCCAGATAAGGGTCACTGGTGAGCCTTCCAATTCTGGATTGTAATTCATTCCAAATATAGTCAAGTTGACAACCAGGAATAGCCACTACACTGATTTAGAAACAGAAGCATCTGTTCTTCTCTTCACGTGTCTGTTTCTGGGGCTGAGTAAGTCAGGACAGCATAGCAAAGAAAATTCAAATCTTCTGCAGCTGAAGCAGGGCTATTAATAATACTTATGAATCTCTTGAACTACCCTCTTCTCGAGAACCAGAGAACAAAGCATCATTGTAGTGGGTCATCTCAGCTCTGGACAACCTGGCAGACAGCTGAATTTGAAAGACTAAAGTCTTCAGGACATGTAGGGAAGACAAGAATTACTTTTCTATTGCTGTGACCAAATACTACCACCAAGGCAACTTATAAAAGAAAGCATTTAGTTGGGGTCTTACAGTTCTAGATAGTTCATGATCCTCATGGGAGGGATCATGGAAGCAAGTAGACAGGCATGATGTTGGAGCAGTAGATGAGTTTACATCTGATCCAAAAGTATGATTCAGAAAGACAGCTAACTTAGCATGGCATGTGTGGTGATTTGAATATGCTTGGCCCTAGGAGTGGCAGTATTTGGAGATGTGGCCTTGTTGGAGTAGATGTGGCCTTGTTGGAGGAAGTATGTCACTGTGAGGGTGGGCTTTGCTATCCTCCTTCAGGCTGCCTGGGAGACAGTTTTCTCCTGGCTGCAGTTGGATCAAAATATAGAACTCTCAGTTCCTTCTCCAATACCATGTTTGCCTGGATACTGCCATGCTTCCTGCCATGCTGATAATGAACTAAACCTCTGACACTGTAAGCCAGCTCCAATTAAATGTTGCCTTGTTCATGGTGTTTCTTTCTAGCAATAAAACTTTAGCTAAGATAGCATGAGCTTCTGAAACCTCAAAGCCCACCTCCAGCAACATATCTCCCCTAACAAGGTCATACCACCTAATGCTTCCCCAATATTTCCATCAAACATTGGAGCCAATGAAGGTCATTTTTACACAAACCACCACACCAGTACTCTGGATATTAGTCCCCTAAAGTTAATTCCTCCTCAATTCTCCTAACTTCCTTCCCTAGCTCCCTATTTACATGTGTCCAGCTGACAAATCACCCTCCCAATCTACCTCATTCACCAAACAGCATCTTTCTACTCCATTGTCAAATGTCATATCTGCTTTTTCCAGAAATACTGATGCTTAGACACAAAAAGAAGTTTTAGATACAATGTAAGATTGGGCTTAAGGGTAAATAGATGTAGGCTCAATTCCAGCAATAAGCTGGGAGTATTTGAACAAGTTATTTAGTGTCTTTAATCTGCAAATGGCACATGTTCCTTTAAAAAAAAGATGGTGATATATAATTAAAATAATGTTGCAAGAATTAAAATAGATATTAAATATAAACCAGTATTTTCAATGCCAGGCACACTGAGATCTCAGCAAGAGCAATGATGCTGACAATAACAAAGATGGTGATGCCAATGAGGATGATGGTGATGACAGTGATGATGATGATGATGATGATGATGATGATATTGATGGTGATGGTAATATTGATGGTGATGGTGATAATGATGTTGACAACAAAGAAGATATTGGCAACCCAGTTCTGCTTTTGCCTTTGGGTATTTAGCCACTATTGCTCACCAGGCTGGAATGAAAGGAATGAAGGTTGTCTGGGCAGGGTGGGTCCATGGGAACTCTGTTGATTTGAGTGCTGGGGAGAAATGAGTCTTCTCCAAGATGTTTTTCAGTGAAATGGCTCTATTTATTCAGGGGTAATAAGGACTATGTAAACCTTGGGTAGTGAGTAGGTGTTTTCAGGGTGAATGTACATTATTTGTTGATACCCAGGTGCTGGTAATGCTTCATTTGCATGAGAAGAAATTCCAGGTGCTTGCTGGACATGTCCTTATAGGGAGAGAGGAAGATAACCCTGTAATTCAAGCACCAAGCTATATGACTACCACAACAGTGGTTGAGGTGGGGGTGGCACGAATAAGTGCAGGGAATGCAGGCCCAGAACAGAGAGGGAGAGATCTTTACTCCTGCTGGTCTCAAGATGAGATTCTCAGGTTTGAACACATGTTCCAACCTCACTCTTGCTCCAGGCCCATTCCCCTGGTCACATTAACCCTACAGACATAATGACAGTGACAACTATGACCTTAAGGTGACTGTAAGGGTGAAACTAACTTGTTCAAGGTAATTTTCTTTCTTCATTGGTAGTCATTCAGCCTCTTGAAGTAGAGATAGTATTTTGTACATTTATTTTAATCATTAGACCCCCATCTGCCTCCAAGAAATTGAAAAAAATATCTTTCAATTTGTGTTCAAGAAGTATCAGGAAAAAGTCACCAGCTCCCTTACTTGTGGGGATATTGCAGTGCAAACTGAAACATCTTAGTGTGCTCAACATCACCTTCATCCTGGAATGTCCTCCCTAAACTATGTAACAGTTGCTTCTGTTTTTCTAGAAGGCACCTAACAGTTCTAGAATATTCTACCCCTGTTCTAGACATCAGAAATTAACTGTGATTAAAAAAAAATTAAGGCATAAATACAGTTTTAAAAGGCATGAAGTTTTGTCTACTTTGTGCATTTTCTGGATCATTTTTCAGTTCTTTAAATTCTGTCTTCTGCTAAGCAGTCAATGATCTGAGGAACCAAGAAAATCCTTCTTCCTCCTCCATAGCTTTTTCATGGCTACAATCACTTCTTTATTTCTCAGGGTATAAATGGCAGGATTCAGCATGGGGGTGACCATTGTGTATAGCACAGAAACTGCCTTGTCCATGGGGAATGTCCTAAAAGGTCTTGCATAGATGTAAATGCAAGGTACAAAAATTATAGTCACCACAGTAATGTGAGAGGCACAGGTAGACAGGGCCTTGCTGCGACCCTCTTTTGAGTGACTTCGGAGCATCACAAGCAGGGCTGTGTAGGAGCCCAGCAGCACCAGAAAACACATGAGAGTGACCAAGCCATTGTTAGACACCATCAGAAGCTCTAAGACAAAGGTATCGGTACAGGCCAATTTGATCAGCTGTGGAACATCACAATAAAAGTTGTCCAGTTTGTCGGGACCACAAAATGGCAGATGGATAGTCAGTCCAACCTGTACAATGGAGTGGATAAAACCACCCACCCACGAGGCTGCCATGAAGATCCCACAGACTGTCTGATTCATAATTAGTGTGTAGCGTAGGGGCTGAGAAATGGCTATGTAACGGTCATACGCCATGACAGTCAGCAGGAATATCTTGATGCCTCCAATGAAGTGGAAAAAGAAGAGCTGAGTTAAGCAGGCACCAAAGGAAATGGTGGGGCTGTGTGAGAGCAAATCAACCAGCATCCTGGGGGCAGTGATGGACGAGTAGCAGAAGTCCAAGAATGAAAGGTTGCCTAAGAGGAAATACATAGTTGTGTGCAAACGCGGGTCAGAGGTCACTATGGCCACAATAAGAAGATTGCCAGTGACAGTCAAAAGATACACTGCTGAGAAGACAGTGAAGAATAGGAACCGAAGCTCCCATACCTGAGAGAGACCCAGGAGGAAGAACGTGGCCACCTGGGAATGGTTTGCTGGATTCATCTGCCTGGTGTGACCTGGTCAGTGAGCCTGCCAAGGAAAATGGGCATACCCATTAAAAGCACTGCAAACTCCTCTAAAATAATTATCTCTGCACCTTCTGGGCAAATGTCTACTATTTTATTTAACATAAGAATATCAAGAAAAGATGATTCAGCAGACAAAGATACTTCCCACCCATCATGATGACTTGAGTTCAATTTTCAAAATCCACAGAGTGGGCGTAGGGGAATGCCAGGATGGAAAAGAGGGACGGGGAACACCCTCATAGAAGCAGGGGGAGAGGGGATGGTATAGGGGGGTTTTTAAGGAGAAACCAGGAAAAGGGATAACATTTGAAATGTAAATAAAGAAAAAATCTAATAAAAAAAAAATTTTTTTAAATCAAATGGCTTGCTAAGCTGGGTGTCTTTGGTCACTATTCTATAGCCGTGAGGTGATATCATGACCAAAGCAACTTATTTTTTAAAAAAGCATTTAACTGGGGGCTTGATTACAGTTTCAGAGGTTAACCCATTACCACCATAGCACGGGCCTGGCAGCACACATAGCACTGGAGCAGGAGCTAAGAACTACATTCTGATGTGCTGGCAGCAGCCAGATAACAAGATTCTTTAGCCTGAGTATGAGCTTTTGAAACCTCAAACCTCACTCCAGAGACACACCTTCTCCAGCAAAGCCTCACCTCCTAATCCTTTCCAAACCAGTCGACTCCCTAGTGACTAAGCATTCAAGTATGGGAGCCCGTGGGGGCCATTCTCATTCAAACCACCACACTGGACATTATGTTGCACACCTGTCCTTCCAACACTTGAGAGGATGCCATGTAAAGATGGTGAATTGAAAGTCAGCCTCAAATACAAAGTCAACCTATCTTACACAGAGAGCCAAAAGAAAAAATAAAGGATTATTGTGGCTACAGTTGTGCAGTGTTCTATAGGGGACTTCCAGAGACTGACCCAGGAGTACCAATCTAGTTTTATCATATTATACAGTACTCTTCCTCATGCTGTACACCTACCCTCTTGAGTTCCCAGAACTTGACACTCTCAATTCTTGATATAAAGTCTATGTATCTCTGTTTTAATTTGATGAAATTCTTTTAAAATACAAATAATTTGGGCTTTCTAAGGTAAGTTTCAACATTCTAGGAACTTGAAAGTCAAAGCTTAATTTAAGAACATTTTCAGTAAACTGAAGGTCAGTGATCAGTCAGAGAAAGGTAGTTGTAAGACAACCCCCTAAATATTAGGAGAGAAATGTAACAAATGTGCATAAGATCTATATGAGGAAAACCACAAATTTATATCTTAAAAAACCCAAAAGATGAATGAATAACGACTATGGAATTCTGCATTGACATTATGAAAACTGCAGTTATTCGCAATTTGACCTACAGGTTCAATGCAATCCCAATCAATATTCCCACATGCTATTATATAGGCATCAGCAAATTTATCCTATGGTTTATATGGAGCAACTCAAGCTGAATATCTAACATTGCTCAAGGAGAAGAAAACTGGGGAAAAGACACTGCCCAGTGTGAGGTCTCACTGTGAAGTCAGTGTTCAAAATGCTGTTACATTGATTCTTTGTCTTTCTTTGAGACACCTAGATCAGTAGACTGGGAGAGACAGAGCAACAGTTGGCACACATTCTTCTCCAGCTCACATCAAATGTTCTCTAGGGTAGACCATGTTACATCTCAGAATACATAAATTAACAAATATAGAAGAATATAAATAACAGTGTGTGGCTTTCTTATACTACAGTGAATTAATCTACAAGTCAATAATGGAAAAACAGTTATTTGTTCCCAAATATTTAAAAATTGAACAATATATTTAAGTTACACATGGCTCAAAGGAGACCCAAAAAATCTAATTTTAAGAAACATAACATTTTACAAGGTAAATATAATTTGTTAAAATGTGTTTACTAAAGGCAATGTTCAGAAGTAAATTGAAGCATTAAATACATAGATGGGAAAATAAGAAAATTCTAAGTCAATACATTAAATTTCTACCTCAATAGAGAAAGAGTTGAAATATAAACCTAAATAAACTAGGGGATATAAATCTTAAATATTTAAAATAAATCAGTGTAGTTAAAACTATAAAACCAACAAGAAAAAGTAAATGAAATTCAAACTGGTTCTTTGAAAAGATAAATCACTAATAAAAAAGAAAAGGGGAGAATAAACATTCTTTTTTTTTTTTTGAGACAGGGTTTCTCTGTGTAGCCCTGGCTGTCCTGGAACTCACTCTGTAGACAAGGCTGACCTCCAACTCAGAAATTCACCTGCCTCTGCCTCCCAAGTGCTGGGATTAAAGGCATGCGCCACCATGCCCGGCGAATAAACATTCCTGAAATGACCAGATTTTACAAGATTCAAGACAATTCATACCAATCTACTAGTAGCATTTCTTACAGAAATGAAACAAATAAAATTAGCATAAACCACACAAATGAATAGATAATAAATAAATAAACGAACAACAAATAACCTTCCCAAATAAATCAATTATAACTGCAAAAAACAAAGCATGAATAATTAAACTACCAGACATCAAATATATCCCAGTGCTGTGAGTTTAAAAAGCCAGGTATTGGCATAAATGTGGACTTGCTGAGCAGGTCAGAGAGGACTAGAGGAAGCCCATATGTAGAAACTCAAGGGCTTCTCACTATAAAACCTGATGCCTTGGATAAAGACAGTCTTTCTGAAGAGGAAAAAGAATATACCAAGCTTTGACATTAATTAAATATGATTAACAAACTTACTTGGGAAAAATTAATTCACATAGTGATGAGAAAATGAAGTAGAAGTCCGAGTTTTCCTTCTGCACAGTTAAGATCCCACTGTTGGCTTCTTTCTGATTTCTGTGAGCACGGAGCTTCCTTTATTTTGAAAATCAGGCATGACTCTAACTAAGGAATTGAAAGATCTGTACAATAAGAACTTCAAGTCTCTGAAGAAAGAAATTAAAGAAGATCTCAGAAGATGGAAAGATCTCCCATGCTCATGGATTGGCAGAATCAACATTGTAAAAATGGCTATCTTGCCAAAAGCAATCTACAGATTCAATGCAATCCCCATCAAAATTCCAACTCAATTCTTCAACGAATTAGCAAGGGCAATCAGCAGATTCATCTGGAATAACAAAAAACCTAGGATAGCAAAAACTCTTCTCAAGGATAAAAGAACCTCTGGTGGAATCACCATGCCTGACCTAAAGCTGTACTACACAGCAACTGTGATAAAAAAAAAACTGCATGGTACTGGTATAGCAACAGACAAGTAGACCAATGGAATAGAATTGAAGACCCAGAAATGAACCCACACACCTATGGTCACTTGATCTTCAACAAAGGAGCTAAAACCATCCAGTGGAAAAAAGACAGCATTCTCAACAAATGGTGCTGGCACAACTGGTGGTTATCATGTAGAAGAATGCGAATCGATCCATTTCTATCTCCTTGTACTAAGGTCAAATCTAAGTGGATCAAGGAGCTCCACATAAAACCAGAGACACTGAAACTTATAGAGGAGAAAGTAGGGAAAAGCCTCGAAGATAATGGCACAGGGGAAAAATTCCTGAATAGAACAGCAATGGCTTGTGCTGTAAGATCGAGAATTGACAAATGGGACCTCATGAAACTGCAAAGCTTCTGTAAGGCAAACAACACAGTCAATAAGACAAAAAGACCACCAACAGATTGGGAAAGGATCTTTACCTATCCTAAATCAGATAGAGGACTAATATCCAATATATATAAAGAACTCAAGAAGGTGGACTCTGGAAAATAAAATAACCCCATTAAAAAATGGGGCTCAGAGCTAAACAAAGAATTCTCACCTGAGGAATACTGAATGGCTGAGAAACACCTGAAAAAAATGTTCAGCATCCTTAATCATCAGGGAAATGCAAATCAAAACAACCCTGAGACACCAGTCAGAATGGCTAAGATCAAAAATTCAGGTGACAGCAGATGCTGGAGAGGATGTGGAGAAAGAGGAACACTCCTCCAATGTTGGTGGGATTGCAAGTTGGTACAACCACTCTGGAAATCAGTCTGGCGGTTCCTCAGAAAATTGGACATGGTACTACCGGCAGATCCCGCAATACCTCTCCTGGGCATATATCCAGAAGATGTTCCAACTAGTAAGAAAAACACATGCTCCACTGTGTTCATAGCATCCCTATTTATAATAGCCAGAAGCTGGAAAGAACCCACATGCCCCTCAGCAGATGAATGGATACAAAAAAATGTGCTACATTTACACAATGGAGTACTATTCAGCAATTAAAAAGAATGAATTTATGAAATTCCTAGGCAAATGGTTGAACCTGGAGGGCATTATCATGAGTGAGGTAACCCAATCACAAAAGAACTCAAATGATATGTACTCACTGATAAGAGGATATTACCCCAGAAACTTAGAATACCCAAGATATAAGTTACAATTTGCAAAACATATGAAACTCAAGAAGAACAAAGACCAAAGTGTGGACACTTTGCCCCTTCTTAGAATTGGGAAGAAACACCCATGGAAAGAGTTACAGAGACAAAGTTTGGAGGTGAGTCAAAAGGATGGACCATCTAGAGACTTCCATATCCAGAGATCCATCCCCTAATCAGCCTCCAAATGCTGACACCATTGTATAAAGTAGCAAGATTTTGCTGAAAGGACTCAGATATAGCTGTCTCTTGTGAGACTATGCAGGGGCCTAGCAAACACAGAAGTGGATGCTCACAGTCCGCTATTGGATGGATCACAGGGGCCCCAATGGAGGAGCTAGAGAAAGTAGCCAAGGAGCTAAAGGGATCTGCAACCCTATAAGTGGAACAACAATATGAACTAACCAGTACCCCGGAGCTCTTGTCTCTAGCTGCATATGTATCAAAAGATGGCCTAGTCAGCCATCACTGGAAAGAGAGGCCCATTGGACTTGCAAACTTTATATGCCCCAGTACAGGGGAATGCCAGGGCCAAAAAGTGGGAGTGGGTGGATAGGGGAGTCGGGGGGAGGGTATGGGGGACTTTTGGGATAGCATTGGAAATGTAAATGAAGAAAATACCTAATAATAAATAAATAAATAAATAAATAAATAAATAAATATAAAAATAATAAATAATAATTGACAAATGGGACGTCATAAAATTGCAAAGGTTCTGAAAGGCAAAGGACAAAAAGCCAACCAACAGATTGGGAAAAGATCTTTTCCAATCCTACATCTGATAGAAAGCTAATATCCAATATATACAAAGAACTCAAGTTAGACTCCAGAGAACCAAATAACCCTATTAAAATGGGGTACAGAGTTAAACAAAGAATTCTCAACAGAGCAATCTCGAATGACTGAGAAGCACCTAAACAAATGTTCAACACCCTTAGTCATCATGGAAACTCAAATCAAAACAACCCTGAGATTCCACCCCACTCTGTCAGAATGGCTAAAATCAAAATCTCAAGTGACAGTAGATGCTGGTGAGGATGTGGAAAAAGAAAAACACTTATCCACTGCTGGTGGTTTTACAAGCTGGTACAAACACTAGGGAAATCAGTTTGGTGGTTAATAAAAAATAATTGGACATAGTACTACCTGAGGACCCAGCAATACCACTTCTGGGCATATACCAAGAAGATTCTCCAACTTGGAATAAGGACAAATGCTGCAATATGTTCATAGCTGCCTTATTTATAATAGCCAGGAGGTGGAAAGAACCTATATGTCCTTCAGTAGAGGAATGGATACAGAAAACATGGTTCATTTATAAAATGGAATACTATAAGATATTAAAACCAATAACATTTTAATTGTATCCATATAAAATAAAGGTAATTTAGCAAAACTCAAACTTTAAATAACCACAATTAAAGTTTAATGAAAATATGCTCAAAACTGTATTGAATATTGCAAAAAAAAACAGCATACTTATAAAAAAAAATCAGGTTGGCCTTTTTCTTTAGAAGTGACAGCCACTGGTATCTCCTTGGAAGCAAGTTCTGTTTGTTAATAATGAAAACTACTCTAACTAGAAACCTGTAGTTTCAGCCTCTGTGAAGTTTGCTTAGTTCCTGAGAAAATCTCTTTTAAAGCAACGACCACCCTTGGATGGTCACATTCACAAGACTACAACAAAGCTGCCTGTGCTATGTAAGCCATGGCACATTTCTATTCATGACCAAACCTCCTAGAGCAGAAGCCTGGTTTTTCTGCCCATTAAAGAGCTTCTCTGCCTGGCTACAGGACTTGCTTTGTCAGGCCTCAATGAGAGAGGATGCACCTACCCTGGCAGAGCTTTGATTTGCCAGGGTGTGGAATACCAGGAGAGGGCACCCTCTCAGGAGAGAACAGGAATTACAAATTTAAACCACAGTGATATACAACTTCACACTTGACAGAATGGTTATTATCCAAAATAAAGATAAATGCAAGAATGTAAAAAATAGAAATCATTGTATACTGTTGGAAGAAATATACATTAGTAAATCTATTCTGAAAAAAATTTGGGTTGCTTTCACCATAAATAAATAGAATAGAATAGAATAGAATAGAAGATGAGGAGGAGGAGAAAGAGGGGGAGGGTCTCTGTGAGAGTCGACCAGGATGGGGGCAGTGTTTGATGCAAATAAATTAATGAATATATTTTAATATTTTAAAGAGCTTTTGCTTTTATTCCAACTGCTGTTGAAATTCTTTTGTGGTAAGGGTTAATCCCCTTAATGTTCTCAATAAATTGTCACAGAAAATTTAACATGCAGAATAGAGCCAGCTAATTGTCTCTCCCCACTTACAAATATCAAATCAAAACAGATTAAAGACTCATGTAGGAATTGAAACTACAAAAACTACTACAAGAAAGAAAACCAAATATAGTCAGACAAACACAATATCTTCACTTTGGTGTGGAATCAATAGCCATTGAACTCAGAGAGAGTTGAAGAAGAGATTGGGGTGTGGGAAATGGATAGAGATGGTCATACTTTACAACATTCAGCAACTCTCAAAATTCTACCAGAGAACTCCTACAGCTGATAAACAACTTCAGCAAAGTGGTTGGATATAAAATTAACTTCAAGAAATCAGTAGCCTTCCTTTATACAATTGATAAATGGGCTGACAATGAAATTAGGGAAACAATACCCTTTAAAATAGTCACAAATAATATAAATTATCTTAGTGTAACTTCCAAGCAAGTGAAAGATCTGTATGACAAGAACTTCAAGTGCTGAAGAAAGAAATTGAAGACCTCAAAAGATGGAGAGATCTCCAATGCTCATGGATCTACAGGATTAACATAGTGAAAATAGACATCTTACCAAAAGCTATCTACAGATTCAATGTGCTTCCCATAAAAATTTCAACACAATTTTTTACAAACCTTGAAAGAGCAATTCTCAACTTCATATGGAGAAAATAAAAACAGAATAATCAAAATGACCCAGAACAATAAAAAAACTTCTGGAGGTATCATTATCCTTGACTTCAAGCTGTACTACAGAGCAATAGTAATTTAAAAAAAGAAACTACATAGTATTGATACAAAAACAGGCAGGTTGATCAAATGGAGTAGAATCAAAGACCCAGAACTAAACCCACATATCTATGGATACTTGATTTTTTTACAAAGATATCAAAAACTACACAATGAAATTATGACATCATTCTCGACAAATGGTGCTGGTCGAACTGGGTGTCTGCATGTAGAAAAATGCAAATAGATCTGTATTTATCAGCCTACACAAAACTCAAGTGCAAGTGGATCAAAGACCTCAATATAAACCTGGATACACTAAATCTAATAAAAGAAAAAGTAGGGAATAGCCTTGAATACATTGTCACAGGAGAAAATTTCCTGAAGAGAATACCAATGGCTCAGGTTCTAAGATCAACATTTGATAGGTGGGACCTCATGAAATGGAAAGGCTTCTGTAAGGCAAAGGATACTGATTTAAAAAAAAAAAAAAAAAGAATCTTCACTAACCCTACATCCAACAGAAGGTTAATATCCAAAATATATAAAGAATTCAAGAAGTTAGATTTAAAAAGAAAGAAAGAAAGAAAAAAAGAAAACCACAAATCACAAAATGGGGTACAGGACTAAACAGAATTCTCAGAAGAGGAATCTCAAATGGCAGAGAAGCACTTAAAGAAGTGCTCAACATGCTTAGCCATCAGGGAAATGCAAATCAAAACGACCCTGAGATGCCACTTTTCACACTCAGAACAGCTCAAATCAAACACTCAAGCAAAAACACATGCTAGCGAGGATGTGGAGAAAAGGAAACGCTCCTACGTTACTAGTGGGATTGCAAACTTGTAAAAATCACTCTAGAAATCAATCTGGCAGTTTCTCAGAAAACTGGAAACAGATCTAGCTGAAGAACTAGCTATACTGCTCCTGGGAATATACCCAACAGATGCTCCACCATACCACAAGGATAGTGCTCCACTATCTTCATGGCAGTTTTACTCCTAATAGCCAAAAACTGGAAATAATGCAGATGTCCCTCAACTGAAGAAAGGATACAGAAAATGTGGTTCATTTACACAGTGTGATACTAGTCAGCTATTAAAAACAAGGACATCATGATTGTTGCAGGCAAAGGGATGGAACTAGAAAGTATCATCCTGAATGATGTAGCCCAGACCCAGAAGGACATGCATGGTATATACTCACTAATAAGTGGATATTATTCAAAAAAGTACAGAATACAATCCACAGATCCAAAGAAGTTAAACAAGAAGGAAGGCCCAAGTGAGAATGTGTGAATCTCACTTAGAAGAGGGAACAAAATAGTAATGGGAGGCAGAAAAAGGGAAGGAGGGACCTGAGTGAGAAAGGGAATAGAGAGGGAAAAGCTGTGGGGCAGGATCAGTTAAGGGGAGAGGTAGGAGAGCATTCCAGAGGGCCAGCAGAATGGATGGAGATATGCAGCTGCCAGGGATTGGGGTAAGGAGAACCTCTAGGAAGTCACAGAGATCTGGAATGAGGGAGGTTCCCAGGAGTCAACGGGGATAACCTTATGGGTACATGGACCCTAAAGAGACCACCTCCAGTAGCTAGACATCCCAGTGGAGGAATGGGAACAACAATTCACCTACAAAACTTTTATTCCAAAATTGGTTCTGTCTAAAAATAATTCAGGGACAAAGATGGAGCTGAGACTGAACGAAGGGCTTACCAGTGGCCAGTCCAATTTGAGACCCATCCCATGGGCAGGAACCAATTCCCTGACACTATTACTGATGGTATTTTGTGCTTGCAGACAGAAACCTACCTCTCTGAGAGGTTCTACCCAGCAGCTGACTGGGACAGATGCAGATACCCACAACCAAACATTGGACAAAGGTCAGGACTGCTTTGGAAGAGTTACAGGGAGGATTGGAGGTCTTAAAGAAGACAGCAACCCCACAGGAAGACAAGCAGTGTCAACTAACCTGGGCTCCTGGGAGGTACCAGAGACTGAGCCACCAACCAAAGAGCATACAGGGGCTGTTTTAAGATCCCCAGCACATATGTAGTAGAGGGTTGCCTTTTCTGGCCTCAGTGGGAGAGGATGTACTTAATCCTGCAGAGACTTGATGCACCAGGGTAGGAGGATACATGGTTGGGGGGGGTGCCCTCTCAGAAATGAAGGGGAGGAAAGATGGGGGAAGAAATCTGCAAGAGAGAACTAGGAGAGGGCAGCATTTGTGATGTAAATACATACATACATACATACATACATACATACATACATACATACATACATAAAACAAAGTTTCCATTTGACAAAAAGAATAAATTTGTGAGATCCACTGCACAGCATTTTAACTATACTGAGCTATTATACAGCAGAATCTATTACCCCATATATATACGTGGTTATACTTTGCCAAGTTACATAAAAGAAGCAAGTTTTAAAATGGATTTTCTTAACATTGTGACAGCCATGTATCAAGTGTCCTAATGACCTCACATGGCTGGGACGCATTTGTGTTGATCAATGCAAACATGAGGTACCTCCATCATGACCAGAAGTGCTTCTGAGGAAAGCACACTACACGGTCTCACACTCCACCACCACCGTCTTCGTGTTACGTCATGTCACAACGGCATGACATCACCGTAACTCCTCATCACTCTCCTCCTCATACCAAACAAACACAGGCAAGAACTGCAGAGGACTCCGTGCCTGATGAGAAACACTTGTAAAGGCAGTCACAAACCCTTGACACGTCACTCACGGGACAGGATTGTTTGTCTCAGATGCCAGAGAATGCACTCACCAAACTCTCTGCTTATGGAAGCCACATCACAGAACTTGAATTCTAGTTCTGACTTTGCACTAAAATGTTTGTGACCCTGGAAAATTTACTTAATCTCTGTCCCTTTAGTTTCCCTGTGTGAAATGAGAATCATCGAAATATGCCCATTTGCCTTACTGAGCTGTTTTAAGTATCATATAATGCCAAATGTGCAAAATGCAAAGGCATTGTGATTTTTCAACCTCTGCCTACCCGCGGTGTCTAACCTTTGGAAACTGTGGCATGATATTGTAGTCAACAAATAACAAATATAAATGTTCTGGGCCATACTTATAGCTGTCCCAAGACACATATATACAGTCAAAAATATAAAATCATATTTAATAAATCTACAGGCTGAGGGATGAACAGCCTGATAAGGAAATTGCACTAAGGGAACTCTCTTACAGAGAAGACTGAAACAGGACAGGAAGGATTTACTGCTTCCTATGCCTAGAGACTTCCTTAGACTCTACAGAGCTTCACTCTAATCTGTCTTGTTTTAGGAAATGTGAATGCAGAGCCCAGATTTGAACTGACTTGTCTTTCACATATGTTTCTACATGTAATCCTGCACATGCATATGTGAACCATCTATTTCCTTTAATTCGGTGAGCACTTCCTTCTCTACTTTGTGCAGAGGGAGCTGCCACTGAAGAAGTAATACTGCTAAGAATAGGAATGCACATTTGTAATCCATCACTTGGAAGGCTAAGGTGCAGAGGGGCTGGGATGGGGTCTTAAGATCACTCATAGCTGCCCACTAACATTAAGATACCCTGTATCAAAGAAATATTGATAATAATAAAACAACTACATTCCTTTCCTTCTTAGATTATATCTTGGGTGAAAAGGAAAGAAAACAATCACTTTTGTAAATAAGTTAAAAATTGAGAACACCTGTGATAATTGATAAGCATATATAAGATCATAAATACAATGCTGCCCGGGAAGAAGTCGCCTCTACCTGAGCACAGTGTACATCATGTTTCCCATCAGCCTTGAATTCTGAATAACTATGGCATTTGCTAACTCTTACAGGTAGGTTTCACAGGCAAACTCACATTGCTTTGAAGATAACACTATCTAAGAATGGGGCTCTATGGCCTGGGGTTTGCTTCTGCCCTCGGGGTGACCAGGCACTGTTGTGAGCTAAGCTTATCCGGGTGGGTGGGTTCAGGCTAATGCCCCAGAACATGCAGGTCCAGAGCACGGAGGAAAACAGTCCTATTCCTGCTGGCCTTAGAATGAGATTTTCAGGGTTTAGACACGTCTTGACTTCACTCTGGCTGCCCCAGCCCCACAGCTCTAGAGCCCATTACTAGTGAATGTCTGAGCAAACATCCCTCATTGTCCTGGATCGACTGTGCAAAGTGTTGCCACTGAGATTAACCCTGAAGTTTCCAAAACTGTAAAGTGAAAGTAACATTTGCTCTGGAGGGGTTAATTATGAAATTAGCTACTATATGAAAAGGAGTTAACCCATACCAAGAAGATGGTTAGCTTCCAATGTCTTCAAAATAAGCATGTGTATGGCTAAATCTTGTAATTTGGAGAGAGTAGTCAGTTGACAAAAACAGGACAGGGCAGGGCTGGTGAGTTTCCATTTCAAAGGGAAGAGAGATTAAGAAAATGTGCAACCGTGGAGAGTATGCATGAATGCAGCCAAAATATCTAACTTGGAAACAAAATCTGGGCAAAAGACTGTGGAGATAAGCAGATAAAGGGCAGATTGTGTTCCAGCTAAGTGTTACATTAAGGAGTCCCTAATTGAAGATTTTGGAAAATGAAGTCAAATTCCAGCTTGAGTGTCATCTACCTGCAGCATTTGAACATTCAATTTAAGTAATGACTTAAAATTTGATAGTCCCATCACAACTGCTTAAATCTATTTCAAAAAATATGCATTTCTATTTGATAGAGAATAGTGTAACTTTAATCTTATTCTTCATTATGAAAATAGATGATCTCAGGGCAGGGGGAGGGTATAGGGGGCTTTGGTGGTAGCATTTGAAATGTAAATGAAGAAAATAATAAGAAAAGAAAAGAAAATAGGTCTCTCTCTCTCTCTCTCTCTCTCTCTCACACACACACACACACACACACACACACACACACACACACACACACACTGTATTATGTATTTGAAGTTGTTCATGATGGCAACTAGAGAAGTGCAATGACAGAGTCTTCAGGGTCAGCCTGAACTGAATGTGTGCTCTTCTAGTGGATAATCACAGGTTCAAGCCCTTGGAGTAAATGAGAAAAAGCTTAAGAAATACATTAAACAGGTGTGATTCACTCACCTGCAGCTTCCCATATGATATCACTGTAGAAATGGGTGATGCATAAATTTGGATCAAAAGATTGGAGAAGGCCCTCGAGAGAACTTCAGGTCTATTGCAAAGGGATTATTGGCAAAGCAGAGGTGATGCCAGCTGTGGGGCATGAAAACCTCCCTTGCTGTCACTGGGGACCATGCCGGGGACAAGGGCAGGGAAGAGCAGTGACCAACATGAGCCATCCCTGAGGGATAAATTAGCTACTCTCCACCAGCTCCATATCACAGCTCCATAATTCAAAGAATAAAAAATTTATTTCTTTTCCAAAATTATTTTCTTCATACACTTCTTTTGTGTTTGATTTTTTTAGTTAGACTCATAACCCTACTATTTAGTACAAACAAAGACATAAAAAGGAAGAAAAGAAGTCTTCTTGGAACCAACAAACACACCTCTATCTGCCTTTCCTTTCTTAGTTGCCATGGGTGAAGCCAGGTGCTCATACATGCTCAGTGGGTGCTCTACCATTTAACTCCACTTTGAACACTGCAACGGTTTTTGAACCATTATTTTTGTCGGGAATTTTTAAAGCCGTCTAGACAACTGGTGGAATTCATTACACGTTAAATGTGAATTTTCTGCTGCATGCAATTTTCTCAAGCATGTTGGTGTCTTAGAAACATCTCTCAGAATTAGAAAAAGATCAGTAGAAAGCTTGTTATATATTAATTATAATATACGTTGTTTGTGTGTTTTAACCATACTGTTGCCATGAGTAAAAGTTATCAAATTTTACATGATGTTCAGTTATTTTTCCAAAGTTCTACTTTTCATTTGCATAATAGACAGAAACTGGAAACAACCCAGATGTCCCTCAACCAAAGAATGGGCAAAGAAAATGTGGTATGTTTACACAATGAAATATTACTTAGCAATGAAAATCAAGGACATAATGAAATTTGCAGGCAAATGGATGGAACTAGAAATATCATCCTGAGTGAAGTAATCCAAGCCCAGAAAGACACATGTGGTATACTCATTTATAAGTGGATATTAGCCATAAAGTTCAGAATACCCAAGATACAATCCACAAAGAAGCTTAAGTAACAGGGAGGACCCAAAAGAGAATTCTTGAATCTCAGTGAGAAGGAGGAATAGGTTAAATATTGGACTGGTTAAAATTTGGACTGGTTGGAGGGAGGAGATTCGGTGGTGTAGGATTGGGGACAAGAACAGGAGGGATGAGATGGGTAGAGGAGAGAAGGAATGAGAACTGAAGTCACACAGAGGACATCTCTTGGATGAGTTGAGGCCTGGCCAGGGGAAACTCTCAGGAGTCCCTGAGGGTGACCTTAGCTAAGACTTCTAGCAACAGGGTACGTGAAACCTGAAATGGCCACCCCTGTAACCAGGCAGTTCTTCCAGTGGAGAGATATGGACACCAATCCATCCACCAAACCTTCAACCCAAATTTGACCTGCCTACAAGATGCACAGGGATAAAGATGGAGTAGAGATTGAGGGAATGACCAACCAATGACTGGCCCAACACGAGACCCATCCCATGGGAGAGAGCCAACTCCTGGCACTGTTAATGATATTCTGCTGTACTCGGAAACAGGAGCCTAGCATGGCTGCCCTCTGGAGGTTATGTCCAGCAGCTGATGGAAACTGACCCTGAGACCAAAGCTACTGTGAGCTGCTGAGTTCAATGGCTGTCTTAAATATCAAGAAGAATTTCACAACACTCTCTTCCTGGGGGGGGGGGGGTCCTGTGGAGGAGGGGCTTCCTTGGTTAACTGTGCTCTGCAAACAGAACAGCCTGCAGAGGAGATAAGGAATAGGCAAGAGGAGGGAGGGAGGGAGGGAGGGAGGGAGGGAGGGAGGGAGGGAGGGAGGGAGGGAAGGTGGAAAGGAGGGAGGGAGGGAAGGAGGGAAGGAGGGAGGGAGGGAAGGAGGGAGGGAGGGAAGGAGGGAAGGAGGGAGGGAGGGAAGGAGAAAGGGAGGGAGGGAAGGGAGGAGGGAGGGAGGGAGGGAAGGGGGAAAGGAGGGAGGGAGGGAAGGAGGGAAGGAGGGAGGGAGGGAAGGAGGGAGGGAGGGAAGGAGGGAAGGAGGGAGGGAGGGAAGGAGAGAGGGAGGGAGGGAAGGGGTAAGGAGTTGGTCAGGGGAATCTTGGAGCTCTGAATGACTAGCAACCCCGGGGGCTTCTTTATACAAGTTTCACAGAACAAAGACAGATTAATGATTTTCCAAATGGCACAGATAATGCGCTTTTTTAAAAATTACACGTCCACAGTTATAATATCAGTCACAATTAGAGTTTACAAACAAAACAGATTTTATTCTTATTATCTGCCCTATAACTCTAATTTAAAGAATCTAAAGAATGTATCCTTCAAAGCAAACACATTTGTTATATGACAGCCTGCTGTAAGCTGGCAGTGTTTGCACATTGAAAGCACTCCACACAAACAGAAAATATCTGAAATGCTAACATCTAGCCTCCTTTACTATATGTTTCGTCGCCTATGCTACAAAATAGGAAAAGTTCATTTTAGTCTATCTTATTTGCTGAGTTCTAGTCCTCCAGGGGTGTATATTGTTAGACAACCCCTGCCCCATTTTTAAACTACATTTCCAGAGAGCTCTAAATCTATAATAAAAGAGACCTTGAATCTGTAACCTATTCTCCTGGCCAGCCAGAGTTTGTAAATCATCTGTTCACCCTGCACCAATTATACTGTGTGAGTTTGCTCAGGGGCAGACACCCCAAGAAGATTCCTGGAGTAGTGACCTCATCTAGCTATGTGCTTAACTGAGCTTAATGATCCCCAGGGCATAAAGAAGACTTCCAAATGCTGGCCGGATGAAGTTAATTTTAGGATTTTCCTAAAAAGACTCAGACAGCATTTTTCTCAGAAAAAAAAGGCACAAAATGAATCATAAAGCAGAAGTCCTCAAGAATGCAACACACAGGGACCAAAACCTCAAAGTCAGAGACAGAAGGACAGCGGTTGCAGCAATCCCCTCAGCTGTCCCGGAACTGTGTCAAGCAGCTGTGTTGCCTTCGCGGACCTCGCCCACGGCCTCCAGTGGGCGTGGTTGTGGCACTCTTCCCCATCTTCCAGCTCTCACATTCTTCCTGCGAACCTTCCCATCATGTTTCCTAAGCCTTAGTGGAGGACAACAGATGTCCCAGTTAGTGACGAGCACTCCACAGTCGCTCAGTCTCAGCACTTTGTTCAGTTGTGAGTCTGTCCATTAACCGCTGTCTACTGCAAAAACAACTTTCTCTAACCAAGATTGGGGCCAAGACTAAGCCACTAGTATAGCGTAAAGATTTAGAAGGCAGTTTGACAGCAGCGTGTCCATGTAGCAAAACAACAGTGGAAGGTTACCCTCTTGGGACCTATGTGCTCCTAAGCTATTCAGGCTTTTTGCCAAGTTTACCAAAGCGAGAAAGAGTTCCCCTTTAGGAAGCAAACTACAAATCAAATAAGAAAGCTGTTGATTATATCAGGGTCCTATCAGCAAAACCTTTCTGACATATGGAATAGTGTCTGGGTTTGGTGGTTGTTTATGGGATGGATCCCCGGGTGGGGCAGTCTCTGGTCCTTCCTTCCGTCTCAGCTCCGAACTTTGTCTCTGTAACTCCTTCCATCGGTATTTATTATTTTTTTATTAGATATTTTCGTCATTTACATTTCAAATGCTATCCCCAAAGCCCCCTATATCCTCCCCACGCCCTGCTCCCCAACCCACCCACTCCTGCTTCCTGGCCCTGGCATTCTCCTGTATTGGGACATATGATCTTTGCAAGACCAAGGGCCTCTCCTCCCATTCATTAATGGCGGACTAGGGGAACAAAATACCCATGAAAGGTGTTATAGAGACAAAGTTCGGAGCTGAGACGGAAGGAAGGACCATCCAGAGACTGCCCCACCCAGGGCTCCATCCCATATACAACCACTAAACCCAGACACTATTGCATATGTCAGAAAGATTTTGCTGACAAGACCCTGATATAGCTCTCTCTTGTGAAGCTATGCCAGTGCCTGGCAAGTACAGAAGTGGATGCTCACAGTCAGCTATTGGATGGAACAGAGGTCCCCCAATGAGGGAACTAGAGAAAGTACCCAAGGAACTAAAGAGGTCTTCAACCCTGTAGGAGGAACAATATAAACTAACCAGTAACCCCAGAGCTTGTGTCTCTAGAAGCATATGTAGCAGAGGATGGCCTAGTAGGCCATCAATGGGAGGAGAGGCCCTTGGTCTTGCGAAGATTATATGGCCCAGTACAGGGGAATGCCAGGGCCAGGAAGCAGGAATGGGTAGGTTGGGGTGAAGGGGGAGGGTATAGGGGACTTTCGGAGAGGAAACTAGGAAAAGTGATAGCATTTGAAATGTAAATGAAGAAAATATCTAATAAAAATTAAAAAAAAAAAAGAAAGCTGTTAATTATCGCCAAACAGCTATGCAATTACTACACAAGTGAATACATCCTGCCAAAAGGATCAGATTTGTAGCATTCAGGATCCAGCACTGGATAATATTTTTGATACCTTTCTCCCCCAGCAGCTGGCATAGCGCCTCCCAGGACTAGGAAAGCTACACAGTGGGAAGGAATTTCCAGGTCTGCCCAACTTTGTCTTTTAGGTTTTTATTTCCCAGTTATCTAACAAGAACTGAGAGGGGGTTTTGTTGTTGTTGTTTGCTTCGTTTTGTTTTGTCTTATTTGGTTTCTGGAAGAGCTAAATGTTTTTCTAAAAATAAATAAATATTTGTAATTAAAAAAATTAAATTTCCAAACTTTCTTTTTTCTTAGCACTTTGAGTTTGTTTTATTGTCTCAGTAATATTGATTTGATTGCATTAAAAGTTCTATAAATTCTATTCCCAATATGATCTAGCATTATTTACTTTAAAAACAATACACTTCAGTGTGTTTTACTTGTCTGAAATTAACTTTTAACCCCAAAATAAACATTATATAGCAATGATGAGAGCAGTGTACATTTGTCTTGTGCTTCTCATTATAATATATGATACAACTCTTTTCTTTGCTGTGGTAAGATGATTGTATTAATAGATTACTAAAATATGGATTTTTTTTAGTCACTGGTTTATTTCAAATTAGATACTGGAAATTCTGAAATTATCACTATTTTGTACTGCAATCAATCTCAATGAAGTGAATTTTGATATATTATTTAAATAAATAGATCCTAAGTTTTCTGGATTGTGTTACAGCTTTTATTCTTTATAGGTATGGGAGTTTTACCTGCATGTATCTCTGTGCACCATGTGTATGCCTGGTGCCCATGGAGGCCAGAAATAAGCATCAGATGCCCTGGAACTAGAGTTACAGTGGGGGTGAGCTATCATGTGGATTTTGGGAACCGAACCTGGGTGCTATGGAAGAGCAGTCAGTACTCTTAACCAGTGAACCATCTTTCTAGCCCCTTGAACTGGATTTTTAAAAGCTGTGGTTTAGGATTTTTAGTATGTTGGTGTAGTCTCTTTGTATGTACAAAGCTTTGGTTTCAGAACCCATTAGATACAAAAAGCATTGGATGCTCCAGGCCTTTATATAAATGATGTACTATTTTAATATATCATATGCATATACTCCTGGATACTGTCAGACATCTCTAGATGGCTTTTACCATAATCAGTTAAATCAAAGTCGACCATGTATGAAGTAGTTGCTATTCTAATTAGTTTAAGAAATAACGGCAAGAAAAGAATGTGTGCCTGTTCAGTATAGACACAGCAGTTATAGACCTGCCTACATTTTTCACTGAATCAACAACTCCATAATCATATACATATGGAACTGATTCTGAGTCTCTCTCAACTGGTGAAATTGGTTTTTCCGCTTTGGCCTTTCATAATGTCTCAATGGGCTGTCAAGATTACAGAAGTTGATATACATTTCCTCAGTAACTATTCTATTTTACTCAAATTGTCTAGATATCATAGGGACTATGCATTGGTAGTATTACTAATTTTCTGGATCACTTACACTTCATTTTGTGCTTCCTCACATAGATTTTTATAACTGAATGACAATTTGTCAAGTGAAACAAGTGCATAATCTTTAAATTTTATTCATTTTTGCAATTTTGTGTCCAAAAGCTAAGTTCCACTATTGCACATTACAAACAATAATTTTGTTCTCTCCTGCCCTGTGCGTTCATGTGTACCCTTCCCTCTCTTATGTCCTATGCCGCACTAAAAACCTTCCTTCCCCTTCCTTGTCATGTGCAATGTCTTGCTCCTCCTTCCTTATTTTTATATTATATTTTTTTTCTCAGCCATTGTAGCTAAGTTTTCTTATAGTTTCCTGGGCTTTTCTCCCCAGCAGACTGTGGCTGGACGTTGTTTGCTTTCCTGTTATCTGGATCACATGCATCCACTGACATCTTTGTTGTTTCTTCTCTTCTGGTATGCCTTTAATTTCTTGGATAAAAAGCTAAGTAACTTTCCTCTTTCCTAAAGAGTGATATAAATTTAAGCTTTTGCCTTATTCTATAAACATCAATGTCCCCTAATTTTGGTTTTTCTCTTTATCTTAAGATATGACCTCATTTCCCTGATACAGCTGATTCTTAGAAATAGACTGTTTAATTTCCACGTATTTGTTCATCTTCAGTTTTTTTTTATTTTCAATTTTTTCTTATTCACTATTAGTTTATTCCATTGAACTTGAAAAGTACAGCTAATATTAATTTGAATTAGTTTTATTACGATTTGCTTGTGACTTAGCATGTGATCTATCCTGAAGAACAGTCTATATATATTTGAGAAAAATATATTTTGGCTGTAATTGGATGCTATTTATACATAACATATTATCTACCATTTGTATCCATTATTTAAATTGTGACTTACAGTCTCCAGCTACATTTACAAGACTATTTCTCTCTTACTTTATATGTTTTGGGACTCTGTTGTCTGGTATGTGTCTGTCTGTAGTTGTTATAGGTGCTCAACAAATTGCCCCTCTGGTCAACATAAGATAGTCTTCTATATCTCCTGAAACAGTTTAGATTCAAGGTCGAAGTTGTCTCATACAACTGTAGCCACTCCTGCTATCTTTTGGTTTCTATTTTTGATCAGTTACTTTTCTAGTCTTTCATCCTATTAGTAAAATCAACTTCTTTGAAATCATGAAGCTGGACGATGGTTTTCATCCACTATACTAATACTGTTTTTTCATTTGGCAATTGTACTGGCTAGTTTTGTGCCAACTTGACACAGCTGGAGTTATCACAGAGAAAGGAGCTTCAGTTGAGGAAATGTCTCCATGAGATCCAACTGTAAGGCATTTTCTCAATTAGTGATCAAGGGGGAAAGGCCCCTTGTGGGTAGGACCATCTCTGGGCTGGTAGTCTTGGGTTCTTTTTTTTTTCCACTGTTTTTTTTTAATTGGGTGTTTATTTCATTTACATTTCCAATGCTATCCCAAAAGTCCCCCACACGCCCCCGCACCCACTCCCCTACCCACCCACTCCAACTTCTTGGCCCTGGCATTCCCCTGTACTGAGGCATATAAAGTTTGCACGACCAATGGGCCTCTCTTTCCACCGATGACCGACTAGGCCATCTTCTGATTCATATGCAGCTAGAGACACAAGCTCCTGGGGTATTGGTTAGTTCATATCTCAGAAAATTGGACATAATACTACCGGAGGATCCCGCAATACCTCTCCTAGGCATATATCCAGAAGATGTTCCAACCAGTAAGAAGGACACATGCTCCACTATGTTCATAGCAGCCTTATTTATAATAGCCAGAAGCTGGAAAGAACCCAGATGCCACTCAACAGAAAAATGGATACAGAAAATGTGGTACATTTACACAATGGAGTACTAGCCTTGGGTTCTATAAGAGAGCAGGCTGAGCAAGCCAGAGCAAGCAAGCCAGTAAGGAACATCCCTCCATGGCCTCTGCATCAGCTCCTGATTCCTGACCTGCTTGAATTCCAGTCCTGACTTCCTTGGTGATGAACAGCAGTATGGAAGTGTAAGCCGAATAAATCCTTTCCTCCCCAACTTGTTTCTTGGTCATGATGTTTGTGCAGGAATATAAACCCTGACTAAGACAGCAATTTAGCTCACTCACATTTATAGTGATTACTAATATGAGAGGCCTTCTGCAATTCCTCCACTCTATTTGAGTAGGTTTTGTAGTTCTGGGAATGCCTCTCATCCCCATAATTACTGCTTCTTTGTGTGTTTAGTTGATTAAATGAAGTACTGTTATGGGAAGAAGTGAAAAGGGAGAGAGAGAAAATAGAGAGGAAGAGAAAGAGGAGGAGGAGGAGGAGGAGGTGATGGTGGTGGCGGTGATGGTGGTGGAAGAGGAGGAGGAGAAGAAAGAGTTGAAGGGTGGTTGAGAAGAAAGAAAATGTGTTTCTAATACAGCAGAAATCTGTTTTTGCAGATTAGCTCTGCCACTTTCCCTCAGCCACACTTCCTTCTGACACTGATCCTAGAGATCAGCCAGAGATGAAAACTTAGTCTTCTTTTGTATTTTATTCACATGTGCCTTGCCTTGGGGACATGTTTCCCTCCCGTAACAGAATGGGGTCTTTGACATAGGGTAAGAGATGGCTCAGTGGCTAAGCACACTTGATGTTCTTGCAGAGAACATGGGTTTGGTCCCAGCACCCACACAGTGGCTCACAACCGTTCATGATTCCAGTTCCAGAGTATGCCTTTTTCTTATTGCCACAAGAACCAAGCACACACAAGATGCACCAACATACATGCACATAAAATATTTATACACATAAAATTAATAAAGTTCTGGTATAAACATGTTAGTTATTTTAATTCCCCAAGAGATTTTCTTTTCAGATTTAAGTACTGGGCTTCTAATGTCCTGGTATTTGCCACAGGTTTTGTGTGTGTGTGTGTGTGTGTGTGTGTGTGTGTGTGTGTGTGTAAGTATTGTGTGAAGGTGTATATGTGTAGCTGTGTGTGCATATGTATGTGTGCACACATGTGATTTATGTGCATATGTGTGTCAGTTTAGCACTCTAGGTAAAGCATACCTCTGGAGGTCTAAGGTTAGAGGATAACCTGCCTGGGCCAGGCAAAAAACTTCACATACATAAAAATCTCAAATTTTATTGTACCATGGATTGTGACATTTCTATTACTCTTGGCAAAGAGGAAGAAAATATTGCACGTCCTGTTATCTGATTTCAGGTCTCCCACAGAGGTTAGATCAAACAAGCACAATTCTTTTAAATTAAAATTTGAATGAATAAGAATCTTCCATCCGTGTCTGAAGAGTAGGACCCCACATTGGGACCACATACTGAAGCCCCTGCATCTACCAGGAAGCCCCAGGAGTATTGTTAAATAAACCTAGAGCTTAGTGTATGTGAGGCAAGTTCTCAATTCCTAGCTACATCCACATCTGCCCCTTTTTTGGTCTATCATTTACTTGACCACTACAGATCAAATTCTAAAAAGATTGATTCTGAGAGTTAGGGTAACTTTTTAATGTTCATATGGAGGGCTGGGTCTCTCTATACTGGTTTAGCTGACATTGCTCCTTTTTCAATATTTGTAATGTGCTTTATTTTCTACTAACTTATTTTTAAACCTTATATGATTTTTAAAATAACTATTTCAAGGCTTTTCCCTCTATTCTGTCATCTCTGCTGCTTCTGTCTCTTTTCTATAACTTGCTCAAACACAGGAGACATAATATGCTGCTCCTTACATGTAATGGCATCCTGAATTCTTTGTGAATTGCTAACATTATGCTGGCACATATTCAGACTTTTCTATCTTACTTTACCATGTGCTCAATTTATTTTAAAGCCCAAGCATGTTAGTGCACACAAGTAATTCCAGCACTTAGTAGGCTGGGCTGGAGCATTGCAAGTTCAAGGCTAGCTTAAGCTTCATAGTATGATCCTAGAGAAGAAGACATAGATGACCAGTCTTATTATTATTATTATTATTATTATTATTATTATTATTATTATTATCATCTTCTTCTTCTTCTTCTTCATCATCATCATCATCATCAGTTATCTATTAATAACAATTCACAAACCACATGAAACTCAAGAAGAAGGAAGACGAAAGTGTAGATACTTCAATCCTTCTTAGAAGGAGAGACAAAATACCCATGGAAGGAGTTACAGAGACAAAGTGTGGAGCAGACTGAAGGAATGACCATCCAGAGACTGCCCCACCTGGGGATCCATCCCATATACGATCACCAAACCCAGACACTTTTGTGGATACCAAGAAGTGCTTGCAGACAGAAGCCTGTTATAGCTGCCTCCAGAGAGGCCTCACCAGTGCCTGACTAATACAGAAGTGGATGCTCACCGTCATCCATTGGACTGAGCACAGAGTCCCAAGTGAAAGAGCTAGAGAAATGATCCAAGGAGGTGAAGAGGTCGCAGCCCCATAGGAACAACAATATGAACCAATCAGTACCCCCAGAGCTCCCTGGGACTAAACCACCAACCAAAGAGTACACATGATGGGACAGCTGCATATGTAGCAGAGGATGGCCTTGTCGGTAATCAGTAGGAGGAGAGGCCCTTGGTCCTGTGAAGGTTCTATGCTCCAGTGTAAGGGAATGCCAGGGCCAGGAAGCAGGAGTGAGTGGGTTGGTGAGCAGGGGGAGGAGGGGGGATGGGTGTTTCAGAGGGGAAACCAGAAAAGGGGATAATATTTGAAATGTAAATAAAGAAAATATCTAATAAAAAATAAAATAAAATGATACCCCTCCAAAAAGGAGGAGAAGGAGGGGGAGGAGGAGGAAGAAGAAGAGGAGGAGGAGGAGGAGGAGGAGGAGGAGGAGGAGGAGGAGGAGGAGGAGAAGAAGAAGAAGAAGAAGAAGAAGAAGAAGAAGAAGAAGAAGAAGAAGAAGAAGAAGAAGAAGAATAATCTAATGAATATTTATGAGGAGGGTAGAGCATTGGGGAGGCCAAATGACACATTTCCTATCACAACTCATGATGGACCAGATGATAATTTCATAGTATTTTCCCCAAAAGGGGAACTGTGTCAAAAACAAGATGTCAGATTTTCTTGAGGTTGGAAACCCTTCATTAGTGCAGATGTGTTTCAGAAGGTTCTAGTGCTGTAGCTTCTGAAACAACATAACTGCAGCTTCGAGAATATTTAACCACACAGGGACATTTTGTCTATCAGCCTACCCAGTGAGCTACCAAGATACAGCTGTAGTTTCCGTGGTTCGACCATATTTAACTGTTTGCCTATGCAGTGGTCTGTTGTGTCCACTCTCTGGGGTAGCAGGAGATTTTTTTTTTAGATGGAGAGCATTCTTACCATTTAGTCTAATATAGTTTTGTATATTAAAACGTATAAAAGGCAACAGTGTATCCCATGTGTTCCTTGGGTGAGAATGCTGTTCTGAGCCTGGAAGTCTGCTTGTTAGCTGCCTGAAAACCTGCCAACACTAGCTTTTCTGTCTTCCAGTGTTCTCTCTTTCCTCTGATCTGGACAGTCTATCCATATCACACTCAGCAAGCCCTCATTACTTTCCTCATTTACTTTCCTCATTATTTTTAACACTACCATTGTAACCCTAACTTTTTTTAAATTTCAAATAGACATTTCCTCATCTAATACACTCTAATCGTGGTTTCCCTGCCTCCCAGATCCTCCTCACGGCCCATCCACTAAATCCACATTTTCTTTCTCTCTCTGACTCTTGGCTGGTCATGAATTTAAAGACATGAAAGGGGAAAGGGGGGTCTACAAACCCCAAAGGGGCCTGACAGGTATGGGTTTCAGACCACTATCTTGTGCTGCTGGGTTTCAAACTCTCATGATCAGGTTAATTTTAACCTTGAAAATCCGCTCTTTGCAGACATACTGACGCTGTTAAAGTAATAAATAACCTGGAGAGTGTCTTGTTTAGCTTATCACAATGCTTACCTGGAAGGCATAACATCAGAGAGTGACCTCCAGACAGAATCTGCTGCTGTCCTTCACAGCCACCCAGAGACACAGCGATTGGATCACTGCTTTGCCGGGGCTTTTGAGGGTTTTGTTTGGTTGTTTGTTTTGTGTTTGTTGTCTCTTCCCCAGACATGTGGAATGGTATTTCAGTACATTTACTCTGGATCAGCCTCATTTTACCTCAAATGAGCTCTGGTTCCATTCAGTGAGCCACATCTTTGCCTTTCACATTCACAAATACATATTTGAAATCGTTTAATATAATGTTTTGTCCAAAACAGACTACTAGCTACAAATTAAAGGTAACCTAATTTAAAGCATAGAGGGAAAACAAGCTCATTTTACAGAACCCAAGCAGACGGTAGTAAGTGAAGTACTATGCACACACTGGTAAGATGAAAAAGAAAGACAGAATATTTTGATACTGTATTTGGATATGCTATGGCTTCTGCTTAAATAGCCAGATACCGACTAGTCTCATTGAGGTCAGATCACTTGATCCTTTGCTTAATCATCTAATCCACTAATATAGTGAGCACTTTACAATAAACACACACCCAAACTTCCTGCACATTTGCTATAAATTTTTACAGTGACTTCTGTCACCGGACACATTTTTGTTTGGTTTTGTTTTCTTTAAATTATTGCGTAGGACACTGTAGTTTGTTGTTGTTGTTGTTGTTTTGTTTACTTAGTTTTCTCTTGAAACGAGATTTAGGAAAACAAGAATAAAAAATAAATTGTTGTTTAATTCTGGTCGTGATATGAAACTTCACATCTAAAATATATGTTACTGCTTGCTCTCATATTTACTTTATCACATTATCCTCACATTAGGTTTGTTTAATTCTGTCATCTGAATATGCGTAATATAGTTAAATAAATAGCCCAGCTCAGATTGCTTTGAAGGAGTCAAAGTATATAAATACATGCATATAAACACAATTAGCAATACATAAATACATCTTAGTAAAAAAGCATATTTATTATGAAGATATTTTTCTTCTGACAAGCTTCACCAGTGCATGTTTTACCTCCTTGTTCCTTAGACTGTAGATCAGTGGATTTAACATGGGAATCACTGTGGTGTAAAACACTGAGGTCACTTTTTCGTGGATGACGGAACCATTAGAAGCGGGTTTCAGATACATGGACATGAGAGAGCCATAAAATATAAGAACAGCTGTCAGGTGGGAGCTGCAGGTGCTGAAGGCTTTGGACCTGCCCTCTTTAGAGTGGATGCGGAGGATGCTGGACAGGATGAACCCATATGAAATGACTATTGTCAGGCTGGTGGCTATCATGTTAAATCCACCAATGACAAAGATCAAAAGTTCGTCAATGTAAGTGCTGGAGCAGGAGAGTTGAATAAGTGGAACAATGTCACAGAAATAGTGTTTAATGATGTTGGATTTGCAGAAAGATAACCTTAATATACATCCCCCATGAATCACAGCATCAGTAAAGCCCACTGAAAAGACAGCAGCCACCAGCAGAGAACAGACCCGAGGCGACATAATGACAGCATAGAGCAGTGGACTGCAGATGGCCACATAGCGATCATAGGCCATGGCTGCCAACATGTAGCATTCAGAGATGACAAAAATACAGAAAAAGAACAGCTGAGCCATACAATCAGAATACGAGATAGCCTTATCCCTGCTTAAAAACCCCACCAGCATTTTGGGGGTAACAACAGAAGAGTAGCAGAAATCTAAAAAAGACAAACTACTGAGGAAATAATACATGGGGGTATGAAGTTGAGAGTTCAGCTTGATGACTGCAATCATGCCAAGATTTCCCACCATTGTGACTATGTAAATCCCCAAGAAGAGGCAGAAAAGGGGCAGCTGGAGCGCTGGCTCCTCAGTTAATCCCAACAGGAGAAACTCAGTCACCGTGGAGTGATTCCTTATGCTCATTCTCCTCTGAGAAATGTGTAAAGATGAGAACAAATTGACAAATGGTTGAGAATCCCAGTTGCTCTCCGGTCTTCCAGAGCCCAGGTGTTTCTAGCTGTAAAAACAAAGTCTTGTGTCATAAAATTCAAAGGGTAGATATGCACTTTGGAAAGTTGGTACACACCCTCCTACCACCGACTTTTATGAACCACCAATACAATTCACCATCTCCTCTTAGGCTTCCTCCTGGTAAAGGACAAAACATTCCACCCCAGATTTTGGGACAGGGGTGATTCTAGGGAATGTGAAGGCATTCTCCTGAGGACTATATAGCTTAAAATATTTCCAAATGTATTTAGTAATAGGCCCATTGGACGTGATAAATAGATTAGATAGATAGGTAAGTAGATACATACATACATACATACATACATACATACATACATACATACATACATACATACGTAAAATACTTGGGAAACAAGTTTTCATGCATGTGGTTTGTAGTACTTTAAATGTGACTTTAAATGGTTTTCCTGGTGGGAAGTTTATTCTTCTCATACTTAATGGGTGATGGGAGATTTTTGACTACACAAAGCCATTTCAGCTTTTCTTGATCTCAACTACTGTCTGGGCTAAGACTTTTTCCTCATTTCCACTATTGGAACATCAGCAACCCAAATATCTGTATCTCTGCCTGGAGGCTAATTATGGGATGGATCCCTGGATATGGCAGTCTCTAGATGGTCTCTATTCCTGTCCTCTCATGAAGAGATAAAATGTGCCATTCTGGAGTGGCTAGCCCCCAAGTCAAGCAAGGCCTTGTCTCTGAGATCTGACTACTTTTTCCTTAGTTTTTGTTCTGACCACAGCTCTGTGTGAACTCTCAGTACATGTGAGTTCTGGGCTTGTATCTATCATTTTCCCAACCTGTGTGGCTCCATGGCTCTTCAAGAAGCTGTTCTTTTCTGGTTTCCAATCAGTTACTAATATTAATATTAAGGACACTTTATTTGGCTACCTGAACGTCCAAAGATGGAAGAAATTCTGGTTTCCCAGAACCCTTTATCTTTCAGAAGAAAGGAAACTTAATGACATTCAACAGGTGTTCTCTTAGTGAGGTTCAATTCTATGAAGCATACTTCCTTTGTATCATGAGCAAATGGGGGTACTCAATTGCCCTTGCCCTGTTCCTTTCCCATGATTCCTTACCAGTTAGGCTACACATATGCAGAGTACTATTGCTGACTGTACAGGCAGACAAATAAAAGGGGCATTCAACAAGATTCATATTCTTGGGTTTTATTTCACCTCTAATCTCATGGATGTTTTCATACCCATTTTTAATCTGTCCTGTGTCATAAACACACTAACAATTCCCAATACATATATAACCCTCCCCCACATGCCCCTGATCTTTCTAGTCTTTCTATCAAAGTGAAATATCTCTCATATTCCCTATTTCTACATATTTCTGTCTTCTGTTCAAGCCAGGTAGTTCTCTTTTTTATTTTTCCTAATTCCAATGGAAATTCCACATTTATCTCCTTTCTACTCAAAATGGTCCTTTGGCCATCAAGATCAGCATCACTTGGAAACCTGTTAGGACAACTCTTTGAATAAATAGTATATTTCACACTTATGGGGCATAGTGAATAAAAGTAACCAAAATTAAAGTGCTCAGTAGCCACTTATAGATAAAGGCCATTCTATTGTAAATACATACTTTTCTAAATCTCAGGTCTCATTATGAATACAGAGAGTAACAAGAGAAAACTAAAAATAGTTTTTTCCATGTCTCTAAGACTTATAGGGAAGTCACTGATGCAAAATGTTGTCACTGTGAAGTTTTTATGTACAAAATTTAGAAATACTGCCAAGCATTGTTGTATAAATAAAAACAAAATTATGAACAGATTCTAATATCGTAAATTTTGAAAAGTATGTTTTGAAGCTCAGCTAATAGCATCTTCTCTCTTCTCTCCACTCCTGCCACTGACTCGGTTGGGCACAAATATACTAAGACTCTGGAGCTCATGGGGGCGATTGTGAGTAGATTGTAGGCCATGTTATAATAGTCATATGATATGAGCATCAGAATTCTGAAACTCACCTTCTTCTTCCTCCTGGTAGCTTTAGGTGAGAGTCTCTTCTCTTTCCCTACTCCTCTAAGAAGTAAATATGGGTTAACTATAACTTCTTCCTTAGCTCTCTAAACAACAGATAATAAGGTGCTGAGAATTCTTAGTTCAAGCATGTTTTAAATGTAGAAATATAAAGACAAGTCATCCCTGGGGTTTCTTTTCTCCTGGGGTTCAGCAGCCTGTGTATTTGTAAGATCTGGTCCCAAGCTGCACTACAAATCATCTCATGCATCCATCATAGATTAGGAACACTGTGCAAGGTTTCCAAACACTCCCTTAGAGCACTCGCAATCCACTGGGTCCATAGGCTGCCCAACACATACCCTGCTGGGATGCACTGCTCAATAATGAAGCATCCTAGGGAGCATCTATGTGTTTATAGGTGTTGTTTGACCTCAGAAATGGAAAACCTCATTACTATAGAATATAGGAGATTACAAATTATGCCATTAAAGGTAGAGTGAGTTTGATTAAGCTGGAGGGATATGATATATTTGGCTATAGATAAGGATGTGAACACAGAAAGTAAGACACAGGAAACACAAGAATGTCTAAAGGACATCAGGAAGGTTGAGTGGTTCCTGGAAAAAGGAACTGGTTCCATGTTTCCAGATCTAATAGGCATAAAAGCAACATGCCCCAAGGATACACAGACTTGGCCTCTGGTTCCTAGTCATGGATCTCTGGGATATCTGGCACAATGCTTCACGATCCTTGGATGAGCCTGTTTTGGTGACCTTAAACAGTACAAGTACTTGAAACTTCTGAAATGTCAAGGAAAAAATAAATCTGGCTTTGGTAATATTTATGATGTATCTCATAATTAGTTATGAATTGTCTATTACATTAAAACAGGAATCTCTAGGACATAGAGAAAAAGGAATAAATACATTGTGGCCCTTATTTTTGTTACTTTGGTGTTAAACTATACTCTGAAATCAACCTATATTCTTGGGAAACATGCCTTTGGGTTCATCCATATCTCCTTAACTGTCTACTCTTTGAGGTATCATACCTGTAAAACTTCTTCCAACATACATACACACACACACAAACACACACACACACACAAATCTAGATTCTACATGTGAAGGAAAACATGCAGTATTTGTTTCAGAGTCTGGATCATTTTGCTTAACAAAACTCTCTCGTTCTATCAATTTTCCTACAAATACTCTTTTTTACACAGCTGAGAAAAACCCATTTTTATATGTACCATTTTTTCTTCACCCATCTATGTCTTGATAGACACGTGGGCTGGTTCTAGTTCTTAAGTATTTAAGAAGTGCTGTGATAAACAGTGATGTATGCTCAAGCTGAATCATATTGTACGCAGGCTTTTGTTCCCTCAGGAAACTCCATCGTAATATTAACAGTGACCACACCAGTTCACACTCACGCAAGGAGTACATAACTGTTGCTCTCTCCCCCAAGGCTTGCCAGTGTTTGCTATTTGCTTTTTTAGTAATAGCCCTTTAGACAAGGTAGGGAAATAAATGGTCTTTAAAATCAGTTTTAACATATGTTTTCTTGGTGACTAAAGGTGCTGATAACTGTTTCAAACATTTATTTGCCCTTTGTATATTTTCATTTGAAAGGCGCAAACTTAGTAACCATCATCTGGAGCGGTTGGGTTCCAGGGACACTTGTTGACTGGAGGATATGGGATTACTGGTGTTTGCTTTTTGAGTTTCTTCATATGTTCCAAATCCCTTGCCTAATGTTTAGTTGGAAAAGCTTTTGTTTTTCCATTTTGTAGGCTGTCATTCCATTCTGGTGATGTTTTTCTTTGCTAAAAGTGTGTTGGTTTTGCTTTGTTTTATTTTATTTTATTTTATTTTATTTTATTTTATTTCATTCAACAGTCTTTAGGAGCTCATCAGTTCTTGGGATTGTGAGAGTTTCAGAAAGTTCTTGCCTCTGCATGTATCTTAAGATGCTTCTATCTGGCTCTTTTGGTGTTTCCAGTTTTATATTAGGGTCTTGGCCCACTTTGAATTAATTTCTATACAAAGAGAATGACATCAGGTTACAGTTATTCTTCTACATAAATATATCTAATTTTCCCAGCACCGTTTGTTGAGGAATCACTTTATTTCCAAGGTATATTTCTGACAATTTTATCAATGTTAGGTGTCTGTAGTTGTGAAAATTTATCCCTGGACCTCTATTCTACTCCCTTGGTCTACATGTCTGTTTTTGGGTTCATTACCATGACTCTGTGAGATAATTTGAGATCCGATATTATGGTACTTTAAGAATCATGCTTCTGTTTAAGGTTGCTTTAGTTATCCAAGGTCCATATGAACTTTAGGGTTGTTTTTCTTGTTCTGTGAATAAAGCCATAGGAATCTTGATGAGGATTGTACTGAGGTAGTAGAATGTTTTCAGTATTATAGCTGTTTGTGCAGTATTAGTCCATCGACAAGGAAGGACAGTCTTACCATCTTCAAAGGTCTTCTTCAATCTCCTCTCTCTCTCTCTCTCTCCCGCTGCCTCTCCCTCTCCCTCTCTCTGTCTTTCTCTCTCTGTCTCTCTCTCCCTCCCTTCTCTTCTCTTCTCTTTTCTTCTTCTTCTTCTTCTTCTTCTTCTTCTTCTTCTTCTTCTTCTTCTTCTTCTTCTTCTTCTTCTTCTTCTTCCTCTCTCTCTCTCTCCCTCTCTCTCTCTCCCTCTCTCTCTCTCTCTCTCATTTCACTATCTTTTTTATATATTTTTTAAATTAAGTATATTCCTCATTTACATTTCCAATGCTATCCCAAAAGTCGCCCATACCCTCCCACCCACTCCCCTACCCACCCACTCCCACTTTTTGGCCCTGGCGTTCCCCTGTACTGGGGCATATAAAGTTTGCATGTCCAATGGGCCTCTCTTTCCAGTGATGGCCGACTAGGCCATCTTTTGATACATATGCAGCTAAAGTCAAGAGCTCCAGGGTACTGGCCAGTTCAAAATGTTGCTCCACCTATAGGGCTGCAGATCCCCTTAGCTCCTTGGGTACCCTCTCTAGCTCCTCCATTGGGGGCCCTGTGATCCATCCAATAGCCAACTGTGAACATCCACTTATGTGTTTGCTAGGCCCCGGCACAGTCCCACAAGAGACAGCTACATCAGGGTCCCTCCAGCAAAATCCTGCTAGTTCACGCAATGGTGTCAGCGTTTGGAGACTGACCATGGGATGGATGCCTGGATATGGCAGTCTCTAGATGGTCCATCCTTTTGTCTCAGCTCCAAACTTTTTCTCTGTAACTCCTTCCATGGGTATTTTGTTCCCAATTCCAAGAAGGGGCAAAGTGTCCACACTTTGGTCTTCATTCTTCTTGAGTTTCATGTGTTTTGCAAATTGTAACTTATATCTTGGGTATTCTAAGTTTCTGGGCTAATATCCACTTATCGGTGAGTACGTATCATTTGAGTTCTTTTGTGATTGGGTTACCTCACTCAGGATGATGCCCTCCAGGTCCAACATTTTGCCTAGGAATTTCATAAATTCATTCTTTTTAATAGCTGAGTAGTACTCCACTGTGTAAATGTACCACATTTTTGTATCCATTACTCTGTTGAGGGGCATCTGGGTTCTTTCCAGCTTCTGGCTATTATAAATATGTCTGCTATGAACAGAGTGGAGCATGTGTTTTTCTTACCGGTTGGAACATCTTCTGTATATACACCCAGGAGAGGTATTGTGGGATCCTCCGGTAGTACTATGTCCAATTTCCTGAGGAACCACCAGACTGATTTCCAGAGTGATTGTACAAGTTTGCAATCCCACCAACAGTGGAGGAGTGTTCCTCTTTCTCCACATCTCGCCAGCATCTGCTGTCACCTGAATTTTTTATCTTAGCCATTCTGACTGGTGTGAGATGGAATCTCAGGGTTGTTTTGATTTGCATTTCCCTGATGATAAAGGATGCTGAACATTTTTTCAGGTGTTTCTCAGCCGTTTGGTATTCCTCAGGTGAGAATTCTTTGTTTAGCTCTGAGACCCATTTTTTAATGGGGTTATTTGATTTTCTGGAGTCCACCTTCTTGAGTTCTTTATATATATTGGATATTAGTCCTCTATCTGATTTAGGATAGGTAAAGATCCTTTCCCAATCTGTTGGTGGTCTTTTTGTCTTATTGACGGTGTCTTTTGCCTTGCAGAAGCTTTGCAGTTTCATGAGGTCCCATTTGTCGATTCTTGATCTTACAGCACAAGCCATTGCTGTTCTATTCAGGAATTTTTCCCCTGTGCCCATCTCTTCGAGGCTTTTCCCCACTTTCTCCTCTATAAGTTTCAGTGTCTCTGGTTTTATGTGGAGCTCCTTGATCCACTTAGATTTGACCAGAGGTCTTAAGATCCTGTGAAGGGTCCTGTGGGTACCTTGCGGGTGTCTACAGACTCCGCGCCCAAGCTACCTCGGTGCTGGTGGGGACCAGAAGGGCTCGTTTCAGTATCTTAAATTTTGCCTTGTACAGATAGATCTTTCACTGCCTCAGTTAGGTTTATTTGTAGGTGATTTTTAAGCTACAGTAAGTGGGATCTTTTTCAGAAAGTCATGATTGGTATGTAAAAAAAAATTTTTTTTTAAACTTCTGATTTTGTATTTTGATTTTTACATCCTGCTAGTTTAACATGTTATCATGTCCGAGAGTCTTTTTTTTTTTTTTTTGATTTATTTATTGGTTATATGTAAGTACACTGTAGCTGTCTTCAGACACTCCAGAAGAGGGAGTCAGATCTCGTTACGGATGGTTGTGAGCCACCATGTGGTTACTGGGATTTGAACTCTGGACCTTCGGAAGAGCAGTCGGGTGCTCTTACCCACTGAGCCATCTCACCAGCCCATGTCCGAAAGTCTTTTGGTCACGTCTTCAAGATCTTCTAAGTACAAAATCATGTTATCTGAAAAGATTTATCTTTGCCTTCTTCCTATTTTTATTGGCCTTGGTATTTGTTCTATGAAATTGGATGCTCTAACATTTGAAATATTCGTATTTGCAATTGTTGAGAAATTGCTTTCTGTATTATGATGTGCTGGTGGTTTCTTCTCTTCTAGATTGAGTTAGAAGACTATCTTATCAGATATCATAACAGTTTGCCTCTGTACTGCTAGCTTCCATTTGCTTGATAGATTCCCTATCAACCTCTGACATGATATTTTACTTTTATTTGTGTGTATGTATGTGTTCCTGCATGAGTTTATGTGCACCACTTAAGCATATGTGCCAGAAAGTTGAAAGTCACCTCATGTGGATGCTGGCAACCAAATCCAGGTCCTCTGCAAGAGCAGTTAGGGCTCCTAACTGCAGAGCCACCTCTCCAATCTTGAGTGTCTGACTCTTATTCTATGACTTTGTCTGTGAGGTTATCTTCTGGGAGACAACAGGCAGTTGGATATTGTTTTTTAATTCAGTCAACTATTCTGCATTTCTGTTTATTGATTATTTGGGGCCATTGAATTTAAACATATTACTGAGATATGTTTATTAATTCCTTCAATTTTATTGGTTGCTTTTGTTTTTCCATTATATTAATAAGAAAAAAATTAAATTAAGTAATGAAAGATTGTAAAGAATGCTGTGTCCTGGAAAAGACTGAGACATAACAAAAAAAGGAACAAAAAATGGGGGGAAAAAACAATTTCTCAATAAGGAAAGTATTCAAAAATGAAATTAAATAAAGATAATAGGGGCCTTAAAAATAAAACAAACTTTTTCAAAATAATCAAAATGATAAACTCAAAATGTCACTAAAAGCTTGGCAGAGAGAAACAGGAGGCATGGAGAAAAGAAAAAGATGAGGAAAATGTGAAGAAAATAGATTACCAAATATTGAACATATCATGTGAACAAAACTAAAGGCGTATGTGAAGAAAGAAAAAAAAAGATGTGCAATAAAGGAATCTTGCGCGCGCCCGACTTGCCAGCAAGAAAGACGCCGCAACAGGATCCTTCTGCACACGTTTATTGGGAGAGCTTGATTGCAGAGGCAAAGACACCCCAAGCTCAGAACTGGTGCTGCTTATATAGGCCTAGAAGAGGCATGTCTCATACCCGGATTGGTTATGCATGGGTTATGCTTACCACCTCATTTGCATGTCTCATATCTGATTGGTTAACATGTCTCTCATCTGATTGGTTAACTTGTCTCTCATCTGATTGGTTAACTTGTCTCTCATCTGATTGGTTAATTCTCAAAACCTCATCTTGGCAAAAAACTTTACTGCCTATGTATGCGTGGTGGCCAGCTGTAGCCAGCACCACCCTGCAAGGGCACATGTGGCTTCCCACAAAGGAAAGTTACCACTAAAGGTATAGTCAAAAGAGAATTGCAATAGCAAAAATACATAGAAGGAATGGAGGGAGGGAGGGAGGCAGAATGTGTAGGTGCTGATTCCTTTTGGGCCTTTGGAACTTGGAGAGTGGTGTCAGTTACATTCATAAGCCAGGGAAGGGTGTAGTTGAGCTTGGAAGCCCCTGTCTTTCCTGGAGAGTAGTGTCAGTTACATTCATAGGCAGGGAAGGGTGTAGTTGAGCTTGGAAGCTCTTTCCTGTCTTTTCTGTGGCTTCCACAGCATCTGTGCCATCATTGGACAAGTGTCTGATGTTCTCCAGAGCAGTTTATCTTTTCTCCATGCCTTCTGTTTCTCTCTGCTACACTTTTAGTGATATTTTGAGGTTAGTCACTTTAGCCACTTCCCTTCTTTGCACACCAAGACTTTGGATGGCTACACTTGGCTCTGCAGTCTGTGAGCTGGGCAGGTTCTGCCACACACCCACCAGAGCTACTCCAGGTCAGACTCCTTGGGGTGACTCCAGATCTAGCTGGAGAGTATGTCCCAGGTGGGAGCCCAGGAGCCACCAGATCACGGAGATCTGTACATGTGGCGCACCTTTCTGGATAACCTCAAGGTTTCTGAAGTGTTGAAGTATTCATCACCCTGCTAGAGCGATGCAGCTTCAGTGTTCCTGGGCTCTACATCAGGCCTGGCTATTAAACTACAATGCCATTCCCAGCCACTGAGATATACTCCAGGTCACTAAGGGCAGGCAGGGTTGTGCACTTCACTGTGCACTGATGCTTCAACGTGTCAGTGGCCAGCACTCCTCCTTTCCACACTCCTAGGATGCCTCTCACCCAGGAACTGAGGCAGATTCAATTCTAGCTCCCTGACTCACATCTGTTCCTTATTCCCAGGCCCCCAAGAAACTGAGTTTTAATAAAAGATTCTCCCTCTTGATGGCACCCACCTACAGTGCTCTGGTGACATAATTGAATTTCTCTCCACTGACTTGCCCTCTGAAAGAAGCACATTCTATCAACTTGATTTGGGGAGTGTGAGGGCAGTGAGCTTGTTCTACACAGAGGACGGCCAGTCTCTCTTCACCAGGACACCTGGCTGTTTGCCTGAGGCTTGTGTGTCTGTTTCCTGGCTGTGGAGCTGCACAGATCAGCTTCCTCTTTCTGACAAGTCACTCATCTTTTTCTCAGCCATTGTAGTCACGGCTTTTCTGAATTTCTGAAGCTCTTCCTCTCTCGCTCTTAGCAATAGAATCTACTGTTTCTTATGCTACTCTTCTCATTATTTGGGCACATAGAGGAAACCTCTAGTCTTGTCATCGTTTATTTCAAATGTTTTTCCAACATATTTTTATCACCGTATTAGTGTTCTCTTGAGAACTATGGAATATATGGGATATATATGGGATTTGCTTATAGGCTGTGGTTCAACCAAGCTAACAATGGCTGTCTACCAATGGAAAGTCCAACAATCCAGTAATAGTTCAGTTCACAGGGCTGCATGTCGCAGCTGGTCTTCAGTATCCACCTGAATCCTGAAGAAGTAGTCTCTAATGCCAGGGAAGGAATGAACTTGCTAATGAGAGCAAGAGCAAGCAGGCAAAGAGAGCAAGATTCCTTCTTCCAAGTCCTTTATATGGGCTGCAGGCAGAAGGTGTGGCTCAGATTAAAGGTATATCTCCCCACCCCAAAATGATGTAGATTGAAAGTGGGTATCCCTGCTTCTGATGATTGAGTTAAGAAAAAAATAAATCCCACACAGGTTTACCCAGACACTAAGTTTTAGTTATTTCTAGATTTAGTCAAGGTGACAATCAAGAATAGCTACCACAGTCACATAACTTCACTTCCCCTAACTCCTCCCACATTCTCTCCACCTCAGATACATCCAACTTCATGTCCTCTCTTTTCTTCCCCTCTCTTTCCTTTCTTCTCCCTCTCTAAACAAAAAGTGAAAATGTAAACAAAACATTATAAAATACTCTAAGAACAAAACAGAGAGAGAGAGAGACCTGAATGACACACCACTGGCACAAACTGGTTTCCCCTTTCCCAGCAGCTACACACTGCATCTAGCTTCTTGATTAGGGACAGGGCCCTGTGTCCGTGTCACTTCTCAGTGCTGGGATTTTGTCTGGTCTTCGGGATCCTATGCAGGTCTTGAGCATGCCTACAACATCTTTGTGAGCTCATTTATGAATAAGTCCTTTTGTATGTGGAAGGCACTGTTTCCTGGATTTCTCCTCCCCTCACATTCTTACATTAACATGATATGTCATTTCTTTTCTTGATTATGGCCACTCTTATTGGACTAGAATGAAATCTCAAAGTAGTTTTAATGTACATTTCTCTGATAGCTATGGGTGTTGAACATTTATAAGTGTTTCTCAGTTATTTGTGTTTCATCTTTTGAGAACTCTCTGCTCAGTTCTAGACCTCATATTTTATCAGGTTGTTTGTTTTCTCAATACTCAGGGTTTGGGGCATTGGATTTTTATAGGGTTTTTTGTTTGTTTGTTTTTGGGGGTTTTGGGAGGGTTTTGCTTTTTTACTTCCTTAAATATTCTAGATATTAACCCTCTACCAGATTATAATTTTTCCCATTCTATAAGCAGCTGTAATTCTTTAGTAATGGTCTTTTTTGCTGTACAGAAGCTTTTTAGTTTTATAAGGTCCCATTTACTAATTCTTGGTGTTAACAGCTGTGTAAACAGAACCTTCTTTCATGTGTCAAAGATTTCAAGAAGTCAATCCTGTCTTTGTAAACAAACAGGTGACTTACGGACATATTTAAAATACAGTTGGCAGTATGCTACGTGAGTCAATTATTGTAAGAGCATCAAATACAATCTGAGATTCCTGGCAGCACGTATAATGCTCTGGTAAATGTGATGCCTCCTCTTCCTGTTCAGCTTGGTGTCATCTCTGAAACCTCCAAAAGCCAGGTCCAAATAAGTACAAATACAAGACTTATGCTGAGAATTGTCTACACCCACATAAAGATGACCCCAGCTCCCACAGGCATCTTCTCACCCGACCTCCTTCTAGAGAGTAGCTAGGATTCAGAGCAAAGCACACAATCCAGTCATGTGAGAATGCAAGTAAACATGACCTTGAGCGTCCTAGAGTTCCTAAGGAAGTCAAAGAAAGGTTAAACACAGATACTGGGTTAGTCCACAGACTCAACTAGGAAACACCAATGCAGGGAAACAGCAGGGGAAAAAATCTATATACTTACAAAATAAAATTGGGTATGCACGATTAGATTTATTATAAAGGACAAAAAGGCCTTGTGCACACAGATAAGCCCTAGAGAAGCCAAGAGAGTTAAGCATTCAGCTGACCTCTTCAATGGGATGAGTCACGTAGCTCTTCTTCCTGGAATGCCAGGAACGATGTTGTTTTACAACCTGGTGATCCTTTTGCTCTCTGATGAGACAGCCTCTGCCCCTTCCCCCTGGAATTTATGTTTTTACTTATCCTAGACTCTTTCCCCCTAAATCTCTAGCATTGCTTTTAGGCCATAAAATCCATTTTTTTTTTTAGATATTTTCTTTATATACATTTCAAACGCTATCCCAAAAGTTCCCTATACCCTTCCTCTGCCCTGCTCCCTTACCCACCCACTCCCGCTTCTTGCCCCAGGCATTCCCCTGTACTGGGGTATGTAAAGTTTGTAATACCAAGGGGCCTCTCTTCCCAGTGATGGCTGACTAGGCCATCTTCTGCTACATATGCAGCTAGAGATTCTTATGAATAATTTCTCTTGTGCTTTACAGGAGCCTAAGTGACTCCTATGTTACCTTAGGGCCAGGCCAATGCTGACACCCACAGCAGTCACGTTCACCTCAGTCAAGCTCCCTAGACCCTAAATCTTGGGCACTATCTCTGAGTCAACAGTACCCATTCTCGTGAAAGAAGCCACATGTACTTTGTAAAGAATCTCATTGTAAACATGTCTTAAATTGCTGTGCACTTGGAACTAAGTTAATTGTCATCTGAATGCCTTTTTCACAAAATTGTGCTTTGTTTAGATATGGCTAAAGTAAAATGATCTGGAGCAGACAGTAGAATTACTGGCCCAGAACAGATCATAAGAAAATAGCACAGTTTGGTTTTACCTCAGCCTATTCATTTTTATTCCCTGCTGTAAGGCCTACTGGAAGACACCACATTCATGGTATGCGACTAGGAAGAGGTTATGGGCAGAAAATATTTATCTTTCCAATTAAATACCCTAAGTAACCATCTGTCCTACTTCCATTTGTCCTCCCAGCACATTGCACAGAGATCTGCTCCAAATTTTGAGCAAATGAATTATATGTGCTATAAATAATGTTTAATAAAAGAAAATTTTATATCAGCCTATCAGGACTATATGCATATGTGCCCTTTCATTATGCAAGTAGTTGAATTGTGAGATAAACATTATTAGTTATTTGCTGTACAATATCATGTAGAAGCTAGCTGATTGGGAAGAGAAAGCCTAATCAAAGGCATAAATATTCACTGATTTACAGATTCGGGAAATCTTACAGTATCGCAAAGTCCATCACCTACTTCTGCACGTGAGGAAATCTTATTCTAATGGACTTTGTTCCCATCCCAGGAAGATTACTGAATAAGAAAGAAAATAAGTCAGAGACCAAGTAGTATAACATGCATCTGACTGCAAGTGTATATATGCTCCATAAATATGTGTGGTGTGTATACTGTTTGCTCATTAACACATTAACACTTTTTTCCCTTAGGCCCAGCAGGTAGAGGACAGGGTTCTTCAAGTAAGTCCCCCATGATTGATGCTGAGTCTTTGTGACATTATTTTCAGTGTTAGAATTTCCAGCTACAGGAGACCTTGTATAAATAGCCTTGGCTATATTTCCTTCACGCTGGAGACAGAGAACCCAAGCATCAGATAGAGAGGGCTGTTCCTGGAGATTCTCTTGTCACATGAAACACCAACGTGTATTTCTCATTGAGCCAACAAAGACAAACATCACCCTTTCACTTTAAGGTGAAAGAAAACAATAGCTGGGCAAGAATCCCAGAAACAATACAAGTAAAAAACTCTCCCACGAGATTCCAGGGTTACAAAAGTTCAGGCGTTCATTGTAATTTACTAGGCCTTATGGTTCAGTTACCACCGAATCACAGAGGCAGCTACACATTTCAGTAAGAACAGAAAGAAATGAATTTGGATTAGTAATTATTTCCTTTCTTACAGCCTCTAGAGCTAGTATTATTTGGAAAGTCTTAATTGTCTCAATGAAGCACATCCAATTACTTGAAGGTGAGTCCTGCAATCATTAATGCCATGCTGTTATCATTTCTGTGTCTCATGGGCTAGCACTAATCCCTGACATTATTAGTGGTACTCGTTTATACCTACTGACAGGAACCTAGCACTACAGTCCTCTGAGAGGCTCCACCAAGCAGCTGATTAAAACAGATGCAGATACCTACAACCAAACACTGGATGGAACTCAGGGGCTCTTATGGGAGAGTTGGGGGAAGAATCAAGGGCTCCAAAGGGGATAGAAACTCCACAGGAAGACAAACAACATCAACTAACCTGGATCCTTGGGGGCTCCGACAGACTGAACCATCAAGCAAAGAGCATACACAGGCTGGACCTAGGCCCCCTGTACATATGTAACATATGTGTAATTTGGTCTTCATGTGGATCTGCAACAACTGGAGTGGGGGATATCCCTAAAGCTGTTGCCTGTTTGAGGAATATGCTCCCCTAACTGGAGTGCCTTGTTTAGCCTCAGTGGAAGAGGATGCACCTACCTAGCCCTGCAGAGACTTGATGTGCTAGGCTGGGGAGATAGCCAAGGGGGCCGTCACCCTCTCAGAAGAGAAGAGGAATGGGGATGGAGGAAGGGACTATGTGACAGGGGACTGTTAAAAAGAGAAGCAATAGAGATATAAAGTGAATTAATTAATTAATTAAAAATATACATGTATAAAGCTATAACGCCAAGATGGAGCCCTTGAGTACACTGCAACTTCGGATCAATAAAGAGTTGTTGCAGGCTTATGGGAGCAGGGAAGATCCATGTTTGCTAAACTGAGCATGGTAGTCCACACCTTTAATCCCAACACGCAGGAGACAGAGACAGGTGGGTTTGGTTTGGCCTATAGGAAGAGTTCAAGAACAGCCAGGGATACACAAAGAAACCCTAACTCAGATGATAGATAGATAGATAGATAGATAGATAGATAGATAGATAGATAGATAGATAGATAGATTAAATAGATAAATAGATAAATAAATGAATAAAGATTTTTAAAATAAAATTAAAAGACTCATTTCCTCTATTTTGTTAGTTTTTGTGTTCTGTGGCCGAGTTATCTCACTTTTCTAAGCCAAAGTTTCTTTATCGGCAATATTGATATAAAATGAAGTTGTTCTTTTTAAACCTTTTGTATTTTTGAAGGCCACACAAGAAATATGCAAAGAGTTATTTTATAAACTATGAAGAGATTCACATAAATATGCTGCAGTTGGTAGCAGTCATTAGGTGTGTCCTCTAGGGGAGGAAACAGTGAGAAAGTGAAACCATCTAGTTCCTCAGACTCCATCTCCTTTCAGGATACGTTGATGTATCAATATGTGAACATGAACATGACCTGTATATCACAGGAGCATGTTAAAACACACTTGACACAATGAGCTGTGGACCTATTGAAATTGTTTCTAACTGCCCGTACTACCAATTACATGTAATATAAAAATTTTTATTCCATCCTTGACATGTATGCATACAAACAGAAAGGGACAAAATTATGCAAAAGCAAATTGGTTGTTTCAGTTGGAGAGTATTTTTTCTTTATTATTCTGTCATGTATTATATCCTGAATGTAGTTTCCCCTCCATCCTCCCCATCCAGTCCCTCCCCCAACCCACACCACCCCCTATCCACTCCTCCTCCATTTCTCTTCAGAAAAGAGCAGGCATCCCATGGATATCAAACTAATATGGCATTTCAAGATGCTGTAAGACTAGACACCACCCTTCATATTAAGGCTGGAGGAGGCAATGGGTCCTCCAGTAGGAGGAAAAGGGGTCCCAAAGGCAATTAAGAGTCAGAAACATCCCCTACTCCCACTGTTAGTCCCACAGGGTACACAACCATAACATACATGCAGAGGACCTAGGTCAGACCCACGCAGGCTCCCTGATTATAAGTTCAATCTAGGTTATTTGAGTCTGCAGAATTTCTTTGGTGTCCTTGACTCCTCTGATTCTGACAATCTTTGCCCCCTACCTTCCTCAGGTTTCCCTGAGCTTCATCTAATGTTTGCTTGTGGGTCTTTTCATTGGACAGTATTATTTCTAATTTTTGAAATTTTTCATATCCTATCATTCTGATTTTGGGGTTATTTTTTTAATAGTGACTGTAATGATTTTTTTTTTCACTTCTCATTATCCAGAGCTCTGTGTTGTTTGGTTTTGTCAGATGCTCGGCAACTAGAGTTTAATTTATTGTTTACGGATTTCAAAGGTGAGTACTGTATTTACATCAAATTTTACCCTTCCCACCTCCAACTTCTCCTATGCCTCTCAAACACATGACCTACTGTTCACACAAACATAAAAAATGTATATATAAATATAGGCTAATGAGGTCATTTGGCATTACTCATATGTGTATGTATATGTAGAGAGCTGATAACTTAAAATTGGATAACTTTTTTATTTCTTTTCTTTTATTGGATATTTTCTTTATTGACACTTCAAATGTTATCCCCTTTCCCAGTTTCCTCTCCAGAAACTCCCTATCCCATCCCCCTCCCTCTGCTTCTATGAGGTTGCTCACCCACCCACCTACCCACTGCCACCTCCCTGCCCTGGTATACCTCTACACTGGGGAATCGAGCCTTCACAGGATCAAGGGCCTCTCCTCCCATTGATGCTCAACAAGGCCATCCTCTGCTACATATGCAGCTGGAGCCATAGCTGTCTCCATGTGTAATCTTTGGTTGGTGGTTTAATCCCTGGGAGCTCTGGGGAGTCTGGTTGGCTGATATTGTTGTTCTTCCTATGGGGTTGTAAACCCCTTCGGCTCCTTCAGTCCTTTCCCTAACTCCTCCATTGGGGACTCTGTGCTCAGTCCAGTGGTTAACTGAAAGCATGAGCCTATGTGCTTGTCAGGCTCTGGCAGAGCCTCTTAAAAGACAGCTATATCAGGCTCCTGTAAAAAGAAAAGACTGGAGAGTTCAGAGAGTTCAGGACAGGAGAAGATCAGGTATTTCCCTCTCAGAGGCCATTTGTTGACTCTAGCTCTTCAACTAGAACAGTGGTTCTCACCCTGTGGGTTGAGACCCCTTTGGAATCTCCAAAATATTAATATTGCCATTCATAGCAGTAGCAAAAATAGTTACAAAGTATCAAGAAAAATAATTTTATGGCTGGAGGTAACCATAACATAAGGAACTACATTAAAGGGTCACAGCATTAGGAAGGTTGAGAACCAGATTTAGAGGTAGAGCCATATGGGGCACTGGGATGTCAACTGATGATGTCATTGTTTAGGAAGGTCTTGTTTATATAACCATAATATTCAGAGGTCATGAGCACAGCTTATCTATCACATATAGAAGATACTGTCTCATAGCAGGCATCTTAGTCCTCTAGCTCTTGTGACCTTACTGCCACACTTTCCACGATGTTCCCTGAGCCTTGGTTGTAGTAGTTGTGCTGTGATGGATCAACACTGGATAAACACTCCTAGATCAGTTGTTCTCTGCATCTTGGTCAGTTGTAATTTCCTTAATGGTCTCCATCTGCTAAAAACAAGATGCTTCATTGGTGAGGGGTAAGAGCTACATGCATGCATCTATGAGCCTAAGTATGTAGAATGAGGTTAGACACATACTGGTTTAGAAAAATGACAGTAGTGGGGTTCTCTTTAGAGTCCTTGACCTTACTAGACACAGGCAGTTGGCTAGGTTTATAGTAGCTGCCATGAATTTCCTTCTATTGAGTGGGCTTCAAGTTCAATCAGACAGTTGTTGGTTCCCCTCAAGGTAGATGTGCACCTTGGGGAATATCTTGCTATGGGGCTCCTTGTGGTTTAATAGTGATGCAGAACTGTTGATTGCTTTACCCTCTTGTCAGTTTGAATAATTCTTCAGACACTATGAGAGTATCTACCTCAGGGTAGAAGTTTCCAGAGAATTTTTTTAACTAAATATATTAAAACAAAAAAGGAGAACATTCCTCCATTGCTGGTGGGATTGAAAACTTGTACAACCACTCTGGAAATCAATCTGGCAGTTTATTAGAAAATTACATAAAACTCAAGAAAAATGAAGACTGAAGTGTGGACACTATGCCCCTCCTTAGAAGTGGGAACAAAACACCCATGGAAGGAGTTAGAGACAAAGTTTGGAGCTGAGATGAAAGGATGGACCATGTAGAGACTGCCATATCCAGGGATCCACCCCATAATCAGCATCCAAACGCTGACACCATTGCATACACTAGCAAGATTTTATTGAAAGGACCCAGATGTAGCTGTCTCTTGTGAGACTATGCTGGGGCCTAGCAAACACAGAAGTTGATGCTCACAGTCAGCTAATGGATGGATCACAGGGCTCCCAATGGAGGAGCTAGAGAAAGTACCCAAGGAGCTAAAGGGATCTGCAACCCTATAGGTGGAACAACATTATGAACTAACCAGTACCCCGGAGCTCTTGACTCTAGCTGCATATGTATCAAAAGATGGCCTAGTCGGCCATCACTGGAAAGAGAGGCCCATTGGACACGCAAACTTTATATGCCCCAGTACAGGGGAACGCCAGGGCCCAAAAGTGGGAGTGGGTGGGTAGGGGAGTGGGGGTGGGTGGGTATGGGGAATTTTGGTATAGCATTGGAAATGTAAATGAGCTAAATACCTAATAAAAAATGGAAAAAAATTTGGAAAAATAAAAGAAAATTGGAAGTAGCTCTACCTGAAGATCCAGCTATACCACTTCTAAGCATATACCCAAAAGATGCTCCACCACACC